>NC_143192.1:44810000-46010000 GCF_051530095.1 Phoenix dactylifera | reverse complement strand
CACCTTGGTTCATAGATCGTGGTATGGACAGATGACTAGCTTGTCTGGTTTCTCAGTATAGAGGTAAGAATCTTTATACACCCGCTTACATAATTATAGATATTCTGTACACATGTATGATATGCTAATGATTAAGATAAGTAAGATGCAAGAATTCTTTTATGATGGTTTTTGTATTAAATTATATTTTAATCATGTATACTTGTAATTGATAGTATAATGGATGCATATATGAATATAACTTATATTTGTATAATTAGACTAATGGATGTGGTGCTCTGCACCAACCATGTTATATAGATTGTCCCATCATAGGCTGAAAATGTGATACTTATCAATTGTCCCGTCACGAATGAAAAACGTGACCATGGTTAGTCTTAAGTTGAAATAAAAAGAATTGATGTGTGGATGTAAATTTGATTGAATGAATAAGAACTATGGGCTGATTTCGTTCTCATCAATTGCCCCGTCACAGGTTGAAAATGTGGCACTATCGATTGCTTCATCATGAAAAAAAACATGACACTTATTGATTGCCCCATTACGGGTGAAAAACGTGATTGAAATTTGCCCAAATTTGAAAAGATAATTGATATTGGATCCAGATCTGCTTGAAAATACTATTGAAGATTTATGAGATATCATATGATATATCACTCTTGAGTGGTTGAATTTTTATTGATATTTGTTGTACATATGTATATTATTTATTCGAGCATTGTTGATAGTCGGTTTGTGATTTCATGATGTGTGTGACGATTACTTGCTATTTTTAAACTTATATCATTATGTTGGTGTGGATGTGTGGAAATTCTTATTGGATTGTAAAACTCACACACCTCTTTTCTTTTTCTTTCAGAGTTGCAGGTCGCTTAGTATTTGGCTATTGTTGAAATTACGAGTGAAAAGATGAATAGATAGATCATCACTGATATTGGTTGGATGATTAAATTTTATAATTATACTAGTTTTGTTATTCATTATGAATTGAGATCATTATTATTTAGTAATATTGAGGTTGTAATAAAATTTTAGACTTTGCATATTCTCTGGGACATCGTGCTAGCAGTCCAAGCTAAAGCTTTGAGGCAGGCAATCACTTTGAGAACAAGCCATTGTGTTTGTGAACTATAAATAAATATATATCACAAAGCAGCAAATGATTGTCACGATCAAAGCATTTATTTATATGATTGGATTCTTTCCTGCATACAATCGCAAAATGCTGAACAAAACCTAACCTCGATGGTTATAGATTCAGAGCATTTTCTTTTTAGCAGATGCCCAGAGTTTGAACCCTCATGGTGGGAAACCCTAATATTTTTTAATAGAAGGAGAAAAGGCCCGAGGATATGTGTCGCATTTGTGGCCCTAGGCCTAACTCATGTTAGACCATAATTCTGCCTCCACTCATGGATTTGAAAATTTTATCATAAGCCTTATGTTAATCCAGTTCTGCCACCTCCTGCACTGGGAAAAAAAAAAAGAAGGAAAAAGAAAAAAAGAAAGAAAAACTGCATACATGGCATAAGTTGCAAAATATTGATAACCAGTTCCATCCACGTCACAGGTACTGCAACCTGAATGATTAACAAAGCATAGCTTAGGAAGATGATAACTACGAGGGAAATTGAAATATATTTGAGATAGTACAATGCTATATTTTGTTGTCTTGGCAGTGGAGTGGGCCGGTTAATATTAACTCAAGCATACAATATCGATACCTTGTCTTTCATTGTCACTTATATAAGCTGATTTGATGTTAGTAAAGGTTATTATGGAAAACTAGATCCTCCAGAGATCTGGTTTACATAAGCTAACAGAAGAGATAAAAGATCAAAAACTTTTGTTTTTCCCAAGAAAAATGCTTTGTACCCTGCAATGCATCCGGATCCAGCTTCTAGTGAGCCGCTAGAAGTAAAATGGGCAATAAAACCATTACCTCTTGCATGGCGCATAAAACTCGGGTTGACACTTAACTGGGGTACACTACGGAGTATACGTAGCACCACTATTTTCATGACTCCAATATCTAACAAAAAAATATGTTCTATAAATTATTAAAATTATGTTATTTGTTTTAAGGTGCAAATTAGGTATGCTATCAAGGTCTTTCGGAATGCTTAGCCATCAGCCCTTTTGCCTTTTTTTTTGGTAAATAGTATCAAGAAGAAAAGCACCTATACCTAACCAAATTAAGTGAATACACAAAATTATAGTCATTTTATTTTTATCTTTTCATACATAATCAAAAAATAGAAAAGATTTTTTTATGAGTGATCCAAGAAGTGCATGATAGATACATTTGCCCCTCCAAAAGCTTCCCCAAACGGGCTCTAGTGTTGCTGGGCTGAAAGGAACTCAACAATATTCTTTAGCAAAAACTCCACAGCAGTTTAAAGGTTGGTCTATTCTTTGTAATTAATGACAGGGAATTTTTTGGTTTTTCCAAATTGGCCGGCGAACTTCTCAAGAGGTGATCCTGGTTCCAACTTCCTACCTAGTTTCAGATTTTGTCATCACACTTGGCTCTAATCCTGAAACTTGCTCTACATATTCCTCCCTCACCTTAACGCTTCTCGTTCCATCTTGTAATCCATACTCACATGTAACTCTTACTCATTTGTAATTATTTATTCCTCCAATAAAGTTCTGTGTGGCTCTCAGCCTCCCTCGCAATTAAAGAAAAAAAAAAGGAAGAACAATAGGCAACAATGGACGGACAATTAATATATAGTAGCTAATTATAAAAGTAAAAAAAATGAACATATTTATACAATATTAATGATCGATAAACAATTCAAGTTAATGGTGATTAATACCAATCATGTTTATCACCTAGAAAGAAAAAAAAAAAAATCATGTTGCCAGTTTATTTGAACCTTGATTTCACATATTCAAAGCCTTAGAAAGCCTTTTAGATTTCGAACATTTCAGTGATTACAGAATCAGTTGACATGAGAAAAGTATGATTTATTATCCAATACCTTTTTCAGAAAAATCCAATGTATAAGTTTTTCTTAATAAAGGAAAAGAAAAACAAAATAAAGACATAAAAAGAAAAGGGAGTTAACAAGAAAAAAAATTACAAAAAACACAAAACTGGATTCCTTGCTCCTCGAGACCGTCAATCAAATATTCGATAGTTTTGAATTTAAGGATAGAATTAATGTTACCAGAAAATAAAAGTTTCAACTAAAAGATACCTTGAGTGGGAAAATAATCTATGCCGGGTAGTGTCATAGTGATGTTATTTAACTAGTTTTTCATCTTCTCCAATTACTCAACCTAATACAGAATTCTCAATAGATGTCTTGTGGTTTTTGATCCATCTTTAGATTCTAGATTATTTCAGAATGTTTGACGACAGGATATATAACAAACTTGGTATAAGTTTTGGAGCCATAATGAAGGAACATTAATACTTACATTGGTACGTGGCCTTCGGATTGTGATGCCTATGGGTCCATCCTGGCTGTAAAAAAAAAAAAAAAATCAAGAAAGTTGTTAAGAAGCATCCTAAAAATAAATGCTTAATATGTAGAATATTTTTTGTATTTTTTCATTCAAACGGTAATACTTGAGCAAAGTATAATCTTAACCATTATATATATATAATACTCAAAAGGCAACTCACATGGATTAAATCCCAGATTTTTTTTCTTTTTTCTATCTTTTTTTTGGTTTTTGAGGGCGCAGAGAGAGAAATTATAACCTATACCATGTGCACCATGACACCCGTGCACTACAGGACTAACAAGCTGAGATGAATTACATGGAGCTGACAAAAATAAAAAATTTGATTGGCTTGATGCACGTTGTAAGGCCCAATAGTCCTACATCGGAAAGACTCGTTCCAGAGCCTGGGCATATGAGACGAGTGTCTCCAAATCCTGCAGACGTATTTTGGGAGAAAAACAAAACCGAGAAGGGATGAAGGACGCTTGCTTGAAGCTCCGGAACCGGACAATATCTGGCAGGAGAGCTCCGTATTTCCTCCCTGATGTGGCTCCCACGTGGGCACTGGGTGCCTCACATGCCCCACGCAGGCGAGGGCATGACACACGTGGTATATAGTCTAATTTCTTGTGCAGAGAAGATTGCCTCGCTTCTCCACCCATAGCTCCTTTTTTTTTTTTTGAATGAAGATTTATCTAGATGTTAGAATTTGTTGGAGGCTACCATGTAGAGAGAGCATCTTGATTTGGTTTGGTTTTGATGTTCGTTGTATCAATTGTTTTCTATTATTGTATTAGTAGGGGTTTACCAAAAATCAATTTTTCTCAACTACAAAATTGTCCATCTCCATCATGTAGTTCCTAGGGTTCAAGCATGCATGTAGTTTCATTAAAATATTTAATTCCTTCAGTAACCGGTAACATGTAATTTCATTTAAATATTTTTTTCATTATCTGGTTGGTGGGTGAACGGGACATCATGATGCACGGTGCCAGGGATACACCCTCCACCCTAACATTTAGAGTCACTCAGAGTTTCAAAATGACATTGATACAAGGGGCTTAGGCAGCATAAAGTTCGGGAATCAAAATATATAAAAAAAAAAAAAACTTAGAATAAATCTTATACCTGCCAAATAGTTTTTTAAGAAATAGGCAAATAAGGAATAATTATTCTCATTGAACTTGCCTATTGGACGTAAAGTAGCTTAAAGTTATTCCTATAACCAAAACAAAAAAAAAAGAGGAATAACTTTTAGAATAAACATTCTAGAAAGTATAACTATTCTTATTCCACGAATAAGTGGTCCCATAGTTTGATAATTTTTCCTTCATGATGTTATGTATTATTTACCTGGTCATCAACAATGGAGCAGACACGATCTTTTGGCAGATTGTAAGGATGTAATCCAGTAGTGTCTCTGAACTTCTGAATCCTTATCAATGGAGCGTGTGGAGCCCAACCTATTGATGATTTTATCCCATTGCATATATTTTGTTGTTCTTTTTGTTGATGCTTGGAGCCAAAGATCCACATCAATAACTTGGCTATCGCTCAGACGTCGCCAACTCTTGATGTATGGACCAATATTACACCACCTCGAATTAGAAGTTTGGTTTTATTTCTCCAAACTTTTTTTTTTTTCCTTTCAAAAATATTCCCCAAGACATTCCCATATTAAGTTTAACTTTGGCTATCGTTATCAGAATGCTGTGGTCATACGATATACCCGCCTTTGAGTCGGTCGGCTGGCACCACTTCCTTCCTCTCAGGTAACCTGTCGCGTTCTAAACATCGTATCCTTCCAAAACACTGGCTTTGAGCTTTCTAAGCACAAATCTACGCGTTGAACGGGTCAATAATTGCCGACTTCTAAGTTAGCACAATTTCTTCGTTAAAGTCATGTGAGAATCCATGTAAGCATGTATTTAATATCACATCAATTATTTATTGAGAGGATCTTGAATATTTATACAAAATTGGACTGATTAAGAAATCCAAAAAGTATTTTTCGGTTCGCTTATTTGAGGAAGGCCCTGAATTGATACAAATGGTATAAAAAATGAATTCGGCATATAGCTTATGTAAATTAGGAAGGCTATTTTAATATAGCTTCCATTAATTCTACATCTTTTGGGCATTCGTGTCACGTTTGGTGTTGTCGCCAATTAGATCAGGTGGGGCTTGTCATTGACACGTAAATAGCTCATTACTTCAAGGAACTCTAAAAGCTGACTTTTGCTTGCATGATCTTACTGTATGTAGGAGTGCACCATGCGACTTTATAGGCATACCAACCAACAACTGATGCTGGGAACGAGTTCATTAATTGCGTTCTTATGGGGATTGCCCTAAGTTGCACGGCTTAACCATAGAAAGTGCACTTTTTTGTGGTTGAAAAATTCCAATGAAGAAAAAAAAAACAAGCTACTTCAAGAGTTTTATACATCAATAAAATAGAAATGATAGAAAGTGCATCAATCATTGAATACATAAATATCTAATTGGAAGATTGCGTGAGCGAAATCCAAGTGCACATTCACTGGCTCTACTTTTAGTGACCCCATTCATGTGATCTCCACGCTCTCAACTTATATATCATGCAGAACTATGGAGCATATGAAATCTCTCTTTTACATGCTAGTCTAATTATAGATATACTGCATCATGACTTCTCCACTTTTGAGTTAATGCACTGCCTCCATTTCGTAGATGGTGTCTCGATCTGTTGCCATTTGCATCGTGTATCTTTTGCAAGTTCAAAAGAGAATATTTACCTTTTCCTCTTACTAATTTTCTTTCTAAGGTGGAACCTGCCATCTCTAATTTGATCGAACCTTTTGTTATTATTAAAATGTCACTACCATATATGCCAAAATAATTGAAGATATTTTAGAAATAACGACATTGAAAATAACAATCTTATGATTGACATGCTTGTTTTTAACCTGATTTAACTAGGGCTGCAAATGGGTCGAGTTGGGTCGGATCTTGAGTGACCTCGATCCGACCCGGTTTCTTGTTCAAGTTCTAATTTTGGATCCGAATTCGACCCAGTTGAAAATCGGGTTGGGTCCGGTCGACCTGACCCATTTGTAGCTCTGGATTTATCTTGACATAATTTTCTTTTACTTTTCTAGTGATAATAAATGCGAGTGTTCCTATTGAATGTAGCATTTGATGTACCCATCTGACTTTTTTAAATCAATTATGACTAATAGATGTAGCTTGTTTTATGAGGCCTTCCACATTCTAAAGCCACTAATGTTTGTTCAACATTTTAAATATTATTAGTCATGATTTATTTATTAAACCAATTCATAGCTATCCAATCTAGTCTCATAAACTAGATCAACTAAACTGGTTTTGGTGTTAATACGTAGCAAGTTAAAAGAAACCAAATGTAAAAGCATGTTAAATGAGTATTGGCTTGGACAACCAACCATAGTTTTTCTATTATTCATAAATGTTTATTTTTCACATATAAAAGAACCATTATAATTTTCTAACTACAAATTTAAAATACAATTCTATCAGGCTATAAAATTAATAATTTTCTATATATTGCAGAGTTAACATTTATATTTATGCATTGCATTCTTTTTCCTTTTTATTTCCTCTGTGATTCCTATTACACATTAGTTCACATCATGCCATGAATCATTGTTCTTTTCATTCCGCATATTAGGGATATTGTTAAGGCAATAAATGTTGCTTTTGCATCCTAGATGATAGTGAAACTTAGATGCATGCATTCCAATCCAGTGCCTTGCATAAAAGGACTTTTCAATTTTGCAAAAGGTACCCATTCCTAGCATAAAGGGCATCATGCATACAGGAGATGCTCCTTATGCATTAGAAAATTATGGTTTGCTTTTATAAGTTGAGAATACATCTTTAATCATTTTTTTCACTATAATGCTTATATTTTTGAGTAATATTTAATTATTTTTTTAGTTTCTTTTTTATGATATAATGGCCTACAAATAACGAGCTACATAATGAGAGATATATAGCCCTCTCCTAAATGTCTTTAACTTCCCAATCCCAGTAAATATGGTTTTCAATTTCAGATTGCTTAGTGCAAGTGTTAAAAACTTTACCAACTTGTTAAGCTGGTGCAAGTTGGGCTATTGGATGGTTTAGCCTGCCCATTTGCCTAGCTCTTGTATCTAAAAATTATAGTCTTAAAAAATCTACAAACTATTATTTTTTAAAAATATATATATGAATAAGGCAAGTTAAAGTAGAAATTCTATCTTAAGAATCCATAAAATTCTCTTTGAATAATGACACACCAGCAATATGTTTAATAACTTTGAAAATAACGTAGAGATTCTTAAGGCAATCATTTGCCAGTTCCATCATGAAGGACCATCTCGCATTTATGACTAACATTTGTGAGGTGATTACAGTTGCGTACCAGTTAATGGAAAGAAAAGTATTCACAAATATGCCTGTTGTATTTGGTATAAGTTTGATTTTTTTTCCTCCACGTACATATGAAAAATATGCTTAATATAATATTGTAAGATGCAGTTTGAGTAGTCTTTATGTTCAATTATTGGTGAGCTGATAAGTATTGTTAGCCTAACTAAGGATTTAAATATTGCAGGATAGTGTGTATTCTCGATGTAATAGGATGCCTTGCCATCCCATGGCTCCGTCCCATGGAACACTTTTTTAAATGCACTCCAACTCTCTTTTTTTTTTTTCACTTTGTTCTTTCCTTTGATTCTTTTTATTTTTTATTTTTTTCTTCTTTTATTTATTTCTTACTTCTTTCTTTTCTTTTTGTTTATTTTTCTTATTCTTTTCTTCTATTATTATTTTCTTTTTCTTTTTTCTTCTGTTCTTTCTCCCATTCCTTTCTCTCTCTTTTTTTGATCCCTTTTTGTTCCTTTCGTTTATTTTCTTTTTTCCTTTTCTCCTTCTTTCGATGCATGAGTAGGTTCAAAGTCCTATCTTGTCTCGATCCTCTTTATTTATAGAAAGGAGACAGGACAGCCAGCCCATCGTATTGGGATTTAAAATCTTGAGCCTACAATTGGGTGCAAGGGCCTCTATTCTTACTCCAAGAAATTTACATTACAATTACCATTCAAATTACAATGCAATAACCTAGAGTTGTTGCATTAACACATGTCATATATTCACATAGCTTATAGCGATAAGGTTAATGGTTACATAATTAATTTCAAAGCAAAAAGGCTCTTTTTTCTCACTAGATATTCAAGTCATCAAAGGGTATGGTCCACCACTGCAGGGTCTTTAACTTGGTCCAGAGTTTATAGTTTATGGGTAACATTCAATAATCTTCTTTATCGTATCCTTTATGTGTAGATTTTTTAAGTGCTTAAAACTTCCCCTATCTTCTATTGTTGTCTTCACTGAGATGCTCCTATAGAGGTTCTTTTTTTTTTCCTGTCCAGAAAACAAAGTAACACACTCTGAACCTAGCCTTTATGCCTTCGTGAAGGCAGTAATGATAAGTGAAAAATATGTCGATCAAGTAAGTCAAGTGAAAAATCTATTATGGCGATCAAGTAAATCAAGTGAAAAATTTTAGCCTACCAGCCGGCTAGGATATGCGTAGAAAATTCTTTAAGAGTTGAATTAATCATCAATGCTGCACACGTACTAAGAGGGTATTTGATGACCTAAATAGGATCACTATAGTGATCTAAGATCATTGGTGATCCTCATTCCAAGATAATTTGACTTTCGATGATCTAAAATTATCGTATTTGGTATGCTATATTTTAGTAATTAAAGATCCTTAGATATTCATAGCTAACCTATTTGATATGCCACATGAATTCAAAACCACTGGCCATATAGTACGAAAAATACCTTTGACATATTCCACAATTTATATTTTATAGCCTCGTGATTTTTAACTCAAAAGTTGGCCACAATCCAAGCATGTGTTTGGTTTTTCGATCTTAAGACATGATAAAGAACAAGGGTTGGAAATATTTATGCCTTAATTCCAACCATTATTGCTTGCTAAGTCTTGTGTATGCATGTAATTGGCATGTCTCTTATGTTTATTGTGCGGTAAGTTGGGTATTGGATTGAGGGGCATTTTTGTCCGCCACTTTCAATCCAATATCATTGTCCTAGGATGATCTTGAAAATCCGTCTCCAAAGACAGGTTAAATATAATTAGATTGAGGTGCAACTAAATACGTTGATCTCATCATATCCACCCATGTTACTCTCGATCTTGAGGTCATTACCTCATTCCAAATGCTCCTAAATATATATTTAATGTTGAGATTTACTTTCCTCGGATATAACCTCGTATTGAAGCATATAATATGGCTTCAGAATAGAAAAATTAGATAGGTAACCTAATATCCGCATATGAATTATCCTTGGAGATGTCGAGAAGATAAATGTTTAGCTCAGCCAGAGGGAGCCGGATTGGGGTGGCGAGCCGTGATCAATTTGGACTCGCCCGAGCTACATACAGGGGCGTGGGCCGACATCGAAGAACCCCTCCCACGGGCAATTTGGCGACGTGCACAAAAACCCAAACGAGTCACAGACCTCACGCGTACTTCAAAAGACCAAACTATCCTTCCCACCTGCTATAAAAACCCCATCTCGCCCAGTTCATCCCGCGCCACCGGGATCTCCCTCCCCTGCATATCCCTCTCTTAGCCGACTCCTCACCCTTCCTTCTTCTCCCACCAACTCTTTACTGCTACCAATTATACTTCAGTGGTAGTTGTGCTAAAGAGACCCCAAGAAGAAAAAGGAAATCAGATGGCCGGCTTGCCAGCGACCAACGCCGAGGGCGAAACCCTCTCGGACGCTTGGGATTGCAAGGGCCGCCCCGCCGTCCGATCCCAGACCGGAGGTTGGACCAGCGCCGCCATGATCCTAGGTCCGGCCCGTCGCCCTTCCCCTCTTTATCTTCTCCTCCCTTTTTTTTCCCCACTCTGTTTCTTTAGTAGTTAAAATATCAAATGATACAATAAAAAAGGGGTGGAGCTGTGCGAGAGGCTGACGACGCTGGGCATAGCCGTAAACCTGGTGACCTACTTGACCGGTACCATGCACCTCGGCAATGCCGCCTCCGCCAACACTGTCACCAACTTCTTCGGCACCTCCTTCATGCTCTGCCTCCTCGGCGGCTTCCTCGCCGACTCCTACCTCGGCCGGTAAACACGCCCCCTTCCAATCCACCCCTCCTCCGTGCCAGTCTCTGCTTCTCCTGCTGATTTGTTTGTGATGTTAATTGTTCGCTCTGATAATATAACCAGGTACCTCACCATCGCCACCTTCACCGCAGTCCAAGCTTTGGTAAACGCTTTCTCTTTGCCAGAACGATCTTATCTTGTTTCGTTTCAAACTGTAAAATGAAATATAAGAATACAATTCTGAATTAATTAACTGAAGGGGGTTACCATTCTGACGATATCGACGGTGGCTCCGGGGCTGAGGCCGCCGGCCTGCGCGGACCCGTCGGCCGGCGGGTGCGTGCGGGCGAGCGGGGGCCAGCTCGGGGTGCTCTACCTGGCTCTGAATCTGACGGCGTTGGGGACGGGAGGGCTGAAGTCGAGCGTGTCCGGGTTCGGATCGGACCAGTTCGACGAGTCGGACCGGGGCGAGAGGCAGCAGATGATGCGCTTCTTCAGCTGGTTCTTCTTCTTCATCAGCCTCGGCTCGCTGCTGGCCGTGACGGTCCTGGTGTACATCCAGGACAACGTCGGCCGGCAGTGGGGCTACGGCATCTGCGCCGCCGCCATCGTGTCGGGGCTGGCGGTCTTCATCGCCGGCTCCACCCGGTACCGTTTCAAGAAGCTGGTGGGGAGCCCCCTGACCCAGATCGCCGCCGTGGCGGTGGCGGCCTGGAGGAAGAGGGACCTGAAGTTGCCCTCTGATCTCTCGCTTCTCTATGACGTGGGCGCTGCAGACAAAGGCGAGGAGGGAGGGAAGACGAGCGAGGGGAAGCAGAAGTTGCCCCACAGCAAGCAGTTCCGGTAATTAATTAACTCTTTCGCTTTATCTTGTTAGTTGGTAGCCGTTTACGTTCGAGGGTCAGTTGCTCGCTATTTGCTCCGTCTCGTTGGAAGTTTCCGCCGGCTATGCTATGGCTTTCTTTGCCTCGATATGTGTGTTGCTGTTGTTCGTTTTGGTCCTTCAAGGGAGAAGTTATTGGTCGGACCAGGTTCACCAGCTCAGCAGTAGGCCAGTCCGACCATAAATCAAAAAAAAAAAAAATCACAAGGTCCACTGCTAAGCTGGAGGATATGTTCCAACCAATAATTTCATGTGGAGGCAGATGGCCAGCGGAAACTGATGCATCCCTGGCCGTAGGAAATCGATAACCTAACCCAAGAAAATTAATGGATAGAAACTAGGTGAAATTCTCTTTCTGATATGAATGGAGCTCCCTTTCTGAATTTTATGTGGACGAAGTTTTTTTTAAAAAAAATCATGCAACGTATGGTGCTCAAATCTCAGTGCATGCACTCCTGAATGGCAATTGGGTGTCTGTGCACCAAACACTTGTCCATTTTTTATTTTTATTTTTTTATTTTTTTTCGTATTCTTACTGCTGTTTTTGTGGCTAGCTCATGCTTATCTATCAATTAGAAGTCCCGGTTAGTTCACATGCATGATGCCGATGTTTGAACATTGGGCAGCCGAGGCTGTGTTGCCTTTGATGGATACCACCACATAATGAACCAAGAATTTTCATGGATAGGGAACATAGAACCTGCATGAAAAAACAAGGTGGGACCATATATTTCTATAATTTCCGCCTTGATAAAATCTTTTAGAGACGCCTGGTGGATCCTGTGCCATCAAACTAGAACTCTTGTCGCATTTGAGGAGAATGTCATGTCTTGTGTGCAAGACGATTGCTAGGCCGCTCACTCTATATTTCAGTCAAAGAATCTAAAAGGATCCTCAATAATTGAGCTTGAACGGTGCTGTCGACTAACTTGCTAGTTGCGACGAGCAAATCATGTATCGATGCAAGACCTTCTTGAGGTATGAATACATGTGATGGGCCAATTTGTTAATCTATTGGTCCACTATTGTATGGTAGACAAATTAAGAAGCTATGCCCCATAGTGCTCCCAAAAGGACTGGCGCTGCAATTAAATACACCAATAATGCTATGAAGAACCTTAATAGTTTTGCTTTTTTTTTCCCCTTTCTCTGGATAGAGAGCGTGATTTTGGGGGGACCAACCTAACAACATGAGGCTGCTAAACCCACCCTCCAATGAACTGCGCACAACTGTCCCTATAGGGTTCGGATTGTATCTGTCACACACACACATAGAATGATCTTCTTTCATAATATCGATATCATCTTGTATATATCTTGAAGCACTCTAAACTCTTTCGTTCATCCGTCTGCATAAATCTTAAAATGGTTATTTTGTAATCCAGTAGTGATTCGCACAAAGAGAGCTGAATTCTCCTTTCACACGGAACCTTTGCACGAAAAATACAACTCCTGTCTGTCTTTGCGTCGGCTTTGATTACCTGTGCACGTTCCTAACATGCTCTTCTATGTATAATAGGGGGAGACCCTTGAAATACATGTGGTCCTTTGCCTTGTATATAAATTCCTGTTTTCAAGGTAATTCAGAATTTTTCGGAATTATCCTGCAATCAAGGTTATGACTGGCATCAGAGCTGACACAGTCACAAACTGATTGCAACTCGTGAAATATAGAACTATTTAGCTTGTTTGATCTCTGTCACGGGGAGGGATAATCAAGTTAACAACCATCTGGAAATTTGGAATTAATGCTTCTTCCTGTTTGACCCGAGAGAGTCCAAATGGGTTAGATGATCGAGCACATTAAACGCAAATGAGGGGGCATAGCGTTCGAGTAGGTTCGTAAATTCTCGATGGCCGTTCCAATATATATATATATATATGTAGAAGAGGAGCCGGGTCGACCTCGTATGCCTCAATGCTTGTCGGCATCGAAGGCCCACACGGACGCCGCGAGTGCGACCCGGGTCACCTCGGCGCCTTACCCACCAATGGAAAGGGAGAGGGAGTAAATAAAAAAGAAGATTCTCCACTGATTGAAGCACTCAAGAAATAAGCTTAGGCTGGTTGATACTATATGGCCAGGTCTTTTTGGATCAGTTGGTATCTGAAACCAATACGGAAGGCTTTATTCAGAGCTCGGTGGGTGTGCAGCACATGCGACGAATGGGAAGTGGTAGAGAGTGGGAACTAGGAAGGCAAGCGTGGGTGGATATATATATATAGTAGGTCGTGCCCAGATACTTTTGGATCAGTTGATATTTGAAGACAATCTGTAAGGTTTTTTCTGAGAGCTTGGTAGGTGCCATGAAAGGGAAATGGCAGGGAGTTGGGACTACGAAGGCAATGGAGTGGGCCATCGCGTGCTCGAGGGGAAAAATATATGGTTAGGTGGCCTTTGCCCGCTGGGGAGGAGAGATTATCAGCTGATGCCCACCTTCCAAAAGTAGGGTTCTCTTTGAAGCAGTAAATGTGCTCTCTTTGAATCCCTCCCCCTCTTCCGGTTTCCATCTATCTCCTTCTTGATCTAATCTCTATTTACTCTTGTAACGCTCCGAAGTGATAGGGGGAGGGGGGAGGGGGGAGTGGGAGTGAAAATGAGAGGTAGTCCGATCGCAATAAAAACCGAAAAGGTGATGATGACAAAGCAGAATAAAGCACACGACGGGACGCATGCAAGGATAAAGTGTCACGAGTCATGACCAAGTCCAAGTTCTTTTATGATTTCTCCATTGCAGTCCAACCAACGCTAGTTTTTTACTGCCTAATGCACCCTAAAACAAGAAACGTATGGAAACCAAGGTTCATGATTGTAGAGAATTGTTCGCTTTCATGTTGTTCCGAGTTTGATTTCCTGCATTTGTAAAAGAAACGTGCCCTACCTTACCCTGCCACGGAATTACCACTCTCACCACTAGCTGCCACTTTCTTCTGAATTGCAGCAATGTCGCGTTAGACTGCAATAAGAAACATTTAGGAGCAACAGCTGTTCCTTTTCTGTCGTGGTTCATTGCACCTATCTACTGCCATATAGGACAGGCAAGAGAGTGGAAAATGTAACGATGACTGGTAGTTGTTTTTTTTTTCTCCACATTTTTTCCTCTGATGGATGTGAAAGTAAAACATCATTATATTCGAGACCGGTTCCAACCATCATCATCATCAGTGGTAAGAAGAAAAATATATGGTTGAAAACTGGATGACCAAAGGAAAGGTTCTGCAGAAAGAAGCGAAGCCCGCCAGGAAATTAGCAGTGAGATTCAACAACCAATGATTCTGCTGTACTCCTGTCTGATGTGGCAGGCAGATATTGGTGCAATTCATAGGAGGTGGGGCCATTTCGCGGGTACCATATCCCTGTTAAAACGTAACAAAAGATTAATATGTTGAATTCCATTAATTACCTTCCACGAGGGAGGCTAGCTCGTGAACCTTTTTCTTTTGTCTGTTCTGGTTGGTCCTCTTGGATGAAAGCCAAGTTTGTCCATGCAGCTGGCTTGTCAGGTGGGAGTTGATTTGATTCACGCGTCAGGCGTGGTGCCAAATTTTAAAAACAGATTAACTTTAGAGATTATAAATTTACTTATATTTAAGCATTATGGCATGGCCGCGTAGTTTTTTTTGGAGAATTATTTTTGGTAAACGCAACTAAAACTTTAACCAATTAGCAGTCAAACGATTTTTGGACCAAACCAAAAAAAATCGGTCATACTATTTTCTTAAACGAGGATGGTTTAATGGAGTCGCCTTCCTTCCCGCTCCAACTGGTACCCGGCCCATCAACTAATGCTCTCATTCTGTCGTCTTATTAATTACTTCAGTTGCCTGGACCGGGCAGCGATCATGGAGGATCCGGCCGTCGAGCAGAGCAAGTGGCGGCTGTCGACGCTGACCGACGTGGAGGAGGTGAAGCAGGTGATCCGGATGCTGCCGGTGTGGGCCACGACCATCATGTTCTGGACCGTCTACGCTCAAATGAGCACCTTCTCGGTCTCCCAAGCCACCACCATGGACCGGCGCATCGGCCCCTCCTTCCAGATCCCCGCCGGCTCCCTCACCGTCTTCTTCGTCGGCTCCATCCTCCTCACGGTTCCTATCTACGACCGCCTCGTCGTCCCCGCCGCCCGCCGACTCACCGGCAACCAGCAGGGCCTCACCCCGCTCCAGCGCATCGCCGTCGGCCTCGTCTTCTCCATCTTCGCCATGGCGGCCGCCGCGCTCACCGAGCGCAGGCGGCTCCACGCGGCGTGGGCTGCGAGCTCGTCCTCCGCCGTCGATCCGGGGTCGACGTCGGCGCCGCTGAGCGTGTTCTGGCTGGTGCCGCAGTTCTTCTTCACGGGCGCCGGGGAGGCCTTCACGTACATCGGCCAGCTGGATTTTTTCTTGAGGGAGTGTCCCAAGGGGATGAAGACCATGAGCACTGGTCTCTTCCTCAGCAGTCTCGCGTTGGGTTTCTTTTTTAGCTCGGCTCTGGTGAGTATTGTCCACAAGGTGACGGGGGGACCCGGGAGGGGGGCGTGGCTCGCCGACAATCTGAACGAAGGGAGGCTCTACGACTTCTACTGGCTCCTCGCCGTGCTGAGCGCGGTCAATTTAGGGCTGTTCTTGGTATCCTCCAAGGGGTACGTTTACAAGGAGAAGAGGATGGCGGCGGGGGAGGAAGGGAGCGTGGTCACGGTGGAGCTGGCGGACGAAGCCTCTCGCCAAGCTTGAGCTTTTCTTTCTTTCGAACTGCTGCCGAGTGTAATATAGTCTGTCTCGACTCTCGAGTTAAGGTAACGGATAGTTTGAGTCTGGCTCTCTCCCTTCGTTCCTACGATGCATCAAATTAAGCTGTGTAAAACTGAACCAGTCGATGTATCTACTGGCGCTTCGATTCTCTTCTTCTCAGTGGAAAACCTTCTTCTCTCAAGCATAAAATATGAGAAAAAGTGCCTGAAATATGGAATGAGTGGTACTGATATATAGGGAGAATTTCACCGTAGACTCACCTATACGTACGTGGTTTGACCGCAAGAAAACCGCGCGCACTTTCTGGTCGGAATTCAGAAAAACAAACATTTGGGCCTCGCAAGGTCTCATGCGCGGCATTAGGCTATTAGCAGTGCACCGGCTCCGGATTTAACCTGGCACTATGTTTTTTCGGCAGGCAGCCGCTCTCGAGTTTGGAAGACCTTTAATTGGGTCGGGCCAGATAGCCAATTACGATTCACCGATTTGAACTGGGATCACTATGAGTTTGGATGATGGATCTATAACCCAAGTCTGAAACTGGCAATTTGGCCTAGCATTTTCATGTCTATTAGAATTTATCGAAATCGTGAACTGCAGGAGAGGTGAACCATCGTCCAGATTGCAAGTGCTCAACCTGCAGTGGCATTACCAATATCCTAAACATAGTCTAACAATTTATTAGAGGGAAGGTCTCAAAAACGGTAATACTAATTAACTGTTGATATCTTGATTTGCTAGCAAAATAAATCCATAAAATATTTGAATATATGTTAACCGGACCGAATGCACGCTTGACCCAAGTTAATTTCCTCTAAGTTACATTTTGATGAGAAAAACATAAGATCGAAATTTAGGACTTCCAAATTCTCAATCAAATGACATCGGCGCGTCAGGGTTACCGAAGCTGTCATCTTTTATATTCTTAGGGAAAGCAGCCTAAATCAGGGTTATGTGAGAGTGGCCTACCAACACTGCTTGGGTCCAAAAGGGACCAAGCCCGGGTGTCCCAGCGCCCATGTGATCATGCAAGAACATTAGGTCACAAGAAAAAGAAGAAAGTAGTGAAAGTTACTTCCACCCCGGGGAGAAGTGCAATTCATGGGCAAACTTTAGAAATTCGTCTGTGGCCCATGATCTTTTCTAGAAGCAAACTGAACCTTACATTGGAACTAATGTTGCACCAGTAGGGCATCCTCAGTCAAGCATCCACGCAATTAACGACCATGGTATAGATGTTGCACATTGCCCAGAATATCATTTCAGTTCATTTTGACGTAATAATACCCGTATGGTCCAAAAACAAGACTAATTAGTAGTATTGTTGTCAGGTTAGCTACAGACGTAATAAGAAAAGAATTTGGAACAAGCATGTCTTCAACTATAGCGCTTTTGTAAGACTGAAGTCAGCATAATGTGGTTTGATCACAGGAAATCGTAATTGTCATTGGTGCAGATGCACAGCAGATGGCAACCCTATGGCTTTGGTGGGTATCGCGTGGCACACAATTATGTAACAAAGTACCGACAAACTCTAATGGAGTAATAAAAAGTAAAGTATTAACATCAAAATAATTAATAAAATATGAGTACCGAATTATGTCCGAGCAATTTGGGATCCAGGGAGGGATAAATTAACTAGGGACAGACGTAGTCTTTGATAATTTTTTATACAAAATATTAGTTCTAGAATTTGAACCAGTATTATTGTACTTGTCAGTTCAAGTTTTTACTTTTTTTTTTCTTTTCAGCCAGAAGTTTTTGAGGGCCTCGGCCATCATATGAACGTTCATCATTTCAATTATTGGATAGGAATAACATCTCTTGGTTCATCATTTCAGCTATTCTATAGTTATAACCACATAATCAGAACATTCCCCTCTGTTAGGAACATAATGACTCTACGGTTGTAAGTACGGAACAGGATGACTCTACGGTTGTAAGTATGGAATAGAATGCCTCTACGGTTGTAACTACGTGATCTTGTATACTTTATATATACTTGTTGCTGGAAATAATAATGCCATTTATTCTAGCTGGCCTTTAATTTTTATGTTTACATGCATAAGCCAGACCTTGATATAATGGTAAGTAAGGTTGCTCCATGTGATTTGTGTATCATGGATCCGAAATATGGAAGTAGTTAATCTTTCCACATGCAAGGATAAAATTTTGTATATCCAAACTTCTTTAGGTTTGTAAAGACGAAAATGCAGGGATAAAGCTGCATATATGAACTTCTCCGAACCTCATAGTAATAACGAGAGCGCATTGGGACTTTTTTGTTTGTTTGTTTTTTTTTTTTGAAGAAAAGGTTCTTATTTTCTTCAAATGATCTTTGGAAGCGTTAAATAACAGATATAACAGCAAATAACTAGATCATTATCTCTTTTTTTTTCGTTATCTTCATGTACGAGGTAAGACACTAACAATAGTTCTTCTATTTTTCCTCTCCCCTACCAAATATGAAGGACGATGTAAGACGGTAACGAGGGTTCTGCTACTTTCCTTCTCCACTACCAAACACAAATGACTCGGAAAGAATTGGACATTGAAATTATTTTCCTCATCTCAATAAAGACCGAAGGCTTAATAAGCACGTAGAAATCGAAACGTACAAGGACAGATACATCTAAGGTGGTAGACCTATCCCACGACGATACACGAGGTTTTGAATCTTCGCGCTTTTTCGGACCCAAGATAGCAGTTATAATACACGACCCACCCCTTCATAGAACCAGTAACCGATCCCTTCCGAGGACCACAATATCTTCCAATCATATGAACGCAAGAACAAACCAACCAACAGTAGGGCATGAAGAAGAGGTCGGCTATGGAACGACCCTACGCAGTTCTCCAGAGGAAGCTGGACGAACTTGAATCCATTCTAAACGAAATGTTCTCCCATTCAGCCAAGGTGGATAAGAGTGAATTCTATGATGAAATCATGGCAAGGATTGGTTTCCTTAAGACACTGCATGCCGCCGAGATGGAGTCCAACGCTCAGGGAACCGGTCCCCATCTTCCTCACATTGCCGGAAGGCTGGCGGCCCTTGAGGATGCCTTCCACAATTGGGTTGATTCCGGGATCCTGCCGGAAGACCATCTCGATGATCTTTCGGTGTGCTCATGCACACATTCATGCTTCAACGACGTGGTGGAGGATGATGATTGTGTGCCCGAACCAGAATATTTTGCTCCCATGCCAATCAAGACACAGGTTATGAGTTCACAGGACATGGGAGAGGAGAGGAAAAGGAACCGGCTCGGCAGCCTGCCGTGTGGTTTTATGAGCGCAGCAGTGGCAGTTGCCGCAATGGTGATTGGGTTGGCCACTAACTTCAGTAGGGTGGAGGAGAGAGTTTTCCTTGTGCCAACCTGATAGACATTATGATCAATCTTTTCTGTGTTCGCGTTTTATCTTTGTTTCTTTTCTTTTATTGTTGTTGTACTCTTTTCGTGTTTCTCAGCGTTTGTTTGTTGTTTATTTTAATTTGAGAAGGCCTGAGTAGCATTTTTTTTTTTGGTTTTCTATGATTAACATTTTTCTAATGGTATAATATCATTGCCTTTCCGGTGTTGGTCGCTGTATGTGTCATAGTTAATTTTTCTAATCTATGTTAATTTGTTTTCCTCTCATTGATGAAACATTCAAGCCTCTTTGAAGGTTCCATAGCAAGGCAATTCTTCTGAACAGGCTAACTGTGACCACCGCTGGTTCATGTGTGTTCCTAAATACTTTGTTTAAAATTTAGAATCATGTCAGGGATTTAAATTCGAAATACAATCAATGAGTTTAATCACAAAGTCGTCTAAAGATGAAGAGGTCATTTCCTCTTCAAATGCTATGAATTGCCCCAAAAAATAAACCTTTCTTCTTCTCCTCCTCCTCCCTGTTTTCTCCCCCTCTGAGACACTCCATGCTGGGGGCGGATGGACGCGAGGCTTACCATAGACCATACTTCCGGTGTAATTTGTCTAAGTTCATTTTTCCTTCTAAGTCTTCTTGATAGTGTACCAGAATAGAACACCCAAGAAAGCCACAATTGCCACAAACACCACTGAAAAACCACTGCGACCTAAATTTCTTTGCTTCTTAAGCAGCTCCTGCAACCAAAACTTTGAGACAGAAATTGGCTATTTGTTATTTGGAATTCAAAGAAAAAACCAAAAAAATTGAGATGAACACAAGTGGAATTCAGTATTAAAAAAATAAACTTTTTTTGTACGTATACCTCTAAAATATATAAAATTGCATGAATATCCTCGTAAAATTACTATTTGCATGCATATACTTCTTTTTCTTCTTTGTTGCATGTGTACATGTACCGTCTAATATCGTTAAAAAAATAAATGGCTTAAAACTAAAATGACTGACATACCCTTATAGGTGGATATGCAAAAAAAAAGTTTGCGAAGACATTCATGCAATTTCTAATATTTAGAAGATTATACATTCAAAATCTATTAAAAAAAATCAAAACTCGGGTGGAAATTTTATGATTCAGTTGGATCGACAAGTCAAAAAAGGATTGAGCCACGTTGTCAATTTTCTATTTTAAGATCATAACGCAGTCGAGTTAGAATATTAAGTGATCATTTTGGTAATGCTATTCTCCATTTATTTTCTATATAATTATCATTATTGAATCTATGACATCTACATATTCTTCATTATTTTTAAAATATTAAAGCATACCAAATTTAAATTAATTATAAATGCTTAGATTAGTAAAATATTTTTAGTAATTTATAAATGTTGAGTTGTTTGTTTTTGTGGCAAGAATTTTGAAAAATCAACATGATTCATTCTATAAGAGTTGATATTAACATGAGATCATGTGACATGATAATATTAATTTTTTTTTGCCACTTTTTTTATTAAAAACAACTGAATCATCTTTACCGAATTTTGATCATTTTTATTGAATTTTTTTAAGTATATACCCTCCTAAATATGTGTAATTGCATGAATACCCTTCCAAAGTTACTATTTGTATGTATATCCTTGTAAAGTTTTTTTTTTGCACATCTACTTGTATGGTTATTTCAATTATTTTAAATTTAAATCGTTTATTTTTTAACAATATTAGATGGTATGGGTATATATACATATATAAAGAAAAGAGTATATATGCAAAAAAGTATTTTATGAGAGTATACATGCAAATAGCAATTTTACGAGGATAGTCGTACATTTTTGTATATTTTAGATGGCATATATGCAAAAAAAACAAAAAAATTAATAGACAGTATCATTGCTATATTTATCAGGTATCATTGCTATATTTATCCACCAATTTTGCAACAAACAATGGCATCACTGCTATCTACAACCGCAGAAGATTAAGATAGTATTATAGAATCAAAATCATCATTTCATGTGAATAATATGCTCCATGGTCTGCTGAACATTGTTATTCACTATACACAAAAACTGGTGTCACAAACTCAAATAAAAAAAAATATGCCATTGATATTTGCTCATTCATCTGGAAGATCAGGCTTGACAGGCCTTGTCATGCGATCCTGAACTTGATGAGTAGAGACTCTTATTGTTTGTTGTGAAAAGGCTGTTGGAGGAGGCTTCATGATGGCTCCAACTATATGGATCATCCTGATGTGTTAAGGTTCCTCTTCAAATTCAGTAATCCTCCCCCAAAGAGATATTTACTCCTAGATCATGATAGAAATACCTAATATCACACACACTCTCTCTCTCCAAACACTTCCTGTACATTAATGGGTTTTCATTAACTTCTTGTGCATACAACCAAACTGCGCTTCCATTTTCTTGTCCATTCTGTCCATGAAGGTTTAATCCCTAGAAAATGCTCTCTTTCTCATACCTCTCACAATTTTTTGTCCAGCATCCCTCCTAAACCAAATTTGAAACTTTCAGCCCAAGATGAGCTCCAAAGTTTTTAATTGCACAAAATTCTACCTTTCCTTCAAATGTAAGGTTCATGACTCTTCATCATTTCCATGTCCACTTACGTGCTTAAACCTTCTACATTAGACGAAATCCCAAACAATAATATGATGTCAAAACTTATGACTACTAAATAGTCTTATGGCAATACATCAATTATTTAACTCTGCAATTTATTAAGACCACCAAACACACTTATCTGCTCTTCATGGGTATATAGGAAACACTAACATGCCTATTGGTCCCTTCGTTGCATCCTAATAAAACCATACTGAAAATATGCCTTCCAGAAGCTCATGCATTGATGGAGTGCAAGCTGATTGAGTTAAGCCTGGCTAAATAGAAAAAGTCAAATTGCAAATTGAACAAGGAAAATACCTATGGATCACTTTATGGGGCAGATTCTATAGGATAACTGATGTCATTCATATTTTCTCATTAGCATGGCATCACTAGGGCACAAAAAGATGTGTTACCAGTTAGTTCTTGTGGACCCAATTGATGTCATGTTGATAAAAAAATGATACCACATTAGCTAACCGAAGAGCTTGCCCCGTGACATGGTCAGCCCAGTAATGTTCATTGAAAACACACTACAAGAAAATAGATCCTGCATGTGAAACATCAAGAAAAATTGAGAAAAACACGCAGCAAGATTTTCAACTAACAAACTTTTTTCACAAAACCACCGGACTCAGGCGGCAAAGGAACAAAACCTCGGTACGGGCCGGTATGAACCGGTCTGGGCAGGGACCGATACCGGATCAGCGTAGGATTCGGTACCGGGAGCTTTTCATTGAAAAACCGGCCGGTACGACCGTCGTACCGGTTCGGGCCGCCATTGGTACGCCGACCAGTACCGGTACGGCGGACCTTGGAAGAAACCATTGATGAAGATCAGGATATTAAGGATAAGTTGTGTAACTTTTACACAAGCAGGCAGGCTCAATAAGTTAATTGCATCCCATTAGATGTGCCTCTTGTGCCGAATGTTCTATTGATTGAGGATCAATACCACTTGTGCCGTGAGGTTGGAAAAGATGAGATTGAAGCAGTTCGTTGAACCATGGCATCTGATAGGGCACCTGGCCCTGATAGTTTTCCCCTAGGTTTTTACAAAGGTTATTGGGGCATAGTGAAACAGGACATCAGCAATGCGTCGAGAACTTTTGTACAACCAGAAACAAACCACAAGCTTGGAAAGCCACATTCATAGTCTTGATTCTCAAATGCAGCAATCCAACCTTGCCATCTCATTATTGGCCCATAAGTCTATGTAATACAGTTATAAACTGATTGCTGAAATTCTAACTGCTTTCACATCCGGGAGATCAATTTCTGATAATGTAATTTTAGCACAGGAGGCCCTTCACTTGCTTAACAGGGCTGGTGCTCGGAAACCATTGATGGTAATCAAACATGATAAGCAGCTGCTTATAATAGTTAAGTGGGACTAATTGGAAGAAGTGATGTATCACTTTTATTTTCCAAAGCAATGGATTAAACGGATAAATGGGGGTAACAAGGGACCTAGCTTTTCAATTTTGATCAATGGAACACCTACTGCATTCTTTAATTCAACAATGGGGTTAAGGCAGGCGGTCCCCTGTCACCATGCCTATTTGTTTTATGTTCTTGGATGATGTCAAGGGCATCAAACAAAGCAATGGAAGATGGTTGTGGTGCTGGTACTGTCAAGGCGTCAACTATCCAATATTTGCCTATGATTGTCTACTTCTTTCAAGGGGTCAATCATCCAATAAATCATTGCAGAACTTAAAGAACATTATCAAAACCTATTGCCAACATTCGGGCTATAATGTGAATTTAGAAAAATCTGCAGAATTGTTCAGTCCTAAAATTAGTCATGATTTGGCTAGCAACTTGGCTTCTCTGTTGGGTATCATGAGTTGAAGGGCTAGACCAATATCCTGGTATACTTATCAAGAACTCCAGGATGCTGGTTGGAGATCTCCAACACTTGTACAAGGAAACTACATACTCTCTCTTGGAATACTATTTGCAGTCCAAAAACATGTGGGACAATGAGGAATCCCTGACTTACACGTGTGGTGGAAGGCTCTCTTAAGCAAAGTTGCAGGAAGGTTCATGCTGAAACCAAATAGGTTGGTTGCCAGAGTTAAAAAATACAGACTTAATGGGGAGTGGCAGCCCTATGTTCTACCTTCAAATAGCTCTCTTTTATGGAAGCCTATTGAAGAAATGAGAAGGCATCTTCAAGATCATTTTATACGGGTGATTGGTTAATGTACAGCTATTAATACAGTTACCCAGCCCTGGTTCTCTGCCCCTCCTTTGTGACAAATGGCTATTTGCTAACAATGTTGAACCACTTGACAACTACCCAACTGTTAGTCATTTGCTCAATGATAATGGTGAATTGAATTCTCAAATTATTACTGAGTGTTTTCCGAGCGAACTGATTCAGCAAATTTTGCAGGTTCCCACACCCATTCAAGGAGGTAATGATGTTTTATGTTTGGGAGAGATTAGGAGGTGAAGAATCAAAGTGGAGGAGGTGCTTTAATGGAATAGTATCATCACTTATATTCTAAGAGCTGGCTCCTATCCAAGGTGGCTTCTATCCAAGGTCTTCCTGGTCACTACTCCCAATTCAAATTCTTTGCAAAGGTCTCAGTCGCTACTGCTTTATACACTTTGGTCGATTTGGTTCTTGAGGAGCTTGACACTTTCCATCAGCAGCAACTACCCATCAATTCTGTCTTTGAACGTGCTCTATTGCTCACCAATGAATTCTGGCAGTACATTGATGAGTGTGCTTTCAAAAGAACAAAGCTTGAAGGACGGGAGCAATTACATAGACAATAGAAAGGAATATCTTTGCACAAAACAAGATTGAGGTTCACAAGCAACCTGTACGGCACTTGCCAATGACAGGCACGACAAAGAATGAGTTCCATCATAGCTGAGGCGTATTGATCATTTTTTTTAGTGGGTGGGTGGGGGGTTGTGGCAGGGAGGGGTTAAAGTTCCACAAATGTTGAACTTCACAGATCCTATTATCAAGCCCATAAAAACATGGTGAACCCATGAATCATTGACCCCACCACAAGAGAGAAATCAAAGAGAACTAGAAAGGAAATTAAGTAGTATCAATTCCATAAAAAAATTGAATTAGGATAAGGTTCAGACTCCATACAAACAAGATATCAGGAAATGAAAGAGGTCATCAAAGTGAAGTTTTGAAGATGAAGATAACTCAATCAATGATAAGGACCTATTCAGTAAAACTTTAAAAGGAAGCCAGAAACTCATAAAAGAAAATAAAAATTCTAACATTCACAAAGGGCAGGTGTTGAGATTTTCTTTCTCATTAATAAAGAAATGCAACTGACATAATCAGATTACTACATTAATTTATGTATGTTTTGGCTGCTAGATTTTGCCATTACTTAGGCATTAGAAATAACACTTCACATCAAAAGACAAAGAAAAGAAAAGCACCTGCCATGTTATTATGATAACTTGTATCAACCGGGCAATTTGCAAGCTTGAAATGATTCTGTTTGGCCTCAGCATTCATAGACATTTCAATCTAACAGCTATTAAAATTACAATTCTAATATGTCTATGATTGCCTTGGATAGCCAAATCTATCAAAAATATCACTATTCCACCATATATTTCAGGTATCTAATATCACAAACTCCCAAATGTTCTGAACATTTGCAAAAGTCAAGCAAAGCTTCTAAATTTTAAAGATAGAAATGAAAAACAATGTTGTTAAGATGAGAATCGAATCATAAATCATAGAGAGGGTTAGATTGGATCGTGGATCATAAGATTTTATTTTTGCTTATTTAAAAATATTAAAAATATAAAAAATGCTAAATGTTGAAGAATGAGTCCATCACAAAGTAGATGAATGAAGAATAGAATGCCATACATATAAGCAGTCTTCTTTCCATCATCATAAATCCAGATATAGCATGTCTAATAGGACATGCTATCATGTCTGATTATTAAAATTTTTATATACAACCAATCAATTCAATTATCCTTTTATGTAGAATACTTTTAGAAAATAAGTATCAGATTTCAACAAATGGTTGTAAAAATATAGAAACTGCCACTTGATCTTAATTTGTTAATTCCAAATTTTCTTTTAGTTTTACTTTCTAGAAGTTGAAAACCATAACAAGATTGCCAATTTTACAAGCTTGGACCTATTAGAGATGAAAAAGTAATTCCAAAAGACATCTAATTAATGAATTATATAAAACAGACTTCTGCACGACTTAATATGTAAATATCACGATCAATTTGGTAATTATGATCCAACGGATTGTATGCTGCTAAATATAAATCTAAATCTTATGATACTAAGTGATCCCGATCCAATGATGAGATCCGGATTGTTTAGGGAGATTTTGATCTGGATCATGGATCGTGAGGTTTTAACAACAATGACACTAAAAGATACATCAAATTTGGTCCCATAAGTTAGTTTCAGCTGAAACTCCAACACTTACCCTCGCTTCGATCAGGTTCGGTTGGAAAATGTAACTTGTTTTTCTCAAATTTGGAATAGTGAGGTTTTAACAACAATAACACTAAAAGATACATCAAATTTTGTCCCATAAGTTAGGTCCAGCTGAAACTCCAACACTTACCCTAGCTTCGATCAGGTTCAGTTTGAAAATGTAACTTGTTTTTCTCAACTTTGGAGTTCCATGCAAAATTTGGCACCATGTTTCTGTTCATACTAGGTGCCATTTTTCAGTTGTGTTGGTTCCATTCTGAAAATACCAGGAACCAATATCAACCTTGGGAGCATCTTGCCACAAAGCTAGAATCTAGTGATAAATTGATGGGTATACTCATTCTCAAAATTTGAACTAGGGCCATGGTTCAGTTGAATTCAGAGAGCTTTTTCTTTTTTTTGCCTTCTCCAGACTGACTGAGTTAAAGCACCTGTAGCTTTGCAGCAACCCGGTAAGGCATCATGGCAAAGCAGTATGCTACCATCTGAGCCAGTGCCCATGCAGCTATTAACTAAACAGTATTTATAAATAAAACAAGACATACTAAAAAAATTAGAAAACTAGAATGAGAAGATGAGATGGAGGGGTAGAAGGGTTGTGGAAGAAAATGTGGAAAGGTAGAGGCGGCAAAGCAGAATGGAAAAAGATAGAAGAATGCAGAGGAAAACACAACAGGTGAAAAAGAAAACCTTGATCTTCTCAATGACCACTGTGCTACCAGCATTCACCATTCATGACTTTTTTCTATCGTTTATTTCCAGTCAACGAGATTCTCCTACATTCTTTCATAGGTTCCCCTCTTTGTCCTTCATTAAGGTTAGATGAAAAAGGATTAAGGGTGAAGTAGCTTTCAACTCTTGCCCTACCCACTCAAATGGACCAAAGCTATCCAACCTGCTTGCTGCCTAACTTGCACACAAGCTGATCAGACCTACATGGGTGCTCTGGGAATTGTCGTGTGGCTTGACTGCCATTGAGGTTGCCTAGGCTCTAAGATGGCATGCAAGGGGCCACATAATCCTACACAGCCATCTAGACCGCCGTCTACAAAATTGACCTAATATCACTGGGTTCTACTATTGTGAAAGGAGAAGTCGAAGATGACTCAGTCCAACAGTGACAATTGGTTAACAAGAAAACTCTCAATGTTGAACCTCCCAATATGTCAAGAAGGAATGGAAATAGTGATTTCATGCTTTGATACCGTAAAAGATAAGAAACAACAGAGAAAATCATGTAAATTTGTTTTTAGGCACCCACCAGACAGAAAAGAGTGAACTGTCTCTTTACTATTTCCTTTAAGGAGTTGATTTAGTGTCTTGTTTGAAATGGCAACATCATGTAGAAAAATTGGGTATAAGTTACACAAGAAATCTATTTGGTAATTACATCACTAAGCTGCATATCCATTGTAAGGATAGTGAACTTGTTGAATCTTTATTTAAGGGATGATCACAAAAGTGATGCTAGTAATTGCACCAATGTTCTTGGTGATCATTTTCTTAATTCTTATGGAAGCTGATCGTTTGTGTTGCCTCCATTTACTTATTCCTTTCTCTTTTCCTATTGAACCTTTGTGACGGATCAAAGAACAGAACTATTACCATTACAGAATCATAATTGTGCTATAGAAAGATAATTTATTATGTGTTCTCATGCTGGAAAGTTACAATGTAAGAAAAGACTAAGAAGAGCAATAACGTACTAGTCATGGCACTAGGCCATAAACCATAATTGTGGACTATAATGGGAATAAAGGTCTCAAGATGCTGATCTATTGTGCATAAGAAAAGTAAAACAGAAATGAAAACAGAAGATCTTGAAATCAGCATAAAGGCTACAATTTATATCTGACTAACCTTTCAGACTAATACATCTTAAATATGTAGATTCTCTAATATAAGGAAATGAAGGTTCCATCCAAAGAAAGAGTGTAAACATACCAGCTCTTGTCGAATTTTCTGATTTTGCTGAATAGCATGACCTTTCTCCTCAGCTAACTTGGAAATCATAGTTAATGCCTACGATTAATAGAAAAAAAAACATTGAAACAGATAAATATCATCACTCCAACCTTTCAAGTACTACACATAAAAAGTTAGAACAGCATGTAACAGTAGATCTTCTTAGCTTGACAGCGGACAGAATACAGAAACTCAGCTAACCAATCAAGTTCTTGTTATGATCAGATCACTTGCCCAATCAACACTTCAATTAAAAAAACTCTAACAATGAAATTAGAAGACAAAAAAGCATGAACAGGGAAGAGGAATATCAAGGTTGCAAAAAAGGCCAATCTAAGTCAAACATAAAAAATAGTTGGAATGGAATTCTAGTAAATTGCTCTCTAGATGCAAACATTTAAAGCTCTACATCAATGGTTTTCTGACACGAGCTTTCCTAGAAATTTTGTGGTTCCTTGGATCGGCATGAATGGGACCTCAAAAGTGGGATTTTGTAATTGATTATCAAATAGAGAGCATGACATGTACTCAACGAAAAGGGTAGAAGGAGACAAATAATAACATTGAAAAGTGGCGCATAAAATAGAAGTGTACTCTTTGTCCCTTAATTTAATTTAAATAACCTCATTCGTGGCAAATTTGACATTTGAAAGTGAAAACTTGAAATAAAAGAGCAATGAAAAGAGAAAGTCTGCAATATAATTTTTAAAATGAAAAAAAAATAAAGAGATAGGCAAGCAGCCATCCTCATGCAGCCCCACCCCTTCTCTCTTTGTGCTAAGCCTCCATCACCCTCTCTCGTGTTGCCTATTCAAAGTAAGAGAGAGAGGTGATCCAGAAAAGAAATTGAAAGCCCTTAGCCAGTTGTAGGGTTTGTATGGCCCCATGATTGGAAACCTATATGTTGTAAGATATCTCGTAAGCAAAGACCTTGCGCCCATGTGGAAGATATGTTGTAAGCAAAGATATACATACCCCTATTGAGGGAGATGACTCAAACCGAAAGAGATGCATGATGCAAGGTGGAAGAATATCGATAGGAAACTCTGGGAAGTATTTGACAATAGTTATATGACAGTGTATTCCAACATGTGTCAGTCGAGAGTTCAACATATTCTTTGCAGAAATAGCTAGAAAGATTATGTGACAGGAAAACAATTGGGAAGAAAGCTTTCACAAGTCTGTGAACCTAAAATTCCAGGATGGTGCATCAATTGTGGACAACTTAATTTGTTCCCTTGAGGAATTATGCAAGATAATTTTAAAGGTTTTCAAAATGTTTACACCAAAACATCGGAATCAACATAATAGCAATCCTAGTTTCACCAAATTGCAGCTGCTACTCAATGTAAAGCAAACAAGAAAATGAAAATATGTTTCCTACAACCAATGAAACTTAAAAAATCTCTAAACAAAATCAACTGAACCAAATGAGAATAAAAAAACACCTCTGGAAGTTTTCCCTTTGATGGTTCTTCATGAGATTTTGATACCTGGAATCATTTTCATCAGCATTCAGTACAAATCCCAAACACGAAGAGTGTACAGATACATTAAATATAACTAAAAAAATTAAAATGCAAGAAAAAGTGATTGGTTGGAAAATAAAGAACAAAACAGCATGGCAATGACTTACATTGTCAAACAAGGATGGAGTTTGGGTTCCATTATCTAATGACCTTGGCGACCATCCCTCTTCTGGTTCCTCAGGAACTGGTGAGGGAGGATTAGCAGGAATATAAACAACCCGCAGCTTAAACTCGTCAACTACCTTATCAGGTGCCTTATTGAACTAACAATTCAACAAATTCAATAAAGTCTCAATAATCCCAAACTATAGAAAGCCAAAGTTGGACAAAAATCGTGAACTCGTAGAGTCTAGCCACCATTTCAGGGGTTATGTCCTTGGTCGTCGCTCCATCTGCTGCCACAACACTCTGAATAAGGAACTTGTCCTTGCATTGGTTGTCAGGCGGTGCTTCATTCTGAGCTTGCATCATGACTGACAGACCAACGACGTAGCAAGAAGCGAAATTAGGCTCCAATTGAAGCAATACATTTGTGATCTATGATTGCTGAAAACAAAGAATCCAATTGAAAACATGCTGCGGACTATAAGTAGCAAGATTTTCACCTGTAACACTGCATGTCGTGCGGGGCAAAACGATTCCCGTCTTGGGGCGCACGCAATACTTCTTCGGATTGGTTGTTTTGACCTAAAGAATGAAAGGAAGCATGACGCATTCCAAAGATCTTTACTATTAATACACCAACAAAGGAAGAAAATATTTAAAGAGAAGAATAAGTTAACAAAGGAAAATAAAGAGAATTACCTTGAAGGCAACATACCGATCGGTCTTGTTGGTCAGTTGCACGCAGCAAGTGATCTGCTTCTTGAGTTCAACTTTTCGAAACAAACACGGTGGTGATCATATCATCAGAAAAGCAACCCAATGACAGCAAAAATATTTCAAACACTAAAAAAAAAAAAAAAAATCAACGCCCAGATAAGGATCCATTGCCAATTTAAGGGAAAAAAAATCCCCGTCCTAAAATCACAACTACGACAAGATCAACAGATGGGTTCTTTGGGAGGAAGATTGATCGAAGCTCGAAGCATTGATTGCCAGTGATCAAGAAGTCGTTCTGAACTCGAGAGAGAGAGGAGGAAAAGAAGAGAAAAGGATCAAGAATCGGTTAAGGCGTAAACTTACAAGGGAATCTGAGATCCGAGGGTCGGATTTTGAGAAGCCCCATGCCGCTCATGATCCCAGATCGCGCCCAACAGCAGAGAGCTCGAAGGTTCTCCGCCTGTTTCGGTCGGAGATCGTCAGAGAGCGAGCGAGCGAGCGAGCGAGAGGAACGTTTCCTCGTTCTCTTTCCTTTTATGTTTTAATTATAATTCTTGTTTTGTCTCCGTTGGACGAACAGTCGAGATCTCTGCTCGGGTAGTGGAAGTTAGGCCTTTATAGCTCCAGCTGGAATGACGAAATGCCCATCGGCTTCCATCGGGATCCGTCGATGCTCAACGGAACCCGCAATCTGGACCACCGGAGGGTAGATTCACCGATGGACCCGCCCGATATGCTATCTAGTATCTACGCTGTGCCGAACTGGAGCCCACTGGCCCCACTCGCTTCCCTACTTTTTGCTTATTTATGTCGCCACTTTCCATCTGCCACTTAGAAAACCTTCGAACAACATACCCTCTATTACGCAGATCAAACATATCGATCAAAACAAGCATCAATTAAATTAAAAAATAATAATAATAAATTAATAAAAATAAATAAATTTATTTGAAAAAAATTGAAACAATAAACTCGGCAGGTCAGCAGATCCGAACCTTTGTTTTGCCAAGCAAACTCGAGCTCGAGTCCAATACAAAGCTCGGTACCGAGTCCAAACCCGAGCTTTTGTGAAACGAGCCGAGCGCGAGCCTCCAGGCTCAGGGTCGAGCTTGGGCTCGGCTCGACTCGTTAACAAACCTACATGCAATCTCAGAAGCTAACCTCAATCTCTGGTCAATTAGTTTGCTTTGCATGCTAAGCTCGTAAGTTTTTTTGGATAATTCTAACAAGAAGTTTATTTAAATTTTTTATCTTTTTAAGATCATTGGGCAGATTAGAGATTGGCTACTTAATGTTTTTTAGTTCGTCCATATATATTAACTTGACAAGATTTGGAATTCATGGAGTGCTCGAAAGAAAGGATTTTGGAATTTAAGATGTCATGGAACTGATATTAATCTTTTCTTCATTTGTTTGATTAAATGTTTGTTTACTTTAATTTAAAGATAATTACATTGCCAACTAACCCACCTATTGGTTAGCCAAAGGTCTTGACACCTTAACGACGGTAGCCCTGAGTGATTTTTTACTATTTATTTTCATGATAATTGGGAAGATTGGGAAGTGTGCAAATAGTTTTATGGAGCAATTAGAGACAAATAGTTTTTAGTTTCAGATTGATGACCAATGTAACAAAGTACTAAACGTTCATGAAACAACCAATATAGATAATTTTTAAGATTCACCACGTGTGGATGATCCTGTATCATAAATTGATTTGAGGTAGATTCAAGTAATGATGGAAAGATCACTGGGGCATTAATTTCTTCTGTTAAATGATACATGACAAATAAACTTCAAGAATTTAATGTTGTGAGTAGCATAATAATAAGCGATGACATCAAGATATTCTTTTTTGGTGAAAAAAAAAGGGAGAAAAACATGGAACTCCAAGTAGAAAATACTTGACAAAGTCAGCGCAGTAGGATAATTATCAACCCATTTAACCCTTCTTTTAGGAGTCCCTAGTTAGTGAGTCAGTCAGCCACTGCATTAACCCTCTCGCAAAACCATGGGCGGCTCCGAAGTATAAGCACCCTCCATTAAGTAATGTCTTTTAAGAAAGGATGGTCAGTGTTGCAGTCCAAGCAATTGATCCATTAAATGGTGAAAGAATCTATCTCTAGCTATGCATTTCTACCTTCAACAAACTCTTTTTTTTTTTTTTTTTTGATACAATGGCTGCTCACACAGCTCTAATGTGAGTAAAACCAGAAGAGTCTAGAGAGAGAGTGTTGCGCAATGATAGAGGGGCAGCAATATAACATGTCTATAGGACTTCTCCTGAGTATTGAGTAGCAAAGGAGGCAACTCAGTTCGCAACCCTGTTCGCATCCCTAAACACATGCATAGCATGAAAGAAGCCGCAACCCCCCCCCCCCCCCCCCCCCCCACCATCCTGCTAATATCACTAAGCAGCAAGTGGTCACCTCCTTGCCGGTTCTCGTTCCAAATCTATTTGATAATCGTGGCTAAATCCCCTTTCAGGAAGATGCACTCAACCCCTAATACTCGTCTTACATAGGTAATGTTCTCTCAAGCTGCCCTGAGCTCCGCTCCTATGGCTGTTATGTCAATGATGCATTACCCCCCAACTACAATCAACATGAAGTCATGACACATGATCACAAAGCCGATACCTCCTTTGTCTCCACCTATGGACACACTTTCATCGAAGTTCACTTTAAATGGCCGGAGGGTAAGGGCTCCTACGAGACAAGGATGAACCTAGGTGCTGCTGCAGCGAGGTGGGGATTCCAGATGTCCATAGCCATCCCAGATAGGGATGGCAATCGGATCAAATCAGACATAAATAGGTCGGATCAGATGCAGGTCGAGTCAGAAAATCATAAACCTGAACCCGACCTGTTTATTAAACATATCAGAAATTACAACCTGAACCTATCATGTTTAATAAATAGGTAATCCGACTCGACCCGTTTAACCTGTTTAATAAATAGGTAACCTGTTTGCCCAACCTGATCCGACCTATTTAACCTGTTTAGCCCAACCCATCCTGATCCAACCTGTTTAACCTGTTTGCTCAACCCGACCCAACCTGTTTAACCTGTTCCCATGTCTTCATCTTCCTCCTCTTAGTGAGTCCAAAGTTGAACACCTTCTTGAACGCGAAGACAATGGCGAGAGAGAGAGAGAGAGAGAGGGGGGCAGAGACAGGCACAAAGAAATACACCAAACACCATCGAAGAACTTGTCCCACGCCAATGCGAGAGAAAAAGAAAGACGAAAGCGGAGCCACCCACCCACCTCCGGCATTAATCGTTCGATCCGCATCGTCGTCGCCCTACATCTCCGACAGATGCTCCGTCGCCGCCAGCAGTGGCGGCGATGAGAGAGGAGAAGAAGATGATGGAGGGTGCCTTGGAGGAGCTCGAGCGACGGAGCCACTACCTCAGCTCCCTCATCCAACGCACCAAGCTCAAGCCCGACGGCAAGCCGGAGAAGCACTACCACCAGGAGCTGGCGAAGCCTGATAAGGAGAAGCATCACCACCATGACTATCAGCGGCAGGAGAAGAAGAAGGAGGGAGATGAGGTAGTCGATGGCAGGGAGGATGATCCACAGGAGCAGCAGCATAACGTGCATGTGAGGGTAGCAGACATGCCGCCAGAGCTCCAGAAGCGGGCATTTCGGTGCGCCCGTGAGACGCTCACCGCCATGCCCAAGCTCGACAGCAAGCAGCTCGTGCTTGCCCTACTCTCCCTTTATTTTAGATTTGTTGTTCCCCAATCGAACCAATATATTAAATGGGTTAAACAGATCGAACATTTAAAATATGTACCCGGTCCAATTAATAAACAGATTAAACGTATCAATCTGTTTACGATCCGAACATGTTTAGGTCAAATCCAAATCTGTTTATGGCGGATCAAATACGGGTCGGGTTGGCGGGTCGGATCATATTTTGCCGCCCCTAATCCTAGACGAGGTCAACGCAGTGATCATGGTGATCTCAACATAATGACGGAGAGCTCCATCCACCACCATCTCAGTGGGTGCCCTCATGCTCTCAAAGATCCAAGTGTTTTTGTCCAACCAAATATAATAGACCAGATAAGCACAAATGATGCCCCACTCAGAAGTACTCGATCTCTGCAGGAACTTCCTCATAAGGTGCAAAAAGCCCTGTACCAACCCCACGGACCGTAGCAGTGGAAATGAAGCCCTCCTCCAAATCTATGCTACCCGAGGACATCCGAGAAGAGTATGGCTGATGGACTCCTCTATTCAAACATCTCCCATGCAAGTGCAGGATCTGCTTTCTACTTCTTACCCTTTCTCAATTACTGTCACGTGTGCATTCCTAGCATAGGTAAAAATTATTTTTCAAAATTAGATCTTCATGTTGATACTCCGACAGCCCAAACTTGGATTTCCCAAAAGTGAAGATTTGAGTTCAAATCCTTACTTTGAAGGAGTTTGGATAGGATTTGGTTGCGCTTGACGTGACCAAACCAATCAAACTGCACCCGTGGAACCCATGATGCCACTCTTTATTATATGTTGACCGTAACATGACAACAAGGTAGTAATAGATAGAACACATCCAATTTCGTCTTTTAAGTAGCATTTTATTAACCAAAATAAAGTTTGATCCTGCTCACATGCAAGAAGCAAAGGGCCATCAGCCATTCGTCACATGCTTTAGATAGACTATAACCTCACATGCGTAATCATCTAATGCAAGTGATGTTTCCACAAACTTCATACCATGCACAGATATCTGTTAATGTTTAATGCTTCGATTGTTGATAATGATAGTCTACAGCATGTTTATGAAAAATTTTAAAAAGACATCCTAATCTACAGCATTAATGTTTTATACTTAGACATCAGCTTGATCAGACCCCAAAGACAGTGAAAACAAACATGAAGGGAAAAGATGAACTTGATATACAAAATGGCCATAGGGAGTCATTCATCCGGGGATGAGTTCAAAGTGAGCCTTGGTGCAGATTCGAGCCACTCAAGCTTGAACCACATTATATCCAATTCCATTCAGAATCAAATTGACAAGTTTTTAATTGGCTATCTAGCTAAATGAGAAAGACTAACAAGTCATTCACATATCTATGACTGAAAAAACACTGAATACAGTTAATGGCAAAAAATGTAATAATTACTGGAAAAACTGAGAGAACTACTTTATAAAGATTGCCATTGATTGCTGGAACAAGCTATAAATCACCAGCAAAGTACCATGTCCATCTCATGAATAACACAAAAAGAAAAAAAACAATAAAAGAATAACTGGTTGATGCTATATATAAGTGCACGATCGGCGATCTCATTGCTCTACAAGGCATCTGCAATTTCATTGCATGTGTAAGCAAATAGCTTTACAACAAAAGGAGTATGGTAATTACGTAATCCAATAAAATACTTACCTGATCACTTCATTTTCTTTAATTACCAGGGGCAACATTTTGATCTTCAGAAAATTCACCAAATATATCTGGGCAATCATCCCATTTCTTCTGCTTCCTTGCCTCCCAATATCCACCTATATAGCAAAATGTGCCATCCTCGCTATCCTTCCTGAACCATCTTGGTTTCCACCCATTCTCCTGTAACTTTCTTGACTGCACAAAGAGAACAGCACCAAGTATCAGCACTGTTAGGCAAGACAAAGATATAAATTAGCTAACCATTTTAAATAACAAATAAATAAAATATGGACATCAACTGCAGATTCTCAGAGGTGATCATGTCACTCAACGTGAATAATATTTGCAAGAAATATCTCTACCAATCATGGTCTGCCAAAACGGGCCGAACTGCCCACTTCGGGGAGTGTCGAGCCGACCCGGTAAGAAACCGGGTCGGTTCGTTATTTTTTTCAATTCCGGCCCCGAACCGGTCGGAACCGATCCCAAACCGACTGGAACTGACCAAAAAGGGTCTGAACCGATCGGAACCCATGCGAACCGGCCTGGAACCAATCGGTTCAATTCAAACTTGGTGCGAACTGGCCGGTTTGCACCGAGTTGACCCAGTTCTAAACTGGGCCCCCTCTTTTGACTTGTCTGAGGCATTATTTATTGTTGGAAAGGCCTTCTTGAGCCTTTCCAACAATTGAAAGCGGCGGAGAGGTTTCCGCCACTCCCCTTTCCCAACAACTAAAAAATCATACCAATTTAGCAATTCTGAAGAAAGATCCAAGCCTAAATAAGATATGCTTCCTCTCCCCTATCTCATTCTCTCATTTTTTGGGAGAGCTCGAAAAAATGGCTTGAAAATAGCAAAATAAAGGAAAATCATGCCAAAATTTCAATTTGGGCTTGATTTGTTTATATATTGTAAATCTATGGACGATCTACACGATGACATACAAACTTTTAATTTTTAGATTATATATAATTTTTAAAAATTAATAATATATTTTTAGATTAAAAAATAAATAAAATAAAATAAATAAAAATTTAAAAAATATAAAATTAGAAACGTATTAGGGCATGCAAGATACTCTTCATAACAATTTGGTGTCCATTCATTCAAGTTTTGATGTAATCATGCGCACAGTGGCTTAGGCCTAAATTTGAAAAAAAAATTAAAAAATAAGTAGATTTTGATCCATGCCCAAGAGCCTAAATATATATATATATATATATAAAATCTATTGTTGGGTTTTACATGAATCTAAGCTGAAATTAATTTTTTAAAATATTAATATTAAAAAATTATTTTTAAATTAAAAAATAATTAAAAATATATAAATGGTACCAAAAATTATGAAAAATTAGTAGTACATATTACATAATTCAGAATTGATTTTCGAGGTAGAAATCATATTTTTCAGAATTTATGATATTTAAACATAATCTTAAATTTAAAAAGTATTAAAAATATATAAATATATAAAAAAATATGAAAAATAGTATTATGTATTAGATAAATCAGATGTATTTTGAATAAAAAAAATTATCTTAGCCATAACAAAATTTTGCTATTTTTAAATAATTAATAAACTGACGTACTTGATAAACCTGCAGAAATGGAGCCATCAAGAAAAAAGGAGCCAAAGCGTGACATTGGCTAGGATCATAGGTAAATGTTCTCGGGTCGGCACCACTAGAAGTGCAACTGGTGCAACACAGAGTTCATGGAAGGAGGGGTAATCAAGTTGAAGCAGCACTTAGTTGTTGGTTACCCCGATGTATCTATATGCCGGAAATGCCCACATGAGGTTCGACAACTGATGAAAAAGCACTTTGCTGATTTTAAAGTAGCGAAGAAGAGAGTTTCCAAGAAGGCATATATGGGCCATCGAGTGGTAGAGCCATCTTTCTATCATTCTAGAGAGTCAGAGGAGGCATCCACTCCAGATGACAAGCACAGATCAGGTTGCCATGCAGGCAAGTTTGGATGATCAGTAGCAGCAAGATGAGCTGGCCAGACATAGAGCTTGATTTGGGCCCTCGTACTACGAGTTGGGCTCCGATTCTGCGAGCAGCAGGACAGATTCAGAGTTCAGAAGGACTTCCTCAGTCAGGAAGGCTATCAGCAGAGGCAGTAGCCGGATTGTATCCATATTGGAGACTTTTAGTAGCTAAAAGAAGTCATCTAAAGATATTCCACCAAGAGCAGCAATCCATAATTTAGATCCACATGCCTTTTCCAGCAGAGATTCGACCAGCAAAGGGTTGACTAAATGCTAAAGAAGGATGTGTGGCGAAATATTGAATCCTATTTCCACTTCAGCCACATCCCAGCGAATGTGACAGACAATACATACTATAGGCCTGCTATTTCCGCCATACAGGCTGCCAGTCCTAGTGTAGATCCTTCAGGCTCGAAGAACATTTACGTTGAGCTTCTTGACAGTAATAAGGAGAAGCTAGAGAAATAGATTGCCTCCTACAAGAGAAAGTGGCCCACATATGGATTGACGGTGATGTGTAATGGTTGGACCGGTCATACTAGGCGAAGCATCAACTTTTTAACATATTGTGATACGAAAACTTTCTTTTACAAGTCGGTTGATATTTCTGATCAGGTACATGATGCCGTATACATCCTGAAACTAATGGAGGTGATTGATTAAGTAGGAAAGGAGAATCTCATGCAGGTCTTCACTGATAATGGGCCACAATACAAAACTGTCAGAGATATCTTGATGGATAGGGACCACGGTGCACGAACTAGTAGAGCCCGCGAGGATATAATTGCATATAGAAGATGGGCTCCTCGAGGTTATTTAGGAGGACACGATGCAGCTACAGATGACCTAGCACGTAGAGTAGGATCCATAGATATATCAGGTTCCGAGTCGTATACTGAATTCTGTTACCTGCATCCACATGTAGACTATAATCCATACGGATATAGATATGGTGCGTTTGTGGCATCTTTCGGTGGCTACTATACTACGCAGCCTGAAGCATCTTACGGCTTAGATTTTGCTATCGGATATTCGGATGGGTCCCTCTACAGCCATATTATGAGCCAGAGGATATTTCTCAAAGCTAAAGCTTTAGCCAGAGATTTGAAAGTGCTTGTAACCTGGTGGGCATTTCTTATGGGATGAACGTACAAGACTACAACGCTGCTTGACTAAAGAGGCGGGCTGATATGCCACTTGACTATGCTCATGATCCAGATATCTACGAGAGGCATCACCACTCGATCCGATTTTAGATATTGATATATATGTTATACTTTAAATATATGCAATTGATGGTATTATTTTATAATTTTTATGTCACCACTTGATTTGAGGATATTTTATGTTCTTTGTAACATACAATATCTCACGAATCATTTTATGATTTGTATCATTTTAAAACAATAAAATGTATCATTTAGATTAAACCGAGAAACATCAAAAAAAATTAAGAAAATATCATAAAACTTTAAATTACACTTAAAATTATTGAAAAAGTTTAAAAAAAGTGATTATCAATTAAAAATTCTTGAAAACGCAAAAAAATAGGCATGCATGCCCTACCCGTACCGACACAGTACGATACTGAACCGGTAGCGACCCGTATGAGCCGTCAACCGGTACGGTTCCTGGAACCGATTCAGCGGATCTTGCTACCAATATTATTTTCTTCGTGTAGATGACTTGATGATCATCTTGTATACAACGATAAGTGTTTTCCACAATGACTCAACCCACAGTGGAGTTGCAAAATCTTGATAAGTTGGGTACAGATCTCGGATACCTTATAGCGAATGAAGTTCCCAAAGGTAAAATGCAAAAGATTTTTTTAATAAAAAAAGGCAATAAAATTTTAACTCTTCAATTAATAAAACTTTAATCTCAAGAATTACCATACCATAATCATCAAGCTTCTGTCCCAACTATTCGAAATTTATCTATCTCGGAAACTACCAGACTAAACTATACAATGATTTGTCTTTTTCTGCAAAGATCTAAGGACCCTCTTAAAAGATCTAAGATACAAGGTGCATGCATGTGTGCGGACACCTGTCCTTGAGGCCCAAAAAGAAAAAAAAGAAATCATGAAAAGAGAGACTGAGGGAATACCATGCGCTGTCTTCTTTCCAATCGCTGCTTCTCTGCATTTGCCTTTTCATACTCCCCATTCTCTAAATACCTCTGGTCTGGTCGAAGTCTAGAATCTGTAGGTGGAAGTTTCTCCTTAATCCGTGATCAAATATTTCGGATCAGAACTATACCAGAAAATAGAAATGAATGAGAGTAAAAAAAGTAGAAGGTAATAAGTTGATTTCATGTCACATCTACCTGTAGTTCTGATGTTAGCTCATTCAGTGTCATTGCAAATGATGACAAGTTATACCGAGTGGGATTAGCAGGAGGCTTACTCCTTTTCCACAATAAGGTATCATTTTGTGTTGAAATACAACCCTTGGTCTTGAATATATCATCATCTATGGTGCAGTACATGCTGTCATCCCATTTTCCCATCAAAGTAGCAACTTTAGTTTTATTGACATCCTCAACAAAGCCTTGCACCTGTGTGGAACAGTTAGACCTCAGATTTCATCAACAAGTCAAACAACAGACAGTAATGAGTATCTATTTTCTTACCTGACGTGGGTTGCGTTCGAGGAGAGACTGGTCTTTGAACTTCAGCTTACATGAATATTGCTGGTTGCCCAGTATGTTCATTGTTCCGTGGTGGTTACAGTATACTTTACCAAAGATGAGGTTATAAATAGTCGTTGTGACCTAACATAGGAAACAAAATGATCAACTTGGCATGAGTAAAGAGAAAACAGATTGTTGTTGCAGAGATGGTAGATCGATCTCTCTCTCTGCATGCATGCATGCGCGTGCATATGGGTGCACATGTGCATGCGTGTGTCTATTTATGTGTGTTCATGTGCGTGGGGACATAGCTGAAGAGAAAATATATTTTGTTGGAGATGAATGTGGACATGTTCGTGGATATATATGCCTACACTGCATACCTTACTCCATTGAAAAATTTCACCATCATCAAATTTCAGGGTCAAGACACCTACAGGATCTAGTTGGATAGTTTGTCCCCAAAATTTACTCCTGAGATTGCTGTCACCCCAGAATTTCCAACCTTTGCCTTCACAATGGCAGGCAATGAGCGTTGGGTGGTGGCTTACCTATTATGGGAAATAGCAAAAAGCTTATATCCAGAAAGAAGACCTCTCATGAAATAAAATTCTGGAAGATTGATATACAGAGTTAAAAGAGCATGATGCATGCTGACCAGTGATTTGGAGTAAGGTGGAAAAACGTAAATGCAAAACTTTAAATGGTGAATGCATATCAGCCATCATGTAACACTCAGATGGTCTACATAAATAGACAAATAAAAGCAGTATTACTTGAATCAATAGAACCCATTTATGAAATGGTCAAAAAGGATGCCATCATAGAATAATATAAAAACTACAGCAATGTAATGACTCCGGGACATTGGTACACAACTATATTTGCTGACTCCAGAGGTTGCGGAGCATGGAATGGAGGGAGAATATTAAATGTTTAACAATGAGTCTGGACCATGGCTCATCTCATTCCAGTTCCAAGATCAAGATAAGCCCTAGGTAGGTCAATACCCAAGTTGAAGGATTAGTACCAATTTCTAGTACATGTTCATTTATTTGACTGAATTGATCACTTCAAAGGTGCCCTCTACAAAATACAGCGCCCACAAATCTGAAGCAGCTATTCTCATGTCCAGTGATCTGAAGTAAGATGTGAGTCTGCCAGCACTAATCAAACTTCAAAAATTCCTCAACTGCAGTGCCTGACTACATTTGATGAATCTACAGGTAGTAGGATTGCACCCAACTTAACCATAACATTGAGTCTGGACGATAGCTCATCTGACAGTGATTACAAGATTCAGAAAAGCCCTATGTAAATCAAAGCTCAAGTTAAAGGACTTGCACTAGTTTCCAGTACACCAAAAAATTAACAAGCTATCTTTCATTTCTTCGAATGAATTGTTCACTTAAAGAGCGGCACTCATAAAATTCAGTACCCATAAATCTGAGGTAGCTATTCTCCTGTCAAGTGAAATGAGTCACTAATTTAACAGAGGAAGTATAAAGAATAGAGATACTTTCATATGAACCCAAAAGTGCACAAATGAAAACAATAAAGGAAGATCATATTTATAAGAGGGAGACAACTAATGAATTAACTAATGTAAAGTCCAGGAAATTGAACATCTTAATGATACCACTTATTCCACGAGTCACTGCACAGAAGATAACAGCATACAATCCGTTGCTGAGTAACATAGGATTAGAGGGAAAAGTTGATTTTTTTTTTCTTTTTTAGTGTGTTTCCCTCTAGGGGCAGGTCAGATAATGACTGGAAATCCACCAGTGATCTTCATGGATCTCATTATACAGATAAGATCATATGAAACTTAACCCCCCCCCCCCCCCCCCCAAAAAAAAAAAAAAAAAAAAACCCAAACAAAAAAAAAGACAAATTCTTATGGCCAGAAACAGAGTACCAAGTACCTTGTTTTCCTATCATGATTTATGTAGCTTGACATAAACCCTCATCTAATGGAGTGGGGAAGAAAATGATACCATGATATAGATATTCTACGCTGCAGGTACAATAATATTCAAATACAGACCTTTTCAGAGAAGAAGTGAATTCCTTTTTCAGGGAAGTCAGCTTCATAAGTCTCCCCTAGCAAAGGATTAAATGGTTTGCAGCGGCGGCCATCCGAAGAAGCATAACCAGAGACTGCAAAGGCAGCTACATTCAGAATTCTCATGAGACTGTTCCCCTAAATACAAGCATGGAAAACTTCAATGTAGGCAAAGAAAAAAGAAAGGAAAGAGGTCAATGCATACCACTATATAAGTCCAGGTGACATTCTTTTACATAATAGCATATGCAGAAAAATACAAAGCACACAACAAGTTGGGACTTGAATTAGGAATGCTACTAAAAGCCTTATCTACTAGACCTAGCAGGGAGAAACTTCATTTGTCAGGATAAAAATTAAATCAATCTTCAAGTCAATTAAGAACGAGAAATTCACAAGCATAACAATGTTCAATTTAGTCGCTCATATAATGCACATACACTACTGTACCATGAATCAGTTACCACAGATAGCAGGTACCACCTTCAATAAATTTGAGCAACCAAAGGATGAAAATAGACGAGACAGCTATATTAGCTTACAAGCCTCAAAGTATCCTATTTGTTTCGGTAAAAGCCAATTAAATTTACCACCAAAAAATAAATCATCATATCAGAAGAGTTAATTTGCAGCATGAACAATCATACAATCAACTAGACACAGACCAAGAAATAATTCAGAGAGTATGCTTGATGAAACATGACCAAGTATCACATCATGTGGGTGTTTTGATGGTTGGCATATCACAGTGGTACTGTGGCAGCATCCCAGTGCATCAGATTTTTAACTGATTTTTCACTAGAGACAAATGGGATAGCTGGGCAAAACACCTACAACAAGAGGTCTCTTAGAACTTCCAATTAATGCACATATTACCTCATCAGAAAGAGCAATGGGAATACCTTAATACAAGGCAGGGATAAAGTTAAGGGAAACAACCAAGTCTAAGTAACTACCTCATATTGAGAATCCAGGATGTGCTAAAAATGTGCAGAAGGAAGCATAAAGCCTAATGGTGACAGTGATTTTAAGGACAGTTTACAAAGCATGTAAAGAGGCTTTTCAATTATCCACAACCACAAGATTCAAATAAAGAATGTTTAAAGGTTTATGTTGGAAAATACTTTTACAGATACAACATTTATGTTTGAGATACTTTTTCACATACAAGGATAGACTAATATAATGTTTCTCTTTTTGTCATCTTCACATTTTATACATAACAAAGGCAATGCAAGTGTATGGCTTAATGCATAGTGGATTTGCCCACTAACAGTGACTTATTGCAGTACCATGCATCCTATCCAACCAAGGATTTAGGCCCCGCAGGAATAGGATGGTACTGTTGGTACTTGGTACCATACTATTCCAATAAGAACCAAGACTTGAACACCTGTGAGAAATTGGTCCGGTAAAGGGCTGGGATGTCCTGCCCATCGTGTTCGAAACCGATCAAGATTGACTAAATAAAGGCTAGTTCGGCCACTGCCAGGTGCAACTTGAGTAGGTTGCTTGATTTCAAAATGAAAAAGAGAGAGCAGTAGGGGGCCATGCTCCCTTTCTCTTTGTCTTAGTCACAGGCCGAAGTGCAAGCACAGATCGAGAAACAAAGGAGAGAGAGAGGGAAGAGGGTGAGGGTGAGGAAGGGCGAGGAGAGATAAGGGGAAGAAGGTCTGATCCATCATATCCGCATAGCGATTCAGTCTCCTCGATGCTTGAAAACGCATGCATACTGTCCTTATAATTGGGGGTGGGGGTGGTGGGGGGGGGGGGGGGGGGGGGGGGGGTGGAACTTGCATCTTTTGTTCAAGCCCATTCTGAGGGAGACTGCTTTGCTCCAAAGCAATCTGCACAATGGATTAATCCATTACATCAAATAGAAATGCCCTTTCTTTCTTTTCCACCAGCACTATTCACTACAATCTTAATTGTAGCATCTACTCACCAATCATCTCAAGTCCCCACTTGCTCTTCCTCTTGGGCATTTAGATTGGAATCTCATGGCCATCCTTCTGGTGATGTGGAATTTGTTGGTTCAGCATCCCTTAGGAGAATTAAATACATCCTTCAACCAGAGAATAATATGAGTGAATCCTATTATCAGTTTTTTCTACTTAGCCGTTTCATCCTAAAGCAGTATGGAAAGGTTTCCAATGGATCTCTCTCCCTCTCAATCAGCCTAGGAGCCTGAGTTTGTTTCGGCAAGGAAGGATCTAATTGGACATTCTAGTGACAGTTTGATCCAATCAATTTTGCTTCCTAGATCTAGAAAAAGGAGGCATGTTCCTATAGTTTTCTATCATTTTTATGTGTCTGTCTATGGTTCATCACTCATCAGGATGTTGGTGGCTTCAATATCTGCAACTTAAGGCATGACATCAATAGATCTCAACTACATTTTTGGTATCTTCAACTTAGTGGCATTATATTGATCAATAGGTTTACTCCTATATGATGGCATTTGTTGTATTATTTCTGCATCTTCACATTGCCAAGTTTGGAACAGATTGGAAGATTGAGTTGAAAAAGTGATTAAATCCTAATTATACTTAGTACTCTTTGACGACTAGCCTGCTGAGAATGCTGGGCAACCATCTTGGACATTCAATATTTCATATATGGATATTGTTTTAAGCTACAAACAATGAATTCAATCCTTTGTTCTTCTATTCCAACGAAGACTAATCGAGGAGAATCATCACCAGACCCACTGTGGACCACTCTACCAATTTCGAGGAGGTCTAGACAGGAACTAGGAGCAAGATCCATCATATCAAAAGCCCAATTGCACACCCAATCTTACAGAGGCCATAATTTTCCATACATGATCTGATTGAGGCGCTCTTTTATTTGAAGTTGGGTGATTTTTCAAGATTCATTACGATGTGTTAAAGGTTTGTCATATGCAACTATTAGGGGAGTACGACAATATCCAAGCCTCCAAACAAGACAGTCAAAAAAAGTTTTCTTTTTAGGTAAGATTTTGGTCGGGCATAACTTACAATCCTGAAAGAATTAGACAAAGCAGCTAAAGAAAAAGGTAATGTAGGAGTCAAGATTTAAGTCCAAGAGGATTTGAGCTTTTTTATGATTATTTCCACTAATCATGGCTATTTTAAGAAAGCTGCAACCACTTACAGCTAAAAGAGGAATCCAACTAGGATTTTGTAAGGGCATACTCTCACTAATATAAATAGAGAGATCATAGTCAAATTAAAAAAAATTAAGAAAAGAAAAAGGAACTTAGAACCCTACTTTAGCAAATTCTCTTATTTTCTATTAACTCTTTGAGAGATCTGAGTTGAGTGGATTAAAGAAAATCCTTTCTTCTCTCTAATCAAATCAAATACTCGCAAATTTCTAAATAGCAAGTTATCATCAGTCTCAAATGTACCTTTGCCTCAAGTTTGAGCCTCATCATCAACATATACTTCACATGGTGAAACCTCGAGCCAAATTATGGTAGGAACAATTGTTCTTGATACAACGTTGTTGCATATGCCTAAACCCCACCCAACTTAATCATACCTTATCAAGTTCCACCTAACTCGAGGCTTGAATATGTGGTGGTTGTTGCATCTCAACCTCTTCTATTCATTCAATTATCCTAGTTCCTAGTGGTGCTCAAATCATCTAAAACAAGCATGATTTTGAAGAAGCAAGATCAAGGTTCGCTGTCTCGGTACTAGATCTCGTACCGATGCCACACTAGCACAGTGTCAGTATGATACGGTACGAAATTTTTTTTGCATACCGAGTGTCGATATACCACCTATATCGAGTACCGGTACCGAACTGGTACGGTATGCCCCATACTCTCGGTTCGGGCCGGTATAGTATACCATGAGCAAAATTAATGACTAGCACATCATCAATTACTTGTACCTTGAGACCATAAATTACCATGGCCAATCTTAAGAGAATCTCACTTCACAATTCTCATATTTAAGCCATTTATCTCTAGTTGGCCAACATTAGTAAATGTAAATTTAGTACATGTAGCTTCATCAAACTTTTTAGTCATTTAAAGATTTAACCTTAACTTGCATCTTTGTTGCATCTTGTATTACTTAGTCTTGAAAAATTTTTGACTTTAGGGCTATGTTCACTGGTCGTGATTTTGGGCACCCCAATGCCCATATCTGCCCTACAAGTTGTTCCTCTAATATCCAATCTTAGTGGTTGCTCAACTCTTTAATAAGTTATATACACATGTTCAGCCTGTATATGTCTATAACTCAACTTGTGGCTTATGCTCTTTTACTTCAAATTGCTTACCCATGAACCTCATACAAGTTAGAGGATTTATACAAGTTGTAGAGTTAGGATGCTTCCATGATATCCCTTCTCCATGTGAATGGCTCATCACTGATGGTAAAAAATAAATGTCAAAAATGGAAATGTACTTGTTCTTTACAAGAAATAACTATCACATGCACTCAAAGAGCAACAAGCAATACAATAACATGAGTACAAAAATTACCATAAACTCTAGCAAAATGCGACTAAAGTTTGAACTATAAGGCCAATGCTTCAATAAATTAAATGGACTAATATAGGTTATGGTATCATGGACTTGATCCTTCTTTCGTTTTTTAAAAGACATTATTGGGTTTAACTAAAAAATAATAATATTTCTTTCTTCAGATTGTATAATCCCAACCACCAATCCAGTTTTCATTCATTTATAAATCACTTATAAATTCAACATTGCCTTGGACTGAAAGACAGGATATCGGCTTTTTAGACTTTTAAAACATGGCAAGCAGTATTGCTTTCAAATGAAGAATCATCTAGACCTATTGGAGTTTTGACCATCAAGCTAATATACCCAGTTCTATTCTATTAGCAAATGAATCATTGCCTGGAAAGAAAAGCCAAGCAATTACCTTCTAAATTCGTTTTCCTTAATTTCAAAAAATCCATTTAACAATCAAATTGTATACTTTCCTAGAGAGATTCCATCTAGCTCTTGTAAGGATCTGACAAACAACTTACCATTTATGGAAAACTTAACATAATCCTACAGATGATCATTTTCATGAAAACTAGGATTTTACAATCACAAAGCTTCAATCAACAAATTGTCGCCAATAAGGTGATAAGAAAGTAGAAAATCCTCCGTACCACAAAGACAAATAATTAGGTACCAGAGATACAAAGAATTATGGTCATCCCAAATTAATGCCTCGGGTTTCTAATCAGACAAATATCACCAAAGGGAAGAATAGTGCGACCAAAAGTAATTCGCCTAACTCGGCAACTAAAAAGCATTCCTCTCTCCCATAGATGGTTCAGAGAACCAGCAAGCAAGTGCCGATGGAGGCACTGAAGGATCAGCCCAGTCTGGGAGGACACCAATGGCATGGTGATTGAACCAAGTGGACCTAAGGGGTTGTCAGCAATGCTGGCCACAGTATTGGTGAATCCCGACCTCACAAAGCAAAGTCTGAGTGACTCCAAGGATGACAAAGAAGACTGCTTCGGATTCCCAAGCAGTGGTAACAGAGAATTACAAAGCTTCTGGTGTGCAAGAGGAGTCTCAAGTCTGTTAATCTCTCCTCTCATTTAGCCCTTTTTCGGTTCTACAGGTTACTCTCAAGCTTGCTGACTCCACAAGGTCTAAGTCACATGGTGTTAATGTTCCCTTGGATTGACATATCAGGAAGACTTCATCTCTTTGCCTCCAGGAAAGGTTTTAGATACCATAGGTTACTTGGGTTCTTATCTCCTATCGATTCCTTTTGCCAGTCTTCTTGTGTTTTTGAAACCCCCAGCCCCTAAACTACCTTAATTTTTTTTTCTTAGTATTAACAAATCTTTGCACGTCTTTGAAGCTATTATTTTTTTTCTTTAGATTGAGTATTCTTCTGCTTTTGTTGTGATAATTTTCCTTCATGTTTTTTTGGCATTGATGGACATATTTAGATGTATCCATTCTTTTTTTAATTCAATAAACTGAGGTTGTCCTTACCTTTTACCAAATAAAAAAACACTAGCCTAAATCGATAATCTTGGAATTGGAAATATTTCTTGCACGCAACTATGCTATTCTAAAAATGATATCCATTGCCTCAAAGAATAATGGTCTTAGTTAATGTTTCAACAAGCAAATAATATGGAGAGGTTCTTGAATTCAGCTTATGGCTCGCTTATTTTCCAGATCATTTCTTTAAGATGATCTTCGGATACCAAGAAAAACATTCATGAAGTTTAAGAAACATGATCTTTCTTAGGATTTTAAATTATACTATGAATTATTAAAAAATGAAGAGTCTATTTTTCATCTTCAATAGCAGATAGCAAAATGTTAAAAAAAAAAATCTATAGAAAGGTTAGACATTCTTGTACAAGTACATAAAGATACATGAGATTTTTAGCAGCAATCAAATTTCACATCAATTTAAAGGAGAATCTGAAAATTGATTCTTACCATTTTCCCATACTCATATGCTCGATCCAACAGATAAGAGTATTCCAAGTCCTCAAAACACTTCTGAAGTGTTGATAGTGGTTCATTAAAGTAAACCGGAAGGCAAACTCGCGTGAGATCTTTTCCAACATTATCTTTGATCATCGACCAAAGGCTGACACCTTTTTCCTTCTCAACAGGATCAGGCAATTTTGTACGCCTCCTGATATATGGAAATGTATTATGACCATTTGGCTCTATTTCAAGATCCATCATTTCCACGGTTCCTAAGCAATTTGCAGTACCCCAACTTTTATCAGCATGGTCTGAAGCTCTTATTTTAGAGGGACAGACAACAGTGGAATCACTAAAACTCTCCTTTGCATCAAAAAAGTAAGGCTTGCCCTCATCTGATAATTCATCTAGATCTTGCTTTTCAACATCATCAGATGATTCTGTGGTACTATACTCTGACCAAAATAAACAACTTTGTGAAGAGAAAAAAACTTTTAATCACTAAAAATGACAAAACAACATTATTTATGCTCAATATGTGCATCTAAAAGTTGTATATGCCATTCTAAAATTCCAGAATTGAATATAGCTTCTTAAAATAATTATAAGATGTATAGTCAGTATTTTATTTTTGGGTAAGTTTGAACATCAATCTTTCATAGACATAAGAAATGAACTGTTCAGATAGGAGTCTAGCACATGACAGTAACTGATTTCTAGAAGAACAGTGAAAATTTCAAAAGAATATGCAACAGAAAAGCTGTTGGAATACAGACATAAATTGTGGTAGAAATATGAAATACCACTGTATTTTCCATGCTCTGAGCAAGAACATTCATGCTTCAGCAACTGCAATGGGCCTTCATGGATTGTTGTGGTCACTTCATCAGAATTAACTCCCTGAACAAACAAATGTCACTCTCAAAAAAGTAAACAAACAAATCAACTATATGTTCCTAACAAAAGTTTTCCCAATTAAGAAAAGCAATCATGTTGATCATTTAGAAAACCATACTTAATTTCACACAGTAATCTGTTTTTCACGACAAAGTAACTAAATCTTCTATACAGGCATATGCAGGTGTTGGGAGAAAAGCTACCTCAGTAAAATGACTAGCAACACCAAAAATCTGAAAGCCTTCTATTCCTAAAAGTCATACAGATATATAAATAATCAATTATACATCTACAACCCACAGTGGACAACATATCTTCTAAAGCACAAAAATGTCAACTGCTTATGCACAAGAAACTGCAACAACCTTGTTCAATCTCTTTATAGCTAGAATAATCCATCTCCATATATTTTGGATCACGTAACCAAATTCGCTGATCATGCTGTTAAGACCAGCAAAGATAGTGAACTTCAGTTAATGCTTTAGGATACCAGATGGGAAAGATCACACCTTAAGTAATTTTATGTATAAAGCTACCGTTGCAAGTTAGCATGTGAGGAGGCGTGCTCGCTTGTGAAGATGGATCCATAAAGCCAAATTGGTTACCAATCTCGTATTGAGTTCTGTTCCAAGTCGCCATTCAATGACACCACCCTCGGCCCCCACTTGGCTCTCCAAACTATATGCTCTCCCCTGATCTTTGCTTCGCTCTTCTCACTCTCTATCCTCCCCTAGACTCTATCTTTTCTCTCTATCCCTCTTGGTTGTGTTGTAGATCTACGCCCTCGTTCCCCACCCAAGTGGGATGTTATAGACCTCATGCCTAAGGAATCACAATTCAGACCTTGCAGGAAACTAGATATGACTAAAGAACAGGTGCCATTTTTTTAGATAAGAATTGAAAAGTCGAAGACAAACAGCCATTCCAAGGACAACAAGAAGACAAGCATGCAAATTTTTTAGACTTGCATCTAACAGGTAAGCAAAAACATTGAAAATTAGACTGCTCATGTACTTGTATAATTTTACTAAGACGGTCTCCTCTATATGCAACATACTACCAAAACCTCATGTTCTAATACATCGTAGCTGGAATTGGTATAGATGACGAACTTCTGGCGGCTCTGCGTAATGTCATTTATAAGATAGAGCCTTATCCAGAAGTCGCGACCCTATATCTAGAAGAGGTAACTTAACTTAAGTGACATGTGTAAGTTAACTGGTATCTTCTATTATTAATATAGTACAATATGATTTTTTTTCACATATCAAATTATTTAAAGAGGGCAGCAATAGCGAGCAGGTATGTTACATATCAAAAGGATATTCACCTGATGTTAGATGGTTATTAATATGGTACTATCTTATATCTATTTTTCTTCAATATTTTTACAGGTGAATAATGAATTCATTTTGGGCTATCCACGAGAAATCGTAAGCGGATAGCTATCCGGATCCTCTCCCAGACAGTGTCCTCGACTGGCTGTGAGCGCAATTGGTCCACCTTCGCCCTCATCCACAGTAAGTAGAGAAACCGTTTGACATAAAAGCGCCTCAACGATCTTATATATGTCCACTACAATCTAAGGTTGAGACTAATGCATTCAGAAGAAAGTGGAGCTCAATTATGCAGATATGATCTATAATGCTTTCGTTGATGATGACGATGATCCTATAATCGGATGGCTTGTGGGCCAGCAGCAGGAGCCGGAGCTTGATGAGCCTGGATCGCCTCCACGACCAGCCAGCTTCATAGCCAGCGAAGCTAGGATCGATGTAAGACAATGGGTTGAGTGCAATATTCCATGCATTTCTACAGCTGATCAGCCATAGCCACAGCCACAGCCACAGGAGAGCCAGTCACCATATAACTTCTTATCTAAGACATTCTCTAAGAGATATGATCGAGAGATGCTCGGATGAGGCCGCTACGATATCCGGTCGACTCGGTTAGGAAGGCGACATAGCCAGGCAGAGAGGGACATGAAGGGTAAGAAGGCAACTGCCCAATAAACCAAAAAAGAAAAACAAAGGGCACCTGCAGCTCCAATAAAAAGTTTCGAAAAGAAGTCCTGGAGCAGCAGCAATGACAGTTCTGATGGTCATGGATCTGCTAGCAATGGAGGGAGTAGAGGACAGGAGACAACCGCAGTGTAGTCTTCGATTCATTGGTGAGTTCCAGTTTACATATACTACACAAGATAGGAACCACGCTGGATGATCTGATAGAGCCCACGAGAATACAATTGCATATAGGAGACAGGCTCCTCGAGGTCATTCAGGAGGACACGACGTAGCGGCAGATGACCACGCACGTAAAGTAAGATCCATAGACGTATCAGATTTCGAGTCGTATATTGGATCCTATTATCTGTAGCCACAGACAGTCTATAACCCATATGGATACAGATATGGATATGGTGTGTCTGAAGCATCTTTCGGTGGCTACTATCCTACACAGCCTGGAACATTTCACGGTTCGGATTTTGCTGCCGGCATATTCGAATGGGCTTATCCACAGCCGTATTATCAGCCAAAGAATACCTCTCAGAACCAGAGCTTCAGCGAGAGTGCTTATAATCCGAGTAAGTTCCTCATAGGATGAACATACAAGACTACAATATCGCTTGGTTAAAGGATGGGTTGATGTGCCTCCTAATTATGCTGATGATCCGAATATCTACGAGAGGCATCGCCACTAGGAGTGGCAAAATATGACCCGACCCGCCAACCCGACCCGTGTTCGACCCGCCATAAACAGGTTTGGGTTTAGCCTAAACAGGTTCGGGTCGTAAACAGGTCGACCCGTTTAACCTGTTTATTAATTGGGTCGGATACGGGTTTTAGATGTTTGACCCGTTTAAACCGTTTAACCCGTTTAACTGTTAGGCAGGTTAAACAGGTCTAAACAGGTTAAACGGGTTAAACAGGTTAAACGGGTTAAACAGGTCTAAACAGGTTAAACGGGTCTAAACAGGTCTAAATAGGTCGGGTTGGGCAGGTTAAACATGTTGGGTTGGACAGATTAAACAGGTCTAAACAGGTTAAACGGGTCAGGTTGGGCAAACAGGTTAAACAGGTCGGGTCGGGTTGGGTAAACAGGTTACCTGTTTATTAAACAGGTTAAACGGGTCGGGTCGGGTTACCTGTTTAATAAACAGGTCAGGTTCAGATTTGCAATTCCTGACCCGTTTAATAAACAGGTCGGGTTCAGATTTATAGTTTTCTGACCCGACCTGTATTTGACCCGACCTGTTTATGCCTGACCCGACCCGATTGCCACCCCTAATCGCCACTCGATCCGATTTTAAATATCAGTATGTATTGGACTTTAAAAGTATATAATTGATTGTATCTTAATTTGAGAATATTTTATGTTGTTCATTTATGATTCGTATCATTCTAAAGCAATAATATGCATCATCTAGGATAAATTGGAATCATAGAAATATCAAAAAACATCAAAAAAAATATCAAAAAAAATATCACATTAGACTTAAATTTATAAAAAAAGTTTGAAAAGAGAGAAAACTACAAAAAATAGGGTGTGTCGGTCCATGAATTAACATGCCCTACAGGTTCGGTCGGTTCCGTTCGGCCCGAACCGGTACCGGAACCCATACCGGTCGGTTCAGCCCGAACCGGTACCGGGCACCGACCAGTACAGGTCCTAGTACCAATTTAGCGGACCTTGCACCCGTCTCTATAGTTATAATTGTATAAGTCTCGATTTTGATCTAGAATCCAAATTATTCTACTAAAAAATCAAGTCCTGCTTTTTCTAATTGATACCTAGTATTTTGGGCCAAATTCTTGTAGCTCAGTATGATACTGAGCCTCATCACCACCACTCAACATGGAATAGTAAAACTTTGATGGAGTTTTATATTTTTGAAGGGCAAAAATTTCTTTTAAAAGTAGTCTTTTATTCATGACCAATTTTTAGGAAATTCTTAAGAACATTCCCTCTTGGTAAGCAAGCTAATTGCTAGCTATAGCAGTAGACTTGCACGAACCCAAGTAATTACAAGGGTTGATATGCAGATATGCAAGAGTGAAGGATTCGTATGTAAATACAACATTTTCAAATGATTACATGTAAATATCTCAAAAATATATTGGTGATGATCTGTAATATGTCAACAGTATTTACACAATCACGAGCAGTACATATCAACCAAAAGAAGAAAGCCATATAGAAAATACCAAGTTATTGACACCACAAAATATGAGTCATGCGCCAGTACCCAAACAAAAGCATTTTAATTTTTATCTTTGATCCATAAATAATAATGCTAACATTTTAGCCTATTTTGAGATACATATGCATGTTATACTATTGGTATGCTATACCGATCGGTACCGGTCGGTACCGGATGTACCGTACCCCGTACCAATGTACATACATAGACACGCATATGCATGTGGATGCGCATATAAGACAACATACTAAACATTATATCTATTACAAGATTTGATAGTTCAAAATTGATTATGGACCCTTCAAATTCGAGATCCACAGTGTTGATCATCATCAAGACACCAAAAATCATAGGTTTTGATTATCCTTAACCTACGCATCAAGTATGTGCAAAATTAGACAGCTTTAATGACGTATTATGATGTTTTGCTATGACGCAAGCATCAAAACCAAGGTTTAAGATATAACAGGTGCACTAACAAGGGTGTGTACCAAGGTTGGCGGAACCGTCCCGAACCTTCCAGTTCGGGGCGTCCCGAGCCGTACCGGCGGCTTATCAGAATGGTTCCAGCAAAGAAACCAAAACGTCGTCGCCGGAAAAGAAGAAGAAGAAAAGAGAGAAAAAGAGAGAGTGAGTAGGAGAGGGAGAGAGAGGGAGGCCGGCGGAGGCCTCCGCCACCTACACCTGCATCGGCCCTCTGCCGGCCTCCCTCCCTCTCCCTCTTCCTCTCCCTCTCTCCTCCGCTCGCTCTTTTTCTCTGTCCCATGGTCTCATGTATCGCTACAAGCCCGATACGGTACAGCGTGGACTCGTACCGACTCATGCCGCTGGACAACTGGTATAATGTCTGATACCGGCACAGCAGACCCTGGCTTATACCATAAGGATCCTGCTGATAAAGACTATCGATGGGTACACAGAATTGACCGATACACCCTCGGTATAGATTTTTCTTGGGTTACTTTCAGATTTAGGCAACTTTTACGTGCAGCTTTTGAGGTTCAACCAAAAACCTCAAAAATCATTAAAGTATGATAGCATATTAATACATGACTCCCACCTTGCTTTTGCTATGCTAGGTGCCATGGATACCATACCACTAAGGTAGGTAATGGTGCAGGTACCGTATAAGTACTTCAAGCCTTGACATAAACATTTGTACATGTATATATTTATGGATGCACATGTACACATGTATCTATCCATATACATGGATATGTGTAGGTATGTATGTACATATCTATGTATATGTATATATGTATACCAACCATTCAGACTTGTTCCAAGTAGTTGGTTTCAGCTTTATTTATAATAGTGACTACACTAGAAGTCATGCCCATTTATATGAAATTATTATATGCATCAGCTAACAAATGATGCCGGACGATGAATCATAATGAGACTGAAGCACAGATATGGATATGGGACACAGAAACAACAGGATATAAACACGTTGATATGACAAACCTAAAACAAGTAGATACGATATGACTAGGACGTGTAAATGAATATATATGCATTTATACATTCTTATGTATATAAAAAAATCATCTGTAAAGCGTGGTGGGCTATCAAACATAGGTGTCCAGGAGCCTAGGCGACGCTAGGCAGTGACCCTCCTATAGCCTAGACGATAGCCTATGCAATTAGATGACGCTCATGTGACAGAATATTACAAGGTTTGTTTAACCAATGATTAAAACTTGCAAGAATCTCAATAAACCATCAACATCACATGACCCAAGGATTCATCATTACATATTAGTGCATGAGTTCTACTTGAAACGTAATACACTAGTGTGATATTATTTGATTTAAACTTAAAGAATACTAATGCACAACACCCTTGTTGTCTTAGCTCAAATGTCTTAGCTCAAGTGTGATATTATTTAATTTATTTGGTGGAGTACAGGGGATTACAACTCTCTAACCCCACTAAATTCTGGCCAGGTTCTCTATTTAACAAAGGATAAGCTCTACTAACAACAAAGAAAATCTCCAATCCACATAGAAAGCAGAAGCATGTTAAACTAAAGTGATTCCGCAACTCATACAGAAAAGTTTGTTAAAAAAAGAAAGAGGGAATAGAAAATTGTTACATTGACTATATATAAAAAAACAACACCAAAAAAAGGAAGCATAACAAGGATCCCATGGAAGCCCATCGACAAACAAAACAGTCACCCCCAACACAACACTCATACACTTACAAAAATAACAAAGAAACTGACACTGAAGAGATAAAGCCGATTTTTTTCAACTATCACAACAAAAAACCCAACAATCAGAAAAGCAAGATCCAATTTTTGGTTAGAAAAATACAAAAGAAATGCAAATAATCCAAATCCAGCAGCAAAACGAAAAAAGAAATGAATAAGAGGAGGGAATATGATACCAATGGTCTCAAAATTGCTTGGCTCTTCCAAGGCCTTTGTAATAGAGGATAAGCTCTGTTTAGGGCTTTCCAGCTAAGAGCGGGCAAAAATGCAAGACAGAGATTAGCTTGACACCTCTTGAATCCTTACCTGCAGCCTCTAGTCATCATTCGGCTGCTGCCATAGTGGATTGCTGCTGCTTGCTATTCAAACACCTCCATTTCTCACCTAAGATGGAGAGCATAGCAAGGGCCTAGGGTGGAGTCATGGAGAGTGAAGAGATTGGAGAAGAAGAACTTCTAGCGCACGGTCCCTTTTCTCCGTTAGTTGATCTGGTTTGGATCAAAATGGTCACTTGGGCGAACTTCAAAGGTTGGAATGGGTTATGCTCGATAAGGCTGGTGCAGGTTGGGCCAGCGACCCGAAGGAATTGCGCACCCAAGGTGATGCCCAATCACCCAGGCAAGCGACCAAAATGAAGGTGAGCACCAAAGTGGCAGGTTTTTCAGGTGAGCCTTGCCTGGGCAAGCTAGGCTAGGCGAGGTACCTAAGCACCCACCCGTAACAACTTTGCTATCAAAATAACGTAATCCATACTTTATGGGATATCATCAACTTTTATAAGCTCATCATTAAGTCATCAATCAAATCCATAAACCCGAGTTCACAATTCATATTTTAATACCAATGATTTTTTATCATGAAAAGGAAAAAAAAGAAAACATCCTCCCCTCATTTTAGAACGTATTAGGGGAGTATATCTAGTGTATGCAAAAAGTATCCAAAGTGTTTTTTCAAAAATTTTCAAAAATAGAGTACTTTACAAAAGTATCAAACACATATCTAAGAAGAATCTGACAAGCATCTCTACACATACATGTTCAATACAGACACCGCATGCAATTTGAATTATCCATAGCAAGGTTCGTCGTCTCGATTCCGGATCCCATACCGGTGCCACACTAGCACTATGTTGGTATGGTACAGTACGGTGACTTTTCGACGTACCGAGTGTTGGTACGCCATCTGTACCGGATACCGGTACCAAATCGGTACAATACGGTATGCCTCATACCGTCCGGTTCGCACTAATATGGCGAACGATGATCCATAGTTCCTTATAATGAGATATAAGAGGAATAAGTTGATCCTGAAAGATGCCATTGTCAAATACGTAGGATTAGAAGGAATTTGCAATCATATATACCAAAGCCTTTGTTTAGAGGATTGCACTACTCTTTTTCCTAGATTTGATTGACCTATTAACAAAGCCATAAGTTCATAAACTTAACTGCTAAGCTTGTATATAGAAAGTTGCCCATCAAATTGAACCATCTATAACCATAATCAAGTCATGCTCATGTAAATACTCAATTTTTTACACAAATAGTTATAATAGATTTTATATAGCCATGATACAAAATTGACCAATTAGAGTTTAAAAATAAAAAAACAAAAACCATAAAGAGTTCCAATCAGGATTCCAGTGCCATAGTGTAAACAATATGCAAAACTTCTCCTAATTTAAAAACAAAAATGGGGAAGGGGGAGGTGTATAACATAATTATAGTAAATACACCATATTAGATTATCTTGGTGGACCACCAAAACAGAGAAAGGCGATGGTGAAAAGCTAAGACTTCAAAAAACAATCTTGCCTTAGATCCTACTCATTTGTCAAAAACTTAATTAAATAAATTTTTTATTAGAATAATAGACAAATTGCATAATATTAAAAAAAAAAGGCAATACCTTTATCCTATATCAGAAGTCATAAAAAACATCTCCATTTGCCAACATGAAAAAAGTAATGCGCACATTTACTAAATGCCTCAATCAAGAATATCTGTTATTACACAAATAAATACCTCAAGCTGTTGCTGTAATGTGCCCAGAAAACTTAAATGTTCTTCGTAACGAAGCCTTAATTGTCTCTGAAACTCTGAAAATTCTGACAGCATGATCTGCTCACAATCCTTCATAAGTGCCTCATCTAGTCCCTCCACATGCATGCGATCTCTAAGCTTTTTGGTTGAAATAGGTATATCATTCTGGATAAAAGATATCCTTCCATCTAGAGAAAATTTACTTCTAGCTGAGACCAAAGCCTCAATCCAGGCAACACGATCTTTCCTTGAATCAGTTCTCAATTGAAGTGTCTTTGTCGGAGAAAATATATAGAACCGTCTTTCATCTGTCTTACTTTCACGAAATGATGAGATCTAGCAAAAATTCAGAAAAGTTAATTAACTTTGAATTAGAGGAATTTATAATGAACCAGCAAAATAGATAAGAATTTTTTTCTCCAAAAAGTTTTGGTTTTTAAATGGTACAGCATGATATGTTGTCACTGGCATAGCCATTTTATCATTCATGAGCTATTACAACTATACAATCATCCTATGCACAATAATGTCAATCAGGGAATAAATAATCAAACCTCATCTTAAATAAAACACAAAAGAAGCAGTGATAAAATCGATGAATATAAAAGTTGTTCATAATTACATCCTGTGAATTTGACATGTCTAATAAAAGACAAATAATGAATGGAGAGATAAAGAAGAGAGAAAGAGAGAGGGGAAAAAGAGAGAGGGGGAAGAGAGAGATAGAGAGAGATTTTCACATTTACGGCACCAAAAATGAAAACAGAATGTAGTTATAACTAACAAATAAAATTTAAAACAATCTCAAGACATGAAAAATGAACACTCAAAGACGGCAGCCCATGTAATTAGCTTTTACACAAAACAAACACTGAGCAATGAATTCTTCCTGCCTATGAACAATAACTCTAAAACCAAACTTTTGGATTGTCATATAAAGTGAATGAAAAACTTAATCCACAAATCCCTATGTCCAGACATAATTCAACGGTTTGAACCTAATGTAATAATAAGAAGCTTCATAAAAGCAGCGGCCTATAGAACTCCTAACATAATTCAACCTCATGTAATAATATGAAGCCTCATAAAAACAGCGGCCTATAGAACCTTTCTCATTTTAAGAAGCATGAAGTATATTGACACGCAAACGAGCAAGTAACATTAAAAAATATTTAAATATATAAATGAATGTGGTTCCTTGGAAGTACCATATCTGCAGTGCCATCGTTAAACATAATACATCAATTCGATGGAAAGCCTGAACTGAAGGCATACAGATCATGATGCTGGCAGTTTTGTAAATGTTGTAGAGTTTGCAGATTGTGAAAATAGTATTGATGTACATAACTCATCATTGGAAATACTTTTTTACTCTGAATAAATCACTGATCCTAAATTTCACTTACTATGTTCTAGGTTCCACCAAAACAAGTATATGAAAATCATATGTTCAGTTATAGTAAGAATTATGAAGATTAAAATAAGTAAACATACGACAATCAGGTTGCTTATCAAAAACAACTGTCACATCAATTAACTGGAATTCAGAAACACAACAAAAGTGATGAGAGCTATTTATAAATATAGTTGTTGTGTTCCCACCATACTGTAGTTGTTAGCAATTATATTTATAATTTTTATAGTTAAATGCTGCCAATTTAAGAAAACTCACACCTGCACGCCTGATCAAAGGTGTCATTTTCAGTGTCTTTTACAGGATACTTACCTATATTTTATATAATATAATAACCAACGTCTGTTGTGCCAGTACCGGGCCCCGTACGGTTGCCCGACAGCATGGATAGGTACAGCCCCACGCCGTGCCGTGCCGTGCCGGCCTAGTACCGACACAGTAGAGGGCGGGAGAGGGAGAACGAGAGAGAGGAAAAGAGAGAGCGGGAGAGGGAGGGAGAGGGAGAGGAAGGAAGAGAGAGGCCGGCTAGGGCTAGCCGGTGGAGGCCGGGAGCCTCCGCACGGAGGAGGTGGAGGCCGGAGAGACGTGGAGGCAGGGCTCCGCCTCCAATCCCCTATTTCAAAGACATGGAGGCAGGGCTCCGCCTCTGGTCTCCTATTTCATTTGAAATAGGGGCTCGGAGGGGGGGCCTTTTATTTTTGCAGATTTTAAGTTGAAGTCAGCAACAAAAAAAAAAAGTAAAGTCGGCAATGGATTTGCCGACTTCAACTTAAAATCCATAAAAATAAAAGGGACCCCCTTCGGGCCCCTGTTTCGAACAAAACAGGAGACCAGAGTGAAGCCCAGCCTCCGCCTCCCCCGCGCGGAGGCTCTCCGGCCTCCTCTCTTCCTTCCTCTCCCTCTCCCTCCCTCGCTCTTTCTCTCTCTTTTCCTCTTTTTCTTCTCTTCCCCCTCCGGCGACGGCATCTCGGTTTCTTTGCCGGAACCATCCCAGTCTGGCCTCCTCTCTTCCTTTCTCTCCCTCTCCCTCCCTCCCTCCCTCCCTCATGCTCCTCTCTCTTCCTTTTTTCTTCTCCTCCCCTCCGGCGACGGCATCTCGGTTTTTTTGCCGGAATCATCCCAGTCTACCGCCAATACGGCTAGGACGCCCCGAACCAGGCAATTCGGGATGGTTCCACCAACCATGATGATAACACACCTATGTTTTATAAATTAAGAACCACTGCATGCATGCCACTCCCGCCTCTTGCATGCAGATATGAACTTATACGCATATATAAACAAGCTCAAACGGATTGCTTTGTCTTTGGGTATATTTATGCTTGATTATGTATTTATTTTTTGAACTAAAATGTACGCACATTTATGTTCAATTGAACCCAAAACTAGCTTTATTATTTTTTTCTTTTTTTCAATTTTTCTGATTCTTTTGACTGAAACTCTGAAAGTTGGATGAACCTACCAAAATTGCTAAAATTGTAGAAATTGAAACTCAATGGGCCTGACTAAGGTATGCTGAACCAGCCCGTACCGGCCCGTTCAACCCGTACCGAACCGGTCCGGTCTCTGACCAGTCTGATTCGGCCTAAAAAAATGGTTTCGACCCCACCAAGTGGTATCGGGCCGAAACCATCCGATACAGCTACGAAGCGGTTCGCTACGCGTGCGCTGTGGGCAGCGCACGCGGCGTGCTATGTTATGCAGACCGATTCAGCACCGATCCAGTAGGCGACCGATACGCCTATCGACACTGGTTCAGCCTACCTTGGGCCTGATTGATACCAAGTTTTCATACCCTGCCTGTAAAAGAGATCTCATTATTTTATGGATATGCAAATGAAATTTCAAGAATCATGTCCTAGTATTTCTTACCTGCTAAAACTTGCACATGCATATGTCTAGCAATATGACTATAGATAATATGTGCAGGTATGTTGTATGTCGTGTGTCTCTCCAGTTAATAGCATGGTTATCTTTCTGTACTCAGCATAAAAAAAGAGAAACTGCAATAAGCAAGACATATTTGCTACAAGGCATATCTTTATACAAGATAAATCGGCATTAGTGAAGAGTCAAATCTTGATGTGGCATGAAAATGAACTAATATGTATAAAACCCTAGTTGGTAAGAACGGGCTCGGCCTTTCATATATAAGTGATGATTACTTCAATCTTAGATAACATCGATTAAATGTAGACCATTATTATATCGACTAATTCTAGTACCTATTTTAAATACTTAAAAAACTTAAAATTAACCAAATTAACGATGCAAGGTATTAGAATGGGCGGATAGTAGTTGGAAAAGGAGCAAGGGGTGGCTCATTCTCTTCTAAGGCCGAAGACACCATCTTGGTCGGCCACTTCAAGAATACAATTCCCACGATGCTCACACGCAAAGCAAAAGAATCCACCAATTAGGAGGAGAGAAAATAGAGAGAAGGATGAAACCCACAAGAGAACTCTCGCTAATCAATAACTCAAGGGTCTCAAGGATGATTATAGGAGGAGCTCTAATGGGAGTACAAATAGTATAAGAGAACTCTTTTCTTCAACCTTCCAATGTGGGATTCCAGGTCCTATTCTAACTCAAAGAATCCTAATTACTAACCATTCTAATAACATCAAAAGTTCTCAAAACAAAAGATTCACAAAAATTAAAAATCTCTAGAATTAACTAACATCAAACTTTCTTAACAATCAAAAATCCCTAGAATTAACTAACATTGAACCTTCCTAACGAGACAAAGCTAGCTTGGGTTCTGCGACTCGGGCAGCCAAGACCCGCGATCGATGCGGCCGAGACTCGCGACCCAAGCAACATCATGTGCGTCCTAGCTGCTCCGATGTCATACTCCTCCAGTTGAAGAAGACTCATCATTGAGTCTAAGTCTTCTTAGTCTTCCTAATCCTCATAGTAAAGAGATAGATCAGCAAACCTAAATATTGCAGATAGTCCATAATCTCCAGGAAGTTCAATTTTGTAGGCATTCTTATGATTATGAATGCATTTTAAAAATTAGAAAGAGCCATCAAATGTTTTGTTGCATGGTGTTCTAGTGGCAAGTCGCATTACAGAGGAATCGAGATTGGGCAAAAAGCGAAGTTGACATAGTCCTCAAAGCCTAATGAGAAAACAAGATCCAGATCCAGTGCAGCTAAAGGATTGATAAAACAAATGCCAGGGTCAAACAGAGTGGAGGGAAAGTCAAGTGGCTCACTCATGGTTTCTTTTATCGTGACCTTCTCGGTATGCCTCATGGTTGGTTATGAATCAACAATTTTGTCAACATACTCTATACCTTGTTTGTGATTGCAAACTTTTAAGTTAATACCCATTAGTTGATCTGGCCGAATTGTGTCTTTGAATTTAGGACATCTTGCACTAAACATTGGCTTACATGCTCTGCAACTGTAGCCAGGGTCGGCCCGACCGTTAGGCGACCGAGGCGGTCGCCCAAGGCCCCAGGCCAAAAAAAGGGCTCGACCTATCGCTAAGGAATAGCTGAATAGCTGTCAACTGTAGCCTCTCAATCCCATCGCGGCATCGCCATGGCTGTAAAGCTGGTAAGCAGGTAAGGTAAGCCGTAAACCTATGAACCTATCACCTATGGCATTCAGCTATGGGTTATTCTCCTTGTCCTTGACGTCTCCTTGCCTCCTCGATCCCAATTCCCACTTCCCAGTTCCCAAATCCCAGCACGGCAGCACGACTATGCCTCTTTCCTTCTCAAAACTCATTTCCTGTTGGCTTCTTTATTCTTCAATCTTCCTAGTTCCTTGATTCCTTTGCATTGTGTAGACTGTAGTCAGGCATCAACGTCGATCAGTTCTTGATCCGGTCTTTGATCCGACCCCGTTGGCCTATTTATTTCGTCACTGGTGTCGTGTGGGCGGCATCCGACTGCTGTAATCTTCCGACAGGTATCACGATTTCTCTCTCGTCTCAGGATTTTTTTTTATAGCAAAAATCAGAAGCCTTTTGTTTTAGAAAGAATCATCTCTGTCATTAAAGTAATTTCCCATTCTCCTCTCTTGTCTCTTTGTATGGGTTAGATCGGCTGCATCTCTTGTTTTTTGTTGCTGGTGAAGACTTGAAAATTGGAATTGTTATATAGTAGTCTACTGTTGGCGCACCAGATGTTTGTTAATTTGCTGCAGTGATCTGTTCGTAGAAAATGTAGCATCTTTTTTGGTCCTGAGTGCTGGCTTATGCCTACTAATCTTAGTAGTTAGTAGACGTGTTTCCAGAAGTGCAGCGTAAGAGACTAAGAGTTATGGTATGCAAAACAATAGACCAATAACACAATCTAAAACCTGAAGCCCATGATACCCAGGATGTGAACTGTATATGTGACCGAATATGTTATACTCTAATTATTGGCATTAAATGTATGGAGGGCGTGACTGGCGTCGTTAGTTTAAAATTTAGAAACAGGCTCAAACTCAACATCAGCCATCTTTTTATGAAAAATGAAAGAAAGAAGAGAAAGAGAATGATGATAAGAGCAAGGAGAAAAATTACAAATTACAAGCCACATGCTACGTTGTTTTACAGTGGCCTTGGATATGCTAGGGTTGTCATCATAGTTTGGATCACCCCAATGCCGCAACATGCTCTCCCAATGCCACAACATCATAGTTTGGAATTGTTATATAGCAGTCTACTATTGGCGCACTAGATGTTTGTTAATTTGATACAGTGATATGTTCATAGAAAATATAGCATCTTTTTTGGTCCCGAGTGCTAGCTTATGCCTACTAATCTTAGTAGACTTTTTAAAGTATTTTGCATTTATTAAAAAAAATTTATTATTTTTCAAAAAAATTAAAGGCCTCTCTTAATTAGTTCGCCTTAGGCCCCCAAATGCATTGGGCCGCCCCTGACTGTAGCAATCATAAACCATCGGCTAATACCAACTAAATATGGAATTGAAGAAGCATCACATATGTAGAGGCCTTCATGCACTATAAGCCAATCAAATTTGGGTGAAAAACTGACTTTTGGGACTGCAAACACCTTGTGAAGGATTTGATGCTACATTGCACCCTCCTAGGAGGTGGACTGAAGTACTTCGATGCCTTGACATAAAAATAACCCCTCCTAGTCTCTTTGTATAGATTTTGAAGTGCTTGAATTCTTCTAGGAAGAAGAGGATCATGGAGGACTGATACATATATTTTCTGCATCGCATTCCATTACATTGAGCACCACAGCTTGTCTAGACTTCCAACCCATCAATTGCTTCAACTTATCAATTAATCCATGTAAGAACCAAAACCAGTAGGCCACTCATAGGTTGTAATCCCCTTACACAACAAATAAGGTTAAGCTGTTGGAAGTGCTCCACTCTGGATGGTGAACCCTAAAGAAAGAAGTGTAGGATGAAGCGATTGCTCGACCAAGCCTCTTTTCAAATGGAACCTTTGTAAACTGCATCTTAGGCATGTAGAGGAGCTTGGCTTCCAGCAACATATGCCACATCGTTCCTATTACAACTAAATCCACAACCTATGCTCTTTATGGTTCCCTTCGCTCCAATGTTTTTATTGCAATTCAAATCTTCAACCAAAATAGCAGAAATGGCAAAATATATGCACATAGTTTGCAGGGAATGAATAGGCAATTTTAATTGAAAGCCAACTTCTTTTCTAGAGACCTCTGAGTTGAAACCACTTTGTAGGAGAAATTTATATAGCTCAGACAGTTGCCAAATGTATGCAGGATGGATATATTGAAGAACTTGTAGGTTCTTCTAGGGTAGCCCAATTCATCTACCGGCCATAGTTGTATGGAGGCCATAGGGAGTGCATCCATATAGTCATTCTTACAAGAAACTATATTCAGCTGTAGCAGATTTTTGTTACTTTCAATCAAGGACAGTTCTGAATTTTCGCTTCTTTTTGTCTCATTCATCTCAATCAAGGTCTGTCATACCGATTGTACCGATGTACCAGTGGGCGTCGGTACTGGTATGGTACCAGTACAATACCAAACCGAACCGGTACTGTACCGGCAAGGACAAAAAAAAATACCGCGCGGATGCACACACGTCCGCGTGAAATGCCACTCTGTGGCATTGAATATCCTGCGCGGGGCAGTGCGCGGGCGCACTGCCCCACGCAGGCGAGCTGTCCCGCGCGCCCGGGTGGGTGCGCTGCCCTGCGCGGGCGCAAGGAACTGTGCGTGGGCCAAGGAACCGCGCATGGCTCGCGGGCACGGTTCCCTGTGTGGGGAACCACGTGCGGGCACTCTTCGCCGCACGCGGGGCGCCCGCGCTTGGACCGGTGCAAACCGGCCTAGTTCGCACCGATACCGGCTTATACTGTGCGAACCGGGCCGGTTTGCACCGGTACACGTACAGAACCATTCGGTTGGTACACGCACAGAACCATTCGGTTCCCACCCCTTCTGGGTCGGAATCGAAATTATACGTGTTGGCACCAGTTCGGTACGGGCTGAACCCACCAGAATCGGTTGATTCAGCATACCATAATCTCAATACAGCAGACCTCCTTGCAAGTCTTCAGATCTTCACAAGGATTCTAAGTAATCTCATCTCCATTAAAATATGGTATTAGTCTAATAACAGGATTGTTGATTGGGTGCTTAGAAGACACAACAGTCTGGTCTTGTTTTTTAGCAAGATGTGGGTGGCGTTCATCGTCTAACATACACAACCCAAGTTCTATACCATAATCAGCAACATCTGATGAGACTAATACTGAATAAATCCTCAAGTGCATAACATACTTAGGATGTCAAAGTTTGGTTGGATTCCTCCATCTTGCCGTGGATTTAGAGTGAAAGATGTTATAGCATAACCAATCTTCTTCGTCAGCTACTATGGTCGTATTAAAGCTACAGTTGCCCACCAAGGCTTCATCTTGATCGGCATGCATTAGCTCTTCCTTGCTCGGGCCTTCCTCATCCCATTTGACTAGTTAATCTTCTTCCTCCTCTTTTGTGCACTATTCTTCTTCTACCAAAGAGACGAGCTTTCTATTTGAGCGGTTGACTGTAAAATGTCCAAATAATTGGCACTTAAAACACTTGTGAGGGTTGAAGGTGACGGTATTGGAACAGTTGGAGTTGCTGAGGATGTCTTCATCCTTTTGAAACGGATGGAAGGCATCGGCTTTGGAGGACGCCGACATTTTCAATACAAAACTCCCTTGATTGGACACACCATCTCTATACCTCAGAAAGCGTGAAGTACTTATTCTCAGTTGCTGCTTCTCGATTTTTGTTGCTAATCATATCATGTCATTCAACATCCAATAGGGTTGGAGTTGTACAACATGCTCAATTTCAGACTTTAGTCCTCTAAGATACCGCGCTACAGTTTGCTATTCGGGCTTCTTGATGTCGCACATCATAAGGAGTTGCTCGAATTCGATTGTGCACTCTTCTACAATCATATCGCGCTACCAAAGATTGTAGAGCTTAAGAAATTTATTCTGATGATAAGCTTAAGTTCGTGACGCATCTTGTCCCACATTTGAATCTTGCCGCGTCCTTCATGCTCACATCGTCGCTTCAGTTTTCTCAACCAAAATGATACATACTTATTAAGCTTGATGGCGACTAGCTCCACACGTCGATTGTTGGCACTTCATTAAGCTTGAAAACTCATTCAATAGTGTGGAGCCAATCCACAAACTCATCAGGTTGCAAGCATCCTTTAAAGTTGGGATTCTATTTTGATACCGAAGTCATAATGGTTGCAGTGTGGCCTTCGTTCACGTTGGTTCCGGATATCTTTTTCGCTCGGTGAAAATACTTTTTTGTTGTAGGACGGACTGAAATCTTCCAATTCTTCATTCGAACATTTGCTTTCATCATCAAAGGGCTCTCTATTAGAGTAGTGATTGGAACCTTGGCAATGTCGGCGTTTACATTGCTCTTATCCTTAACAAAGATGCCAATCTTCTTGACATTGTTCAAGCTGGCAGTACAATTCATCTAATTCGATATCTCACGAATCTTGTTCACATTCAACATGCTCTTTGATGTTGCAATGGTAGAGCAGCAACTTGAAACCGTGCTCTGACACTGACAGAGTACCGACACTGGGAAGGTGTTGAACTTGGGCTAAAAACCTAAATGAGGAAAGGCTTGTCGATGCAACCAAATGTGACGAGGTAGAAATCTCACTACAGCACGTACAACGTGAGGTATTGGAATGGGCAGATGATAGTTGGAAGAGAAGCAGAGAGCGGATACTCTCTTCTAAGACCGAAGACACCACCTTGTCCGGCCACTCCAATGATACTGCTCTCACAATACTCACTCACAAATCCTAGAAATCCACCAAAAGAGAGGAGAAAGAATAGAAAGAAGGATAAAACCGACAAAAGAACTCTCGCTAATTGATAACTCAAGGATGAAGGATGATTACAAGAGGAGCCCCGATGAGAGTATTTATAAGCAGTACAAAGAAACTCTTTTCTTCAAACTTTTAATGTGGAATTGCAAGTCCTATTCTAACTTGAAGAATCCTAACTATTAACTTTCCTAATGAAACCAAAAGCTCTCAAAAAGAAAAAAATCACAAAAATCAAAATTTTCTAGAATTAACTAACGTTAAACTTTTCTAACAATCAAAATTCTCTAGAATTAACTAACATCAAACTTTTCTAACGAGGTAAAGCTAGCTTGGATTTTGAGACTCGTGAGGCCAGGACCCAAGACCCGCATGGTTGAGACTCATGACCTATGTGGCGGCGCGTGGGTCTTAAGCGCTCTAGCATCACCCAAGCTGGCCCATTAAATGAATGGTCTAGGAGTCTAAATTATACATGTAAAGTAAATTTTGGTTGAATATGGGCAAGCTAAACCAAGTCTAACCCAATCCACTTGCCCCACATTTTCGTACTACTATGATTTTTATTTAGTACAAGACTGCAGTATAACATGTATTAAGAAAATCAAAAAAAAATATTTTAAATATTATAAGTTAACCAGCATACATTTCAATCATGTTGAGCTGCAAATAGATTTGCCAAAATCACTGCTCTATATCATCAGCCTACATACCTAGCTCTTGCCAAGACTAAATAAGAGGTAAGGTCATATGCCACATATGGACAAATCATACCACTGCCTTTTCCTTAGAATTACCAATCTACGCCAGCAGGAGCCTGTCATTTCCAGGCTACAGGCACCCAAAGAAGGCATCCAAGCCATTCACAATTTAAGTTCCAAACTGTGGGCCTGAATAGCTCCTGCCACCATACTTCATTTACTGCTAGTAAAAACCAAACAATCAAGATTATGAAAAACCACAACGAACACATTTTAATCATGAAATTCTCATTAAATTGTCCGTAAAACTAAAAACAAAAATTAGACATCAACATTGTCCACCAAATATCAGTTATGAAAAGGAAGAAAAGAAGAAGGTGAGAGAGGGGGGGGAGGGAGGGAGGGAGGAGGAGGGTGGAATCAAATATTCGGGAGGTATAAATACAGATTTTTGACAAGTAACAGTTGAACTTACTTTAATGTCAAAAGAAAAACCAAAAAATAAAAGATTAAAATTTTAGAAGGGAAGTATAACGAACCACATTTAAATTCCAGATCAGAAAGCACAAACAGAGAAAAGAACAGAGAAAATATATATAAATATCTACCAAAACTGTACCTCTTTTCTCTCAGCACCCGACAGAGCTAAAGAAAGAAGCACTGGAGGACCCTCCAGCAAGGACACGAGTCCTGTGGGGGGACGCCCGACCCTTCCAACAACACCACACTGAGCCACCAAGACCCCTCCAAGCCACCCCAAAGTCCAAAGAAACACGAAACAGAAACAAAGCCCGCATCCGAATCAACAAGAACCAAACAAGACGCCCTCTGTTCATCCTCTCCCCCACAAGAAAATGACACCAAAAAAAGAGAGGCCAAGAGGCAAAGCATCTCACAACGGCGTCATCCACTGCAACGCCTCACAGCTTCGTATCGCTTCCCCCCACACACGCACGCGGAGATGTGACCCACGACCTCCCGTCCCCACCTCGCTCCCCATCCTGCTCGGGCTCGCCAACGCGCAAATGGTCTTAACAAACGGTTTCTACTGTAGAAAGGTAAAGAAGTGGAGTGCCAAAGGCTTTCTTGGTTCCGTACACAGAGAGAGAAAAAAAAAATAAAGAGAAATAGTAAAAAGAAAAGAAAAGAAATTGCTCAGAAATAGTAAACGGCTGCTTTTCTCTAGATAGAAGAGAGGAAGAGAAGGGACCCAGAAATCCAACTGTTCTTATCTTGATCCACAAGCCGCAAGAATCGATCAGAGAAGTGACGAATTGGAAGAGCTTTTGGAGCTTGTGGATCTAATGGACTCCAGTTTTAGCAAAAATCTCCAGACAAATCAGGAAGGATCCAATTCTTGATACTAAATTTCATCAAAAGTAAACAAAAGAATGAATGTTTGCCATTTTCCGGTATTCGCTTACCTTGAGATAAACGACGCCCACCGGCTTCGGAGGGTTCCGGCGGCCGCCCCTTGCATGGACCCGGGAGAGCCGCGTGGCGGCGGTGCCAATGAGGCGGACACCGTCACCCTCGGAGAAGGGGACCTCCTCCCGGCGGGGGATCTTGAAGTAGGAGAGGACGCCGTTCCGGAGGGAGAACCACCGGGACCGCCAGCCCTTCCCGTAGTTGGTCCACTTGTAGAGCACCCCGGCAACGGCGATCGCAGACGATTCGCCCTCGCCCTCGCCCTCGCCCCCGAGCTCGGGCTCCGGGTCCGCCGGCACCGGCGAGCGGTCGCCGATCCCGGCCCAGTCGATAGAGATGCAGCAGAGCGGGTGCATCTCTCTCTCTCGCATCGCGCGCGCTCTCGATCTCACGAGGTTTCGGAGTCGGAGGACTCCATTAGAAGAAGACTCATTTAATGATGGCCGCTTCGCTTCCAGTTCTTGGTTAATATAAGGTCCGAGAGAGGGAGAGAGAAAGAGGGGGTTTATATATTAATTAAGAATATATAAGAATATCATTATTTGGAAACGGGGGAGATGAGGAGGGGAAGATTCGATACGGGAAGATGCGGTTCTGCGAGTTGCCCGGGCAGCTTATATAATTTGGTGATAGTGATGTTGCACAGTTGGTGAGCGGGAGATAGCGAAAGATCGGATTTTTAGTAGCCCTACGATCCTATAATATGTACTAAGTTGGGTCAGAAATTTATTGTACTTAATTAAATATTTCTCCGAATAATGATATGATGCAAGATTCACGAGTTGACGTTCTGAAATCCACCATTAAGCCAGAGCAGCATAATTCTCCCAAGAGGCATTAAGGTTGGGCGAATAAGATTTTTCATGTTGTTATGACAAATTTTTTTATGAGTAGATTAAATTATAAAATTATATATATATATATATATATATATATATATATATATATATATATATATATATATATATATATATGCGCACGCCATGTATACTATCGAAATTTTTCACTACATTTAGGCTATAATTTTAGAATTAGTTTTAGTGTATAGGTGCAGGTAGGAATGCCTGATTACTTGTGGTTTTTGGTTTTGTCATTTGCATCAGTACTTACGCATATATTATATTGGACATGCAATGCAATATATTCAAGAAAAAAAATATTTGATAATTTTAGGTTAAATTGCCACTTAAGAAAAAATATTTTGTAATTTTTGAACTTGATTGTCATGAGAGGAAAGAATACTTTATGTTGTTATTTATTTAAATCAATAATCAAAAAATGAAAGCCTATCCAAATAGATGACTTAGACGCCATCTTTATGTCTTGATTTTTTTTTCAATTATGTATCTTCAAAATATATTTCAGATTTTGATGTAGTGGTCATATTATTAAGAGAGAAGTATCACGTGGGAGCCCTCTTCTTCTTTGTTGGGATATCTTCGGGCATTCTATTGATTGATGCAACTGGATATATTTACTCAAAAACTTTGTAAAGTAGATGATCCAACAAAAATAGAAAAGTATTATAAATTTTTTAGTAAAAAAAGCATACACATACCAACAAGCCATATGATCTTGAGCCAATGTTATCTCTCTCATGCAAGTAGCCAGATTATAAACTTACAATTATTTTAAATAATTTTATGGGTTTCGTTAAGAGATTTGGCTAGATCATTGATTTGGCAAAGAGAGTGTTTCTTTTCAATAATCAAATTCCCAATCTGTATTTTTCAAGGGTACATGGCGATCCTAGATACTGTAACTATCGTCCATTTCTTTAAGCAAGGGACTTTACTAACTATTTCTTTATAATCCAAATTCTAATCTTAAATTTTTCAACTATCTTTACTACTTCACCATAATACAATGCCAATTTAAAGAAACTTCTATTTCCATTTTTTCGGTCAAAGTGGCATCATACAAACATCCATGCTAGCTGATAACTTACCATAGCCTTGTGACAAAGATTATAGTTAGAATGCACAAGTAGATTAAAAAAGAGGGAAATCGGAGTGGGGCTAAACAGAAAAAAAAAAATTGAATCGATCTCTGATATAAAATTATTATTATTTGGAAAAAAGCTGGTTTGGTGTAGCAGCAAGTTGATGGATGGCATAGACTATTCCAAATGCTTTAAAAGGGTATGCTTAATATATATATATATATATATATTAAAAAGCAAGCCCTTTTTGAAGATCCCTTATTCACTAAGAGTACAAAAAATTATTTCTTAAATGGATGAACTCCCTCAAACCGTTCACACATAGTGTAGGTAGAAGAGTGCATGTTTCAAGAAGAATGTCTTTATTGGTTTTAGTCATCCACATTGTATTTGTTTTTAATTTACTTTGACCTTATTTTGTAACTCTCAAAGTCGACATGACATGGTGTTCATATTGTGTTCATAATATGACATAAATCATAGCAAGGGAAAGGGCACATGCAAATCAGAAATCATGTCATGCAAATGTAATGGTAAGTTAACATGCTATCATGATCGTGCCACTTAATTCCAAGATCTCAAGTCCCTGTATATAGACATAAACAATATACATAAAAATGCATATGCTTTAAAAAAATCATTTTAGTGTCAACTTTATGGCCAACTTAAACTTTCCATTGGTTTGCTACACGAGAAGCCATGGACATTTAAATCTATATTACTTTGGTCTTAATTTCTAATTCGTTAAAGTGCCCATTTATCACGCATGAGCAGACTTAATAAAGTTAGGGTAGGGTAGGGTCCTTGCTAAAGTCTAATTTTGTTGTGCAAACGTATCAATCATGGTAGTTAGCATATGATTGTTGTGATATAATTAGAGCCATTTAATTTTAGGATTATGAGTTATTTGTCTTTTCTCTAGCTGTGATTCTATGCTGCATTGGATGGGTACTTTGGACATATGTATCATAAAGCAGCAACATGCCCCTTTTTTCCGAACAAGAAGTAATGCAGCAAAAGAGAGACATTGTCATATAATAGGTACAAAAATTAAGGTACATCCTTGTTGTTATCATTAGCATATTGTCTTCTGAGATAGAATCGAAAGCTATCTAACATGAAAGGTAATGGCATCTCATGTTTGTTTATATCGACCAGCTAAGCAGGTTCTGCAGGCTCACATGCTATATGCTTGTAAATATTATTGTAATCAATATCTAAGAGGCAAATATTCTTGTAACCATGCATTCCAACATTATTACTTGATTATCCCAAGAATATTCTTCAAAAAAACTGTAGATTGATGAAACTAAAAAAAAACTAAACAAGTTGTTAGACCAATTGAACCTCAGCCTATCTATTCATCTGCATCGCTGATCGCATGAACATGTCTACGACGAGCAAACCTTTTTCGAACTCTCACCAATCAATAATATGGTCATGCCATGTAGACTAGGATTTTTTTTTCTTAACTAATAACATTATGAATTTGCATGCAAGTCCTTTGTATGTTCGACGAAATAGTTGTAAAAGCGAAGGTCAACTAAACGAATGCAGTCTAATCAAATCGATAATTTACGCCCTAAGAAACGGCAGTGACAATGATTAGATATCAAAGAAACAAATTGCCACCCAACCACAACACCAAAGATACAAGTGTCCTACCTGCAAGGAGCAACCTCCTCACCATGTGTTCTTATCGTCATGCTTAATGGATCAACTCCCGTGAGGCTCATTGGATCAGCAACCCCATGGCATGTCATTTCCAACTAAAGTGTGTCACATGAATGTATGACCATCTCCATACCCCGCCACGAATGGGGCCATGAAGAACATGGGGCGCCAGCTAGGATTGTTTCCTTGAGGAGGTCAAGGTAACGCAATGTTGGAATCGTATCCCCTGCCTCCTTTGATTCCACCATTATGGAGAACAGATGACCATATCTTGTTGAGGGGAGACGATTTCACTTACTCCCAGATCTCTCACATGAACCATCTTGGGAGGAACACACTTTTGTGGTTTAAATTAGTAGAAATCCAACTCAAAAGTACCCGAGGGGAGCCCATTTCTTTATCATCTGTACCGGAATCTTAACAGCATGGATATGAAATTTATGAGTACTATTTATCCCAGTCTTCGGATTATTAGGGACAGTATCTCCCAAGGATCGTGTCATTTATGGGCATGTCACTATTATATGCACATCCGGCTACTACTATCTCTATAACATATATATATTTGTTTTACTTTAGTTGGTGAAAGAGATGGCCCGGCTTAAGTTTATAAAGAATTAGAAATGCACTTTATTAACCAGAAGTAGGGGTAGAAAAAGTTATGAATCTAAGACAACATCTACCGTCATTTCTCTTATATTTCTTTTTCTTCCGAGAAAGGATAAGAAAGCAAGAAAACTCATATATGACCCTCAACTGAAAGAATAGGTAAACTCGAATAAATCACCTTGTTTTCAATTTTTTGTGCCAAAAATATGGTGCCAATGCCTCCCTCTAGGTTCGAATCCTGCAGTTCTCCCTTGGTAGAGAGGTGTGCCAATTCCTAAGTCTCATTGTCATCATTTTATAACAAATTATAAGTATTTGCTGGATTCACACAATCAGAAGTAACCAAATCATGCATCATTTTCCTTGTGCTCCTTGTGATAGAGTTGCTAATCGAAGTTGCTTGAAAGAATTCATCATGTCATTGCCAAGTTAATTAGCATACAGTGAGAAAAGAAACTTAAAAGTATGATGTGACTGACAAATCATAGTATAATTTTAGGAGCCGGAACCTTTAAGTTTCCTTCTATCAGGAGTTCATCTTAAAGCGATTTAACAAAATTTGGTGGGTTCAAGCATGAAACGTTGAAACTCGTGGCTAACAGTTACACTAATGAAATGAATTTCTATTATAGTTATAGCATGGTAAACAGAATATGAATGGTAAATTAGATGTCCCATCTAGAAGCAGGTGAGGTGACATTGTTTATTATTTTTTCTCGACTCTTTCTTCTTCCTGTGGCACGCTACTCTTGTCGTGTAAATATGCCTTTGAACAACGTCCGAGCAAACCGGGCCATCTACTCCTACGGTTTCTTTTTTTTTTATTTTTCTCTCTTTCCTCGTGTCATTATTACCACGTTACCACCCATTCCTGTATAGTCGGCGGATAACACAGTGGCAATCACCATAGACTTCGAGTGTTAAATACATTATTCAAAGGTTTAACTACCTCATATCCCTCCCAGAAGGATGACCTACCCTGAGCGAGGTGCATTATTCTAATAAAATATTCAAGAGATGTCCTTAGCCCTTTCTCCTATTATTAATACTACATAATCTTGTTGTAAATTATAGCCAATACTGAATATAGATGCAGCAATTTCAAATCCAGAGACGAATGGTACTCTAGCAACTTTAGGTAAGACGGACAGAGTCTGATTTTTTTAAAATAACAGTAAAAAAGTTAAGGGACAAGCCATCTTTTCTGCCACTCTACCGAACCGTATATGAGATTTCACTTCATATAGCTTCTCATTCAACTCTTTCGAAGTAATTTGTTCTCACTTTGTTCAATGCACTTGTATGCAGTTCTTAGTGAAAAATGCATCCCAAAAAATCAGAATCTAGATAGTTATAAATACATGCGTGCGAGTCCCTGCCCCCCACAAAAACATACACACACATTTGAAAAAAATAAAAATAAAAAAACCATGAAACAGCTACTCATTCAATGTCCTCAAAGCAGTCAAGACGCTACCTCGCATGATCCAAAGGAGGTGGACACATTAAATTAAGTGTCAAATAGATCTAACTTCATTTTTCAGTCGGCATCCAGTGTTGAGGTTTTATACAAAAGCAGCATCTTGTGAACATGCACTGTTTCATTCCAAATATCTTGCATGCAACAAGCTTCAGAATTCAGTCGTACAATGGGATCTGTAATATTTTTAGCCCCTTATATCTTCAGCTTTACCACCCTGTGAAACCATTAGAATACTCTCTTTTTCAACAAAGTGGTTGCCACAATAAAGGCATTTCAAACCATTCAGTGACTTTGTTATCAAATAATGCAGTTCAATAAACCAAATATTCAAGGACCAGATCCGTGAACAAAAAGAACCAAAGCAGCTTCCATTGCCTGAGCATTCACATTGCTGTCAGACAATGCAAAAAGAGATTCACATGGGTAATGTGCCAGTAAAGAGCAAACCCCTATTTGAAAACATGACTGTGGGACTACCAAAGGAAGCATGATGCGATGTGAATGTCAAGTTTTTGAAACTGGTTGCGTACCTTCCTGCCATTGATGCCATGAAGAAGTTCCACAGTTAAAAGATGCCAGCTTTCTAGCCACAGACATAGAGCTTCTGTTCAAAAAGACTGGCATCCTTAGATAAGATAGCTTGTCAAAAGAAATGCAGCACACGAGTGGGTACACTGGCACAGGAACCTCAAATTCCAGTTCCTAAATATCAGCATTGGATTCCCAAAAAGCACGCAACTATGTCAACTTGACAGGTCAGGCCTCCCAAAGAAAGGGCATACCTGCTGCAAACACCAGCTTCAAATCACCCCAAAACACCCGCTATTGTGTATCAATGTCAGGTGCTCTTAGATGTCAACACTATCTTGCTGCTTGTTTCTGCTATATTGAGGTTTTACCCATGTAAGAGTTAAGCCCCATTTGGGGGAGCTTTTGGAAGTAGAGCTTTTATAAAAAGCTGTTTGCTGTTTGGTAACTATATTTCTAAAGTGCTATGCCACTTTAACATGTGTTTGGTAAACAAACTAAGAAAATACTTTTAACATGACAAAATGACCATAAAGGACATTACATAGTATTATACAACAGAACATAATAAAATATAATATATATTAATACATAAATATATAATATAGTATAATATTACTATAATGTAATATAATATTAGTATAATATAGTAATATAATATTGTATACTATAGCATAATAATTTAATATAATATTAATTTATTTAGCATAACATATCAATATATTATGATATAATGTAATAAAGGTATAAATTATTATAATTATTAGCATAAATTAATTTTTTATAATATAATAAATTTTGTAACTAGGTGATAAAATTGGTTAAACAATTATTAAAGGGACATTTTGTGTAATTGTTATATTTTATCACGGATATTTTGGTCAAAAAAATAGCTTTCCGACCGGGCCTAAAAGTGCTTTTTCAAAAAACTCCCAAATGGAATTTCTTTCAAAAAGCTGTTTTTAGCTTTCTGGAAAAGCTAAAACAGCTTTTCAAAATTTTTATCAAGCATTCCTATTTCATCTAAAAGTGCTTTTTAGCCCTTCAAAAGCTCCCCTAAATGGGGCCTTAATCTTTGGCAAGTAGGTTCAAAGCCTATTGAACTAGTTCATCAATCAATGGAAGCAACTCTCAATTGACTAAAATCATTTTCCGACAGTCCACATCAGCCGTCAGACGTGCATGGTCAGTATGCTGCAGCATGGTCAAGCAGCGGCATGTTATCTTCCTGCAACCTCTGACAAAATTGGATAATAGTCATTACATGACAGATGTAACAAAATGTTTTCTAAACTCAGAGATAACACTGGATTGCATATCCTCTTTTATGTACTGACTGCATAGTTGGTAGCACGGGTGACAAGTAGAAATGATGATATCATTGATCTGCAGTGTTATAAAAGCAATGCTATCTAATATATTTCAAAACTTGCATAATGTCCATTATTTTACCTTTTGATCTTCGTAAAGTCTTATGTAACTTGAGCTTAGGAGAAAATATTAATAGATACAGTCTTCTAGTCTCATGAATCTGCTTTCGATTCCTAAAGCTGAAAGGTCAGCTCATCAATGTAGTTCGGTTCGGATTCCTAAGGACAGTGGACTTCAATCATGAATGACTTTAGTTGCCATCTTCTAAGTTTTGCTGGTCACCATTCAGATGATGCCCTCATGCTTCCTGCTTTCTTCATGTATTTCCTCATTAAAGTTATTTTGATCACCTTCAATATTTTAAGTTTTCAAAATTCCATAATACAAAGAAGAAAGCTTGGCACCAAGAAATTAAGAGCACTCGGCACATCTTATAGGTGACATCCTTTACTACCACCTACTGTATGATGATTTCTCAAAGATAGCTCATAAGTAAAATTGTGAAGTCCAAATTCTCAACAAGCCTCAACAATATAATAGGGCATCCCCACTCTTGGGTTGGTCCATAATGCTCAAGTTGACATAATGATTTTTTCATTGTTAAGATGCTCTCTCCCAGAAGAAGAGACATTTATCTTCCAATAGACACATGCCATTTTCTTTCATGGAACACAAGTTTCAGTCATAGCCTGATAATATCTTAGCTTTTGATTTCCACACATAACTTGAGAGGTTGGATAAGTAAGATCTAAAAAAGATGGGATTGACAGTTCCTAACCAAATTCCAAATGACAAACTGAATGCAAGAAATCTGGTGACTAAAAGTCTGATCATCAAGGAACTAGAAAAGATCCAGAAGTAGATGCTCCTAAGGTTGAAAGACCAATATGGAAGATTTGATTGTTGCTGATCTTCACAAAGGCACCCATCACCAGATCCCATCGTTAGTTTAAGATTGCCTTCTGTGACCAGGTAGAAAATTTCCTATGAATCATTTAATCATGATGCGAAGAATCCCATGCTTAACCTCCTAGAACGATAAATCAGGTGTGTCAAGATCAATGACTGAGGGTTGCTCAAACAGTAACCTCGTCCCTTCTATTTGGTCTCTTTCATCAAATTGTAGAGAATTAACAGTGCAAAGTAAAAAAACAGATTTTCTCAAGATGATTTTAGTATCATGTACCGAAAGCAATTTGATACAAGTAGATTTAAAATATAGGTTTACCTTTGAACCTTAAATAACATTCCTATATTGGATCTAATCATAACCACAGCTGCAAAGATACCTTGAGATTTGATGTAGGCATTCCGTGGTACTTGATTTTTGCCTTTTGGGTTCCTCAAATGCATATCATATACATGCTGGAACTAGGATGGCCTAAAAGTATTGCTGCAAAATCAGAGACACATGTTTTTTTCTTATTTTATTGAGTCGGATTTTTATCTAAACCACGACAAAAAGATGAAACCCACAAACTAAAGTCTACATTCTCTAGAATACAAGACATATGACCACTATGTAGTAGTCACTACCCAAAGGAGTTTTAAAGAAGATTCATAGTCCATAGCAGATCTAGGATTTCTAGGATTTCTCAACCCCAAAAGATTAATCATATGAAAGTAGGTTGAGCTACCGCTTCCTTCTATGGTTTTCTGGATTTTGTTTTAGATTACTCAACATTATGGTTTCAGAATTTATGTATCATGATACTTAAACACCATGCATGTTTCTAAGCACTTTCTTAGTTTCCCATTCCTCAGTTTTGGGAAGGTAAAAGGTCTACCAACTTTGCCACTCTTCCCATTTGGTGCATTGCCCTTAAAATGTGGTGGTAAAACACATAGAATTTGTATTGAAAATGATAAAGCCCCTTTTTCTAGCCTATTCTCATCTGAGCTTGTTTCTAGTTCACCTTTTGTGTTTGTTTTTTTAATCCTGCTTTTTAAATGTTTCTTCCACTTAAAGTATATGTCCCCTCTAACTACATCAATAGAGTGCATCAAGCTTATGTAAGTACCATGTTATATCACAATTTTTATTACGTTATGAACTAAGTTTTACTTCTAAAGATCCACAAGTCTAGCTGTTTCTCTTATCTCATTCTCACTTAAGCTATTTAAAAATAATAGCTATTTAAATAATTCCTTGTAATTAAGACTTTCCAAGACCGAGTGCATTAAATGTATAATTTGATCATGTTATTATCACTATATGTTGTGGTAATACTCATATTCAAAGATCAGCTGCACGAGTTATTGAACCTTAAGGCTCCAGGATACAGACAGACCCAGTGGATCCTCCAGTCTTATATCATGGCATCATATAGTGGATTCCATGCTTTTCTGTAATTTTTTACAAAATTAAATTAAATAATAAACAAATGGAATTGTCTCCTGTTATATGATATGGTGCACAGTCAGCAAAATCTCCTATGGGAGGTAAACATCCTTTCAACTAGTAGGTGCAATCTTTTATCTCAATGAGCAGTTATCATGGTCACTCTCAGGCATGAAGCAAGCGAACAAAAGAAGATTTTACATAAAAAGTCAATGAGATCTGAATTCTCAAACAGGAAAAAATCATCTCTGAGTTTGTTTTCTTTACTGTTTTGTTCTCACCATACCTTTTCCACTCTTTCCCCATCAACAATAGTAGAGAGCTGTATAATTTCCTTCTACCAATGGCTTACAGTATAGATGGTACGGGCATGAGCAATGAATACCCGAGGGGGTCCTAGTAAGGAGGGGTATTTATTCCTTGTCGAAAGATGTGGGAGGAATTCTCAGTGAATGAGGATTCATAAAGCTTACTCTAAATAGCTAGGATGAGGTTTTACAATGATGGTTATAATTATGATTTATGACAGTATATCAATAGAGAGAGGATAAAAGCGATAGCTCAAGGAGTGTAGATCTTCCCTTGGGATAACAGGATTGACCACTAACATGCCCAAAAGCTTCTCTAAAATCTCTAAATTGATAGTATCAAATGCTCAGGCCAAAAAAAAATGAACAATAGTAGATGCCCATAATATATTACATTTTTGAAAGAAAAAATATTTGGAAAGAGATATCAGGCAGATAAAAGATAACAATTTCCCCTCTCTCTACTAATCCATACTTTTCCTACCCAGAATTCATCTTCTAGAATTTCAGTAGTCTAAGTTTGTTTGCAAAGAATATTTGTATTGAAAAATAATTCTCCTAAATTTGGTTTACAATATCAAATGAGGCTTATCTCCTTTATCAATTATCACTCAATAATTTCTTTACTTGGGGAGAGACTATTCAGTAAGACATTTGATTCAGTCCATCCCGTGCCTTTACTGTCCTTATATCCTTTATACAGAAACTTGGTAATTAAGTTGCTAACCACAATCAAGTTTCAAGAAATTCCAATCCAGACTTCCAGCACTTCTTCCTAGAGAACAGACTTATCCTATGGTGTTCCCAGAGGCTTGTACTCTCCTTTGCATCTCCATTTTATCTCACTTCTAAATTTAAATGCTCAAGCAAGTGCATTGCTATGTCACCATCTTTTAGACTATCCATAAAGGAAAAAGCTAAAGACATTGAAGCACTGTCAGTTACCTTTCTGACAATGGCCCTCTCTTGGAACATTATGCCATGAGCTACAACAATTCTTTTCATGTTTAGCAATGTTGCCCATTCTCAAGCTTCTAGCCATGACTCAGCTGCTTAGCATAATCCTTAGGCTTTAAAAGCTTCCTGCACTTTTGTGTCCCTCATTCTCCCTTCATTACTTCTCCCCTTGGGAACAATAAAGCTTTTTGAGGTATTGTACCTATATAAAACCACTCAGATATTCATTCTGAGTTCACTTGTATTGGTGTAGCCATCGATGCCTATAATCTAACCGACATTCAGCATTTTTAAAACAACCCAATAGTCAAAAGCTCCTGAAATTGAAAACATAATAACCAGCTACTTTATCACAAACTTCCTATAGATATCTACGGATGGTGATGCTCATCAACACAAACACCTGCTCTTGGTTGACCAGAACCAACTTTACTCTTTGAGTTGTCACATATCATAATCATAGACCAAACCTTTTCTTCTTAGGGGTTAATGACACATCCAAAGCATCATTTTGACAAATGGATGAAGGGGACTGAACTCCAGACTCCTGGAGCATAAGGCAAAAAAGTAGGTAACAACGAAAGATAGGTGTTTAAGAGCATTAGTAAATCCTAGCACACTTTGCCTCCAAGAAATTTGCTGCTACGGTTGCAACCACAAACGCTCTAAAAATGAAATCAAGAGCTCCTAGTAATTGCAGACTATTTTCTCATAGGATTTGATTTTTAACGAGATCTTTATCTAAAGGACAGAAATCAACACAAGGAGACATCTAGAGAAAGATTGATTTAGTGAGAAATTATATATCTGATTTAGAATTTAGTGAGCAAGGAATTTTATATCTGATAGTGGTCTTAAATTCTCTTCTGTAATTCTGACTAAATAACAAGAAGCCTATAAACAATGGAGAATGAGAAAAAATTGCATAATTTCGTATAAGTAAGATGACAGTTAGTCAAGAAAGCAGATTACAACGAACCAACCCGAACAAACGATATTAACGTCTGTTTAAAATCTGTAGGAGTGGAAGAGATGGAACCCAATGAAAGCTTCCAATACACCCAGGCAAGACCCAGCGACGACATCGAGAACGAAATGCCTACCGAGGAGGACCCGAGAGGCGGAGGTGGCGACGGACCAGACCAAGACGAGCCGCAACAAGAGCTCGGCGGGGTCGCCGCCGTAGTGGGCGCCGATCCAGCGGGGGGCGGCGAGGAGTTGGCGGAGGGACGCGTGGGAGAGGCGGAGGAAGGAGGCGATGAAGAAGACGCGGGAGGAGTGTCCGCTGGGGAAGGACCAGTGATCGACGGCGAATGCGAGGCTCATGCCCTTGTTGTAGACGGGACGGGGGCGGCGGACGAGGTGCTTGACGAGGCCGACGAGGAGGAGGTCGAGGAGGGAACCGAGGAGGAGGGCGAGGAGGAGAAGGAAAGCGGCGGCGGAGGAGGAGAAGGGGAGGAGGGATAGGGGGATGGGGAACCAGAAGCGGCCGTCGCCGGAGATCTCGAGGGCTTTGAGGAGGGAGCGGGGACAGTACGGAAAAGCGAGTGGATGCGGAGGGATAAGGCCGAGTCCAGCGTGATCAGACGATTGAGAAGGGAAGGGCGGGGCAGCGACGCCGTCGCTGCGGCCGCGGCGGCGGCCATGGCGGCGTCGGGCTCTATGGTCCGGGTCGCGCCTTGGTTTTCTTCTTGGGCGTTAAAAGTAAGGTCCACGGGCTTCCAAGCCTGATTTGGTTCTTTGTATATCTTGGCTGGGCCCGAACCGGTGTCGGCCCATCAATAGCTCCCGTTTAGTTTATGGAAATGTACAAGTGGGCCTCTGGCAATAGGCCTCGCCTCAATGCATGCCGCTGGAGGGAGGCATGATTCCCCTCTAATGTTTGTTTCTTTGCCTAACATGAAGGGAGATACTTGGAGCATAATTTGTTAGGAGCAAGGAGTAACGTCATAATTTTTTGATACTTGATACTACTGGTTTCTTTTTTCCCTTTTATTCTTTCTTTCTTTATTTTTGGATAGGTGTGTCCGATCTGCTGCAAATGTTGTAAGGAATACAACAGTAGTACTATAGTAGGGGTGCAGATATACGGCTCTTTGAGCGAGCATGGATCCGATCATGCTTGGTTTGATATATATTACAAATTATTACATAATAATTATTAATATATATTGCAAATTATTTGAAAATTAGTATTTCAAACTAATTCGAGCTAAGCTCGAGCAAGCTAAGATTAGTTAGCTTGGATTATTTTTTTAATCGAGCTAGCTAAATCTGCGCCAAAGTTTGAGTTAAACTCAAGCTAGCTTGTAAATAGCTTACTCATTTGCCAGTCCTAGGTTGCATTCCGCATCAATTTATTGCCTTGTTTTCCAATGAATATGTTCCCAAGGGCAAGCCACTAAATGCATCTCACTTTGTAGAGGACGATGTTCTTGAGTTGCATTATTTTTGTTTCCTTTTTCAATATGAAATTCAAAAGGCAATTCACAACTTCATGTTTTGTTGTTATAATCCTAGAAACAGCTGAATAAAATAATAAAAATATATAGAATAAATATAGCAAAATTTAGCATGTTCCATCCAAATTCCAGACCATCTTCATTATTGGAGCGAGCAATCGGCTAAAATGTACAGAGTATAGGGTATTTTATAAGAGATCATGAAAGAAAATAATCCAAAAAGATCTTGAGAGAACTTAATATAAGAGGAAGCCACCTATCCCTCCCAACATTTTTTACATTACTTTCCACTGAGTCTCTAACAGCATTTTCACTCTTTTCTTGAGAACCTAGATAGGATTTCCATGTCATCAGAAATGTCCTCCATCAAGTTTTATGTTACATCATCTTCACAAGATTAGTGAGATAACCAATCAGCGACTTTATTATTATAAATGTCTGGATAAATTTATCTTGGCACTCAAACTCAGCTCTTGGATAGCATGAAATATGCCTCGAATTTGCCTACAGAATTCCCTGCAAGAAGCCCTCTTAGCGCTTTGTATGTTTGGAAAACATGAAAACGGCTCATGCCCCAATCTAAAAGGACATCTTGTTGATGATCTAGTAGCAACTACTCGAATCTTGTGTGTAGTCCACTTACCATATCATTGAATTTTTTCAATCAATACCTTAGCCTTTATCCACTTCACCGTTTTCCTGGGCATACCTTTGCTAAAGCTCATTATGACATTATGGCTTATACATGCTCGATTCATGAAGAATCAGAGCTTAATTGCATCGGATGCCATCTATACCTAGGAACCATCGTGTAAAAGGTTAATAATAATCCAGCTATAGCAAAGTTCCCAAAGTTAGGGGATAGATCATGGAAGGAGAGCATGAAGGTTTAAAAATACAAAAACTAAAGGAGTTCATCATGTTATTATAAACACAATGAGGTTTTAATAACACATTCTTTATTGTTAATCGTGCTTCCAACAATCATGTTCATCTAGACGCTTTACAGGGGAACGGAATTGTGGAAGAATGTATAATTTCTATTACCTTCCATGATTCGTGATTGACTGAACCTTTTTACTAAAGAGAACCTAAATTGGCATTGATTCTTGGAGACAAGAGACAAAAACTAGTTGGGGGGAGAGGGGTGTGATAATAATCATCCCACGTGTCTCGTGCTAAAACTTAAAATTATTTTTGGAATTCCTCCTACTAAAATAATGACCTTGAAACCTGACCCAAATTGTAGAGGAATCAATCGAAAGTCATACAAATGATCAAAGTTCCATGTTTCTATTTTGTGATACTCAAATTACAATATAGCAGCATTATCATTGCTTTATGACCTGCCCTCTTTCAATGCGCACTAAGTAGCCTTGACAAATCACGCACATGAAAATGCAATACACCTGAGTGGTAGATTCGACCACGGAAGTCCATGAAGGCAGGCAAATCAAATTGATAACCATCGTATGCAGACGCAAGTCTTATTATGAGAGACATCGTTGGTATTACACAAAGATCATTATCACATCGAAGTAATTATTACAACAATTTTAAGCCATGTGTTGTGCTTTAATATACAAAATAGCTCGTGCAAATCATCATCATCATCATCATCATTGCATTATAAACTGGCCATATTGTGATTGACCTTTCTTCCCCTCCATTTGATGCTTCTTACATCAACATTTTTGTCAAATCGTGCCATATTGCTATATTCTCTAAATGGGAGTTTTTTGTTAGTCATTATTACAAGACAATGGTTTTATCAAGAGCTTTCTGAATGTGCAGTTCTGAGTTCCCACTTTACTCGATCCTTAAAATAAAAATAAAAAATGAGGAACACCAGAACCTCTTTCTATCAGCATACTAGTCTCCGAGTCTGGACTCGCCATTACCCAGGCCAAAGCCTCCATTTTTCCTCGCTACCGAGTGGTCCGAGGCGCACGCCCGGGCAGACGGCGCGTTTCCCGGGATTCGCATTAGCCCTGTGTCTCCCCCCTCGTTTAAAGCAATTTCGGAATCCTCGTCCCCATTCAAATCCTCCCACTGGCCTGCCCTCTGACTTTACTTCAGTTCCCAGGCCTTCCCCATGTTTTTCAATATTCCAACCTTTCTTTCATCATACCAAAAATCTCAAAGCTGTCGTCTTTCTTGTGGCCGTGTCCCCCCATCGTTTTACTCCACCAATAGTTTCAAGGGAGTGGGAGAAACTTTAGGCAACTTCTTCCACGGTTTCATTTTCCTCATCCATTCTATCCCTTCCTTCTGTATGCAAACTCTCCTTTTATCATCATGGGAATGACCAAAAAAGCCCACCCAACTACCAGACTGATAAGAGACTGCTGTGGGAGAGACTGGAGAACAGAAACCGAGGCTTTCTTGGTTTATAGCATCGGTTGGGTCTTCAAGTTTCACTTGACTACCGAACTCGGAATAAAAAGATTTCCCTTAAGTACAACATTTTAATATAAGCAACAAAATCAAATACATAATTCCATTTTGAATGGTTAATGATTTCAGCAAGGGTAGTGGTTAGAAACATATATTACTTTTTCTCAAGAGTTAAACCTCGAATTCTGTTCCATCTCTCTGATTGGAACATTAATTATTCCTAGCCCACTGCACCTGATGACGCCAGCGTCATAATCCAGATAAGTGTTCGGTCATTGGTAAGTTTGTTTTCTATCCATGCAATAATGCATGCATCTGGTTGTTGAGCACGCGCTTTCGGCCTTTCATACCGAGTTGAAAGAACAAGCCTCCGATGCAACTACTCTCCTTCTTTGTCGTGTCCTTTTTTTTCCCAATTTTTTTGGTACGCATATTTTTAATCCCACATCAATTATTTACTAAATAAATTTTAAATACTTATACATAATTAAAAAATCTAAATAATATTTTTTCGGCTAACTATTTTGGATGATTCCTTAAATTGTTACAAATAATATCAGAGTGGATCTGACTCATGACCTATGTAAACTAAGAGACACTGCAGTACAGGTCCATTGGAGCTGATCACGAATCCATCGTAATGTTTGTAATTATATTTGAATGGATTTAAACCCTTAGTCTGGCGAGGACATTAGAACTTAAATGGAGAGAGTATGTAAGGACCAATACGTGCGTGTATTTTGTCCCACATCGGTTATTCGCTAGTTAGATCTTAGGCTAGCCTTTTTGGGTGAAGTTTTGAGTTATTACATTTAATATCAATATCCCATCTATATGAAAAACTCCATGCAAAGGAAGGAACAAGGAAGCATTATCCTCTTTAGAGAGTGGCCACAGGTCTGGAGAAGGGAATAGGGAAACAGTTTGCTCACGTGAGCTTTAGAATGACTTCAAAGCAACCCCATGCCATTTCCATGGGCCTTACTTTTCATCCGGTGCGTGTTTGTGATGTCCATCGAATCCTAAAAGAAAGTTCTCGAGGGATGGAACAAATTAAAATAGCTGGGCAACAACCAACCTGGGCAATTGTTTGGGCTGTTCTCATAATTATCAGATCTTCGACTACTGAAAATTCTCACTTTGACACAAAGTAGTGCTGTCGGATTTTACTTGACTGTATATCGGATTGTGATTTACTAGTTAATTGTAATCTATTGTTAAGAATTTGTTAGTAGAGTAAGTTGTAGTGTCATTTGGTTTAAATTGAATAGTCAGAGAAGTCCTCGGGTGTTGAAATAATTCTTATAAATGCATCAGGGATGCTTTCATCTCCCTCTATCACCATGTCACTCACTGATACTTCACCAAAGATGATTCATATGGCTTCAATTTTCTTTTGAAGTTTGCATAGGTTCTTTTGAATGCGCGACACCATATATTTGTCCAAACAAAAGAAAAAAAGAGAGGACTATTTTGATAGACGATTGTTACAATGCTAATTGGTGGAGAGTTCAACAAAAATCATGTTACAGACTAGCAGTAATACCAATAGATTTTCAAAGACGAGCCATAAATAATGAAATAAAAGCAGCATTAGCACATAACATACACATAGACAAAGTACAATTCATAAGCATATATTAACATACTTCAGTAAAAAGAAAAAATTGTGAGCCATTGGCCACAAGTTGGTCATGCATCACATTTATCAGCAATGATGCCTTAGCCCTAACCACGGGGCATGTATGATAGACACAATTCATTAGTACCAAACACATAAATTCCTGATCGAGTAACAAGCCATGTACTGTAATGTTTTACATACCATCGAAATAATTGCATGGCTGCTAACAATGTAGCATTCATTCTACCAGAGAATGATATTATCGCTGTGAGAATCATATTATCTACACAGTCAAGTGCAACGTTAATGTACAGCATATTCAACCCTAGAAATTATCCGTAGATGATCACCCATCTAACCAAAATCCAAACCATAGATGAATCAAGCAAGATAGGATTCATTACAAGCAAAATTCAACCCTGGACCATTAAATGGGCCTAATTCTGAACCCAAAAATCCACGGGCCCACCTCAGCTCGGTCCAAGCACAATAATGAAGCGTAAATAACGTTTACACCAACTTGCCCCCCGCTTGCTTTGAAATTATACTTCACACCCTGCCCAAAGCCCGGAAACAGCGCAGCGATGAACGAGAAGATAAATCATCCCCAGAACCAACGCATAAAGCCATCGCCGAAGCCAAAAAACCAAATTCCCACCTCCGCCCCCCTCCCTTTGGCCTTGGTCTCGCTCTCTCTCTCACACGCACGCGCACATTTGTTCCAGTTTCGACTGCTCCTCGCCGCCGTTAATGGCGACGGGGTGGGTTAAAGCCCTGCAATGCAAATCCAACGCCTTGGAAGACGTCTACCCCCCGACGCCGTCAAAGAAGCCCCTCCTCCCTCTCTCCTGCGCCAACTACCCCCACGCCCTCAAAGACGTTGTCTTTCTCGTCCCTAAACCCCCCTCCTCTCTCCCCAAAAAGGCCTCCACAAAGCCCGCGTCACGACCCCAAACCAAACCCAGACCTAAGCCCCCGCCGGCCCCGGCCTCGCCGCTGCCGGCGGGGCTGGCGCACTCCCACCAGTTCCCGACCCTCGCCGAGCTGCCGGCCGGCCACTCGTCCCGTCGGGTGGTCGAGATAATCTTCGGCTCGAGCTGGTCCGCCCGGGCTGCCGCGTTCCCGGGCGACATCGAGATGCTCTTCCGGGTCCACAATCCGCACCGGACCGTCGCCCGGTTCGAGGAGTACCGCGCCGCGGTCCGCGCCCGCTGCGCCGCCGCGCGCTCCGACGACGCCCGCTGCGCCGCCGACGGCAACGAGATGATGCGCTTCCACCGCGCCCCCAACTCGTGCGCCTCCGCTGGCGGCGATGCGATCTATGACGGCAGGGTGGCGTGCTGCGAGGTATGGTCGCCGGGGGGGAAGGCGGAGGGTATCCGGACCTTCGCCGGGAGCGGCCGGGCCGACGAGATCGGCGGCGGCGGGGCCGGTCGGAGGGCGATGCTAATTTCCCGTGTCATCGCCGGCCGGGTCCGGGCCGAGTCGGACCCCGAGTCGGCCGGCGAGTCGTTGGCTCGGGGACAAGGAGAGCTCGTGGTGTTCGATCCCCGGGCCGTGCTCCCTTGCTTCCTAATTATCTACCAAGTCTAATCTAATCTCGGATTAGACCTCAATTAACAACGGGATTAATAATTTCTTTCTTTGTTTTTTGTTCTTTGTTAGTTGCGATTTACTGACTTGGTTTATGTTTGGTGTGCCGGGTCGGCGGTGTAGAAAGGGGTGGGGTTGGGTTGGGTTGGTTAAATGGCTAAAAAGTTTTCTATTTTATGAGTACAGAAATCCATTTGCCTTTTGTTATTATTATTCTTTGGAGTTGTTTATTTGTGCAATGGGTTGTGATGTTGGTTTTATGATGTTTGTTGCAAGCTCTTTTTTTTTGTTTGGGTTTGTCAATGTTTTAAAAATAAATAAGTACGTACAGAATATTTGGAGTTTGGTGAGAGGGGGCTTTTTTTTTTTTTTGTGTGTGTGTGTGTTGCAAAACATAGCTACTGTGAGGTGAACAATGCTACAGATTGAATGCCCTCTTTTATGGCTAACAACTTGGATGGTGTTCTGTAGACTGAATTGATGTTTGCTCAGAAGACATTTCGGGATGTGTTAATTTTGAGACTTCTTTTGGATGCATTGGAAGAAAAAGAAAATAGACCTACCTGGGCAAGGTGGAGTGCGGTATCTTGGCTTCTTGCAAGGATGATCAATGAGGACGGTGCACCCTACAGCGGGATCCTTGCGAGGTGTATCCATAGTTTCTATGGTTATCAAACACACTGGTGTAACTTGCATGATTTTTTACAATTAGACTTAATTGCTAGATTTCACAAACTTAGAACTAGGAACTGATGACTCCTTGAATTGAGTTGACGGAGAGAGAACTATGCTTTGGCTCCATCGGATAAAATTGATCTCTGTGTTGAATGGGGCGCAAGCAAGAGCCATACACATGGACGGTGGAAAAGAGAGAGATACAGATAAGACCAGTGCATTCTCTGGTCTTTTCATTCAATAGCAGCATCACATCCTTCATCAGTGTCCCTCTTTGTCCGCTTGCGATGAAAGGCCTCGTCAATGAATGCCTCCTATTACGAGTTTAGTATAATGCTCTAGCCGTTTTAAATAATCTGTTATAATTTAATGTGGGTTCCGAATTCAGAGTGTTGTTAAGAGAGTAATTTTTTATAACACCGCTTGTCTCTTAATATAAATCACAATCTATGTTTCCTGTTTAATCATTTCGGTTTTTTCTTTCATGCTTCATTAAAGTAATTCTCAGTCTTTTATCTTCTATCCATTATGATGAAGAGAGATGGGTATAACACACGGTTAACTTTTCCTTTCACAAAATATATGCAGTCTAGTGATATTAAATATTAGCTAGAACAGAGCTTGCTTATGGAATGTGCTTGGTGTCATTTGAACGGGTGTTGTGACCCAATTGGTTGAGTAAAATTTTTGTTGGCAGCAAAAGAGATTTGAATGTAGATCAATACATTGTAAACATCCTAATCTTAAAGGGCAAAAAAAAAAAAAAACATCCTTAATACATGCAGTGCTTACGTCGTTCATGCATGCGAGTACTCTATTATGCTTTATAACCTGATAGACCAACAAGAAATGCATGCTTCTAGTTCGAGGGAAATTTAGGCTACAAATACCTTTTGCCTTCACCCATGAACCATGAATTCGATTTCATTAGCCAATTGTCTATGCTTACAAATGATATCTTTTCTTAACAAAAAATACACTCCTCGCATTAATTTTTAACTGAAAGGATGAAATATAATAAAACATTTTTTTAAGGACCTAAAAAAATAAGATACATTTTTTTTCCAATCCTTGATTTGTGGGATCGCATCCTCATTGAATAAACTACATGCATGATGCATGTAGACATCTTGTCTGTCAACAATGGAATTATTCTATAATTATATACTGAGCTCATTCATTAAAGTTCTGGACACATTTAGGTTTAAGTCAATCTCTTTTGTTGGCGGAATTCGATTCAAAAATTTTCAGCTGCTGATGTTAGTCAACCTTCTATCTTGTGGGTACGGAAGCCCCTGCCATTCAAAGTTGTTATTTTGTGTGATGTGGTGCGTTTAAAGCATTTTGACCTATATGGACAAGGAGGAGGGACTGATGACGTATTCTGTCTTCTGCCTACGAGGTTGGTGGAGGGAAATCCAAGTCATGGAGGATCTCTCCGAGGAGCTTCCGTAGGTTATAAGATTATCAAAAACAATTCGAAACATTCTTCAATAGTTTTTTGTTAAAAAAAAAAAAATTGTCCAACTCTTAGAGTTATTAATGTTGCATAACAGCTATGAATATCCATGTCATTTATCATTTAAGTGATGATACTTGACCCGTAGGCCTATGGGTTTAGGTTAGGTATGATTTTTGAATGTTGGCCAGTATTACCATAACGAAAGATAAATTTGATGAACTTCTTAGAGCATTAAAGTTATCTACCAATTACACAACATATTGGACCGTATCCTAATAGCATAGATGAATATGTAGACAAAATGTTATCTAAATGGTGCATGTGCTGCATATTCAAATTACGTGCAACTTCAATCCTAAACATTTGACATAATTTGAAATATACTATTTAAGTTCAAATTGGGCGTGTTATTTTCTTGCACTGATGCAAGGATCGCCGTTAAAGACTCAGACATATTTCAACTTGTCGAATAGTTTTGGCTGAAAGGTCGGCATGGCTTTATATATATATAGGGGTGCAAATGGGATGGATTGGACTAGGTCATGAGTGACTCCGATCCAATCCGGTTTCTTATTCGGGTTTTAATGTTGGACCCAGACCCGCTCTAATAGAAAATCAGGTTAGATCGGGTAGGAGCCATTGCTAAAATTTCTGACCTAACAGGTCATTCAGATCGGATCGGGTGTATATATAATCCGATCCCAACACAAAAAATTTGGATCCGGTTCGGATCTGCAATGTACTTTTTTTCTTTTATTGGTGACCTTTTAAAAAGGCTTAAACTGTTAATCTGCAATGTATTAATGGGTTCTATTCTTGATAAAATTCGGGCAGGGACAAAAACACATTGATACAGTTGCGCACATCCATTCATTGCCCATACTTCAAGACTCTTTGGTGCAAGTGGTGGCAGAGTGATATCACATTGAGATTGTTAACAAGCAGCAATAAGTTATTAACTACCAAAATTTAAATGGTTCGGGTCAGATCGTTGGGTCTGAATTCAGTAAACCCAAATCCAACTCAGAAATGAAATGGGTCCAATTTTAGAACCCGGTTCGGCCCCACGAATCCTCCAAAACGGGTCGGGTTGGGTCTAAGCGGATCGGGTCAAATCAGGTTACGGGTCAACCCGACCCATTTGCAATCTTTTATATATATATATATATATATATATATGTGTGTGTGTGTGTGTGTGTGTGTGTGTGGTAAATTGAGTTTATTAAACCAATCTAGAATAAAACATCTACGGAATCAGTATATAAAATATTAAAAAGTTCAATAGAAATATCTAACAAAATTATCCATAGCATAGATCTCATATGATTAGCCATATATATATATATATATATATATATAGGGGTACAAATGGGACAAATTGGACTAGGTCATGAGTGACTCTGACCTAATTTGGTTTCTTGTTCTGGTCTTAATGTCGGACCCCAGACCCATTCCAATAAAAGATCGGGTCGGGTCGGATTCATTGCTAAAATTTCTAACCCAACAGGTCATTCGGATCAGATCGGATCTATGTATAATCCGATCCCAACCCAAAAAATCCGAGTCCGGTTCAAGTCCGATTCGGATTTGCAATGTACTTTTTTCTTTTGTTGGTGACAATTTAAAGAAGTTTAAACCGTTAATCTGCAATGTAATGAGTTTTGTTCTTAATAAAATTTGGGCAGGGACAAAAGCAAATTGATGTAGTTGCGCACATCCATTCATCGCCCATGCCTCAAGACTCTTTGGTGCAAGTGACGGTAGAGTGATATCACATTGAGATTATTAACAAGCAGCAATAAGTTATTAACAACCAAAATTTAAATGGGTTGGATCAGATCGGTCGGGTCTGAATGCAGTAAATCCAGATCCAACTTGGAAATGGAATGGGTCCATTTTTGAACCCAATCCTGCCCTACGAATCCTCCAAAACGAGCCAGGTTGGGTCTAAGCGGATCAGGTCGGATTGGATTATAAGTCAACTCGACTTATTTGCAATCTCTTATATATATATATATATATATATATATATATATATATATATATATATATATATATATATATATGGGGATTGGTAGGTTATCAATCTACCTATTTTTTATTGAACAAAAAATACTCTTACTTTTTATAACTCTTAAGGATCTTTTATGTCTTTTTTCCCATACATATATATATATATATATATATATATATATATATACATACATACATACATACATACATACATACATACATACATACATATATATATATATATATATATATATATATATATATATATATATATATATGCACGACTCCTGCATCCATGGGCATTGGAAGGCACCAAACCCCTAGCTAAGCGGTACATAGGAGAAGAGTAATTAATGCTTCCTATCAGACACATTAAGGGCCAGTTGATGGATAGCAGGGCAACTAGATGGCTAGCACAAGGAGCAACCCGCGGCAAGCACCTCACACAACCATTTCGAAGTATCGTGCCGTCCACCACTTTGGCCTAGGGATCAAAGATCTGGATCGAGTTCACCGTTGATCATAAACCTGGCCATGATAAAAATCTCTGAGGAATTCCTTCTTTCAGTGCATATAGAGAGGTCTAGTGCAGCATATAAGAAAATTGACCGAAAGAGAACATTAACTCAAGGTTTTAAGAAGTTGCCCACAATCACACTAGCACAAGAACAAACATTGGTTCTGAAGGAGATGGACCTTGAAGTTGAGTTGTTTCGATTTCTCTCTCTAAACAACAGATGAGAAAACCAAAGGAATTTACCTGTTGGCCATATTAACTCAATTTCCTCCGGATCCGTTCCGGATCATCTACGGTGCAACTTTTATACTGTACCATCATGGAAGGTCATCATATTATCTATTTCAGAGATAAATAGTTTTTTTTTATCACCATCACATACCGTATATCGTACTAACAATATCTTGTCATATTTCAGAAATAAATAAAAGCTGTACACCTTTGAGATAAATGATGTGGTGACTATCTGTAATAATACAAGGCTGCGGTGCTAAAAGAAAATATCTATATGTACCGAAAGCTTACGTGCACAACAACTATGAAGTCTTGGTTACTCCATTTGACTGACTCGTCAATGCCCAAACACTAGACAAACTAATTACTTTGAGGCTTCTAGCCACTAACATGAGAAGACACATCAGCCATGCAAAGTTTTTGATGCAACAGAGGGGTATCAGGGCACCCCATTTAGTTACAGACATACACCTGCCGTTACTACTGCTTCTCTACATAGATTCAAATAATTAGCCACATAATAAAATTTGTAACATCATCCTTTTCCTCGTGATTGGTGACATGGTGTCAGTTGATTCTATCGCATATGTTCAACACATGGGCTCAAGTAGTAGTTAAGACGGGCAAAAAAATTTTCTACTCTTTCTCCGATTTCTCTCAGATGGATGATGCTTTGACACTTGAGAAAAGTCTTTTTCTTAGGTTTTAGTTGATCCAATCCGGAAGAAAAATTTTTTTTGCTCAACTCAAACCTCTTTAAAAAATTTTATAAAATAGTAGAAAATTTAGCAAAAGTAAGGTTTAGATCTCTTTTATTTTTATTGATGATTCAAAAACTGAGATGCGTAGTTTCTACTTATAATAGTGAGATTCGCCATTACGTAATTCGGATCAAATTTCTCTTCTAATTCTAATAAGACTAGCTTTTTAAAAATAGATATGGTTAGTAGAAATAAATATGAAAAATCTAAAATTTTATAGAAGATAAATATTGGCTCATATATCAAATTCGCTTTCTATCACTCTACCTAATTCTTCCGGATTATAAGATATATCCAATCAAAATATTTTCCAAAAGGAAATTTTTCTATTTAATTAGCCCATTTTAGAGCTCAAATGATGACATTTCAATCTATTTCAACCTCCTAATAATTTGCGCTACATCGTAAATGTAGAAAAGTTATTCGATTTGGAAAAAAAAGAGGAAATCGCCGGTTGGGTTGGTCCGACCAAGAAAGACATGAGATGCATTTTTTCGTTTCGAACCATACCTCGAGGAGAGATAGAAGTGAAAGACTAGCTACCTATAAAGATCCATCTCAATTAAGTATCATATGACTAAGTTATAGCTTCTAAAAATTTGATAGACAACTCTACTCGATTCTAGACCATACCCTACCCTATCCATTGCGGTCAAAACGGTGAAACGATCATTAATGCTAGCCTATTCAAGCTATTTAATGGCTAAACATATGGTCCCACCAAACTTATTTGCGCCCTAATCTAACAGCCAAGATTCATATAATTTATTCTCCAATGTAGTTATGCGCCATTTATATTATGTTCATTTATTTCTACGTTGAGTGCAACCTGAATTTTCACCATTTTGATCGCCAAAAGGAAACTAATAATAATAAAACTAGACAATGGCCGAAAGTTCCTAAAATCTGCTTGTAACCTCCCGTTTATTCATAGACATGATATCGTTTAAGCACTTGGTGCCTCTTGTTGAGTCAAAAATAATAAAAAGGCAATTAAATGAAAATTAAGCTAGAGGAGATCCAATATAACAATATTAGCACTAAGTAAATCTAAAGAGTCAGGAGGATCTTTCATCCAAAACATTAAATAGACAATGGACGACCAACTCACGTACCTAGTCATTAGACATTTACTGCCAATTAAACTGTGTCCTGCTACCTCTTTACTATGTCATTGCCTGATGATTCTTCACCCACGGCATAAAGTACAGCTCTGAACTGAACCCACAACATAATGTCCTCTGATTCCTCCATCAATGCCTCACCCTGCGGGCTCCGTATCAGAGAAATATATATCACAATTCCAATGACTACAGTTGCAGTATCACATGTAAACAGTAGCTAGTCCATTGCACTTGTAAAACCAGTAGGTATATATGCCTTAGCTTTACGCAAATCTTATGCTCGGTCACCCGACCAAAGACCAAGAACAGTACAACCTCCATTTTTTGCTAATGACTGAAATTATAGCTTCGTCACCCCCAGGTGTTTGATTGATAAGAGGAAAAATTTGGACCGTTCAGTTGCATGAATCCAAGGAAGAAGATCCTTGCATTGCTTCTCGAAACAAAGTAGCAGTCAAGCATAAATTTACAGGTAACCCACTTCATTAATCTCACTGCTTCATAATCCAACACCCTGAAATATAAAGTTTATTTGAAGCATCAAGCCTTCATTTTATTTCCTTAAAACACTTCAGGATGTCAGTGACGGTTGTGCCATATATCATTTCAAATATTTAGACTTTCTTTCCCGGGTGTTTGACCTGGATAATTTCTGCCATCATTTCATTGAAACTACTGGGCTATATACAATGTGCCACATCAGATTGAGAGTTATTTTGGTAAGTTGTTTGGGCCTTGTAGCCTTTTCCTAATTCTTATATGAGCTCGACCTTACTGTCGTTCGATCTCCAGTCTCGTATTTGGCTGGATTGTGTTTGTCCAACCATAGAGCAATCTTTTGCATAGCAGCACCAAATGGCCTCCAGTCATGTACGAGTACTACCAAATGAATGACGCCACCATGAAGGTCACAAGCTGTACTGTCTCATCTCGGACATGCCACAAAAATTCCGAGATGAAAGGTGTGAGAGCCCTGGCTTTTCCTACAAACAGGGGTCCTCAAATAATGTTCGCTAGAACCAAGAAGAGCAGGCCACCCACCTCAGATATCGTTTTCTAAGTAAATCTGGGTCCAGTATGTTTTGCCGGATGAAACCTGACAATGGAAATGCTGCAACTCAGATAAAGAAGTAAAGATATCAATGCCTCACTTCACTAAGTGGGTCAGAGCTGGGCTTGGAAGAAGAATCAGCCTGGAACAGTGATGGAGGGCATATGCTCGACACGTGATGGAGGGCTGAGATGTATCATGTATGTGCGTTGTATGTGCCGCGAATATGCAGACTCTCTATGGGAGTCACCTGCTTTCCAGCTTTCTCCGGTGAAATTCAACGTCGAGAGGGACTTTGGTACTTTCTATGGCTCTATTTAAAGGATGATGCTTTTCCTCGACCTTCCAAGCAAAGATCGCAGCCTTTGGTCGGTGTTCACCGGCAATTTGTTCGAGTCTTTGCTCAAATGCAGTCCGCCACCACCCCAGCCAAACACCGCTAGAAATCAAGTAACAACCCCTCAATGCTCTCCTTCCCTATAGAATCTTGATTTTCAGTCGGCTAATCGCTAGATTTTTGCTAGAAAAGGAGGATGCTTTTGTTTGCCCTGTTCTTCGAATTCTGGCCTTATTTCTTTTTTTTCCCGAACGTCTTTGATCCAATCGGAAAGGATGAAGAATTTCCTCAACTAGCTCAACTTGAATTTCTTAAAAAAAATAAAAAAAAATAAATTTTTTTTTGAAAATAGTATTTGTGTTCTTTTTTCTTTTATTGATACTCCACACCACACAAACTGAGATACGTAACCTCTATTTATAATAATAATAAAGGCCTTCCTCACAAAATTTGTGTTGGATTTTTCTTGTTTTTTGAATAGGACCAGAGTTTCAAAATTTAAATATAACTAATATAAATAATCATAAAAAAAATATATCCTATAAGAGATAGATATCAACTTCATTGGAGATGCATTGGCATTTTGACTATTTTTAACCTCACCATCTGGCCTAGCCACAAGGTATAAATATGATCATAGTTCATGGCTGATGAAAAAAATTTGATGTTTTGAAAAATAAAATTTATGAACTGATTAGATTCGCATGCACCTTGTTTCGATTTTGTTGTATATTTATATTTAGTTTTGAACTATGTGTTGTGGTTCAAATTTGGCCCGAGGGTGACCACGCTAGAGGAGTCGAGGGAGTCGCTGGTGGTTGGAAGGAGAAAATGGGAGCCACCTCCTGCGCGACGGCCGCGGACCTGCACAAAACCTCACCGATGTTTCCGGTGAGGGCCCTCCGATGATCAAGTTAGAGTGGGGTAAATTTGGTCCAGCCAAAAAGTCTCTTAAAAATTACCTGACCGAGCTATTTATAGTCATGGTGAAGAGGCCCAGGTGGCAGAGGCATTGTCAGCCCCCATCATGAGGGGGCGTGGCTCTGAACCGAATGGCGAGCAGCTTAGGCTGGTTGGTGGCATGTAGTACTGTCCGTTCTTGAGAACGGTAGGGTGTTGACAGTCACAACAGGGTATGACCGGAGTAGTCATGGTATCGTCCTTTGACTGTTGAGGGCAGGCTATGGAGACGTGGCATGGTGGAGTTGTAATGTACGGCCACATAGGTGGGCGTAGGCGCGCACATAAGTGTGGTTGTTGGCGAGGCCAAGCCCGTTGAGAGGTCGCATCATACGTTTGATGACGTCGGTTTGGCGGGTGCTGAGTGTAGCTCGACTTCCCAGATTCCGAGGTGTGTTCGGTGAAGCGCCCCGAGCTCGGTCGAGGCAGGTCGGCGAATACTGGAGACACCCCGAACTTGGTCGGGAGAGTCGGCGAATATTCGAAGTCGGTGGAGCTTTTGGCAGAGTCCGAAGTCGAGCTGACCCTAGATCGAAGTGAGGATTCAATCAGTTCACGTTGGCGTTTATTGGGCCGAAACTAAGCGGCCTCTTAGCTATGGGCTGGATGATCTATTTTGCCCCCCATCACTATGTATGCTTATTTTTAGTAGATTATTATTTATCTTAATATCTAATGCACCTAGTTATAATGTTCATTACTTACTAGGCTCTATAACACATTATTCGATTGGGTTATGCTTAAGGAGGAAGTTATTGGAATCAAAATTTTGATTTTTTTTATTTCAGATGAGAATTTTACTAAAACTGATGTAAGACTATCGAACATTTTTTTTGAATTTTTGTAATGCATTAAATTTAGACCTTAGTTATTTAAATTTTAAATTTATTTAAATAATTATTAAATTTTGCTGCTTGCTTTACCACGCGGTGATAAGTTGCTTTTTATGCTTATGGGAAAATTTTTATGCGGCAGTTGCTCACGATTTTTAGCCGGGAACGTGACACACACTCTCTCTCTCTCTCTCTCTCTCTCTCTCTCTCTCACACGCAGAGGAGAAAAAGAAACATCCGAGCTCTTTAAAGCATATTCATATGTTTTCATTCCATATTTCATTGCCTACAACGGCTCACGGCTTTTCTTTTCTGGTAAAAAAAGGGACCTCGGAACTAGAAATGGTGCTTTCGGTAAAAAGGCTGCTCACAGCTGCAACAAAGCATTGCAAGGGAAAGGACTTACACCACTACTGCAGTAAACGAAGGCATCTCAGCATCTGAGTCAATCGGAAAAATGTAAGATGGTTATATAGAATTTGACAATGAGAAATGCCTTTGCTAAATCCAAATGCTTGTACAGTGGATGAGAAGCTCTAAGTACACCTTGCTGTTCAACGGCAGTCTATTAAAGATACAGCCCTGTCATACCAGTTACAATACAGTTAACTGGAATTTGAGAGGGGAAATGCACATGAGAAATAAAAAGGGTGATTGATTTAAGTTATTTATTATTATTATTTGCTCACTATTTTTGGAGATGCACAAATCTTGATTCTTCTTCAAATAAGAACTGAAGTGAGTTAAATTTGTTTAAGGTAGGAGTGCAACTATAGAGATGGAAGACTGCATCATAGAGAGCCTAATGGACAGTGGAGGTGTTTTGAGTTTTGTAATAGAAATAGATGGCATAAAGAATGACTTCCCAAACACTTGGTTTTGCTCTTCATTCTCAGTCAATATCTAGATGTACAAAAGTAAATCACAGTGCCTGAGTTTTGGTGGTCCTACTGTGTTTATGTGATGAAAAATGCACTAAAGGAAAACACATCAAATTTGATTTTCTTTTCTCGAATAACAAACAGTTTGATTGCATAAATCCAGTTCTTGACATAAAATGAGGGATGGAAAAAAAAAAGAAAAAGAAAGAAAGAAAGCCCAAAAGGCAGTGAAATAATCAAAATTTACTGCTATCCAGAGGAATAGATGCCAGCTTCCACAATATCTGAATGAAACCCTCTAATGTACAGAATCGTGACTCTCATCAGCTGAATGTGAGAAAAGTATCATCAGCGGGACTCCACAAGTATGTATAATGGCTTACCATTTAACCTTTCACGGCCCTGCACATAAATTCAAGATTCTATTATGAGCTCAACGAAATGCTTTAATCTATTTTCTTCTAATTTACTGATGATTGTTATTTGCCAGGTGATGAAACTTGGGAACCAAAATTTAGACCAAAATATTTGAGAAGCTCGTTCAGAACATAAGGTGAATAATCAGCAGTAGTAGTACATAGATTGTATTGCTGTTACATGTGTTCATCTTTCCAAGAAATCATGCCTATCATGCTTTTCCTTGACCTAATGCAATGTTTCAAGATGTTTTTCAGATATTATTGGAACAGTTGACACATGAGCATGTGGCAAATGAAGCAATATAAGGCTAAGAACTTTTAGGTCAGTGGTTGGCACCTCTCCCCTTGAGCTTGCCCTTAGAGGAAGTCTAGGGTTCAAATCCCAGGTATTGCTCAAAAAAGGTACATAGAGTGCAACTAAACCTACATTTTTTAAGGGCAGTGTCACTGAAATTATTAGTGAGGGATAAATAGTATGATGGCATCATGTACGTAGAGAGCTTTCAACGTTCTCAATTGTGGAATCACACCTATAATCATACAGAGCTTTGTTTGGTCAATCTGACCATCTAGGCTCTAGAAAGAAGACTTGTTATTTTGCACCAAGAAGTGTAACTATATGTATACATCCAACAAACTATTACAAATGAAGGTCTGCTTGTTTTAACAAACTAAACCCGGTGGAATATGGTAGTTGAATTGGGAAACTGGAAGGCAGCTCATATCTAGAAGAAATACCTGAATTTGGGGAGGCTCCCCTTGAGGTACAATTTCTGAAACCTAAACATCATTGCACCTGCGGGCTCATGCTGAATACAGCTTTAAGGCCATTGATGAATAATGATAAGAGAGTATAGTGAAATATGTTTGGAAATTGACCTCACTCAAGACCATTTGATGTCCCAAACTGCTTGGACAAACAACCTTATTATTTCTAGTAAATGCCGACAAGGGCAAATCCTCTAATCCATGAAGAATTTGCTAATGTAATAAAAGGTAAAGTTGATATAGGAATTGAGACTTAGATTCCTGACCAATTTTAGCAGTTTTTTATATTCTTCTACTCTCGACATTCAGCCTCTTTAATGAGAAAAGGTAACTGACATAGATTTGGAGAGACTGACCGAATAAAGTAGACACAGCTTTCTATGTCCCATAAATTTTGTCCTAAATTGTTTCATTTGTAAGATCTAAGTTGAGCAGATTGCAGAAAGAAGTTCTCTTTCTCAGATCAGATCAGTTGAATGGATAAGAAGGAATAAGAAAAACGGTAAGTTTCCTTTTGAAAGCACCCTTAGATATCTGTTTAGAATATAATAAGACTGATGGAAAAAAGCAATTGAGTGTTGCCATAGAGAAGTTAAGGAGACACATAGCATTACGGTCTACTGAACCAAGAAAGCACAATTAAATTGACAAAAAGAACTCAATTGAATATGACTTTGCTCAAAATAGAATATTTCATGGCTTACAGCAAAGCAAGTGGCTATTTAGATCAAAGCCATATGCAACTGAATGAAAAAAAAAAAATATATATATATATATATATATATATATATATATATACTGATCTCCATCTTACAGATTTGGCAAAGACACATAAGGACTAATCATAGTCATGTTAAATGTAAATGTTCTGTAACAAAAACTCAAAATAGCTACAGATATTTACAAATTCTACATAAATTCCATTTTAGACCGAGCTAATCTGTGCAGATTGGACCTAACTTCTAAGAAACATAATGCTCAATTCAATGTACATAGGATTACCAAGTCCAAGGAACATCATGAGCAAATAAATAACTTCCCTGTGTCTTTTCCTATAATTTACAGTAATTTCTTTATAAATGCTACTGTAAAAGAACAACCAACCTCTCATGGTGAGAGGAGGGAAATGTTCTCAGTAATTTGGAGTCAGACGCTTCTGAGATATACAAAAGAAAAGAACAATGAGATTAATATTAAATCAGTTTCAAAGAAAACTAATACAAAAAGATCAAGCATAACTTCGGAGAGAGAAAACAAAACAAAATGAATAGAGGGAAGAAGGTGACTCCTACTCAATAAAGGGCGGCCTAGTGCACAAAGCTCTAGCCATTGGGGTTCTGAAGAGGGTCAAATATATGTAGCCTTACCCCCATATGCGAAGAGGCAGTTTCCATGTTTCAAACCCATGACCTTCAATTCATAGTGAAGCAGCCTTATTGTTGCGCTAAGGCGCACCCGACTCCAACTTGATAATGGGTAAAATTTAAAATTTGTTCCATCCGTTAAGCACAAGCAAGGGATGAGAACTACTGATGATGGAGTTGAATCATCTGATCAAAGTTGTAGAATATACATACATACATTGCCCGACTTATGCTGGTAACAGATTCCAAATAAAATCCCAAACACGAAATTCATACTCAACACTTGAAGAATGCACAAACAAACAGCCTCAATACTAATGTAAGCATGACATTCTTTAAACATGTCAATGAAAATAAGAATTATCTGATGTTACCTTAAGTTCTGGAAGTTCAATCACACATGCACATTCAACCACTTCAGCTCCAGCACGCTCTGTAGGAACAATTGGCATACATATAAAAGTGGTCTAACAAGAAAACATGAACAAAAGTGACCTAAAAAGGTGCAAAATAGTTCATGATGGTAAAAGAAATGACGCCAGAAATTATGCCCCAGGAATAAATATTAAAATGACATTACAGTTTTAGCAATAACATTGACAACATGACAAAATAAAAAAAATTGGGAATACTGGGTTTTTCTAATTGAAACCAAGCATGGTTGGGCATAGCAAATTTTTTGCCAACACAACTTACATGTTGTATGAGTCATGTTTCTGAGATGATTTGAGATCATTAAATTTCGTAGAAGATGTTTGCTTCAGTTAGTTTGATCGGGTGTATTTTCTTTCAAAAATAAAAGGATGAGAGTGATGTCAAGTCTGACTTTCATGGCTTAGTTTGATCTTATAAGCATAAATGTACCAGACTCAGACCAAAAGCTAACCTAGAACCCCCAAATTTAGATCACGATTAGGAACATTATTAGTTATCTAGGTCAGACTATCCTCAGTTTATATGTTTACAATATTCTTCTGTTGAGAACAAGTATGTTAAATGCTGATTTTCCTCCTCAAAGGAAATAAGAAAGAACAGGTAGCATCAGTAAACCTCATGTACTTGAATCTTTAGTTCATATTCATGTAACCCAGATAAACTTGATCAGTTTGTAAAGAAGGTAGCAGCGACAATACTAGATAAAATTACAAGCGAACTTCTGATTTTAAAGCCAATTTCGTTAAACAGGAAAAATAATGTCATGTTTCTATCATACATACCCAGTAATTTTATGGCAGCACAGAGAGTCCCCCCAGTTGCGATCAAATCATCAACTACTAGAGCACGATCACCAGGTTGGACTGCGCCAATGTGCATTTGAAGACAATCGGTTCCATATTCCAGCACATATTCTTCTGAAATGACTTCTCCTGACATATAATACAAGAAAGGCCCATTAAAATGATTAGAATAAACTACAGCCACAACCTTCAAAATACAAATCGAAGAATGACAAATAATGCAAACAAAACAAATTAAATTTGATCCATAATGGTTATAGTGAGTTGCTACGACTGCTTTCCAGAGAGAGAGAGAGAGAACAGTATTACAGTGACTAACTAAAACCCATATTCAGAATAATATGGACCACAAATAATTTATCTAGTATGGTAAACTCAAAAAACCCAAAGTTGGTGAATTCACATTTTCAAATATCAGGACTCCGCAAGCAAGACTACAAGGCAACTAACATAGGACACTCATCATACTCCAATGTCAAGCAGCCAGCAAACAACTTAATAAGGATCATTGAGCACCACTCTGTCTATCTTTTAATTTCCTGTTTTTACTTTTTCCAGAATTGCTTTTCCTGCTTGCAAGAAATGCCAGGAAAGACGGGGGCTACTGGTCAGCCAGTGGCTTGATTGAGCTGATACTTCTCAAAGTAGCCAATCAATTCAAATAAACCATACTGCAATACACCTGTTCAATTTTCAAAACCAAATTGTGCAGAGGTAGCTCGAAGTGCATAGAGACCACACTTCCTTCAAAACAGCAACAAAATTTCACAGTATGCAAGCGTTACTAGAAAATTTAGCCTCCAAGAAGTGATCCGCCAACATCCCTCACAGTCACTCCTGTGAAAACTGAGAGAACAGTACTAATAGTTACTCCCCTTAATTCTACCAACATTTCAAATGTACCTAATTTGGACTTGTTATCCACAATTTTTCTGAATGGGTCAAGTCAATTCTGCCAGGTTCCTAGAAAAACACAACCAAGAAGCCTTCTAGTAACTAATTTAAACATCATTTCAAGAAATGAAGTCTCCATGCCCAAAGTGTTTATCCAGCCACCTGGCAAGTAGTGTTTATCTAACCACCTAGCAAGTGCTTCTAGAGTCAATCATAGAACAGAATTGAAATGATCTCAAGTTGATTTGGTTTGGTATGGCATAGATTAATTTGGTTTCTCATTTGAAAATCCCATTTGGACCAGTTTATCTCAAGATCTTGGGGTTGTGCAGTCAGATAATACCCGAACCCAAAAATTCTATACAATGTATAAAGTTATTTATCAAGTTCATAACGTAATACATCACCTAACAGCTTTATATATCATGATCTCATGGTTTATGTTAACTAGATTTGGTTTTTGTTGTTACTGTAACATGACGTATTGAAGGTTTAATTGGCTTTCTTGTCACATGATGTTTTGAATAGATTATTTGTTATTTTGTTGGTTTGTGTTGTTCATTTTTCACTACTCAATGATTTTCTTACACAGAATAAAAATATAATCTCGATAAAATTTAATTTCCTTTTATTTATGGCATACCCGACAACTCATAAACCAACCCACTCTTTGCTGGGTTAGTCATTTTGGTTTCAACATTTTCTGGCTATGCTTAAGTTCCCAAAGTTGAGAGCCAATCAGAACTGATTATATTCTGAGGTGGGCCCTATCCAGAACCAACCCAAAGCAATGAGCACAGGTCCAATCAAAGGGGCACCATTAGAAAAATTTTACCTTTTGCTTTGTAAATGGCGGCTTACAAGAGAGGAAAAAGCTCTATAGGAGATAGCTTTTCACCAAATCAAATTACAACAGCATCTTTGAGGTCACTTAAGGAGACAAATGCATGAATCCGTAAGGAGCAGAACAAGAATTCCTCTTTGCATAGAAGAAACAATGAGACTATTTTTTTTCTTGGTTAGAAAGAGGGAACTCTTTGATCTTTAGGTCACAGTCCTACATTTGCTGGTTAGTGATATTTATTGGGTCAAACCTTGGATGAAGAAGGTTCATCACACTCTAGATTAATGCTGCAGCCACAATGCAGAATTCGACAAGTTTTAACTTTTATGGTGACCCTTTTAAACAATTGGTACTTGAAATCAGCAATAAGCAATTGCCATTACAATTATCCATCAAGTAAACTAAGGTCAGCTCCAACTTAGTTTGTTTCATCAATGAAGGAGGTATCCTAGACACCTTTTATCACAAATCAGCCCATAGGCCAACAGTCATTAGTTGGGCCAAAAATTACTAAAATAACATGGTGCAGGCCGGAACTGCACCCCTTGCATTATCTTCAGATTTTCCATCTAAGAAATCAGTAAATAAAATATATTTCCCATAACACATAATCAAATACTGCAAACAGGTTACCAGTTTCTTTTTTTCTTTTCTTTTTGCTTTACTAAAATCACAATTAATTAACTCATACAATGAGAAACACCACATTTTAATAGTTGCAATCTTCAAAATCTTTCGTACCCCTTCCTACCAAATGAAAATATTAAAATCAAACTACTGCAGCAAAACAATGATTTAAGCATATCCACATGATGGGAACAAGCACACAATAAATGCCACCATTTTAGGATAGGCCAGGATGACTGTAATAGGCTTGGAAAATTTTTATGGTGGATTTTGGGAATTTTTATTGTAGGACCTAGAACAAATATGAAAACATTAATTTGAATGTTCGGCCAAACTGTCAGCACAAGGTAGGTGCAGCTTTATTTTAGGTGCATCCAAACAGACCAGCCCATGCAGCAATGCATTTTAACACAAAAACACATCATGAATATACTTGCCGGTGTTTCAGAATATTAGAGTGCTCATAATGCTACATGGTATGAATAATGCTTCTTGGATCTGGTTATTGTAATTGGCTCGATATGGTTATGTCACAATGGACACATGCAAGTTTCTATGGCATTCATCTAATAACAATATAATTTGAATGATCCTATCGGCATAGGATAATTGAAATACCTGGCAACTTTCTTGGTTTTCTCAATGGAATAAACTTTGCACCAATTGCTAGAGCAATTGGAGGACCAAATATAAAACCTCTGGCCTCAATTCCTGACAAAAACAGAAATATCATCATGTAAATAATGTTAATATCAGTCAAAGGACTAGGGCATAATTGTACACATGCAATAAGACATACCAACTTGATACATTAAGAAGAAAAAATAAGGTGGCTCGCAAGTGTCTACATCCAACTTGATTTAGCAATGAGAAAAATCTAGGCCAACTGAAGGCTCACTATCACTACTTGCAGAATTTTGTAATTTGCCCTGTTCCATTTCGTTCAATGCCTTTCATGTAGTACAATTTCCATCAACTTTGTCTACTTTTGACTGTCCAAAATTGTCATTCAATCACAAAATCAAGACAACAAACAATGACATCCAGAACCATATGGTGTTACCTAACTATCTGGGATTAGCCTCCTCTAGTCATTCCCAACAAAGGCCAGATACTTCATCACTAAAAAAACATTTCCAAATACCTTTCTCATACTTTCATCCATTTTATCTTAAACCTTGCCCTTCTCTTTTGACACACTGGCTGCAAATTTAAGCTGCTCTGACAAGCCATGGGTATTGAGAACCCCATCACACATGCACATACTATATTGGAAACATCCTCATTTCTCATCCAACACCTTTTGTTCTTATACACAAAACTGCCACACACTTTTTACGATCTTGGAAGCCATTTGTTTTTTGGTCGATTGGACCCCATTTGTTGCTCAACATTATGATCCCCATGACGAATTGCACCTTAAATTGTTTATAAGGACTTTCCTTTAGTCTTGAAGGCAGACATACAACAGTCATGCACCTAACTTGCATCTCTCCCACTAATCTACCATGTTGAATATTTTGCTGCACTTTGGTCTCATGTATGCAAGGTTACAGTAATGACCAAAATACGATCGATTACATAATAACTCCATCAATGAATAATAAACTATGAAAATATTCTTTACATTTTAGTAATCAATAGGATATCAATGTACAGATATTTTACAAGAAAACCTTAGCATATGATACATCGGAGACAAATCTATCATGTTTTAGTAAAAATACATTTGAATAGAAAATTTTAAATCTCAATTTTTATGCACATGCCTTGACTTTAAATATTCAAAATCTAGAACTACAGCCATTTATAGAGTTTGATTTACAATGAACCTCATATGCTCTATGTTCATATTCATATTCTAGAATCAAGTGGTATTCCTATCTGCCCTTCCTCCTTGTGAGTAGTAGAAGCTCAACTCTTGTATTTATAAAACTACATTGTGTATGACTTTCTGGCTTCTTTGACCCTTTAGGTAGTTGTTCTTAAAAGTGTTATCCAAAAATCCCACCTTGCAATCAAGATTGTCTCTTCAATTGATAATACACCCATAAAGGTCTTGTAGTTTCATCTGTAAATGATGCCTCCGCATGTTCATCTACTTGAAACTCCAGTTGCTCTTGCATACTGTTTTTGCTTATTAACTCTTTGTTTTAAAAGCCTACTTTGGCCCCTCTCTCTCTCTCTCTCTCTCTCTCTCTCTCTCTCTCTGTGTGTGTGTGTGTGTGTGTGTGTGTGTGAGAGAGAGAGAGAGAGAGAGAGATGGGCTATGGCCTGGGACTGGATTGTACTTTAGTGCTAGGTTGGTACGTTCGAAATCTGGACCTCCCACTCCCATGTGCAAGAAATATATTTAAGTTGGTTTCCACCTTTAACTAAAGAAAGAAAAAGAAAAAAAAGGTTTCGAGACCAAGCAATGACTAATATTGCCTTCAAAGCAAAAGAATATAAAATGCAGTAACATAAATAAAAGTCATGAAAATTCCATTCAATGACTATGGAATGTGAAGACCTCAATAAAATTGGTTTCAATGAGAACTAGGTTGTCATGCAACAACTCGAAAACAATAGTTCATTTTTTTTTCCTTTTACAATGTCACATTCTAGCAGAAGTAAAAGGAAAAGGTTGGAAGTATCATCTAATTTTCAAACACATCCCAGCAAGAACCAAGAGAACTTTACTGACAATTCAGTAAATTATAATTGTTTCCAGACTAGCCTCTACATTACCATAACTAAGAAGAATGATGAGGTGGGACCTAAAGCTTTGTATGGTTACATCCCATATATGGAAAACATCAATATTTTTTGTGCCTAAACCCTAATTGACCTGAAAATTTAATGCAAATGATCGAAACCAACTCAAGCAACTCATAACCCTAAAGATTCCTGTCACCCAAGCACCTTACGATAATCCTAGGCAAAGCAGACGCATAATATAATCTCATCAAACAGCAGCCTTAGTTACCTTAACCAAAAAAACCTCTATGAGCCTCATTCGCTGGCACTTAAAATCTATTTCCACTATAGTTCGTATATACCAGCCCCATCCATCTATGGCCAACTAATCAATAAATAAACCATAAAAGTAACATATTATCTAAACTTGAACATATCACATGCCTATGCAAAACCTGATTAATTAAATAAAGAAAGATGGTAATGAAGAAATATTTGCTGAATGCTATGAAAATACCGAAAGGTACTTTAACATGTAGGAATGAAGTTGCAAGTAGTGCATGTTGATCGGGTAGATAAAGGAATCATTCTACCCCTTTGTTTGTATAGGTCAGAAGTTTTGCAAGTTAGCAACATATTAGATAAGGGCCACTGTTCACAATACCTTTTAATACTTTTTGGGCATCAAAACAATCACATGGTCAACTACTTTTGTTGGACATTAGAATGTCCACAGCAAACAGATGAAGATTATAACGGTCTTGATAGATATCCCAAAATTTAGACGTGATGCTTGAGAACTAAAAATAATCAAAGCCCACAACAACAAATATTAGCATCAAAAAGCTTTGGCACAAAAGAATTAGCAGGAGACTCAAACTTATTTAGGCCTTCTAATACTAATCATCAGTTTTAACACCATCATCTAATCCCAAACACAATAGACACAGATACTCTGTCAACTAAAAGAGGTTAGATTCTTCTCCTGCTGGACGACGTATATCTCAATTTTAGAGAGATTCCACGAGCATGGCCTGGGCTAAATTTATTGATGTTCCAAACTAGTGCATAAAGAATAAAGATGCATACTGTCTAAACTTACATAATTAAAGGCACATCTAAGGTATCGAGAGACCCAAAGACTCATACACAAACAATATTTATTATCCCTTGCTTTACTAATTTGAGCTTGTAGACAAGCTGGTACGGGCACGTTAACATGGTGGACCTGAAATAATGGTTTTCAAGGACTGCTCCTAGAATATAAGAGTACTATACATGCAATTGTCAAACAGCAAAAGCATGAAGGAAAGAATATTAAAGCATAGGAAGAAAAGGCATAGCCGGTCACTTTTAGCTATAGGATAGTGGAAGACAACAAAACATTTGATGCTACCACTGTTACACCAGAAGAATGGATGTACTGAAAAGCATCATTGAGTCATGATCATATACGAGCGACAGCCAACTAATGCACGGGTTATTGACAAATTGTTCGAATGCAGAGTAAAATAAGCAATTCATTTCAAGCTGCTACAGATATTCACAAAGAATTGGAGCTTAGTAATATTATTCCATCTCCCAATTATGTTGGTAATCTAGGGCAATCCTTGGAGTAAAGACTATCAGCTTAAAGCTATAACTTTGACAACATATCAATCTGAAAATGCCTTCAACCATCCCCAAGGTTAGGTCTCTTTGGATGGAGTCAATATATTGCGTGCACTTCAACTAGAAGAAGACAGTCAAACATCTCATATGAATATATGAATTTCTGCACCCACAAGAAAAGGCAAATAGCTCGGGCAGATGCAGTGCATCTAAGAAGCGATGAGTTCATAAGAATCATCAATCCAGAAGAACTAGAAGCATGAAATGCCATCTGTTAGTCCTAGTGCGTCAATAAATAAGCAAACAACAGAACTCTATCGAAACAGGGGCAGGCTCTGTCACTCTTACGAGCTCGACCCCGTAATTTTGGATGCTACAAATATACCAAGGGACCGTAACTGTGCGATTCAACGCTCGGATCACAATCATACCTACCAAATCCAAACAGGGGAGGAAAATAACAGGCAGCATGAGAACAGAATATGGAGATCCATCGAAGAGCAGAAAAGCTTTCAGAAATTCACGTCAGAGTGGGGGGAGGGGGACCAGGGAGCAACGTCAGCATCGAGACCGCCGCCTCCACAAAAACAGAAACGAAATAGAAGCCACAAGCGGGCAGTCGACAATTCACGGCTGGCCCATGATAGCATGGCCAATGGAGATGGCGATGCAGTCAAAGCAGGCGCCCCTACCACTGCCCAAAACGTCCTTGATGCGCCAAAAAGGCAGCCGAGCATTTCTCCAATGGAAATGATGAAAACTGGGGAGTTCTCTGTTCCTCAATCTACCACCCTCCCCTCCCATGGAAAAATAAAAAGAAGAAAGAAAGAACGAAGGAAAGAAGGAAAGAAAGAAAGAAAGAAAGAAAACGGTCCCACGACCGACATTTTAACGATAACAATAGGCAACAAGCATTGAAAAGAAATGAGCGGAAGAAGGCCGATTCACCAATGCAAGGAGGCGAAGGGGGGGGGGGAAAAGACAAAGAAGGAAATATCGCATCTTGGAACGGAAAAGAATGCGCAGTAAATCAAGAAATTTACCGGCCACAACGGTGATATCCTTCCCAGTGTAACGCTCCACGAACAAATCCACCGTGTTCTTGAACGCTTTGGGATCCAGAAGGAGAGTGGTGATGTCTTGAAACATAATCCCTGCCACACCCATCCATCAGTCGCACCAAAATTTCTAAAAAGAACCAATCTTTGACGCCAATATTTCAAGAAAAGGAACAAAAGAAAGGGTTAAAAAAAAAGGAGGGAGAGAGATCGGGTTCGGGAGAACCAGAGAGTTAGGAGACAAAGGCAAAGCAGGTGAGTGAGTCAGGGACCTGGCTTGGGGAAGTTGGGAACGACGCGGATGGAAGAAGCTATGCCTTCGATGCGGGGGTCCTGTTCCCTGTCCTTGCAAGCCGACATTGCTCTTAATGCGACCGAAAGGCAGAACCTTTGAGCTCTGAGACCTTTGTCCGTCGCTCTCTCTCTCAAGTCGAACAAGAGAAAGACAGAGAGGGAAGAAGGCTAGAAAAAGAGAAAGGAGACAGGGGAGGAGGAGAGGAGGGCAAGGGAGCTGGGGAAGAAAGGACGGGGAAGAAGCGTAAATATATAGAGGGGGAGAAGAAGAGAGGGAGTGAGGAGTTTAGGCGAGGAGAAGAGAGGAGGCTCTCTGCACGAGAAAAAGAGAGGAGTTGGCGAGGGAGGGGAATCGCCTCGAGACGTGCCTTTGGCCTTCTTTACCCGCCCGACCTGGCGGCAAACAAAAGGGTATCACGAGGGAGATCCTCTCTCTCTCTCTCTCTCTCTCTCTCCTATTTTCCGCTCTCCCCTTTTCCTTCGCCCCCTCTCTTACCGTTGTAACTTTTCAAAAAGGGAGGAGAGGTATTTATATTTTATTAAATTGCTCTGACCCGGTTGGGCCTTTGGACCGGGGGTCGGTTGGTCGGATCGACCCGGAAATAATTCGTCCCACACGTATGTCCCAAAATAAAAAAAAAGTCGCAATGGTAGGTACAGGTAGTTACACTCAGCACTAAGGCGAATAGTTCGAACTTTGACATCCGTGTTGGATTATCGTTCCTGTTCTGGGGATTAAGCACCATTTTTTTTTTTAACTCAACTTATGCAGCGAGTAGGTGAAGAAGATTCGCCAAAATAAAAAACAAAAAGAAAAAAAAATTCCAATTGCCTCTTGGCTTATCTTATACAGTGAGTGAATAGGTAGAGAACATTTGCCAAAAAAAAAAAAAAACCAACTGCCAAGCATGGCAAAGTATTGCTACAAACCTAAAATATTCACTCGATAAGAGGAGTAATAAGAAAACCTTGCAAAAATTTTTTCCTTTTGGCAAGCTCTAAATTACTAGAATGTTTTTTTAATCTTTTTTTTTGAATTATATGAACAATCTATATTGCCTAGATTAATAAAGAATAATTAGTCCCTAATAGTTTATAAGATTATTAGAGCATGTTGAAAACCATATCTCAAGCAAAACTCATTAGTACCTAATTTAACTAATTCTACTAAAACATTGGTTGCTTGAATCAGTTGATCACTCTTGCAACCCTTGCTGCCTTAAGTTCGGTTAAATATATAGATAGGAAAAACCAAACAAAATTAACTTAAGTTGAAGCCAGAATTACTCAAAGTTAGCAACCACACAATCTTCCTAGTTTCATAAATGTCAGTATGCAAGATGAAGAGCAATAGAGCAATGCTAAATCTTCATTTATTGTATGCTCAACCAATAGATATTGTGTGCCACATGAAGATCCCTGCTCATTTTACCTCGGCATCGTTCTCCCGACTCGAGAGATGTAGCAGAAAACTCTCGACTCCCATGCAATCACTGTGGCTCGACATGAAGCAAACACCAACATTACAAATCCTATGTTTCGAGCAGATCTCATGCTCGTTGGACCACTCAATACATTGTAGCTCTATACATGAACATGAGTCATACCAGCTTACATTCATGGACCTTATCATCACAGATATCAGTGCACCGAGCATCTCATGTATTGCAGTGCACAGTGTGGCACTAGCACTTCATCAGACTATTTCTGTCCACTTATCCAAACTTGAGGCATGACGGTGACTTACAAATGCTTGAAGGGGTGTCTTAATAAAAGCTAAGAGGGGGGCAAAAGATAAAGGAAAAGTTCGTTGTCTTTTTTTTCACCATTCAGGTTCAACTTCCTACTGTCCTGGGCGCAGCATCAAGATCCTCCTCACGTCATCCTAGAGCAAGAACAGGGCCGAATCCTCCAACAGAATCCCCTGATCCGCTGCCGGGCGCCTCATCTAGTCATCTGCGAACCCAAGGGCCCAACCCAGTCACCACGTGCCACGTACCCTTATCTGATGCGTGGGCCCAGGCTGAGCACCAGGAAATCTGGTATTCGTGGGCCCATAGCAGGGAAAGGCATGTGTCAGCCGTGGATTCTCTGGATTTCCATCTGTCGTTAATAGGGGCCCAGCGCTTAACACCTCCATCCGTCCATCGACCACCTTCTCGTGGGCCCCACGTCCGGCCCCGCATGAGCAGATGATCTGGACCGGACCGGACCGAACGGGACCGGGAACGTTCCGGTCGGGTCCGGGTTCAGAGCCCAGCACCTTGCTTGGATCCTAATATAAGCAGTAAGGGCACCAAGGAATAAAGGGGATGTGATCTTTCTTGTACCGTCTGGTCTCCTAAAAAAAAAAGAAGTGAAGATTCTTACGGTATAAAATCTCGTGCACTAAATATTTCCCCAAACTATTGTTCAAATTAGCAGTTAGTGAGCTCTTTTCTTTAATGTGTTTTGTCATTGTGGGTTACTAATTATTATCCGGCAACCAACACTATATAATTCCAATCATGATTAAATAAAAGACAAATGAGTGGGAAGACTGCTCCAAAAAAAGATAAACGCACTTAGGCATACAGTATTAGACTAAAGAAATCTTATTCACTATAAAGACATTTTAAGGAAGTGGTCACTATCTTCTAAAAAAACATATCAAGCAGTGGGAGCTTTTGCAGTTAAACATTGCGAAGTTGCTAGTTAATTTCTTACAACGATTTGGGGAACCTAATTAAAACCCGTCTTGTTCGCTACAGGACATCATATCAGGCATTTTTAGAGAAGCATGCACAAAATATAGGAAGTCTTAGCATGATGATTAGATAAAAAATAGCTCAAAGAATCAAAGTAACTGATTACTATTATTCTTTTACAATGTTAGAAGCACATCTTTTTGTTTTCCTCCCCTTCATAAGCTCAAAATACACTTCACTATGATTAATGCATAACTATATCAGCCATGTCTCCATCGTTAATAATAGAAGTAGTTGCTTCAATACATTGTACCTGATTCAACAACCTTCTCTAGCCTTTATTAAATGTGTATCATTTCTAGACAAATAATATATTTTTATTAGATTTGATGAAGATAAAGAAAGAAGACGAGAGCACCTCACTTTGATAATTAAATGGATGAAGCATCATAATAATATTCAAAATCCCAAATCCAACGTAAAGCACGCGCCACGGGGCCTTTAATCTACACAACCTTATGGTCAACCCCGCCGGCCATACTCACCAAAACATTTATAAACTGTTTATTTTAAAAAAGGATTTGACTTTTTTTTTGGTGGAAAAAAAGGGATTTGACTTGACCTTCATCCTTAAAATGTTTAACAATACTAATAAAAAAAATAACAGAATGCCAATTGGTGCCGTCATGTCTATTTCCATCAACGAAAATTGTGCTATTTTATTCTAAGGTAAGCTACGGCTAGAGGGTGGATTCTTGAATTTGAATGAGTTTTCTTTTCTTATGCTTTGCCGCATTGCAAACCTGCCTTTATCAGTGGTTCAACGTGCACTTTGTGACTCGATCAAGTGATTCAATCGTACGGGCAGTAGACCAAAATCATCGTACCTAGAGATTGTACTGGAATTGTGATAATACAAATTTGTGAGTTTTTAATTATATTGTGATTGTTTGCCATCATTAGATTTAAAACAGGAGTTCTCTCATTGGGAAAGATGAATGCCACGCTGAGCCTCCAACGGATGGTTAATTTTGAGCACTGGGCAATTTGAAAGTACATTTTTTTTGAAGTTCTCCTAGAAGACCTTGTTGGTCTGCAAGGAAAAGTTTTACCAGATGAGTTCGGTTAAGTTGGATCTCAAGTATGCAGTGGGTCATTCAATCGAAAAATTCGTATAGGCAGGAAAAATTGCAACATACTCATATCAGAACTATGAAAAATTTCTGACTGCTAAGAGAATAAACTATCCACAAAATTATATCAGATTGGATGTACAGCTCTAATTGATATCTCAAGTAAAAGATGGTTATATCAGCGAATTAACTGTTTTATATGCTATTGTCGTTGTTGTATTTAGATGGTCAAGGAGAATTAGAAGCTAAGTAATAGTAATTAAGATCTTCTGGAGAAAAAAAGAGAGATTTCTTCTACATTACCTGTAACATGTGAAAGTATGGACTTAAGTTCATAAAATTATTCAGTCTAAATGCTGCATGAGAGCTTTGTCTTGAGAATTTTCTCCCTTATCTTTGTACCTTTTGAACACTAGCGAGCTTTCTTTGATCCTCTCCATCAATGAACATATGTTGCACACTGAAACATGTAAAAGATGTCTTTAGTTTTATTTGTTTGCTTTACTTATTTTTAAACAAGCTTCTTCATATGCCATTATATATGGTCGACTAGAAGAACAAGCAAAGCCTCTTCAACACCTCAGGGAGTGACCAAAACATCAAAGTGGGCAGAAACGTTTAAAAAACCTCGACTCCACATTTGTCTCTGGCCCAAAACTCTCTTTCTTAAGACAAGAAAAAAGAAAACTACAGAGACACTCATAAGTCCTGGACCAATGCGCAGGCATCGGTACCCCTGCTCCAAATGACACGAATAATTCCATGCGCAGTGCAGGCAACGGAGTTCCGGAATTCCACTTCCTGAGAGGAAGGATTAAGGATATCAACCAAGGAACGAGCGCAGATAATTTTAGAATCCAACCATGCTCAAAAGAAAAAATCAAACTCAGAGAATGCACCAAATCACGTTGAATCGTCGTCAACTTACATGGGGTCCAGCAAGAAATTTATGTGGGATCCGGTAGAGGAGGGTGTAGTGCTGAGGAAGGACAGATCTTGGACGTGACTGCTCGTGTAGACTATGGCTAGTGTCTCATAAATGACATTGCGCTATTCGGGCCCATCTTTGGGAACCTAGTGTTAGGCATGCCTCTGAAACGAGATTTTTTAGTAGCCTAACTGTACGGAGGATCACGCTATGCCGGCCTATAAACAAGAGGAACATACCTTGTTAGGTGCAAGGGTTGTTCCTCTTTCAGAACCAGCCAGACGTAAAAAAATATTTTTTGATTATAAAAAAAATTCTCTGCCCCATGGTAAGTATGATTAGGTTTTTTTTTTTTTTTTTTAAGATCAACCGTATAGTTAGATTTTTTTCTTTCTTTCTTTTGGGACATTAGATGAGTTGAACCATCCGAGCAAGCATGTAAATTAAAAAAAAAATATTGAAGAATCTCGTAATGTAGGCCTAACATGGTTCGCCACATGAGCTGTCATCTAATCGATTGTACTACTAATTTTCTGTAGATATGAAATACCTTAATAAAGAGCAATTTGTGTATCATTTGTCAACAATCATGCAGGAAAAAGTAAATTCGAGCATCAGCAACCATTTAATAACTATCAAAGAAAAAGTGGATTTTGATATTCCGAGGCTTCTAAGAAAGAGCGGATCTTCTTGGATGTGGCAATTGGGTCATACAAAGATATATATCTTGGAACAAATAAAGGGATCTTCCATGCAATTTCAAAGAAATAAGAACCAATATTTTTTTGGGTAAAAAAAATAAGAACTATCATCATCTGATATAATTCTACATTGGGTTGAATGCCACTTGTTGGGGGGAATAAAGTTTCCCCCCAAATGACATAAATGCCCCTAAGAAGCCGTACAACCTCCGACCCCGGACAGCCGAAGTCAGCGTCCGACCTCGGAACGCTCAGCCACAAGACGACCGACCCCGAAACCTCCGACCTAAGAGAAACCCCGATGTCCGAGGACCGTACTCTAACACCCCTCCGGCATTTATTGCGCATGGCCGCTGTAATCTTCCGGCACACTCAACAATAAATGCGGATCTCCGGCTTACTCCATAATAAATGCAGATCTCCGGCTTACTCCATAATAAATGCGGATCTCCGACTTACTCCACAATAAATGCGCATGGCTCCTGACATCTACGGATCCCCAGCTCTCCACGGCAAATCGACCCAGCAGGGTCTAGTCGACTATGATAAGTCTCTGATCTCGGCCATACCACCGACATCAGTGCAATGATTCGCCTGACCGAGCGCCGACCTGAACAACATGCCAAGCCGTACTACGGCCTCGCCCTGTTACATCACAGGTAAACCGACCCCCGCATATAAAAGGGAGCCTTGGCCTCTCAAGAGGGGATTGGAACATTCATACACCCAAAAATCACTGTTTATCTCCTTCTCCCCACTATTTGCCCCCTCCCTGACTTGAGCGTCGGAGGGCCGGCGCCGGAGAACCCGGCCACCGGTTCGTGTGCAGGCCCCCGGACGGAGGACGCCGCCAGCCAACGGATCGCCGCCCCGCTGCGAGGACCTGCTGTTCCTTCTCTCCGACCGCCCCGGACGGAGGACGCCGCCAGCCAACGGATCGCCGCCCCGCTGCGAGGACCTGCTGTTCCTTCTCTCCGACCGCCCCGGACGGAGGATGCCGCCCGCCGACAGACCGCCGCCCCGCCGTGAGGACTAACAGTCATTCCCTCTCCTCGACCGAAGATTGCCCCCGGGTCCAATTTCCAGCAACAGTTGGCGCTAGAGGAAGGGCCCGAGTAGCAGTCATGAAGTTGAGAAGTAAGGGAACCTCTAACGTCTCCCGGCGTCCCCCGCAAAGTCCTGGACACTCCGTCCAGAATTCTCCAACTCCGGCTGACCTAGCTCCTCAGGTCCAGCCGGAACAGTTCAATGCCCTGGCACAGCAAGTCCAGGCCCTGGCCGCCGCCGTTCAGGGCCTGCGGCGCATGGAGGCTTTACCGGCACTTCCCCCGCAGGCCCAGGCCCCGCCGGAGGGTCTCCCCAACAGCCCGGTTCTCCCCAGCCAAAATTTGCATGGCTCCTCCAGAGCCAACAATGGAGAACGAGCTTCTCCCCGGAGAGAGTTACCGGGAGAAGGTTTCGACCGGAGACCCCAACTTTCTGAGGCGGAGTCAGCCCCGGATCACCGTGAGCTGGCGCAAACCACAGCGACAATCCCACGGGTGGGGGAGCTCGACCGAAAAGTCGAGCATCTGGAGTGCCAGATTGCGGCACTCCACAGCAAGAAGGCAAGATAGGAAGGGGACTTTGAGTTCACTACCAAGTCCCCCTTCTCCCGCCAGATCGAGGACGAGCCAGTTCCCGCGAGGTTCAAAATGCCTCAGGTGGAGCCCTACAGCGGAATCACCGACCCCCTCGACCACTTGGAGAGTTATCGGGCCCTCATGGCCCTACAAGGGTCCTCGGAGGCCATACTCTGCAAGGCCTTCCCAGCAACCCTCCGAGGGACCGCTCGGCTTTGGTTCTCTGGTCTGAAGCCGAACACGGTGTCCTCTTTTGAGCAGCTCGGCAGGCAGTTCGCCACCAACTTTGCTGCCAGCCGGCGCCAGCGACGGACATCAGACTCCCTCCTGGACATCAAGCAGAAGGAGGGGGAGTCCCTCAAAGAGTACCTGGACCGCTTTACCGCCGCCACATGGGAGGTTCGCGAGCTAGACCAGTCGATAGCCATGTCGGCTCTGAAGACTGGGGTCCGCTCCTACCGATTCCTCTTCTCCATCGAGAAGAGCTTCCCGGCCGACTTCACTGAAATGCTGGCCCGAGCCCGGAAGTACGCCAAGGCCGAGGAGGCAGTCGCCTCCAGGCGGGGGGCAATCGAGCCCACCTCGAAGAAGCGGAAGAAGCGCCGCGAGGAGCGCGGTCGACAAAGGAGCCGGTCTCCCCGCCGAGAGAAGAATCTCCCCAGACTGAGGAGCCCGCCCCGTCAGCAGGGGCGACCTCAGCAGAGGACACCTCCTCGTCCGAGGTCTCCACCACGGCCCCGGACGTACCAGGCGAGGTACGAGAACTATACACCCGTCAATGCTCCTCGGGCCGAGATCCTGATGGAAATTGAGGGTCGGGACTTCTTCCGACCCCCGCCTCCTATGCGAGACACAGGATTTCCCCGAAATTTCAGGAAGTACTGCCGCTTCCACCGAGATCGCGGGCACGACACGGAGGACTGCTTTCAACTCCGGGACGAGATAGAAGCGCTCATCAGACGGGGAGTACTCAACCGGTTCGTGAGGAACCGACATGAGGAAAGGAGGCCGGCGGAGAATGTCGCACCAACCGAAAATCCTGGCGGCAACAGGCCTATCGCCGGCACCATCAACATGATTGGGCGGACCTCGGCAGGAACAGCCGCCCAGGGAGCACCCCCGAAGCGCCCACGCACTGATGAAGTCATCTCGTTCTCGGACGAGGACTTAGAAGGGGTCGAGACCCCTCACGATGACGCTGTGGTCATCTCAATGATTGTAAATAGGTTTGATGTAAAGCGTGTCCTAGTTGACAATGGAAGCTCAGCCAACATTTTGTACTACCATGCCTACCAAAAAATGGGGTTGACAGAAGGACACCTCCGGAGAATCAATGCCCCGCTGGTCGGGTTTACCGGAGATGCGGTCCCGGTTGAAGGTGAGGCTAGCTTCCTTGTCACAGTTGGCCTCGCCCCCCGGGAGAGCACGGTGAGGACGGACTTTCTGGTGGTCCGTCTGCCCTCGGTCTACAACGCCATCCTTGGGCGCCCAGGGTTAAACGCCCTTCGAGCCGTGGTTTCAACTCGCCATTTGCTCATGCGGTTCCCCACCGGCCAAGGAGTGGGCGAGGTCCGCGGAGACCAACTGGTCGCCAAGCAATGCTACATGGCGGCCCACACAGTAAAGCAACCAGCCGAGGCACCAGACCGCCCGATGGGCCCTTCACTGCCCATAGAAACCCTCGATGCGAGGGACACCCTCTGGAAGAAGCAAGTAGAGCCCGGTGAGCTCCTTATTCAAATCCCACTACAAGAAAATTTTCCCAAGCTAACCGTGCAGGTTGGCTCCGGCCTCGGCGCCCATGAGAGGAATCGCCTCGTCAGCTTCCTGCGGGACAACGCTGACGTCTTCGCCTGGTCGCCCGCGGACGTGCCAGGAATTGACCCCGAGGTCATGGTCCACCGACTCCAGGTGAGGCCAACCAGCAGGCTTGTAAAGCAGAAGAAAAGAGGCTCCGCCCCTGAGCGACAACGAGCTGCGGCCGAGGAGGTGGACAAACTCCTCGGAGCCGGCTTCATCCGGGAGGTCTCCTACCCGGATTGGCTCGCCAATGTAGTCCTCGTAAAGAAGGCCAACGAAAAATGGCGTATGTGCGTGGACTACACCGACCTGAACAAGGCCTGCCCAAAAGACAGCTTCCCTCTCCCGAGCATCGACCAGCTCGTCGACTCCACTTCAGGACACCAACTGCTAACTTTTATGGACGCCTTTTCAGGATACAACCAAATCCGAATGGCGCCAGAAGACGAGGAGAAGACGGCCTTCATCACCGACAAGGGCACCTACTGCTACAAGGTGATGCCCTTTGGCCTGAAAAACGCTGGGGCCACCTATCAGAGACTGGTCAGCCAAATCTTTAAAGACCAGATCGGCCGGAACATGGAAGTCTATGTGGACGACATGCTGGTAAAGAGCCAAGCGGCGGAACACCACATAGCCGATCTCAGCGAGACATTCGCCAAGCTCAGAAAATACCAAATGAAACTCAATCCGGCGAAGTGCGCGTTCGGAGTCACCTCGGGCAAGTTCCTGGGTTTCATAGTGACCCAACGCGGAATTGAAGCCAACCCGGAGAAAATTCGGGCACTGCAAGAGATGTCGCCTCCAAAGATAGTTAAGGAGGTGCAGCGGCTCGCGGGGCGGGTAGCCGCCCTGGGAAGGTTTGTTTCTCGATCAGCCGAGCGTCGCCTCCCCTTCTTCAAGAGCCTCAAACGGCCGAAAGACTTCCGGTGAACAGAAGAATGCCAGCAAGCCTTTGAAGAGCTTCGGAGCCTTCTGGCCTCTCCCCCGCTGCTCACCAAGCCCCAGAAGGGCGAAATTCTTTACTTATATCTGGCCGTCTCCCCAGCTGCAGTAAGCTCGGTCCTCGTCCGGGAAGAAGACAAGCTCCAAAAGCCGGTCTATTACACCAGCCGGGTTCTCAGGGATGCTGAGACCCGATATTCTAAACTTGAGAAGACCATCTTCGCTCTCATCATCTCGGCTCGGAGACTCAGGCCTTACTTCCAAGCCCACACGATAGCTATATTAACCGACCAGCCTATGAAGCAGATATTGCAGAGGTCGGATCGTGCGGGGAGGATCGCCAAATGGGCGGTCGAGCTCGAGGAATTCGACCTAGAATATCGGCCCAGGCCGGCTATCAAAGCTCAGATACTCGCCGACTTCATCGTGGAGTGCACCCTTCCGGACGACCCCGAGCCGCCATCTGAGTCCGTGGAGGAGACCCCGAAGCAGCCATGGGTCCTGCACTCGGATGGGTCTTCGACCCCGGGGGGCAGCGGGGCCGGACTTATCCTCACCAGTCCAGATGGAGTGGTGGCCGAGCAAGCTCTGCGCCTCGAGTTCCCGGCCTCGAACAATGAGGCCGAGTATGAGGCTCTCATCGCCGGGCTCAAGCTGGCGAAAGAACTAAAAGTGGGAGACCTGACGGCCTTTAGCGACTCCCAGCTGGTGGTGAACCAGGTCCAAGGAGATTTTGAAGCTAAAGAGCCATCCATGCAAAAGTATCTCCAAAAGGTGCGGGAACTCACATCTGCCCTGAATTCTTTCAATATTCAGTATATTCCCAGAGCGGAAAACCTCAGGGCAGACCAGCTATCCAAACTGGCCACCTCCCGCATGAGCGAGCTTCCCAAGGGAACAGCGCTCGAGTATCTTCGGGTCCCCAGCACGGAGGAACCCGAGCCCACTATGTGCATCGACTCCGAGCCAAGCTGGATCGACGGGCTCGTCTGCTATCTTCAGGACGGAACTCTACCTCATGACGAGACGGAGGCTCACCGAATCAAGCGCCAGGCTCCCCGGTATGTCTTGTACGAGAATAAACTCTATCGACAATCATTTACTTCTCCCCTTCTCAGATGCCTCCGCCCCTCCGAGGCAGACTACGCCCTCCGAGAGGTCCATGAAGGGATCTGCGGAAATTACCTGGGGGGTCGAGCCTTGGCCCATAAGATCCTGCGGTAGGGATACTACTGGCCCACACTCCAGAAGGACGCAACGGATTTCGTCCGCAAGTGCGATCGGTGCCAACGAAATGCCAATATCCAGCGCCGACCTTCAGCTCTGCTGACCTCCATCATCGCCCCCTGGCCGTTTGCCCAATGGGAGATCGACATCCTGGGGCCCTTTCCCCTGGCCACCGGACAGAGAAAGTTCCTGGTCGTCTCCATCGACTACTTCACCAAATGGGTCGAGGCCGAACCTGTTGCCCGGATCACCGAGCAAAAGATACGGGACTTCGTGTGGAAGTCTATAATCTGCCGATTCGGACTACCCCGTATCCTTATATCTGACAATGGTCGACAATTTGACAATGTTCATTTCAGGAAGTTTTGCTCTGAGCTCGGCATTGATCATCGCTTCACCTCGGTTGCCCATCCCCAGACAAACGGGGAAACTGAGGTAACTAACCGAACTATTTTGCAGGGACTCAAAGCTAGGCTTGATTGGTCCAAAGGACAGTGGGTCGAGGACTTGTACAATGTCCTTTGGGCGTACCGGACCACGTTCCGACTACCCACGGGAGAGACCCCCTTCAACCTAGCATACGGCACTGAGGCCGTCATCCCATTGGAGATCGGCTTGCCTTCTCTGAGGGTGGAGCATTACGACCCCGATACCAATTCCTCCCAGCTCAGGAGCAATTTGGACCTCGTCGAAGAGACAAGAGAGGTCGCCCGGGTGCGCATGGCGAGATATCAACAGCGAACGGCCCAATACTACAACTCCAGAGTTAAGCCCAAGCTCTTCAAAGTAGGGGACCTCGTCCTCAGGAAAGCCGAGGCTTCTCAACCAACCGAGCAAGGAAAGCTCGCCCCAAACTGGGAAGGACCGTATCAAATCGCCCGGGTACAACGGCCAGGGGCGTACAAATTGAAGTCCCTGAAAGGGACTCTGATCCCACGAAGCTGGAACTCCGAGAATTTACGAATGTACTACCAGTGAAACCCCAAGGGGTTCAAGATAATCAGGATAATGGACTCAGCTCCTTTTTCTGCAAATATTTCTCTCATTTTGATGACTGTAATCCTCTTCTAATATTGGGTCGTCTGTGATCCTCAGATCCCCCGGCCAAAATCGGGATGCCTCGAGGCTCGACCGTAGAGTCCCAAACTCCCTCGACCTCGGGAAGAATCGCAGGACGGTGAAACGTCGACTGGTGCAAGATTCCTCGACTAAGGTCGAGATGCCCCGAGTGTCGACAGTGCGTGCCCAGACCCCTCGACACTTCGGGAAGACGGGGTAGTACCTTCGCAGTCCCCCGTGGCGCTCGACACCAACAACGGGGTAGTACCTTCGCGGCCCCCCGTAGCGCCTCCTCGACTAAGGTCGGGATGCCCCGAGGGTCGACCGTAGAGAACCAGACTCCCTCGACCTCGGGAAGGCGCCGTGAGGGGTGGAAAGGGTGGCTCCACCCGGGGCGCCACAAAGTGGACCCCCGGGAGCGGTCGACGATCCCCGATCCCCGAAGCGAGCGATCCCTCGACTAAGGTCGGGATGCCCCGAGGGTCGACCGTAGAGAACCAGACTCCCTCGACCTCGAAAAGCGTCGCCGGTCGGTAGAGCGTGCCCAGACCAGCCGACCTGACGAACGATCCCTCGACTAAGGTCGGGATGCCCCGAGGGTCGACCGTGGAGAACCAGACTCCCTCAACCTCGGGAAGGCGCCGTGAGGGGTGGAAAGGGTGGCTCCACCCGGGGCGCCACAAAGTGGACCCCCGGGAGCGGTCGACGATCCCCGATACCCGAAGCGAGCGATCCCTCGACTAAGGTCGGGATGCCCCGAGGGTCGACCGTAGAGAACCAGACTCCCTCGACCTCGGGAAGCGTCGCCGGTCGGTAGAGCGTGCCCAGACCAGCCGACCTGACGAACGATCCCTCGAGTAAGGTCGGGATGCCCCGAGGGTCGACCGTAGAGAACCAGACTCCCTCGACCTCGGGAAGGCGCCGTGAGGGGTGGAAAGGGTGGCTCCACCCGGGGCGCCACAAAGTGGACCCCCGAGAGCGGTCGACGATCCCCGATCCCCGAAGCGGGCGACCCCTCGACTAAGGTCGGGATGCCCCGAGGGTCGACCGTAGAGAACCAGACTCCCTCGACCTCGGAAAGCGTCGCCGGTCGGTAGAGCGTGCCCAGACCAGCCGACCTGACGAACGATCCCTCGACTAAGGTCGGGATGCCCCGAGGGTCGACCGTAGAGAACCAGACTCCCTCGACCTCGGGAGGTATCACAGGTCAGCAAGGCGTCCACGAACCCGCCGACCTGATGTGAGATCCCTCGACCAAGGCTGAGGCGCTCCGAGGTCCGACCATAGGGTCTTAAGCCCCCTCGATCTCAAAAAGGGCTACAAATCAACAGAGCCTCCCCAGATCCTCTCAACTCCGGCAGGAGTCGCCGGGTCCATGGGAAGCCCGAGCCCCTTTTACAAGTCAAAAATGACTCCGGAGGTCGACGAGGAAGGGAAGCGACCTACTCCACCACGCGAAGCATGACCCCGAGAATGCAAGAGGTACACCCAACTAGACGCCTTCCTTGTCAAATTTTATCTACATATTGCCGAGCGGGATCTCGTCCAATGTTGGAGTCTTATTTTGCCCCAAAGCCGGGCTTCTTCGCTGGGTCGGCTTAAGACCGACCTCCCAACCTCATTATGCCTGCTCTGTTCGTCAAGTCTCCGCAATCCGTACTAAGGCTTCATAAAGTAGGGCCCAACTCGGCTCTTCTAAGTAAACTCCGACGTCCAGCTGAGAAAGTGGTCCCGGCCACGAATGTACCAGCCAAGCACAGGTACCAAGGCGATCTTTAGGAATCCCAGCCTTGTTCACCGAAATCTCGGCAAGGTCCGAGAACGATAACTATGAAAACCTTCGACAATAACTTGTTTATTAGCCCGCGCTCCCTATGAGAGGTTCGGAGTTGAGTTCGGAAACCCGACTAAACTCCCCGAATAGCGGCACGAATAGACCTATTCCGGTCCCACTTGAAGGGCTAAGGCCCGACCTCGGTACCTTAAGATTTTCCTAAAGGCCAAACGTGGCAACTCCCACGACTCTAAGATCCGAGTTATAGGACTTAGAGAAATTTTCTAGAAACCTAAGCTCGGAGCTCCCTTTGGTCGAGACGACCGGAATCCGAGAAGGCTAAGATATAGCCAGGGAAAAGGGCAGCTTCGTTAAGCAGCCCAAAGATTAAAATACGAAGTTAGAGGTCGTCGAGGCGGTTAGCTAAGGTTCTAGCCTCATCCACGACAACAGAGGGAAAGATGAACACAGAATGACAAAAACATTTCTTCATTAACAAAGGGCCGGAAGGCCAATTACAAAATTGGAAGTCGGCCACTCAAGGGCCGACCCCGGATACAATGAAAAAGAAAAGAAAAATATGCTTAAGTCCTAAGCGGCGGGAGCCACATCCGGGGGGTCATCCGGCACATTGATGACCTCATGATCTTCCTCCGGAACAGGCTCGGGGCCGGGAGCAGGAGCTTCGGGCGCCGCCTCCGGGACAGCATCGATCTCGGCCGCCGGAGCCGCCTCCATGACACTGTCCGCCTCGGCTACCCCCGTCGAAGGCTCGGCGGGGTCCTGCTCGTATATTCCCGCCTCGGACGTCAGGATGGCAGGAAGGGCTTGCACGTCGGACCCCCAGCCCCGGTCCTCCCTCGGACGGACCGTCGAGAAGTCGTACTGAGGGCAGTACCGGCGCACCTGCTCCCGGAAGTTCTCGAAGCCTCGAAGGAAACCGTCGACCGTCTCCTCCTCCAACATGTCGCGGAACTCTTGCGACTCTTTGAAGAGTTCCACAGCATGCTCGGCTCGTTCGAGGGCCCTCCTCTCCCGGGCCTCAAGTTGCCCGAGTCGGAGGCGCAAGACCCCCTCCTCATACTCGAGGGCCGCGACCCTGGCCTGGACCTCCCCTAAGCGCGCCTCCGTGCCGCGCATGGTTGCCCTGGTCAGGGCATGAGCCGCCTTCTCCTCCTCGAGCGCCCCCACCATGGCAAGGCGCTCAGCCTCGGTGGTTGTCCACCGAGCCTCGGCCGCGGCCAACGCCGCCTCCAGCTCGGCGACTCTTTTCTTGGCCGGCTCCAGTTGCTGGCCGAGCTGTTGAACTTCTTCCCGATACCCATGGGCGATGAACGCCATGGTGTCGAGCTCGAGAATATGCTGAAAAGAAAGAAACGAGGGTATTGTGAGTTGAAAAGCACATATGTACGCTAAAAACTCGGGGAAATTAAGAAGAAAGCTTACCCGGGCAGTGTTGCAGTAAGCACTGCCGACGACCTCCTCCAGCGAAATACCCCGGAACACGGCCCGGTCCGCTGGAAGCACCGCACGCCGCAACATGGAGCGTGCGACCTCGGCATCTTGAAAGGCCGAGCGCCCCTCGGGAATAGAAGAGTCCGGCTCGGCCGACTCTTCTCGGAAAGCCCGAGAAGAGCTCGGCACGATCGAACCCGAGGTCCCGGAGCCGCTCGCCTCGGTGCCTCGGGTAAGCCCGGGTCCTGGCTGCTGCGGCCGGACCACGGACGGCTCCCCCCGCTGGGAAAGGGGGGTAGGGCAAGGAGGGGCCGACGGGCCCGCATCACCAACAACCCGCTCCCGCCTCGGGTCGGCTGCAGGGGCCCCCGCCTCGGGGCCACTCGTCCCGGCCGACGAAGAAGCGCCGTCCGTCCTCGCCCTCTTCCGAGGCTGGGGCACAGCACCCCCGGCCTCGGCCTCTCGCCTCCTCAGGCGAGAGAAAAGTGATGTGTTGCTGGTTGGCATGCGTGGAATATCTGAAATCAAGAATTTTGTTAAGAGTCAGACCAGTGACCGTAAAGACGGAGAACAAGAAATAAATAAATAGAATAATGCAACCGCCCTTACCCTCGGGGCGCGCCGAGCTCAGACCCACGCTCGCCAGGGCGTCCTCCCGCAGGAGCTCGGTCAGGTCGTTGCCCCTCCCGAGGGCTCGCAAAGAGTCCAGGGTCCTCAGCTCCCTCCCCGTGGGCTCGGAGAGTTTGTTGAGGGCCTTCAGCCGAGGGTGTCCCCACCTTGGCTCGAACCCCCAAGGCGCCGCAGACGCCAGAAAGAAAAACTTCCTCTTCCACTCGTGAATCGAGGAAGGGGCACCCCGGAAGAGTGACATACCGCCCCGAAAGGCGAAATATAACCACCCTACGTCCGCCGGGTTTTTCTTTAACAGAAAACACCGGCGAAAAAGGCCTACCGAAATCGGGATTCCGTGCCCAAGGCACAGGGATAAAAACCCGATTATGGTCCTCCATGAGTTCGGAGCCAACTGCGCCGGGACGAGTTGGTACTCGGCCAGCAAGTCGCTCACGAACTCATGGGCGGGAAAATGCAGGCCCGCCCAAAGTGTCTCGCGGTAAACCGCGATCCGACCTGGGGGCGGCTGCGTCACCCTGTCTTCCGGCCCTGCGGTTTCAAGGCGAAACCCGGGCTGGAAGAAGAAACGGGAGCGGATTAACTCCAGCTCCTCTTCCGACAGACTCGACCCAACCTCTTCGGGACCGGAACCCATTCTCACGAAAGAGTGGAGCAAAAGTTAAGAGTAGAAAATGGAAGTTGACGAGGAGGAGAAAAGAGGAAACCCTAGTGAAAACAAGAAGAAAACCTACTGGACATTGCCGGAAATCGCTCCGGGCACCACCAGCAAGATTCAGCTGAGGGAGGAAGCAGGGGGGAAAGACGACGAAAATAAGAGGCAGCCAAACAAGACCTTTAGGGCAGACTCATGGGGTTTATATAGACCCCCCTGACGGCCCAGATCGACGGGGTCGGTTCCCATCCCCCCGACCGGGTTGCGCCACGTGTCGACCTCGGAAGCCGGGGCACCGTATTCACTCCGGTTTAATAAATCGGATACGAAATCGAAGCGTTGTCCCATCAGATCTCGGGGCCTTATCATGGGTCCACAGAATCAAATCGTCTTGAGGAACGAGCGGACGTAACCCCCGCTCCCCTCGTTTAATAAGATCTGGGACACGTGGAGCCCCGATGAGGCCTCCACTTCTTCGGAATTATGATCCAGTAACATGAAATCGAAAGCGTCCGACCTCGGGTCGCGCCGCGTGTCCGTTTCAAACCCCGTAACGGCACACTCATTAATGAGCCAGAAACGTCGATTACGGAATCGAGACACCGCCTCGACGAGCTCGAGGTCCCCCATCATTAATCCGCCGTAAAACGATCCTGGCGATTCAAGAAGCATGATGATACGAGCCCCATCATTAGCTCACCGAATAAAGCAGCCTCGAGACGCCAAAGGACGCATATCTCACCATGAAAGCTCCGGAAAGCACAAGGGGGCGGGCGAGACCTTCATCCCAACCTTAGTGACAGACTTTACTTCCCACGTCCGAGCCCCACAAGCCGCTCGAACTCGGAAGTCGGGGGGTAGTGTTGGGGGGAATAAAGTTTCCCCCCAAATGACATAAATGCCCCTAAGAAGCCGTACAACCTCCGACCCCGGACAGCCGAAGTCAGCGTCCGACCTCGGAACGCTCGGCCACAAGACGACCGACCCCGAAACCTCCGACCTAAGAGAAACCCCGATGTCCGAGGACCGTACTCTAACACCCCTCCGGCATTTATTGCGCATGGCCGCTGTAATCTTCCGGCACACTCAACAATAAATGCGGATCTCCGGCTTACTCCATAATAAATGCGGATCTCCGGCTTACTCCATAATAAATGCGGATCTCTGACTTACTCCACAATAAATGCGCATGGCTCCTGACATTTACGGATCCCCAGCTCTCCACGGCAAATCGACCTAGCAGGGTCTAGTCGACTATGATAAGTCTCTGATCTCGGCCATACCACCGACATCAGTGCAATGATTCGCCTGACCGAGCGCCGACCTGAACAACATGCCAAGCCGTACTACGGCCTCGCCCTGTTACATCACAGGTAAACCGACCCCCGCATATAAAAGGGAGCCTTGGCCTCTCAAGAGGGGATTGGAACATTCATATACCCAAAAATCACTGTTTATCTCCTTCTCCCCACTATTTGCCCCCTCCCTGACTTGAGCGTCGGAGGGCCGGCGCCGGAGAACCCGGCCACCGGTTCGTGTGCAGGCACCCGGACGGAGGACGCCGCCAGCCAACGGATCGCCGCCCCGCTGCGAGGACCTGCTGTTCCTTCTCTCCGACCGCCCCGGACGGAGGACGCCGCCAGCCAACGGATCGCCGCCCCGCTGCGAGGACCTGCTGTTCCTTCTCTCCGACCGCCCCGGACGGAGGACGCCGCCCGCCGACAGACCGCCGTCCCGCCGTGAGGACTAACAGTCGTTCCCTCTCCTCGACCGAAGATTGCCCCCGGGTCCAATTTCCAGCGACACCACTCTTCTTCTCCTTCTAAAGAGCTTCAAAAGGTGTGAGGCACAAAATTTTATTTTCCTTTTGGAGCCAATTTTTGTTTTCATTTCTTGTATCATGAAATGAATCCAAAGAAAAATAGACATATCATGCTTGCTCAACCAAAAGAAAGAAAGAGGAAGCAAAACCTATTCGTCGTAAATGCGAGTCTAATGGGCGTGTAACTGCATGCTGGAGAAACCTCATCAAGGAGTCCGCAGACATACTTAAGATTTTGGTTTGTGCACCATGAGATCATATATTCCCATGAAGGTACCAATGATATGTTGAACTATTCTTTATTTGTATTGTAGAAAATTCTGTTTTTTATTTGGCAGTTTGTCTGAATGGGGACCATGTGACGCAATTCATGAATCATTGCCCCACGTACGAGTTACGACGGATGTGATTCACGGGGTTCGATGGATCTGATCCATGATCCTTTATGACTTGCGTGCTATGGATTGGACATAGTTTGAAAAATTTGCCAGTGTCCTAAATTGCGTCCGTATGCGTTGGCACGAGAGATGAAATGCCATAGGGTGGCGAATGGTGGTCGTCGCATGAGCGGGTCCACATCTTGTTTGCACACCTAATGCCAGCCTTGCATACACCACTCTAATTTATGCAGCTGGATGTGGCATGTATTTTAGAGTAGTATTTTGGACAGACTTGCCAAGCTGGTTCGATTGTATTTTATAATATTTTATTTTTTTCATTTTACTGGATATATTACCTACACGCTGCTGCAGTAACCTACCTAATGCCTGCCTTGCATGCACCGGTCTAGCTTATGTAGCGTAAATAGATGTGACATGCATTTTGGAGGAGTATTTGGACTGATTCGTCAGCTGTTTCGATTGCATTTCATGATATCTTAGTTTTTTGTTTTACTGGATGTACTACCTACACGCTGCTACTGTAGCCTACCTAAGGCCTGCCTTGCATGCATCGGTCTAGCTTATGTAGCGTAAATAGACGTGACATGCATTTTGGAGGAGTATTTGGACTGATTCGTCAGCTATTTCAATTGCATTTCGTGATATCTTAGTGTTTTGTTTTACTGGATGTACTACCTACACACTGCTACTGTAGCCCACCTAATGCCTGCTTTGCTTGCACCAGTCTAGCTTATGTAGCGTAAATAGATGTGGCATGCATTCTAGAGGAGTATTTTGGACTGATTTATCAATTGTTCTTATTGCACTTCGCGATGTCCTTTTTTTTATTTTACTAGATATATTCAACTAGACATGTATGATTCATTTGTCTTGGCAAAAAAAAAAAAAGCATAATAACATTGGCCTTAGAAGGATCCTCATCTCCTCTATATAAAAATAAAATAAAATAAAATGATAGAACAACATTAGACCTGCGATGCCAGTGAGAAAACAAAAATCTATTTTTCTTAAGAGAAGGCAAAAATCAAGAGGGTCTTTGTTCACGTCCTCTAGGAAACAAAATGAGAGACGGAGAGAAAGATAAAATATTTTATTAGAGCTGAATGAATCCAAGCATTGCTATATCTGCATTCCTACTTAGTTGAATTTTTTAAAGAATTATACTTAGATACATTTGAATATAAATTATATAATGGAATGGGATTGAATTTCTTGTAGAAAATATTATGAAGCGCTATATTTGTATTCCTGACATTAATATTTTTTTTCACTGCCTTTGTATTGGGCAAGTATGGAGAAAAGTTAAAGAGAAAGTTGGATTGAAAAGGTTCCCTCCTTACTTTCATTTGTATATAAATTTATTTTCTTTGATTAATAAATTTTGGGGAAGTGTTTGTTTTCACTCCAAATGCAATCCTTGTAAATATTTTGGAGAACATGACAAAAATATCCAACTGACATGCAAATTCTTAAATTGAAAAATGAAGGCATGGAAGACTGGATTGCTTGTTATAAAATTTTTAGGATGTGGCCACATGACATCTATGTAAACTCTACCGTTCTCCTCGCCTTTGAATTTACTCTTACATTTAATAATAGATAAATAAATAAAAATTTCTTTAACTAAGCCGAACACGAGAAATGTTATACAATTTAGATATACTTTTTAAAATTATAGTTATTCGTTCTCTTCATATGTGTATTACACTTTCCTGACATTAATCATCTCTCAATGCATCTAGATGACGCGCGGATATCATCTTATTGCACACTAGCTGGACTATTTTACGGTATAATCATATCCATTTTATATTTATTTATTACATATAATATAAATCTCATGATCAAACATGTAAGAATAGTTGTTACAACTTTCCCCGACTACCTTTTCTTTTCTGGTGTCACTTAAATTTTCCTACCAAAGTATTTATATTTTCCTCAAAGGTGAACACTTCTAATGAGACCAAGCTTAGTTGCTCGGAAGATCACGTTTGTCACCATCGAATTCGGTCTCGTCCATCCATTTGGCCCGCCGTCTAATCATCACGGCGATGACCGTCGGCGGTCCGACGGACTCATGCCGTCCTCACATCATGATCAAGGACAGTCAACACCATATGACCCAGCTTTTAGGACCAATGAGAGCAGCATATTTGAATTTTTTTAATCACCGGGGCCCACATCCGAATCAACTCGAATTAAAAAGTATTTAGGGCTAGTTTAGTTCGCGGGAAGATTTTTCTTTTTTAGGAATATGATTCTTGGAAAACAAATTTCTAGAAAGAGGATGCCTAGGAAAGTACTTTTGGCATGTTTGGTTGATCATGGAAAAGTGACAAATTTCCAAAATGCTTATGTTTGGTTGGACATCCACTTTCCTAAGAAAGTTATGTATAATTCATATTATGCACTTAATAAAAATCAGATCTTTAATGCCTCTTTAATGCTTCTTTAATGCTGAAGTATTTTTGGAAAAAAATAAAAATAAAGTGATTTTCGCCTAATGGGAAAGTAACTTTTCCATGTTTCTCATGAGAAAGACTTTTTCATAAAATGTGGGAATCATATTTCCATGGAAATACAACTTTTCCATCTCTCTCTTTTGAAAACTCCAACCAAACAAGAGGCATCTTATTACTTTCCCGTTGATCACACTTTCCCCCCTTCTTTTTTCGCGAACCAAACGGGCCCTTAAAACCGCACCGGCGGGGATCACATGGTTCAAACTTGGTCAAGTCTTTAATTAAATAGTAATAATAATAAAAAGGTTTAGTTTTGGGGTCCCGCTCGCCGGAATGACGTCAACGCTCGATTGCTTTCACGAGAAGCAACAACCGACCGGAATCCAGCCGTTTGATTGTCCTGATTAGCACACACGTGAGCCCGCACGGAGATTTCGCGTATCCGTGGGCGTCTGATTGGAAGATAAGTGGGGATATGACAGGAAAGGTGTTGTTCAGTTATTTTGTTAAATAATAATTTGGTTTTGATCAATAGATAGCCAACTTATTTAAATATATTTATTCTATTTTATTTTATTTTATAAAAATTTTTTTGAAACTCCAAACATTATTTATTTACGACGAAAGAATGCAGAAAAATAAGTACAACTATATCCAAATTCATACATTTTGTTCTCTCACAATCAAGTGCGACATGAAAGAATATATATATATATATATTGATTTATTCTTTAACACCAAGTGTTGGTTGCATGAATCTTTTATAGTAGTTTCTACATTTTTTTTTCTACAACTAATCACAATGAGATTCAATTATTGCAGTGTTAAAAATTAATTTTTTTAATTAAAACATGATTGTTCATAAGTTATTTGATGAAGTGCTTCTTAGTCGGTTCAATTCTAAACTAGACTGACATAGAAAAAAGTCTCTAAGAAACTATAAACAAGATATATGTGCTTTTTTCGTGCTGCATACTTGTCTACATTGTTTGGAAAGGTATAAATTATTATCTTGTAAACGGTTTAATTGATGCCAGTTTTGGCTGTTGTGGAGGAAATCAAACCACATTCGAAAGTGGAGAAAAATGAAGGTGATTATGCCCAAATTAAATTGAGACCCCACCTTAATCAATTTATCCTTTCTCCTTTTCCCCTCGCCTTCGAGCAATCAGGCAACCAATTAATTCGTGTGCCTATTGTTAGGAACATGTGTTGGGTGTGCAGCCATTCACGGGATTCCATGCGATTCATTGGTAGCTGGCAAGAATCCATGGGCAAGCAAACATAAAGTTAGATTGTTGCAAACTACGGTGGAAAAGATCAGTCAACAAAAATTATATATGAGACAACTGTTGAAATCCACGAATTTCAGCAACCACAAGGGTGCAATTGAGTCAGATAGCTAAAGACTTGAGCTCAACTAGATTCAAAATACTCAGATCTGAAACTTGACTTGAGATTGAGATTGATCGAATCTTAACATCTAAGCTCGCACGCGACTCGATCAGAGAAATAATACTCGAGATTGACTCGATTTGACTCAAATATCAACCAAGTCATACTCGAGCTTGAGTTCAAACTCGAATTCGAGCTTTGGTCATAATTTAAAAGTATAGTTAAAAGTTAGAAGTTAGATTAGCTTAAAAAAATATAAATATTATATTTAAAGTACTAAATATATTAAAAATATTATACATACACACACATATATTTGACTAGGTTCACAAGTTTTCAAGCGAGTATTTTGCTAATTGAGCTCAACTAGAAAGATAGTTCGAGCTACTTGAGCTTGATAGTAGTCATGCTATGTCAAGTTTGGATCCGAGTTGAGCTTGAGCAGCTCACGAGCTGCTCAACTCATTTGCACCTCCAGTTAGAAGATCACATTTAGAAATGTGAGATTGTCGTCATTAATCCGAAGGAGAATTCAAATCTACTTCACAACTACGGATCATTTACAAGAGAATCAAAGTATGTTAGTTCGTCTAGATGGCTTGTGTGTTTAAGATGGTCTTCTAGCCTTATAGTACATGTTGCACCACATTAGTGTGCACCAATAGCCAAGCATTGAGCTTGATCGTCAATAGTGCGTGTGCGCGCGTGCGCGTGCACGTGTATGTGAGAGAGATTTATTGCATCTCGATATCAAGCTCAATTCTTGAATCAATGATGCGCAAGCCACTGAGGAGCGCAAACGGCGAGAAGCACAGGTAAAGTGCGCTCCACATTTGTACCAACATTCTATCTCATAGAACACAAATGTTTTGACATTTAGAAATCAAATTCTAAATGTTTTCCAGATCTAGCATCTATAGGTGTTCTGCTCGGTACATCCCATTTACTCATAATATCATGTCATGCTTGGTCATCACTTTTCTTCAATTCAATATCGGTAGGAGTGGGATTTGGCGTCCATATGACAAAAGATATTCTGGAAGACTAATAAAGTTGCAGTGCCTACCTCTCACTGCATCAAATCCGTGCATGCATGAGATGGCCGGCATCCCTTCTCTTTTTTATTTCGACATCACTTAGAAATGTACACCATTAAAGGAGCAAGCAGGACGGTTTCACAATCACAATTTAGAAGAGCAATGGTACCGCAGACTAAACTTTCCTTCGACCTAATGGTAAAAAGAGGCTAAAAGTAAGTGCGCCATACATGAATGCGATTGCTGCTGAATTGCCAATCCACTGTTCGTGGATCTCGCTCACTTTTTAAGCGAATCAGTGCAGAAGAAAGCATCATTTTTTTTTTATTCGAACAACGACCACCAACCGCTACTTTCTTATCAGCCTTGCGACTCCTCAAACTTCTCCTCCATGGATTGATGTAGTACTCTGTGGTTGCATGTGACGCAGCTGTGCCAATAAATGAATGTACATCAGCTTTAGACTGCGTAAATGAGATCTTGGGGATCTCTTGGGCTACGGCATTGTCGAGGTTTTCCGCTGGCTGGGCTCTACGGCAGCGCATCATATGTTGACTTCCATGGTACCGGTAGCTGTACGGCTCATTAATGAGCCGGGGCTTCGATGCGTGCGTGCTGCGTTCACCCGGGGGTCCCGGAATCGCAGGGGCCATGCATCTGTGCTCTTAGAAGAGATTCTTTCTTATTTCCACCCACTGCCGGAAACCTCTTTCTTTTATATATATTCCTACAAAATAAGACGAAATCTTTTTTAACGTTTTCCCTTCTCCTAAAATTAAAGCAGAATTTTTTTTTGTGTCAATGTAACGTAACTAGTTGATTCCGGACGTTTAAATTGATAGGGAGGTGAATCGATCGTATGTATTAGAGTTTTTGTGAGAAGAGACATGCAGCAAATTAGGCTTTGAGAAAATAGATACCGAATGATACTCCAAAATCTTTTGGCCCGATATCACAAGCGATTGCAATGGCTCAAGCTATGCCAAAAAGATTATTTTTGATCCAACAATAAGCTAAGGTCATCCAAGTCCCAGGCAATTTCTTTCTTGATTTTATTGGTAAGAGATTAGTTATGATGCAAGTACTCTTATAATTTTTAAAGTAAATGTGGGAATAGTCGGCATAAAAGAGAATGATGAAGTGATGATGGAATATATTTATAAATGTGGTTCGTTCTTGTAGAGTTTAGATCAATAGTCCATCATTACCTTCTATTGGATCAACATTGACATCAAATCAATTTGTAAAAGGGTTCTAGAGGTCCAACTTCTCAATCCAATAAAAGAGATTTTTCTAAAACAGAAAAATAATATTCAAACAAACTCATGTATTGCAGGTCAAGGGAAGTATATATGGATGGCCATATACAATTCCTCATCTAATTAGAATAATTTAGTAACGTACACAACCTGATTCGATTCCTCATCTGATTAGAATAATTTAATTATGTATACAACTTGATTCATAGACTGCTGTCTTTGGAAACTGCAGTTTTCCTGATTCTTAGAAAGTATTATCGATGAACGGTAGCAGTAAAGACAGGAAAAAAAGAGGCGGGCGACGGGAATACATGAGAACGTCAGGCTTCAAGATCCATGCTTATTTTTCTTCAATAAAGAGAAAAACGATGCTGCATGAAGCTAGGAACAGAACATCTCATGTTATACGAAGTTCTGTCAGAGTCCAGGCATGGATATCTGGATGGCCAGAACTAAACCAGCTTCTATAATTTTCAGTGACGGCTAGCTATCGGCTATCCAATTCCACTAGGAGAGCGATGTCAGACTCTTTGTTTATTTGGCGTCCATGTATCGATTGGAATATTTTCTTGTCCTCTTCTCCTTTCTTTTCTCTCTCGTTTGGGAAGGGATAGAGAACATCCCTATCCAGCTTCATTTCAATAGATAATGAGATGAAAGCAGGATACAGAGCTTTCTACAGCTCTGTAGATTTCGATAGATTCTATTTCAAAGAGGAAATAATGCACAATATTTAGTCACTGGTTCACCGTAAAGTGAAAATTCCTTTCATGTCCTAGTCCAGTCTTTTCCTTCACCTGCCTGCTTTCACTCAGGCCACCATCAAACAGGAAGCTCAAAAATTTCTACTTCTTGCGTGCTATCGTATCAAATCTTTTCCTCAAGTGGGAGTAAAAGCTAAAATCTGAATACCGATGCACAAAGGTCTGAAGAGGACGGTGGACAGATCGATTGATAAGAATATCTTGGCAGGAGCTAACTATGGGTTTCCACCAGTCCATCAATTGCCATTATCGCTTCTTCTGTGGGGCAATAGAGTGGAGCCAAGACCATTGCTTTCTGTCTCTCTCAAAGTCTCGAGCAGCTTGTATTGGAGTGTACTAGAGAAAAGAAAGTAGCTCGTACTGGAGCATCAAAGATTTAACGCAGAAGCAACGAGATGAGCCGATGAGAAGGACATCATTTGCCACTTGCTTTGCCGCACTACTTGGGTCGGGCCCAGTAGTGATTACACCGAGGGCCGCATCTTTGAGGAGCTACGAGAGGAACCAGACGGAGGCAACTTGATAAGAGCACTCGTGTTCCTTCCAAGATGAGGTGATTGAGGGAGGAGGGGCAGGAGGAGGTGGAGCACTCGCCCATTCGTCGGATGCTACGGGAGTGCCGGATTCTCCAAAGGCATGTCCTGCAGGAGGCGAACCAGGCGGCTGACTGGGTCGCCTCCTTCGTTGCGCACCACTTCGGAGACCTTCTCTGAACGTAGTAGTCTTTTGTTCCTTTGGCTTTATGTTGTTTGCTTGATGCTGATGTAGCTGGCTGTGCTCATGCTAGGTTAGTGTGAGTTGCCGTTTTCAAAAAAAAAGAAGATGAGATGATTGGTTCTTGTAAGTTCAATTTTTATCATACTATTGCCGACGCATTAAATAATTCACTTGGTAGGCCTTGAGTTGTCGATCATCCTTATAAATGATGAGAAATTTTGGAGCTTAAAAAGCTCAAAATCTATATCCATTTCGTGGTGCTTCTTGCCCCCCGTCCCTCAGTTGTCGGGTCTAAAGTTGTCGGCAGATCCGATATGATCTAACCCGATTTTTTATTGGATTGAGTTTGGATCCAATATTTAAACATGAACATCAATTTCTGATCGGTATGGGTGAAACAGTGCAAGCGCATGAAGTTGTTCTAATTGCTGAGTTGTGAACATTTCCAGCAGTAAGCTTTCTCCATTGTAAGGTCCAACATCATGCTCTTTAAACTGCAAGATTTATTGTGATAAAGACCAATCTCTACCACCCTCTCCTTCAGTAGGGTATTATTTTCCCCGACTCTAATAGGGGTTTGCGACGTCGCTAATGTAATTTTTGGATGCCTAGATTAATTTCCAAAAGTTTTTGAGAAAAGTTTAATCTCCAAAAGTTATTAATGAGTTTGTTGACTTTTTCTTGAAAGAAAATAGATCAGAGGTTTTTTGGGGGTAAATATAAGAGTGTGATCTTTGGCTTTCTGTATTTGTGAATCCTACCAGCTAACTGCACGAAGCTTGCTCGTCTAGGCATAGAGAAGACAATACATAACTAATTAAGCGGAACATAACTTTTATAGACATAAGGTGGTGATTAAAATACAAAGAAAAATAGTATATATTGAACTTAAAATTAAAGGTGCAAATAGGTCGGATCAGATTGGGTCATGAGTGACCCCGACCCAACCTAATTTCTTATTCGAGTTCTAATTTTGGATCCAAACTTGACCCGATAGAAGATCGGGTTGAATCCGATCGGGTTTACCACTACAATTTTTGACCTAACGAATCATTCGGATCAGATCAATATATAACTTTAGGGGCCCAACCCAAAAAATTGGGTTTGGATCTGGTCCAGTTCGGTCTGATTCGAATCAACCCATCCATGGCTTTAAAACTTGTGTTTGCATCCGCGGGCTGCAACCCGCAGGTCCAAATAATTTTACAGATTCAGGTTGGAACAGATTGGGTCGTAGGATCAAAAATTCAAAATTATCTAAATTTCAAATGGGTCAGGTCGGGTCGGGTCTGAATTCAGTAAACCTAGACTCAACCCGACCCTACGAGTCCTCCAAAATGGATCGGATCGAGTCTAAACATATCGAGTCAGGTTCGATCGAAGCACGGATCAATCCGACCCATTTGCAACCTTACTTAAAATAAGTTGACCTATGTCTATTTGCAACCTTACTAAAAATAAGTACAACTTGGGGCTTTTTCTATTTGTACCGACAAATAAAGAGTTGGAAAGAATTGGGTAGATGCTAGTCATGAAGCACAAGTTACAATGCTTGATTTTTGGAGTACCACCTCGCTCCTCTTTCCTTTTTCCCCCTTATGAAAAGCACCCCGATCCTAAGAGGACTAATTAATCAAAACTAATGCCACCCTTAGCAATAATCAGCATAACCAAATCACATAGAGACTCAGATGAATCTTTGCCGACAATAACAGATTAGGCAAATTAATAATTTAATGACTTAGGCAAGACCTTTGCAGAATAAAAGTGAAGCAAGAATTCGAAGGCAACGAATAGGGAGGAGATGCTCCTAGCATTTGTTTAAAAGAACGTTTGTGGGACTCTTCATAGATTTTTCTATAAAAAAAGAAAATCCTCGATACCTCTCCTATCCAAAATCAAATTTTCTATAAACCTTCTCATGTGATATATTCTGCCAAACTGCTAGAGCGGGTGATTTTCATGCACCTTCAACAGCTGTTGGGTGACGATAGCTTTTAACATATTCGATCCAACGCTAGTTTTGGTAAAACTCTTATAATGCCGGAACATAATTTTTGACGTATAGGACTGAAATTGGATCAGATACTAACATATCTATATTCATATTTTTATTTGTGTAAAGAATACATATACGGTACAGATATTAGTCGGATGTAAAATTTTATATTCCTATTTATTTTAAAAGGATGCAGATACAAATCAAATACTGAAAGTATGTATATAAATCGAATATTTAAATTTATGACCACAGAATTAAAGCTATTACTAAATAGATAATAAATCCAGCTAATAGTATATTAATATGGGTATTTATTTATTTTTTTAAATATTTATGAGTATTATATAAAATTAAATAAGATTACAAATAGAATCGGATCTTTTGGATAAGGATTAGATAATTGTCTATTCATGTTTATATCCATTTTTTTTGACATATATATATTAGTCGGATGCTCAAATTTATATTTATATTGACATATATTTGAATATAAAAATAAATTTTAATAAATATTATTCCATTAACCTTCACTAATTGACGTGGCTTAGCTACGAGATCAAATATAATCTATTCACCCCATGGCGCTTTGGTCCCCATAAACGGCAAGGGGCGGGGCTCGATTCTACCAGTAGTCGGCCTTGTTTCACTCGACCCCGGTTATACTTCTACAACTTTAAAAAATAAAAAAAATCAGAAAAAAATATAACTTCTTTGAACCTCATTTATTGCCAGGCACGATAATAAATAAGGACGCATCCCACACCGCCATGGTTACAAGGCTCGCTGGTTTTCTCCACCTGCTTCTCAGGATCATCCCTAGCTCGATCAGATCCTTCCCATTGGACACGAAGGTATGCAAGAGCTTGAGATTGGTGGATCCAGAGGCCAAGGAGACCGAGGAATGAGGATTTGGATGAGAGGTTAGGAACTCGTAAGAGCGCCGGTGAGGCTCAAGGGCATGAAGACTGAGAGGAATCCAAGAGCAGTTAGAAGCATCGCCATTTTCTCCAGTGTGACGAGAAGGATAAGCCTTCTCTCGGCTGCGATGTCTCTTACAAGACTGCAACATGGCTTGCTTGTGTGTTGGAACGAGTAATGAATTACTCTTAAAAGAAAGAAATTAAAATATTAGAGTGGCGCTAGGAGAAATTATACATGCACTATATTTACCACGTCAGCGGTGCACCATAGGAACAATACAAAATGAGATAAGAAGAACAACAATATGAAACAAGCACAAGATGAATGAAGCCCATAGAAACGAAACTAGATAATTGGTGTGGTATATCATCATGTGGTGCACATCATGTTGGATATAAATGCTCATTTGAAGCTAACAACAAACTAACCATGATATTTATGATTGAATTTGGTTAAACCTAGATTTTTAGTCTATTAAGAATAGTAGAATTTAAATGAAAAAAAGTACGTGAGGATTCGTATAATCGTGTGTTTAGTTTTATATCCGCTATATGTTAGAAAGATTTTTATCGTATCAGTTTGAACCGAATAGTATGAGGCATACCGTATCGTACCAGTACGGTCTGGATATCTGTACTAATATTTGGTACATTGAAAAAATTCTATACCGTACTGTAACAATATAATGTTAATATGGTATCGATACGAGATCCAATACCAAAAATAGTGTATCTTATTTTGAATAATTATATCGCTAAAAAAGATTTAATAACATCCTCTAACCAACTTTTCGAGTCGCCGTTGGGAAGGAGATAACTTTTCAGTTGAAGTCTCGAGCCGTCGTAGGGAAAGAGATTTAAGAGTGCGGGGAGAAAAAGAAAGAGGGGACATTTTGTGTACTCGTAATGGACGACAGCTGCATTTGGAATTGGTGGGGAACAAGAAGATTGGTGATCGAGCGGCTTTGGTGGGTGGCGTTCCCCAACTTCCGCAGCCAACCCACCTTCCCCAAATCTATCTCGGCGTCAACATCATCGGGCACTCAGAGAGAGGGAAGTGCTGGTTGGATAGAAACATGGGACCCAACTGTATTGAAAAGGATTTTCCCCTGGAGGCTTGACAAAAGAGAGTTCTCCTTAAAAAGTTTTTTTTTAAAAAAAAACAGAATATAAAAAAGAGAAGCTTTTATTATTATTATTATTATTTTACAATGACGGCCCATATCGATCGATGTAAGTATAGCCAACAAAATTTTTTAAAAAAAAACAACCGTAGATGAGAAAACTTTTAATATATAAATAAGATAGACGCCGCATAACATTTCTGCCTACTTAACGTGGTCTTCTTGAGATTGCTTCTCTAATAAAAAGCAAAATCTAGGGTGTTATGCGTGCACCACAAAGTCATGCAACATTTTGTAAGAATTTGTAATTGTAAAAAGGTAATGCTAACTAAATTCGAAGAATATGATTCAAGTAATCCAACGGTGTGTAGCTTCTCAACTACTAATGCCTAGATAGAGCCGAGGTTGCACATGAAATGTCATGGATTGCCAGGTTTGGAGTCGAATAAGTTTCCTGAACTTAGGCAATGAAGCATCATGCTTGTGCTCATAGCCTTATCAGGGTGTCAGACATCACAAGCATTTTTCTTTAGATTGCATCCCGTTAAGTCGCATGTTACTAAGTCACACTTTTTCCTCTACGTCCGAAGAACGGGTGCCCTTTATCCTAGAAACTCTGGCATATCTACAAGCTACTTCAGATATATTGGTCCTCTAGAGAAGAAAGCATGGTCATCAAGAAAAGAAACTAGTTCATAGGCTGCAAGAGATCTCTGTCATTGGAGTGTGAAGAGCCTCCCACAAGAGCTCATGGGGTATAACCAACTAAAGCCCCAACCATGCCAAACCAATTTTGACTGTACCAAACCAAAGAGCCACGCCGTCAGCTTCATCTTAAATGGTGTACGAACTGTGCTAATCCATACCTACTTGATACAACCTGTATTAACCCGTTCTATACCATGCCATCCTACACTGCCGAAATGAAACCAATGGGCATCATGCCATAATCTGCACAATGCGAGATCTTACCCTACTGAACCTGTAATACTTTAGGGGACTCTCACCTCTCCAGACTCCAACGGGCTGCACCCAGTTGGCATCTCATTCCAATACCTTCTCCCTTCTTGAAACCCAGAAAACATAAATCGAATCGAGAGCTCAGCATAAACATAACTGCTGTAAATTGTAATACCTCTGTCATGGTCAAACAGGCCTACGAAGAGATTAACGTGCCTGTTATCGAACAGCATGGCTCATGTGGTATTGAGCCAATCATTACCTACAGCATTTTTGTTCCTACAAACTCGTTCAAAATCTTTTTTCTCCTCGTCGAGAAGGATTGTTTTCTTTTAACCAGATAAGTATAGCAAAATCTTTGTTTTGACGGCAGATACGGTGCATCAAAACGCTCTTATTGATCAACAATGCGCTCTCATGAACTCCAACCTGTAGCTAATCGGTAAGAGTACTGTGCATTTCCGTAGTTCACAGCCATGCTCTCCGTTCTCGTGCACACGAAAGATCATCGGTTTGAAAACTTACCTGTTAACTGTAGACGCCCTAATTTGTAACTGAGTTCAGGTAATATATATTCACAAAACTATCCAGAATCAGCTTCATCGACTTCCTGGCAAACCAGAAAGCATTCTGCTATGAGACTTCAGTCATATAAAATTTTTAAAACAAGTTCACATATAAGGGTCTTGAATCATCATCTCTCAGCGCCTCCGACCAACTGCATAACGCCTCGATCGCCTGCTTCTAACTGGTGCAAACCATGTCTCCCCACAGCTCTTGCGGGACCTGTTCCTCCTAAGCTCATACCCTATGGTATGCAAGTCTTCACAAATCTCATGCCTCGAAAGGGAAACAAGCCCTGGCAATATGTCTTTCTGAAAATCTCGTAATCTCCTTCCCCTCCGTAACTTCACCCCACAAGCATCATTCCCTGTTTCCTTCTCAGTAGGTTTTGCAGGCATTGACTGTCCATCATCTATGATTTCTTGTAGCTTCAAAGTAATTGCCTCAAAAGAATCAGAAGAATACGCAGGCTGATCGCTCCCTTCCTCAGTCTCGACTTCTACCTGTCCATTGCTAGCAAACTGATCCACAGGAAGTGCTACATTCTTTGAAGACATAGATAGAAGTGTCTCTGCTGCCTTGACAATCATAAGGTCCATTTCTACTGCTTCAGTTGTCTGCTGCTTGATGTTGTCTTCAGGTTTTGATTTGCTAACATTGAATGAATTTTCCGGTAGGCAGACACTAGTAGAAACTTCAGGAATGGGGACCTTCATGCTAGGAAGTCTTTCAGCAACCGGGGTGTCCAGCTGAGTTGTTCCAGAATCCGCTGTAATGGAGAGAACAGCATTCCCTTCGGCACTTTTGTCCAGCGAAGCACATTGTCTATTTCCAGTGACGTGTTCAGGCTTATTTCTGATGGAAGATTCTTCAAAACATTCATCCTGTTTCTTCTCACCTCGACTGACAGCATGGCTTGATACAGTATCTTCTTCGCTCCCCTCATGATTTGCTTGCTTGTCTTCTGAACCTCTGATTACTGTTGGTGGCAGATTGGTACTCCCAACTGATGCATGTAAGTTGTTATCTTCTATGTTGTTGCTGCAGGCCGTAATTAAGGTTGGCTTTCTGCTATCAATAAGTACATTGGAATGTGGCTGAACTGATGACAAGTCTACTTTTGCATCTCCTGGTTTACGGAAGCCCTTAGATGAGACGGCCGTTATGTTTATGCTATACTGAATTCCTCTACTAGAAACACTAGAAAAACCTTCCTCTAAGTTTTGGTAGCAATGTGCTGGACCCTCAGCACTGGACCTTTGAACCTCATGATCCAACCCATACTGATTATCATTATACTCAGAAACCTTAGTACCCACTGCAGAAGCTTGATGTGAATGTTGACTACCATGAAACAACCAATCGACATTCTTTTCCCTCTCTTGACAAAAATATGGAGCATCAGGCTGAAGTGTCACAGAGGATTCTTTTGGGCACCTGCTGCTTGATTCCCTCCAAACATCTCCATGGTGAACAACCGATGAACTTGTGGATGGAGAAGGAAATGCTTGCATGGTATCAGGCAAAGCTTGGATAGATTCATTACCTTGAGCTATGTTAAGGTCAATGTGCATTCGTTTGCACAAAGTAGTTTGCTGCTTTTGGGTTGATGGCTTGATAGAGGGATAACCAACAGATTCATTTAACTCTGTAAAGCAAAAACGAGATCATAAAAGGATGTGTAAGTTTATTGAAACATGATTAAATTGAAATACTTATGCCTTGAGTTTCTCTATGTCAAGTGACAGTTGATTTCATAAAAGGAATAAAATTCTTCAGGGTGCACACACAAATTAAGTTAAAAATGTATAGAAAGGGAGCAGCATTACGAAGGTAAGAATAGAGAGATCATGGGCTTTGTGCATCCTTTGAGAGGGAAAGATGGACCCTGTGCATCAGAGGTGTTTGATGTTATTTTTTACATCTGTCAAGATACCAGATTCAGGAAGATAGATGTAAAAAACAAGTCACGATGGGTGTACCTCAGAGTACCTAGTTCTGATACTGCTGGAGTTTTAAAGTCGGTAGCAAGTAGAATAGTAAACAATCAGAGACAGTGTTAGTCAGATTGAAATCACATTCAATAATCTAATATAGATCAAGGGAAAACGGCTATTGAATGCATGCTTCTTACTCAACAAATCACGAGTACAGCATCTGCCACAAACTCAAGGATTGATTTAGGATGGATTGATTTAGGATGTATTTGCTTGTAATCTAGAGCAGAACATGGAAGGTATTCCTAAATCCACATCTGGGCATAGACTATATAATTCAACATCTCAGAATTTGGATAAGCAGGTAGTCTAAAATATGGTCCCCGGTCACAACTTTTGCATATGTAGTAAGATACCTAGAGTGCAAATAGGAAAGGTAGACCTAAATTCTAGCCAATCTGAATACGACCCAGACAAAAAAAATGTGGATCCATAGTTGGATTGCCATGGTTATTACACGATTGGACTGACCCTACCTAACTAAATACAGCATAAAAGGATGGAGAGGAGAATTCTCGTCCATGAACTTGGGAAATTATATAAGAAATTGAATTCGAGCTAGTGTGATCTATTTAGAAATGAGTTGACATGGATCTAGCTCCATGACTTGGTGCTGATCAAGGTCAGACAACCGCCAACATGGTCATACATTGCATGTGAGATCACTAGCCCACAAAAGCTCCAAGACAAAACAGACTCTTTTAAATTCCCTGCCACCACCTATTTAAGCGACACCATTCTTGGTGATTGTCCCTCCCTTTTTTCGCTGCCAAACAGTGTTATCATTCCATGTAATATTTATGATAAAAATTTACCATGTTCCGAACACTGGTGGATACTTCCTAGGTAGATATACAACACATCCACGTAGTGGATACTTCCTAGACAGACACGTACATGCATTAATGTGCATGCACAGATGCACCCAAACAGCTGCCTGCACAGCCATGTGCCTGTAGGACCACACATATATATTGATGTATTTTCAAAATATAACATTTCCCTTGAACTGCAAGGAACACACCCTATTTGTTCATTACATGCATAAGTTTTCTTATTCTTCTTTTTCGCAACTTCCATGATATTTGTTCTATGATAACTGCACCAATTTTTTTTTTCAATTTTCTTCTCTTTGGCACAACAGAGATCTATTCATATAGAAATTGCAACTGCATGTGAAATATAGATATGGGATGAAGCTACACATTGCAAGAGCACAAGAAACATAAGAATCTAGAAGCAAAGATCATTTTAAATCTGTAACAACCTAGGACTTTACCCAAAAGGTTAGCCAAAAAGTGTTGCTTGGGTTCCTTGGCCATGTACAAGTACACAAGATTTGCCCGATGCTTAGTTTAGATGGGACTAAACACACGCATGCACAGATCCTCACATACTTCCTTATTCAAGTCCTAGCATTCTACCATGCTAAGGGACCAAAACCATTCAAATCCAATCTCAAGTACCACAAATCCAATCATAAACATCATAATCAATCTATGGTCAATCGAAATAACACTTTCACTGTGTAGATCTTAGGTACAAGAAACCCAAATAATACTTTCTGACTAGCTTTTTTTGGATGAAGTCCTGTGTTGTGACAAAATCATGCTCTAATAATGAGACAATATATAGTGTGAATGCTATGCAGCTTATATCGTAAGCTGTTATTGCTGTTTCTCGCATGCTTTAGAATCATATTCAAGCTATCTTATTGTTCGGACAATATTCAACTGCATCATTGATTGTGCAGCATTCTTGTCCTTCCAATCACTCTAAAAGTTCTAACTAACATAAATTGGACATCAAATTATATGTGAAATGAATATTTCCTATACTAAACATTGCACTCCGTTCACCAAGTTCATGAAAAAGTGGAAGGTTATTCAAAAGCAAAACAAGCTTAAGTCTTGTAATTAAGAACGTGTTGCTACCCACCAACAACTTTCCACCTTAACTAATTAGATACTTTGATTTCTAAAACTTATATATTTGTACATTTCTAAATCTTATACATTTGTACATAATATGCTAGACACTTTTTCATACATCAGCCTAGAATGTTCGTACTTAGTACTTGGCATCATAATTGAAATGTCGTTTATGATAACACTACAAGGTAAGAATTAGCATTATAAACTAATCATTCCCAAGTGTCAAACAAAATCAATCTGAATGGTTAAGATACTTCTAGTGAATTGTCAGAACGTTTCGAAGAAAAAAAAATGATATTTATCAAATGACAAACTATCAGAACCAATTTGTCAAAAAGTTTGGACACATTCACTTTTGATACTTATGCCAAATGTCCAAATAGTCAGGCCCCTCTCTTACCTTATCAACAGTTGAATTTCCACAACCAAATTTAATCTAACAAATATTTTATTACGTTAGGAATTTTGAACTTTCAGAAGCTTTTCCCCACACGGACTCCAAGCAAAACAAATGATAGAAGATCTGTCATTCTTAAATACCCAGTATACCATCTAAAATCTTCTAGAAGACCTGTTGTAAATTAATTTATTCATTTCAGATTGCAGATAAATCACAAAATCTAAATAATTGAAGATAACTTTAAATTTATTTGTTATTCTGCAGTTTTGCTTGGCAGCTGAAAGTTACACCCTCTGCAAGCCAGCCCAACTGAGAACAGATCCAGATTCAACTTTGACAGAATACTAGGCCTGAAACTGCTCCCTTTATGATTGCATATATACGATATTAATTTGCATTAACTGTTGTGATCAGCAAGCCAGCAAGACTTAGGGCTTGTTTGGATGCGGAAGATCTTACCACCGTGATAAGATCTTCCCCGCAAGTTTCTTGATGGGTTTCAACTCAGGATCTATTTGGATGCCCAGATGCTCCATCCATGAATGGTGGCTGTCCACTGTACCAAAATGGTAAGAGAGGGCCTCCAAGCACTCAAGGATTCTGGTTTTTTGAAATAAGGGTGCCATCCACAAGGTATTTCTCCTCAATGGGGATTAGTGAGCCCGAGATTTTCTCAAACTGACCCTAAATTTCTTCTAATCCCCATCCCAGAACGGTTAAGATCTTCTTATCCTTATCCAGGAATAGAAATATCCAGGGTATAAACTGTGCCGGCATCCAAACAACCCCTAAATGTATAGTGAAGGTGGGGTGGCAATTAGTCCCTAAAAAATAGGGATAAGATAAATCACCTCCACAACTGAATTAGTTCTCTCTTAAAATGAGGATCAGCTGATGCCAAAGCAGCCCCAGTCTATTTGAATCATCCATCTTTCACAATAATTTCAAACCAGAATGTCCGCCCAGAAATCTCTTATCGCATGGATAAGATTTTCCAGCATCAAACAGAGCGAAAGATGAGCAGCACTACAAGTAGTTTAAATAAATTGCACGATCCCAACAAATTTAGTCTGACAAAGAGAAAAAATGGTTTGAGAAAAAAAAAAAGAGAACATGTTTCAAAAATTGCATCGAAGCAGTGGGCAGTTATGTTGATTGAGAAATGAGAACGGATAATTATAGAAGATGATTAAGGATTCATGTCATGCAGCAGGTAAGCAAATTATAGACAAGGCGAGCAAGCAAGCACCACCTTATTAAGTGGTTGGTGGTCCGTATGTGATAACTATTAACTCGCATACACTATCCAAACTGAAATTGCATTAGAGACCCTGTTTGCTTCAGCATGCTGTACAATAAAACTGGTAAAACAGTATGCACTACTGCATTTTATATAATATACATACTGGGAATCTATTAAGTTATTAGATATTCTTTTTAATCACAGAGAATATTAAGCAACCAGTTGAAAGTTCATGGAGATTTGATTTCAACATTCTCATTGTTGGCAAATTCTCAATGCTGGAACGACTTATAGACAAGGCGAGCAAGCAAGCACCACCTTATTAAGTGGTTGGTGGTCCGTATGTGATAACTATTAACTCGCATACACTATCCAAACTGAAATTGCATTAGAGACCCTGTTTGCTTCAGCATGCTGTACAATAAAACTGGTAAAACAGTATGCACTACTGCATTTTATATAATATACATACTGGGAATCTATTAAGTTATTAGATATTCTTTTTAATCACAGAGAATATTAAGCAACCAGTTGAAAGTTCATGGAGATTTGATTTCAACATTCTCATTGTTGGCAAATTCTCAATGCTGGAACGACAACTTGTGGCTTACAAATTATGGTCTAATTTTGTGGGCGGGTCCACAGCAGTATCAATGCAGAAGTTGATCATGTTGTTTTTTTTGTAAGTCCAATATGCTACTAATTAGTGCAAATAAAAAATGAAACGCATGCAACAAACATACTGAATCAGTGATGATTGGAGAGAGTGACCAAATAACAATTTAATGCCGTTAAGTTTCCTTCTACCAGCAAATGCATCCAATTCACATGTTCAATGTGGAAGCAAAAACCTACAGCAGAGGATACTCATATCCTGAAACTATCACAAGATTCTTGATAGTTTACAGCAGAGGATGCCATTTGGATTTTGGAACCAGATTCTATATATCCAATATGTTCACATGTCCACTGTGGAAGCTAAAACCTACGGGCAGAACTCCCACGTGAACATATTGGATTTATAGAATCTAGTTCCAAAATCCAGATGGCATCCTCTGCTGTAAACTATCCAGAATCTTGCGGTAGTTTTAGGATATGAGTATCCCCTATTTCCAACTAGAGGTTAACAACATTTTGAGATTATAATGCAACGCCAGCAGGAGGCTTTAACTGCAATTCCGTGGTGGCTTTTAGTCCAATTGGCAATGCAAAATGGAATGCTCTTAATGTGCAAGTCCTAGATAACTAGCAGATACCTATCAACAGATGCAATGAATAAACCCATCAAACTCATTACGAAAAAGCTTACCAGCGAGACGGTACGTAGATTTCAGCCCTCCCCATCTGCCGCTACGATCCACATGCAAATGATTCTGTGCATGGACGCGATCAGATGAGATGGTTGGCGGCGAACCACATTTATCTGCAGCATTATTGATCGGAGCCACCAATCCAGAGGAGGAAATGAGATGCGCTTCCCCATTAGACTCCAATTCCACAGGCTCTTCTTCTAAATCAATAACAACACGGGCGTTCGAACAACTGCCCTTGTTGAGATCATCAGCCACTTTGGCATGCATATTAGCCTTCAGCCACTCTGAATTCGTGGCATTCTCACCACACACAGAACCCTTTACTCCCAAGCATCCGCCACCATTCTCTTTCCCTGGATGTCTCATAAATTCCTCCGCAGGGAGCTCCAGATCAAAATTCCTCACCCCATTCTTATGGACTTCATTGATGTTACCCTGTGCCCGCGTCGAGCTCGCCTGCACATTGCTCTCCTTTCAGAAATTCTCACCCATGCATTGCCAAGATCAGAACTTAAAAGAGAGTGGGCGAAAATAAAATTTCTTACCATCAGCAATCCGGACTGAGCAGTATTACCAACTCTTTTCTCCCCCGCGGATCCGCTGCACTCCGCCGAGCCCTTTCGAGGGGGCAGCGAAAATTGAGTATATACGCCAGATTCTTTCCGGCCGAGTTCGCTCATCAGGTTCTTCTGGGTCCAGTACAGCCGATGCAGTTCCTGGACCTAAAAATTCCATAACCGGAAAACACCCCATGCTTACATTATCGAATCGGAAAAAGAAGGAAATCGAAAAGGGGATCTATTCATGAAATTCTAAACAACTTTCTTTTTTCCCATAAAAAGAAAGAAGAAATCTCCGAACCTGATTCCTAAAGATGACTTCATGCTGAAGCATTGCCTGCTTCAATCCCTCCTTTATCGAATCCCCGTACGTCTGTACCGAGCTGTTCAGGTTCAAATCTCCTCCTCTCCTCAGCATCATCGTCGTCGTCGTCATCATCCCTCGACCCCTCTCATGGATCAAAAATCCTCACTCAAACCGGATTCCCATCCTCCATCCCGTCACCAATCTTTCCCTACAACTATTGCTGCGACGAGCAAAAACTATATAACGATCAGGAAAAACACCAGGGTTTATATATCCATATATATGTCTATATATATATATATATAGAGAGAGAGAGAGAGAGAGAGAGAGAGAGAGAGAGAGAGAGAGAGAGAGTTAAGGCCGAACCTTGTAAGAAGAAGATCGGAGGCAAGCTTGGGTTCCGATGGCGGCGAGCGAATCCCATTGGAGCGGGGAAGAAAGGGTCGAGGGGGGAGGGACAAAAAGGGAGAGAAGGGAGGGAGGATCTGGGGGGCGGAAATCAAGCTTTCGGAGGAAAGAGATGAGGAGGGATCGGAATAATTGGGCCTGAGGCTCTGCTCTCTCGCTTTCTTTTGCCTCTCCTTTTCTTTTATCAAACAGCTGCGCGGCAGCCCCTGCCGCTATTCCTGCGAAAAGGAAAAGAGAAGAGATGTAGAGAGCTGCGGGAAGCGAAGGGAAGGGATGAATCGATCATGGATGATGGATTGGATCGATTCCCTTTTTTTCTTCTCTTCTCCCCTCTTCGTGCTCTGCGGGGGGAAATTTATCGACTTGCAGTGACACAAACACACACACACGCGACCAGTGACACGGCAGGATCGGCTGCTGCTCCCACCACTGGAGATGGCTTCCTAACTTTATTAAAAAAAATCAGTACTGCAAAAAGCTTCGCGCGAGTATAACCATCTGCGTGTCTATTTCCCCTTCTGCCCCCACTCCTTCCCTATTTTGCCCACTGTCTGTCCCTTTAACTATTTTTGGACTCTGTTCTTCCTTAAATGCCCGCCTTGTTGTTTTGTCCCATGGGAGAGCATGCTTTCCTCATTTCTTTCTATGATGGACTCCGTGACTCTGTCTGATGAAACCAAACGGAGACTGGACGTGGGACCGCAAAAGCGGAGCTCCAACGGATTGCCGGCTTCGGGCGTGGGTTTGGATCCAATTCTTCGCCAATTGCGGCCTCCAAGCCTGGATATCGCGCATGATTATATCTTACACCCACTGTCCCAGCTCAGCAGTACATTAGACCAATTCTTTTCCGCCAAATATTTTCTTTTTTTTTTTTCAATAAACATAAAATACAAAAACAAGAAAAACTAAAGAAAAAAAAAAAAAACAAGACCCTCCTCCTCCTTCATTCTCTTTCCACCGATCTCCTCGCACTTTTTACCGTCGGAGCTGGCCACATGTTTCAAGGTCAATGCCCTCCTCCTCCATTTCAAGTAATCCTTCATCGATGCCATTGCCCTCACTCCCTCGATGATTCGGGAGAAGGGGCAGAGCGCTCGTTTTCTTTTTTTTCTTACTCTGAGGTAGCAGATAGACCCAAATGCTTGGAAGAGGATCGAAGAGCGAAGCACTTGACAAAGAGGAGCAGTACTCAGAAGATGGAGGCAGCTAGGGTTTCATTTGCCCAGAAGAAGAGGCGGAGTTTTCGCGTTTCGTTTCTTTCTTATGCTGAGGTGGCTAGATAGAAACACGTGATCGATTAAAAAAAATTGGTCCACTCTGGGACAAAACACACGCCCATACGGGTTCTCACAACGCTCGCTTCCTTTTTTTTTCTTACTCTAAGGTGGCAGATAGACCCAAATGCTTAGAAGAGGATCAAAGAGCCGCACTTGGAAGATGGAGGCAGCTAGGGTTTCGTTTGCCTAGAAGAAGAGGTGGAGTTTTCGCGTTTCGTTTCTTTCTTATGCTGAGGTGACTAGATAGATACACATAATTAAAAAAAATTGGTCCAATGTACTGCTGAGCTTGTACACCAGGCGTAGGATATAATTTCTCGAATGACAACAGAGGCATGTCACATGTGCGTGTCCCATGGGCAGGTTAGGCCGGCCTAGCCTTCCTGTCACTGTGTCAACTGTTATCCACACATTTGAAGTCGGTCAGCTTGCGGGCAGCACTAAGCATTGATCATTAGATGCCAATGGGACGATACATGCTGGACCAGTAAGGAGAGGGGACGGTAAAGGTCGAATAGTTCATGCGCTATTACGCTTCGAGTATCTTAATCAGGAGTGGCCCAGCGAATGTGACGCTTTTGGACCATGTAGCCAATTTTCCTAAAAGTATCCTGCATTGTAGTAACCAAAAAGCCTGTGTCAAGTAGCATATAGAGTGCTCGATTAAACAAATCAGTAAGGGGGACCGTGCATGCATGTATATTTTCCGAACTTGAAAGAGGAATTGATATGACCCTATATGTTTATATATAGAAACCCGACAGTGTTGGTTATCATATATATGCAATAAGATCTGCACTAAATTTACTGAAAGGAGAGAATGATCTTCCGGAAAATATGAAAGGTCTAAAATGTAACATGTTCATCGTTGCCCATGTATGGTGTGATGTCCAACTCGTGTTTAAAGATAATTATTTCAGAGCCTTCGACCATCATATTGTACAGGATGCTGGTGTTGCCCATTTAATTCACTTAGCCATAGCAGAGCGTAGTAAACGATCAAGTTACTGGGACGGGATGGACCACCGTCTGCGTCGTGACAGTTTGCTGTATATCTCTATCTGTGACACCTTGAAAGCTCGTTGTGTACTTTTCACACAAGAAATTTGATGGATTGATATTTGCGATAGAATTTGCATAAAATAGAAGTAAATACATCGTCCACTGCAGCAGGATTTATTTTCATTTTTCCATTATTTTTTATATTTTTTTGTTACAATTTTCAAATTTCGTTTTCATGTTTACGTGTCCCCGTTGATATTTTCTAGTAGTATAAAAAAAATGGCCGGCAAAGCTGTGGGCTTTCCGATTTCCAGCCTTCTCTAAAAGTAAATGAGTTGCGAAGGATGATGATGATGAGGGCCATCCAAACGGGTAGTTCTAAATACACCCCCCCGATTGCTCAGGACACCCCCCAAAAATTAAAAAAAAATTAAATACTCTCTACACCCCCCCATTTGCTAAGGACACCCCTAAAAAAATAAAAAATCCTAAATTACCCTTCACCCTCCCCACCCCCTCACCTAAATTGCTCTCTACACCCCCCAAACCCCCCCCCCCCAACCCCGCTCTTCCCCTCCAAAACTCCACTCCAGCCGGCTTCTCCCTTCCGCCCAAAAAACTTCGCCTCAAGCACCTCAAGCACCTCGCCGGCGGCCAAACCCCCTCCGTCTCCCCCTTCTCCCTCGCCCAAAACCCCCCCGTTCCCCCTTCTCCCTCTCGTCGCCGGCATTCTCCCCTTCTCCCTCTCGTCGCCGGCATTCTCCCGGAACCACCTCCCCGGCCATCTCCCGAGCAACGAGCACCTCGCCGGCGCCTCCACGACCACGTCGAGGTAGCTCCCCGCCCCCCCGCCTCCAGTGCTCCGTTCGGCACTGGATCGCCGAACAGAAGGGTTCTGTTCGGCTGAACAGTGCCGAACAGAAGCCCTCTGTTCGACAACACTCAACCGAACAGAAGCCTTCTGTTCGGCTGCACGGTGCCGAACAGAAGCCTTCTGTTCGGCTGCACAGTGCCGAACAGAATGGTTCTGTCCGGCTCTGAGCAGCCGAACAGAAGCCTTCTGTCCGGCTCTGTGCAGCCGAACAGAAGCCTTCTGTTCGGCACTGTGCAGCCGAACAGAAGGGTTCTGGTGCATGCCGTGCTGAATTTTGTGCCGAACATTTATGTATGCAATTGAATTATTTTCTTTGATATAGCCTAACATTGAATTTCTATATTTTCAGACATGGATCCCCGTCCCGCCAGAGTTAGACCTACGGCGTCAGCTAGGAGACGTCGTGCTAGGATTGCTTCTCCCGAGCCTGCTCATATGCCATCGGACTCTCCTGAGTCAGAGCATGATGATATGCCCGCTAGGGGCGAAGACGATGAGTCCGTTGGACCATGTCCAGGAGGTCCAGAGGATGAGTCCGTCCTGATCAGTTTCAGGACGCATATAGCAGCTTCCATCTGGAGGCAACAGGTATTGTTTATTTGTTATAGCATTATATTTTGTTTATTGATGTTTTATAAAGTAGTAGTAATTATACATTTATATTACAGGAACGAGCTCCACTAAAGTGCATGAACCATACTGCCAAGGTTGGTGAATGGAAGTGGTGGTCTTCAAACCAACCAAATACCAGGTTCAGAGCACTATTGAGGCAGTCGGGCCTCGTAGAGTTAGTACAGTGCTCTTATCGATTCATCGATAAGATTCTGATTTCGGGCTTCGTAGAGAGATGGCAGCCCGAGACGAACACCTTCCATATACCATTTGGCGAGATCACTATCACGTTGGATGATGTATCCGCCATTTTAGGGATTCCTGTCGCAGGTTCCTCAGTATCAGTTTCTCCTGAGAGGATGAGTGATCGGGATGCTGAGGAGCTACTTGTGGAGTTGTTGGGGGTGTCAGCTGGAGACGCGCGTCAGGAGGTACTGTCATCGCGCGGTCAGTCTGTGAGGATGGAGTGGCTGAGGACTCAGTTTCACTCTGTATCTGATAGAGACAGGCAGCAGAGGATAGAGTGTGCAGCACGAGCCTATTTGTTATTTTTGTTAGGCTGCACACTCTTTGCTGATAAGAGTGGGACCAGGGTGCCTATAGCGTATCTGTGTTTACTGCGGGATCTGGATAGGGTGAGCACATATGCCTGGGGTACAGCTGCCTTAGCATATTTGTATCGGCAGTTGGGGATTGCGTCGAGGTCATCAGTGAGACAGATCAGTGGTTATATGACGCTTCTGCAGGCATGGATTTATGAGCATTTTCCAGCACTCAGTCCTCACCCGTCGCTCGAGTATACTGATGCCAGTCCCCGCGTGCACCGCTGGATGCCCGGTACTCCATCCCGTACCACGATGGACCATTTAGTGGTTCTACGTGAGTCATTGGACCTTTTGAGCATCGATGAGGTACGTATCATATTACCATTTGCTTGTGTTTGTCAGTACATTTAATATGCGATATAGTATAAAACTGAAATGGACCTTTTGTTTTACAGGTTATTTGGGATCCCCATCATCGGCTTCGGGGAGATCGCCCATATATACCCGTCGCATTTTTTAGTGGCTCCATCAAGTGCCTTGATATCGTAGAACCCTATCATCCAGAAAGGGTTCTTAGACAGTTTGGTCGTATTCAGACCATCCCTCGAGCGCCACTAGCCCCTACGCGAGCCAACAGAGGTTCCACAGCAGGCTCGTACCGGATACATTACTCCTATATGGATCAGCTTTGGGAGCGGTGGGAGGACCACGTGCTGAGCCAGGCGAGCAGGAGCCACCCAGTTACCCGGCCATCAGACAGCGTACCGGGATACATGGAGTGGTATCTCCGTATCACGCACGTTGCAGTTCAGCCTCCTCATCTGCGCTCGAGTACTCATTCTGGAGCTAGGGGAGGTCATGATGATGCTGACATGCACCGGCGGCGTAATGCAGCTGCACTCGGTATCAGTACCGACATTGTACGGATGGGTCCCTCAGAGGCTACGTCACTAGGTGCCGGGCACCTATATGATGCTATTTCTCAGATGCATCAGGTACTTCTGGGTGATGAGCCTGGCCCGAGTACAGCACCCTCTCATTCGGATCCAGGACCCTCTCATTCGGACGTACAGCAGTACACGCGTCGACGATGGCGTCATAGGGATTGATGATGGAGCCTTTGTAATCTTTGTAAAGCCTTTGATATTAATGAAAAATATATATTTTTGGTACATTTACGTGTAATCTTTGTAAAGCCTGGCCCGTTCTATTTTACACAAATATAACAGTGCACATAACAATCAATCTAACAATGCGAAGACAGATATTTTTTGATTTATATTGATGATGGAGTTTCAAAAATTGTACATATATAAACAATCAATCTAACTCTACTGTCTTGCCTCCACCTCCCCCTGAGGAGATGGAGTCCCGTGGGGGGTTTGACCCTGAATCTGATATGACTGATGTTCTGCCTCCACCTCCCCCTGAGGTACCTCCAAATGTTGTTCCAATCAAAGCTGACCCTGGACAAAGTTCCCCTCCAAAAAAGGCAGCAAAGCCTAAGAGGGTGCCAGTGGCAAGACCTGGCCTTGCAAGGAGAGGGCAGCCGATTAACCTCTTAACCAAGAACATCACAGAGCCCTCTTTTCCAACAAATGTGTTAATCATCTGCTCAAGCTTGTCACCGTTAAGTTCTTGTACATCAGAAAGGTCTATTAGTTCCCCTGTTTGATTTGTTTGCTCCCACCAGCTCTTAAGTATGTTTCTGTTTACATCTGAAATCTCAACGGAAACAACAGTCGTCATATGTATTCCCAGCTGATGATGGAGTTTCACAGTACATGACTCTAAGAGCCCCAAAAAATTTACAACTTTCAAAAATTGTACATATATAAATAATCAATCTAACTCTACTGTCTCGCTAATTATAACATTAGGTGAGATGCTCTCTTTGAACTGTTGAATCCGTGCTTCATATGAATTTTCCCATCCAGTAGCACAAGGAAGATGATATTTTCGCCAGTTGGTCGCTACTGGCGGAACGGGATGTCCCGGCAACAAGAACACCTTCAAAATTAGAAATAAGAAAATATTAATAGCTACAAAATTATAAATAAGCAAAATTAAATAAGCAAAATTAAATATTCGCAAGTGTTGTGAACGTAGTACCTCAACAAAATGATTTCCATTTACGAATCCGATAGCGATATCTTTGCGGGATAGAAGAGGTACTGGCACAGAACGGAGAGGTAGGAAGGTCAGACATTGTTGCAACGAGAGATGGTATAGGACAACATTATAGCAGGATGCTATAAGATGACCCATGTCCGGCATAGTCATCCATCTGTCATATGGTGGACAATCATCATAATATGATAATGCATGAGTGATCTCAGCAATCGTCCCTTCCACACCATATAATGTGCGATAGTGGTCCGAATGACATTGCAACTCTTGCAATAAATCCTTCCTAACACGCACCCAGTCATCTTCTCCAAATCCCAGTAAGTCAGCTATTGCCCTAAATCCGCAATTCCCATCAGCTTTTACATCCTTGATATGCTGGATGTATGGTCTCAAGGCAGAAGGAATAGCATCAATATAGATAATGGGCGTATGTGACTGGGCTCTAGTACGAAAAATCTGCAAATAATATCAAATGATAGAAAATATGTAACAATGGCAGAACATGTCCCGTATCGGCACATCTCGGCACGGCACATCCCGTATCGGCACATCTCGGCACGGCACATCCCGTATCGGCACATCTCGGCACGGCACGTCCCGACATGTCCCGTATCGGCACATCTCGGCACGGCACGTCCCGACATGTCCCGTATCGGCACATGACATACCGGCACGGCACGGACCGTCCCGTAGACGTTGTGATACCTATTGTAAGGAAATAAATATTTGGTACTTACCTTTTGCTTGGGCTGTCTCTTTTGAATCTGAGTAGATGGATTGCGGATGGTAACTTTCTCAACACCAGGTGAATAACTATCCTGTCCAGATAGAACCAACTCAAACGCAGACGGGTCACGTCGAGTAGACGTATCAACCTTCAGTGAAGCGCGCCCACGTGAACCGGTCTTCCGTTTTGCAGGCTCTAAAAGAGGTGTACTATCTGGACTTGCAATCTCTCGTAACTTCTTGATCATCTGCAATTGAGAAGCCCCATCTAACTTCTTGAATCGTAGCGCAATCAAATCTAACTCTGCATCACAACTCAACTGAATTGGCTGCACGGGGGGGGTAGGCAGAATATCAAGTTTCCTCCAATGAGGATCTATGCAGTCGAGAGGAATGGGCCGACCTTCCACCCTGTACCGCGCAATCTGGTGAGCACATGGTATACCATGTGTGCGTCGAATAGCGCACCCACAATTTGAATCATCAAACCCAACTGAATTGGCTCGTTTCGATTGGGCGAGGACATGATTTAACGCACTTATAGATATGAAACCTCGCAACTCTTTGAATTCAGCTGGCTTGAAGTTGTGCTGCACTACCAATAAACTCTTCTCCAATGAGGCTTTAACGGAGCTGTGCTGCAACTCAATCAATCCATGTATTCTAGTCCAAGATGACTCGAAACTTCCTTGGCTTGATCCAAGCTGCTTTTTGAGCTTTGCATGTGCACTCTCGACCCTAGTAAACAAATGAAAGTTAGATATAAGAATTGAGGCAAATTAAATTTAAATGAGTCTTTATTTGTGATACCTATTTGTCGTCACATTTCCGTAGTGCCTGCATGTATCAGTCCACGCCGCAACAAATCTTTCCTTGTATTTGCTCAGCCAAGTATCTGACATATACTGTAGTGCATCTGGATAGGTACCGAACTCTCTCTGCAGTGCACTCCAGCGATCATTATACTCGTCTTTCGTGGAGGACAGCACTAGTACATTCCAACTCATAATAAATTTATCCCATTTCTCCTTCAATTCGAAAAATTTTTTGCACTTGGCCAAAACATTCCTACTAATATGCCATCTACATAATAAATGTCTAGCAGTAGGAAATACTCTATGAATTGCATTCATCAAAGCCAAGTCTCTATCTGTAACAATCAACTCAGGCAAAACATCATCAGCTATGACACTGCGCAATCTCTCTAATGCCCAAGTATAGCTTTCTTCCCCCTCAGAATTTAAGTATACAAAAGCAACTGAAAATGTCATGTCAGTAGATGTCACCCCCACAATCTCTAAGAGCGGAAGACGATACCTATTCGTCTTGTACGTGCAATCCATTATCAACACACGGGGAAATGCACGGAACAAATCAATGCTGCCAGGGTGTGCCCAAAATAAGTCATGCACAACATCCGTATTAGTACAATTCCTATGCCACTCAATATATTTAGCCTCTGATAATTTACCTAATAGATGTTGCATTTCAGACCTCCCGGCTTTCTCTGCAACCTTAAACCGTTGACGTACATTGTAGATAGTCTTGATAGTCGTAACATTGAGGGCATCTCTTTCCTTCAATGTGGATAATATGTCCTTTGGACGAACCAAACTCTTCGACATATCCACTAACAATTCCGTCTCCTGCTCAGATAATCTCCCTGCATATGAGTGCCCCTCCAGATTCTCTGCAGCGGGATGATTGTGCACTCCACATACGACCAGTAATATCCAATTATCCGCAGTATCCAATTTCTTTCCTCTTAATGCAAAAGGGCATCCACACTTCTTTGTCCCACAGGCAGTCTTTATTCGCTTTTCTTTTGTGGTTCGGTACGTCCCACCCCTCTCACAACCTAACGTAATTCTGGGTTTCTTAGAAATGGTACCTGCATCGGATGATTTGATTACAACAACAAAACCATTTCGCCTCCCAGCTTCACGACACCAATTACATAAGTCCTCTCTACTCTTGAAGATCTATACATTAAACAATTTATGTAAGTACACAGTTGTAAAAATAGCTCGCTAAACTAATACAAAATTGCACAATATATTATAATACCTCGTAAGTTGTAAATTCGCTTGTGTAATCCAGTACAAATTCTGATCCAATTATACTCGATTCGGTTGTAGCATAGCCCTACATATAAAATAATTTATCACCAAGAATTAATGAATCAGAGGATCTGTTCGGCACAAAATTCAGCACGGCACGCGATTTGGCACGAGAAGGCTTCTGTTCGGCTGCAGAGTGCCGAACAGAAGCCTTCTGTTCGGCTGCAGTGTGCCGGACAGAAGCCTTATGTTCGGCACTGTGCAGCCGAACAGAAGCCTTCTGTTCGGTAGAGCGTTGCCGAACAGAAGGCTTCTGTTTGGCACTGTGCAGCCGAACAGAAGCCTTTTGTTCGGCGATCCAGTGCCGAACGGAGCACGAACCGTGAAAAAAAAAAACTTTCGAAACAAGGTGGAACACGTATCTTTGCGGCCGATTCTTCGTCCCAAATCACTAGTTGCTTGTCCATGCTTCGAATGGGGCTTAAATCTCCTTCAAAGATCGCCTAAACGATGTAAATGGATCGAGGGGTTTAAGGGGGGTTTGAGGGGTGGTTTTTTTTTTCCTTTTCAAAACGAAACAGAGGAGGAGACGGAGGAGGAGGAAGGGGGGTGTACTGAGAAAATTTCAAGGGCAATATGGTAATTACACTAAAGGTTAGTTTGGGTATTTTTTTTTTTTGTTTTTGGGGGGTGTCCTGAGCAATCGGGGGGTGTATTTAGAACTACCCCATCCAAACCCTCTGTCCTCGACGAAAACGAACCTTCTTCCCATACTACCCCCACCCGACCATTCCCGGAATGCCCCCGGACTCAAATGTCCGTTACGGGGATTAAGCAAGGGGCAATTTGGAAAACACGGCCGGTGCATTTATTGGAACGTGAGCGTCGTGATCCGCGGCGCGGGCCCCACTAGAGTGGGGACCGCAGAACCCAAGCTAACGCACGAAAGTCTTTTAATATTTGTTTTTTATTAAAAAAAACAAAAATAAGGGAGTTCCTTATTTCTTTGTCCCTTTTATTTCCTCCTGCCGCGATCTAAAAGGGGCGCAGTATCGAATCTGGGAGCGTTTTTAATGAGGTCGGTCCTTAATGGGAACAGGACAAATGCTTCGTACTTGCCTTTAGGACCCTACGTCTGAACCCATGCATGACACCACCGCCTTTTCACCGTTATGTGGGTCCAACTACGGCTTTGTTGGGTGTCTTTACGGGTTCTTTTCTGAGGTCTCGGATGACGGACTTTAAATGGGAACTACGCTACGACGAGGACACGACATGAAGACACTCGTTGACCGGCCTGGGAAAGGGAAAGATTCGAAAGGATAAAGAAATGCGAGGACTTTCGGACATGGAGGATGATGTTGGAATTTTTCCAGTGCTCATGTGGATGCTGCCTAAACCTACCCTATCATTATCCTGTCATTTAAAAAAGAGAGTGGCTTCGTATCCTTTTTCCCTGGCCTTTAAACCAAGCTTTAAGAAAATAATTAGATTGTGGTGGAAGAGAATGGATGGTTCCTTTCTTTCAAACACTTGGGGAGCACAATCTACTAGGTTTGCTGCTCGGTCAAGGTTAGAACAAAGCCATGGAAGATACGAGTCATTGGCAGTTTGAGAACAAATGAAATTGACATGGACTAGAATGTTTGGCAGTTACTGAGCCACGAGGATTGACTCTGATTCCCATGGGTTGTATAATGATAAAGAAGGGTCCATCCTTCATAAAAATCTGCAACTAGTTGTATTTTTGGGAATGTTGGAGTTTAAACTCTCTTTCCTTTTTCTTAAAAAAAAAAAGTTGCTCCAATTCTAATACCAAACTCAAAGCACTAAATTGCCAATTCTTCTGTGCATATATGTACATCTACATGCGTTCCTAGGATTTCCTTTTTCTCCTTCTTGCCTATATCATTTTCGTCTTCCTATTTTTTTAATCTTTTTGGGATAGAGTCGAAAGTAAATACCATAAAAGCGTGTGCTCTTTTAACTCTCCCAAAAAAAAAAAAAAAAAAAAAACTCCGGATTGAAAGTTTAGCCTTCGAAATTGGTAAGGGCATATATGAGATTTGAAAAGCCTTTATGTCATCACATTTACAAAAGTTATAGTATATTACTAACCTTATTCCCTCAAAAAAGACGGTATTTTTACTCTTTAAGTGGTGTGAATTAGTTCTGTTACGAAATAGACATGAAATTAAAGGGTAAAGTAGTTTTGATTGCTTTCTCAAAAAATTAGTTTTGGTGAACAGTAGTTAAATTGGAGTTTTTACGTGTTTTCAAACAATGCCATCTCCAAATTTTGCATCAGTAGATAAATGAAAATTTCAACAAATGCTTGAAGGGGTAGCTTCAAATCTTAAGAAAAATAATCTTCCTTGTCATACAATGATAATGCACCAGAATATAATGGGAGGCGGATATTTCTTAAACCAGTCTTCAACCTTTTATCTTGACAAGACCCCTATCTTAATCCTTGCACCTTTCTTCTATCACTTCATGCGCCCACTCATCAAAACCTAGAGTAATTTAACCACACTTCCTCTTCTGCAAGCCTCATGACAAATGAGATAGGTCATTCGACTGCCTAGTGCGAGTAGGAATTTCATTCATCACATATGCAAAGCAAGTCAAGGTGCAAAATTGCTGGCTTTAAGCAATGCATTGGCCAAGTGAATTCATAGGGAATATTGGCGTATACCTCAGGAATCTTGAATGTATCTGAATCTCTCCAATTGAACCAGAAAGCTAGCCCATGTCCGCAATATCTAAAGAAAAATAACTATAATTAATAGATGTATATTGTTTTTTCGGGGTAATGCTAAAACGCAACAATGCATATTTATCATAATTGTAGATTACTTCATAAAACTACTCTTTACATTGACATCTTCACTAATTTGAACCAAATACGGTGATCAAGCTGCAGCCCGAGACAGAGTTTGGACGAGCACTTTCACTCTTAGAAATCAAGTATAGATTGGGATTTGAACTAACTTGACAATTTAAAGGATTCCCCTCCTTTTGATCGAAGAATTCTTTTCAAGTTGGCTTGGACCTCAAAAGGAGAAAGTGCAATTCACTTATACGCCTTTGGTACCCAACATGAAGAAGTGCACTAGCAAAATACATGGTCCCTAACAGTTGCCGCTACTAAGTGCTTTGACATGCGTATCGATCAGTCAGGAGGCATGGCCTCATGCAATTCGTTTGGCTTGGAAACACTCATGGCGGCCTCTGCAATTTTCTAAGGGCGGAAATTCTGGTGTTAGTAACTATACTAGCATTAGTTCTCTGCAAATGCATTACAAATTAGATTAGTCTAAAAAAAAATGTTTTTGGGCATCTCATAGTGCATAGAAAATGTTCCTTGGACCCTCATAATACTAGATTACCAACTCAGCTTTTAACCATCTCTATATATTGTTAATTAGTCTGATCCCCTCATACTACATGGCATGAAACACTTTTGAAATGGATGTTCCATAGTATTATCTATGTATAAATGGTTGATACTAAGTGCATGCATGAACCCCGTGAGTCTTATGAATCTTAGAAGAGTTTATTTTTGATAGACATATATATGGCCCCTCCTTATCAAATAAAACAACTAACTAAACATGATCATTTCTCTAAATAAATTTAGTGTGAAATGAAAACACAGGAGTTATAACATGTTAAAAATGTAGTAATGCTTGCCACACACGCCAATTATAGCTGCCTGTTGCTAGGCAGCATAACGATTATGAAAATAAAATATTGCGGCATGCAAATAAATGTATACATACATTTATGATTGTGTGAGGACACGTGCAAATGTGTGTTTAGTTCCACATCAGTTATTTGCTGGATAGATCTTGGGTGCTTATACAGGATCAAGGGACCCAAATAATACCTTCCGGCTAGCCATTTTGGGTGAGGTTCTAGATTGTTACAAATAGTATTAAAGCAAACTCGGCCCATAGCCTACGTAGATTAAAAAACACTGTAGCCGGATTCATGGAGGCCGACCACAGACCTATCGCGGTGTTTGTAATTAAATTTGAATGGATTTGAACCCTTAGCCTGACGAGGACGTTCGGGCTTGAACGGAGAAAGTATGTGAGGACCTGTGCGGGCGTCTGTTTAGTCCCACATCGGTTATTTGCCAAGGAGATCTTGGGTACTTATACAGGATCAAGGAACCTAAATAATATCTTCGGGCTAACCATTTTGGACGAGGTCCTAAATTGTTACAAATGATATCAGAGCGGATCCATCCCATAATCTATGTGGACTAGGGGATACTGCAGCACAGATCCATTGAAGCTGACCACGAGCCGATTGTGGTATTTGTGATTAGATTTGAATGAATTTAATTTCTTAGCCTGACGAGGACGTCAGGGCTTGAACGGGGGAAGTATATGAGGATCCATGCAGGCGTGTGTTTAATCCCACATCGGTTATTCACTGGGTAGATCTTGAATACTTATACAGGATCAAGGAACTTAAATCATATCTTCTGGTTAGCCATTTTAGGTAAGGTCCTGGATTGTTATAGATTGCATACAAATATGTTTGGTCTAGGCATGGTCAGAGTGGTGAGAGTGGCCCTATTAGTTCAATATATAAGAAATAAATTGAAATACTAGGGCACATTCACCACAGGCAAGAGGGTGAAAAAGATCACTAAATATCCATAAACTCAGTGCGCATGGTTTATTCAAGGACCTTGCGATGAATGACAGGGATTCCAATGGTTAGATTGTCTTGCAAAACATCATGAAAGCTCGTTGTGTACCAATCTCCATGAAGCTTTACGAGGAGTTCATGCACCTATCAACTTTAGACCTCTCCAATTTCATCCTATCCTGAATAGGTGCCGGGCAATTTCTAATGTACAGTGAAGAATCCTGCTTTTCTTCTGGTAGAAAGAAATTAAACTTCGTCCATATGACATGTGGATTACACAAGCATTAAAATGATTTCGTGATAGTATTCAAAAACTTCTTATATCCTTTCATCTGCATCTAAACAGGATTCCGCTCGTTAAGCAACCAACACGACGGCTAGGACTGGAATCCGACCATGAAATCTTTGATGCTATGCCTTCCTCCCTCGTAGAACTACTCTGAGGGCATCATCCGTGGCAAACCGGTAGGTGTGTCATTGGTTGGTCGCCGTCAAGTGGGACCAGTACAAAATTCAAGAACTCCAGGCCTCCCGGCCTTTCCAAAAACTCCAAGCTGTGAGGTGGGCGTAGGTTCACTCAAGCGAATGCTTTCAGACAGGCTGCTGCCTCGGCGCTGGAAATTTTTGTGGGGTTTCATGGAGCCAAGGATAGGATTGGTCATCTACCAGTGCAGAAAGAGAAAGGCCTGCGACTCGCTCGCAGGGTTGTCTTGAAGAAAAGTTCGCCTTATTTCCAGTGGAATGAGGTAGGACCGTGGTTCCATTCTCCAGTGGGGCAGTGGACCCGGAGCATGCAAAGGAAATATATTAGTATTTTGTTTTCTTGTTGAGAGCTGGCCTCCAAGACTTTTCATTGTAGATAATATTAATATGGAGTCTTAAAAGAGACAATTATTATTTTGTATTTTATAGAATAATTTATTTGGAATTTTGTACTGCTGTTGTAATAGGAAATGACGTCTTTAGCCAGTAGATGCACAACTAGTTTATTTAGAGATGCATAACTATTCATGAAAAGATATTTCTATACTTCAGCAAAAAAAAAAAAGATATTTCTATAAAAAATAAAAATAAAGTGGGTTTTCAAACACACATCAAGCAGGAGCAGCTGCATTTGGTATAGAGTTATATGGCAGAAAATTGTTATTGAATTAGCATGCATGGATGCTCCTTTTTTTTGAATATTTTTATAAAAATGTTTCAAGTTATTTCTTAGTTTTGTGGACCGAAATTTTTTTTTTTAGAAAAAGGTATTTTAGTTTTTTCCCAACATGCTTGCTTCTGAAAAAAAACTGAGTTCATAAATATGCACTACAATGCTGGGTAAATATAAGAACCTGTACAAGAATATATTTATTACTCAGTATGTTGTTCATTATTGGAATATAAAATTGGTTTTAACTATATTAAAATATATGACTGGACCATATTGACCAGGGTCAAGAAGAAAAAAAAAATCAAAAATATTTATAAATAGATTAGATTGTGAAAAAATATAGTCTAAATTTATTGAAAAAATAAAATAAACTGCCGCAAAAACTTCTATTGTAGGGTCTCAAACTCTTTACCTATCAGGAAAGATATATATACACTTTTTGTTCCAAATAATTTCATTCCGTACTCCTACCATTACTAGCACCATGCCGTCACGTGAGAGAGAGCAAGAGAGCCTTTTCGAATGAAACCAAGCTAGCTGCTTCACTCATCTCAAAATAAATTTTGCGGTGAACTGGGTCGCATTTTATGTTGCACATTATTTGAAAGAGATCCTCTGGAAGAGTCATGAGTCTGTCCCTTTCTCTCACCATCATATTCTTTTTTTTAATTTTATTGGTTGTATTCATGCTTGACCAATGCGAGTCGCCGCTGTATCAGGAAAAAAAAGCTTAAATATTTTCTTCACATATAGCAACATATATAGTTTATAAATTAAGATAAAAGTATAGGTCAGACGGACTCATGCATGAGATTCATGTGGACCAGAATATGTCATCCACTGACCTCCAAGAACAAAAAGAAAAAGAAAGAAAGCAAGTATGCATGTCCTAGCCGGCATGAAGCCTCTCTGATTTTCTGAAGTCTTTGGACTTGAGTAGCTGATAGTTTGCCGGATTACACATATATGCGGTGAACTCAATTTGTGTTGGACCTACATGATTTGTATTCGGGGAGGAGTCACCGCTGATTGTTTATTTCAAACTAGCCTACCAGATCAACTTGAGTCCTAGAGATGGCAATGCTTAACCGTTTAATCTATTTGAGTTGTTTCAACCTATTGTAAATCGGATCGAATCATCTATTTAATAAAACAGCCAGGTTCGAGAGTGGACTTCTAATCTGTTTAATTAAAAGATCGGTTCGGTTTGTTAGATTTTTAACCTATTATACATGGATCCACACCTGATCCGTATCTGATCTGATTGCCACGTCTAAAGTCGGCAAGAGTGCCAAGGAAGCTGACATTTTTCTTTATCCCATCACCTTCCCTCCAGGTACAAATGAGGCGTTGTCACAAACCACTACAGTCTAGAGGAGTGACTTTTTTTTTATTCCCCCTTCGAGCAGCACAACTTTAAAATCGTGTTTCATTCTAAGATCAAATTGATTATGACTCTCAAAAAGTAATTGTGTACTTTTTAAAGTGCCAACCTCATCTTGCAGAGAGAATCGAAGGAAAGTTGATTGGTTAAATTAGAATAAATAGGTTAAAATTATCTAATTCGACTCTGTTTTTGAGCAAACGCAGCACAAAATTTGTTGCATAAAATTCCAGTGGCAGGGATAAAGAAGTCTAATACTCTTGCTTGGAAGCAGGATAACCAATTTGGTCATCGGAGGCGATGTAAACTATTCAGTCTATCCCTGTTATTGTGTTGGTGTGCTTGTCTTTACTCTGTTTAGTGACTTTGTTAAGATCTTCTCTTATCTTGGTTGTACTAAAAAAAAAAAAAAAACGCAGGATAACCAATTGGGCGGTAAGTTATTGTTATCCATAATGGGGTTCTTTAATTCCAAGATAAGCTGGGATGAGGTGATTAAGCATTTTGTCTTCTTGGATAAGTCATAATCAACCCTTACATTTGCATTATAGTAGATTATGATGATTATTCATGGGTGAAAAGGCAAAAAAGCCTTCATTTTTTGGTCATATAAGAAATCCAGGCCATTTTTTAATATATCTGGTATTTATCCCAGGGATGGAGCATGATTAACATCTGATCTCATTCCTTCTCCTGTATCTAAAATAGGCCTTAGGCTGCATTTGGATGGGGAATCAGTTTGATGGGGATAAGAAAAGCTATATTAAGCCATTTAGTTTATATTGAGTTTAGTGGCTTTAAACCTTATTTTCTGTTTCCAGCGAAAAAAATCTTATTTTATGTTTGGAAAAATATGTTGTTGTCCCAAGCAATATTTACACTTATGCTGTTTGTATGGTTGGATGCTAACTGAGAATAAGAAGTGCTGTTATGATATTACTTGGGAATAAGTGGAGGAAAAAAAATGGCATTTCATAAAATTGAACAAGTTTGCCCTTCCAATCTCCGTAATATAATAATACAACTGTACGATAATAATGTCACATAATACACTGTAAATTAGAAAATTATACTATATATTATACTATAATGTTATGATATAATACTATGACTTAATAATTTCATAATAATATTACAATATTATAATATCATGTGATATGGTATTATTATAATAGTTTCATATAATACTACTAATATTACTAATATTATTTTGTTATATTTATATTGTAGAAGGCCTAAATCAATTGTTTAATCGGTTTAAACTTGTACCATGAGACTTTATGTATAAATTATACTCGATAAAAGTATAGTCCTGGGAGTTTGATTGGATAATGAGTATAAAATATCCCACCTGAAATCTCGACGCATGTGACACTTTAGAGGATAAATGGGGTTTATCCCTGTTTATATATTGGGGATAACGTACATACACCTTCAGCTATTAGCTAGATAATTTTACCCTTTGTCCAGTCAAATTCTCATTTGACACTTATATCTAGTATAATTTATGCCTATGATCCTATGGTACAAGTTTAAATATGGCATAACTTGAGACACCATGAGAGTTTCTGGGTTATCTAAATGATGTACATAGGAAGGGCTCCAATTTTTTTTTTTTTGCCTTTCCATCCACGGGAGTATTGAGATGCTTTGGTGATTTGGTATGGTAGAAGTTCACGCAAAAAGCAAGATACACAATAACACAAAAAAAAGAGAGGAAAATAAGTGGTAGTAAGAAGGGAGCTAGAGAATGAGGAAAAGAAGATGTGTTGGATGAAATCGCCAAGCTTGATACCATCTAAATTTTGAAATTTGGATTTAAAATTTGAATTGCTAAAGGGTTGTGCAGCTTTAATTCAGATATTGGGTATAAATATATAGGATTGCAAGGGGACAATCATCCCATGGGTAAAGAGAACAATGAACCCATAACCAATGGAATAAAAGTAGGAATAAATAAAATGAAAGTAGGAATCATAGATATGTACAATGTGTCATAACTTTGACAAAAATCTTGAGGGTGGATCCAAAGTTTGTCCTATGGCATGTTCCCTGGCAAACAGGCAGAAATTCCTGCAAGACCAGTAGAGGGCACCAGTAAGAGGGTAATCTTGAATCTTCCTACAAGAGGAAAAACCACAGCTAAAGAAGTATGACAGACATACGCGTAACTTTAGGGGACCAAAAGGCTACCTATAGACTTTGATTAGAATTGGTTTTAAAATGAATATATCACTAGCTGCCAGGTTGCATGGTTACCCACCAACCAATTACTTTCTCCATGCACCAAGTAGTGGTTTTTCTTCTAATCGGTTTCTTCTACGTACTAAAGCTAACGGATTTTAGATGTCGGATGGAAGTAGCCAAGGCATATTCTCTGCGATGCCTTTAAAGTATCCCTCCATTAGCCAAGGAGATAGATTATCATATCTGGTATTCAATAAATATGTTAGTATAATTTTAGAGATCATGTAACAACCTGCATCATCCATAATATTTTTCTTTATTAACGTGATCTTATATCGATCTATATTATTTTCTTGTGTAAGCATGGTCTTGTTAGACTGATTTTAGAGATCACATAACGACTTGTATCATCCATAATATTTTTTTTTAGTGTGATAATATATCATTCTATATTAATTTTTTTTTTATATTAAGGATGTACAGGAGTATATATAACCCCTAAAATATACCGAATGTGACGAAATAGAGAAATAAAATTATTATTAGTATTTTTGTTTTTCTCTTCTGCAAATATTTTAACTTGGTATTAGAGCCACAGATCACCTAATCTACCGCCACCATCTTTTTCGTCATTGCTATGGCCATCGCTGCTATGTCTGAAGACCTCCATTGCCAATCTATCGATCTCTGTTTCCGAGTGAATCAACATCCGAAGATTCTCTATTTTTTGATGGATCCGCAGATCCTCTATTTTTCCATAGATCCTCTATTTTCTAGTTAATCAGCATTCGAATATCCCATATTCCTTTGTAGATCTAGATATCCTCTATTTCTAGTAGATTAACGCCTGAATTTTTTTAATTTTTTATGGATCTACAGCTCCTTTCTACTACTTGTCTTCTCAGCATCAGATATTTGGTCATCATTTCTCACTGTCACTCAACCATTTTCTCTTTCTCTGCTTTTATTTGCTGCCTCTGGCTCCTTCACCATCCAATTCGAGGTCTCTTACTCCTCTTCCATGGTGTCTCCATCTATGAGAATTTTTGACCTTCAGTTGCTTTCTCTCTTAGCCCTCTCCTCGCTATGTATTTTCTTGCTGCCACATCATCAGACAAGTCAATCAGGCACATCGACAGATACATCAATTAGTCATGTCAGTCAAATACATCAACAAACATCAGTTCAGTATGTTAGTCAGTCATGTTAGTGGACGTATCAGTTTGCTACATCAGCATTGCTAAACACATCAGTTTGTTGCGTTAGCTTTCTGATTTGCTACATTAGTTTCTAAGCTACTATGTCAGCTTCTGTTCTGCCATATCAAATTCTATATTGTCACATCATTTTAACACATCAGTCTGTCATATCGGCTTCTAGGTTGTTATGTCAACTTCTAATTTATTACATCAGTTTCTAGGCTACTATACTAGCTCGTGTTCTGCCACAGCAGGCTCTATGCTGCAACATCAACTCTTGATCTACCACCATGTCAGCCTCTGAGCTGCTATGTTAGTTTTTAGTCAATCACGTCAGTTTTTGAGCTATTACTTTGGCTCTTGATCTAACACATCAGTTTCTGGGTACATTCGTGATCTAGTTTTCAAACTCAAATTAGCACCTACAGTACCATTTTGAGTTTGAGAAGAGATATTAATATAATTATAGGGATCATGTAACAACCTACATCACCCATAATATTTTTCTTTATTAGCATGATCCTGCATCGACCTATATTATTTTTTTTGTTAGCATGATCTTGTTAGAGTGATTTTAGGAATCATACAACAATCTTATTACCCATAATATTTTTCTTGGTTAGCATCATCATATATCAATCTATATTATTTTTCTTATATGAAGTTTGTATATGAGTATATATAACTCACAAGATGTACCGAATATGATGAAATAGAGAAATAATTTTTTTTCCCCTCTCTATCTTTTTGTTTTCCTCTACAAATAGTTTAACAAAACATGGCCATTTTTTGTTCCATGACAAGCCGCTCTTTTGTCCATGGATGCTCTGATCGGGGATACGAAAGTTGAAAACAAAATAGATTGTAAAATACTTTTCAAATTTTGTAAACAAAATGTTAGGGCTAAAACCGGGTCGCATTATATCCAACCATATTCATATTCGTATCTAATTTGGATCGGATTCGAATACTAATTTTTTGGTCCAATCAGATCCGGATATGAATTCAGATAATCAGTTACAAAACTCCCAGATACGGATATGGATGCAGATGCACCTGATTTTTTCGGATTCGGATCTAGATCTGCATATCTATATAATAAGAATAAATGAAAAGAATAAATTTAAGTTAAGTTAAATCAAGGAACCAATTAAGTGATTAACCAAACTTAAACTAAAAGAAACAAGATATCGAATGACTGCTACTTAAGACAGTAATCCGAATACGGAATATCCGATTCAAATAAAATTCTTCGAATCACCTTGCATGCCTGAAAAACTCAAATCTCTCATTTGTCCATTTCGTCTCTCTTTCCTCTTCGCCATCTTTAAACAACTAGGGTTTCTAAGGTCCCGTCTATTTCTTAGTTTTCACCTGGCAATTGTAACCGATGACAGTTGTGAGATGTCTTGAAGGTGTCATAGATTCTGTCTACTTCAGTAACGATGAACTTTGAGCGGCATATCCTTTATGAAATTATTAGTTTTTATTATTAATAAATACTTATTAAAATTATATTTTTTAAATTAATTTTTTTTTTTGGGATCATGTCTTTATTGCTAATTTTTATTCTTGAATTTCGTTCAAATTTGATTAATATCTGAAAAAATATCTGATTTATATTAGATAAGAAATTATGAATATGTTTAAATGTGATTAGTATCCGTATATGTTTATAACAAATATGAAAATGTTTGATATTCGATTCATATCCATATCAGTTTAGAACAAATATAGATATTAATTTTAATATTTATTTTTTATTCATATCCGTATTTATTAAATAATATGAATATATTAATATTTGATTCATCTTTTGTCGGTTTTCAGTCCTATAAAATGCTCATATTATGTAGTCATGTATAAGGACGATCAGCCTGAGTATCATGCTTCAACGTGACTGCGCACTCTGCGGTAAACGGACATATTTCCTGTGATGGTGTAATTCAGTAATATCTAGTGCATCTGTTGTACTTATCAGCATCAAATACCATCAATTTTTCTTCTTAAAACCAGGAATTAGAATAGGAAAACATGGATACCGGACCAGATAAGATTTTGAACTTCTCGCTATTGGTAAACTTATTCTGATATTTTGTAAGAATAACTAAGATTAACATGCTGACATTTTACACTTACACTGCCAGCTTCATTCCCATATTCATTAAATATCAGCAATGAAAGCTTTTTAAAAATTTGGACTAATTTCACGTAAAAAAAATGCAAATGCGGCGATCGACCAATTAAATCAGCCATGAATGCACATTTTTTTAAAGAAAATAAAAAAAATTGCGACGAATGATGCGGATCTGAATGATTCCAATGCAGATGAGTTGAGTTCTAATATTTTTCTAAGTTCCCAGCAATAAAATATAAAAATATTGAAAAACCTTTTAAATAAATATTAATTGAAAATAACACCTGCCATCCACGATAAGATGATGAGGGTCTGGAGAGTGAGTTAGAGGAACACCAAATTTAAAAAAAGAATAATATGATGCATAGGATGATTTTTTTATAAATTTTTTCTAACTATTTTTGAAATACACGTAGAATGAATAGGTAAATAAAATAAAATAAATTTTAGAAAACAAAAAATTACAACCACGCATTGTGGGTTGTAATTCTTTTATAATAATCAATGCATGGTGCAGGATCGCTTTCATGCCATTCAGGAGATGCCACGTCAGGCTTCGCGGAGCCCAGGAACCGCGATAAGATTTCTTTCCTCACCAAGGTTCCATCACTCGTCGTCTCTCGCCCTCCATCTGCCATGCCCTCCTCCTCGCCTCTCGCTCCCCGCCACCTCCCCTCCGCCTCCCTCCATCCGAAGACCCGCCGCCGCGTCGCTGTACTTGGCGCTGGCGCCTCCGGCCTCGTTTCCGCTCGCGAGCTTCGGCGGGAGGGCCAGCGCGTCGTCATCCTCGAGCGCGGCGGTTCGGTCGGCGGGACCTGGGTCTACACCCCCGCCGTCGAGTCTGACCCCCTCAGCCTCGACCCCGGCCGCGAGGTCGTCCAATCCAGCCTCTACGAGTCCCTCCGCACCAACATCCCCCGCGAATCCATGGGCTTCCTCGACTACCCCTTCGTCGCCCGCCACCGCCGCGGCAACGGCAACGGCAAGGGGGACCCCCGGCGGTTCCCCGGACACCCCGAAGTGCTGCGCTACCTGGAGGATTTCGCTCGGGATTTCGATCTCTACGGGCTGGTCCGGTTCTGGACGGAGGTTGGCCAGGTGGAGAGGGAAAAGGACGGGAGGTGGGCGGTCAGGTCGAGGAGGGTCAGAGGCGGCGATGGCGGTGACGAGAGCGAGGTATATGATGCGGTGGTCGTTTGCAATGGCCACTATACGGAGCCTCGGGTCGCCGACATTCCTGGTACTGTTTTCTGTAGGATAACTAATGCCCAACGGAATATTTTATAAATTAAATAAATTTTACTAACCTCCCGCCATCGTTGGGGGAAGAAAAGAAGAGACTTGCAGAAGAGAGAGAAGTTCTGAAGCTTCCAACCTATGAGTGCCTTAGGTGATAGATCCACGGGTTTATTTATAGTGCTAGGTTAGGGATCCGAATCCTTATCTTTAAGGTTTGTCTCTAATTAGTTTCCATCCATCACAGAAACTATCAGATAAGATAAACTCTAAATAACCTCTAATCAGATTGGATTAAGTCACAATTTAAACGAGGTTTATCTTGATGTGGGATAAGCTTGATCAAGTGGGCCACATCAAGTCTCCTAAAATCAGAAGACATGTTAACATTCCCCCACCTGGCCCACGTAACATATAGGTGACAAAACTGTATTATGGCCATTAAATTTATCCAATCTTGTATCCTTTATCAATAAATACCATTATAAGAATCATAACAGTTATATCTTATTATGAAGACATTTCCTTCCATGTATTACAATGTAAGGTATCTATTGATGTGTACTTTATAAGATATATCCATATCTTACCAAATGACTAAATAATAGTCCCTTAGGGTTCTTTCTTTATGTATCAAAAGATACCATATATGACAAAAATAAACTTTATGTGCACAACCATAGTCATATATTATTCATCAAAGCTGTAAGCATTATTCACAAATGTAAATATCAAAATAAGAGAAAAATCATACATCAAATGAGCTAACAAGTCCCATATGATCCACATGATCAGTATAAACTTTAGTCGGCAATGCTTTGGTCACATGATCAGCAATCATCAGCTCCGTACTGATATGATCAATAAACACATCTCTATATGTTACTTTATCTCTCACAACCAAATACTTTATATCTATGTATTCATTACGGCTGCCACTTTTATTATCCTTAGAGAAGAAAACTGCAGCCAAATTATTACAATATATCTTTATTGGCTTTGATATAGAATCGACGACCGTTAGTCCTGCGATGAAATTCCTTAGCCATATAGCATGATAAGTCACTTCATAGCATGCAACAATTCTGCTTCCATAGTTAATGAAGCAGTTATAGACTGCTTGATGCTTCTCCAAGATATAGCTCCCCCAGCCAAGAGAAAAACATATCCTGAAGTAGACTTCCTTGTATCCGGACACCCAACAAAATCTGAATCTAAATATCCAACAACTTCCAAGAAATCTGTATGTCTATAAGTAAGCTTGAAGTTTTTGATTCCTCGTAGATACCGCATCACTTTCTTAGCAGCTTTCCAATGTTCCTGCCCTGGATTGCTTTGGTATCTTTCCAACATTCCTACTGCAAATGCAATGTCTGGACAAGTATATACTTGAGCATACATCAATCTACCAACTGCAGAAGCATAAGGTATGCTTTTCATATTCTCTAGTTCCAAACTATTTTATCGTGATTGTCTTAAACTGAATTTGTCTCCTTTGACAATGGGTGCTACTGAAGATGAACAAAATTTCATATTAAATCTTTCTAAAACTCTTTCGATGTAGGCCCTTTGAGACAATCCCAATATCATTCGGGATCTATTTCTATGAATCTCTATGCTAATGACATATGAAGCTTCACCCAAATCCTTCATCTCAAAGTGTTTAGAAAGAAAATCTTTAGTTTCACGTAGCAAACCCAAGTCACTAATTGCACTTAAAATATCATCCACATATAGGACTAGAAAGATATATATTTACTCTCACTGACCCTAAGGTATATATCTTGATCAACAATGTTCTCGGTAAAACTATATGAAGTAACAATGTTGGAAAACTTAATATACCATTGGCGGGAGGCCTGTTTAAATCCATATATGGATTTTTTTAACTTACAAACTAGATGACTATCCTTAGATAAAATCCTTCAAGCTGATCCATGTATACTATTTTCTCAAGATCACCATTCAAAAAAGCTGTTTTCACATCCATCTGATATAGCTCTAAGTCAAAATGAGCTACTAATGCCATGACTATCCTAAAAGAGTTCTTCTTAGAAACTGGAGAGAAGGTTTCATGAAAATCAATTCCTTCCTTTTGATTCTAGGTGTGTGTGCGGGACAATAGAATTTGAATTTTTTGGAGTTTTCAGCATACCCAATAAAGAAACCGCTAACCGTCCTGGGGTCTAATTTCTTCATGTGTGGATTATAAATCCTCACCACAACTGGAAAACCCTATATATGTAAATATCCTAAACTTGGTTTCCATTCTCTCCACAACTCAAAAGGAGTTTTAGGAATAGTCTTAGATGGAACCCTATTTAGTACATATACAGCGGTTTTTAAAGCTTCACATCATAGCTTGATAGGGATATTCGAACGACTAAGCATGCTTCTTACCATGTCCATTAGCGTACGATTCCTTCTTTCTGCCACACCATTTTATTGTGGTATTTTCTGCTTTGAATATTGAGCAATTATTGCATCTTCTTTAAGGAATGTAGCAAATAGCCCAGGCATCTGTCCAGATTTTATGTACCTTCCATAATACTCCATCCCTGTTTGACCTTACAATTTTAATTTTCTTTTCATTTTGTTTCTCTACCTCTGCTTTATATGTTTTAAAAGCATTAAGTGCCTCAGCCTTATCATATAAAAGATAGATATACATATACCGAGTATGGTCATCAATGAATAAGATAAAATATCTCTGACCATTCAGACAAGGTGGGATAATTGGTCCACAAAGATTTGTATGCATTATCTGAAAAGTCTCAGAACTCCTTTTGGCTCCTTTAGTGATCTTGTTGGTTTGCTTTCCCTTTATGTAATCCTCACAATTACCAAAGTCAGTAAAATCAAGAGTATCTAGTACTCCTTCATTTACTAATCTATTTATTCTTGCCATTGAGATATGTCCCAGTCGCCTATGCCATAATAACGAGGAGTTCTCCTTAATAATGTTCCTCTTTATGCCAATCTCATCATGCAGGTTTGAAAAATTAGTTTTATATGAAGGATCTAAATTAATTTTGAATAATCCATTTGTCTGAAAACCATCACCAACAACATCATTGTTTTTCATCAAAACAAATTTCTCATTACTGAAATTGAATTGATAACCAAATGGCAACAATCTTGAAACAAAAATTAAATTACTAGAAAAGGATGGAATATAAAAGGTTCTTTCTAGATCCAAAACATAACCAAAATGCAAAACTAATCTAAATGTTCCAACTCCTTCGACCGATGAACTCATCCCATTTTCCGAATAGATGCATCGTTCATTTGTCATTGGTTTTTTTAGGGAGAGGAAGCCCTACATGATATTGGCAATGCGAATTGTAGTATCAGAGTCAATCCACCATGTATTATTAGGAATATTGACAAAATTAGACTCATAACACACAAGAGATAGTAGATTACCTTTTCTCTCGAGCCATTTTCTGTATTTGGTACAATCCTTCTTCATGTATCCCTTTTTTTTGCAAAAGAAGCATACAACCTTATTATCTTCATGCTTGGAAGACACTTTAGTATTCTTCCCTTTAAGGGCACCTTTTCGTTTATGAGCCTTTCCTTTACCTTGAGATGCCAAATTAGCAACTTCAAGAGTCTCACACTTTAATCTCTCTTCCTCTTGAACACACATGGTCAGAAGTTCATTAATTGACCATTTTTCCTTATGTGTGTTATAGAAAATTTGAAAAGGACTATATTTTTTAGGAAGAGAGTTCAAAATGAAATGTCCCAAAAATGACTCTGAAATCTCTATCTCTAAGACTCTGAGTCGAGCAGCAATGTCACGCATCTTCATAATGTATTCACGCACACGTTTAGAACCGTTATGCTTCATGTCTGAAAGCTTTTTTATCAGGGTGCTAGCCAATGCCTTATCAGAGCTGATAAACTGCTCTTCTATGGCCTTCATGAAATCCTTTGCCTTATGGCAATCAGGGATCAAACTCCTGATGCTCTTACTGATATAAGACTTAATGAGCATTAAACTTAAGCGATTAGATCGCTCCCACCGCTCATAAGAAGCCTTATCAGTTGGCGAACTTGATTTTGTGGGGATGGGTGGTTCATCCACACGAAACACCAAATCAAGGTCCATGCACCCCAAAGTCAACAAAATTTTATCTTTCCAGACAAAAAAATTATCACTACTCAATAATGGAACTCTAGATGATTCAATACTCAAAAATGTAGTAGGAACAGCTGCAAATACCAAGAATATATTATGCTATGAAATATTTCCAAAATTAAAGTAAATTCAAACCTCCCTATGGGCAAAGGTTGCAACATGCACTGAATTCACTTAAACTTTATTAATAAGACTAGTAAATATCACACACCAAAAATAAGAAATTTTCATTATCTGTGGACATAAAAAATTCTTATTTAGTGATGAATTCACTATCTTATTTCAATTAAAATAATAAAATAATTATTTTTCTGTGGGCATAATAATTATTTCACTAACTTAATTGCAATATTAGATAACATTTTAATCTCTTAATTTTGTCTCACGACTCTGAATGTGATCCAAAATTACACATCATAATAATTTAAGATGCTGTGGCTACTTCCAAATTATCATGACATTTTTCTTTATAAACGGTATCAAAATAAAGCTTTAATGGAATAAATACTTTATATGAATTATTATAATTCATCTTAATTATCCCAAATAATAACTTTATATGATTTACCCCTTTATGATAAAACTAATGCATTAAGTATAATAGTTAATGAACTTTAGATGTCTAGTTAAAAAATCCAAAAAATAACAGCCAGATCAGCTCCAGATCGGTGGTGTAGCATTAGGTTCACTTAAGTACCAGCCTTTCTTAGGCACGTATGCCTTTTTGATAAGCTTTTCTTGGGCACCGTTATTCAATGGATAATTTTACTTGATATCCAATAAGATCTCATCATAAATATCATACTAATAATATTATTTTATCCCATCATTAACCTTATATAATGAGTTCCCTTTGGGGCCGGATCATTATGTATGATGCAAGTGTTCAATTTCATGAAATGGTGATAAAAGACCTTTTATTGACTAAATTAAAGCATTCAAAAATTTATGGGATGCTTTGGCTGTTATCACAAATATGCAAAAATTTAATCATCTTTGTCTTATGCATATATCACCCTTGACCATGAAAATATAAACAATTTAAATAATCATGATTAATCATAAGAAAGCATCTAAATTGATTATTTACACAATACAATTCATTATAGGGAGCAATATATAATTATCAGTGTACTATTCTGTAATGAAACTTGAGTACATGGACTAAATAAATATATTGGAGGACCTATATGTAATAAAACTTACATCTGTGGACCATATGTACGTTTCTGAAGACCCTTTTTGTGAAATAACATATGTCAGGGGTCTATTAAACATATTTAGAGACCTTTATGTAATTCAGATTTCCTCTGGGGATTAAATATAAATTTCTAAAGCCCCTTTATCTGAATTAATATACTGTCAGGGGGTTAACTATAAAAGCACAGTTTAGGCCAAACGGATTCAAATTTGTGGGTTTCGGGTTGAAACCCAATAACCCGAAACCTGTTAATCCCTTCATATTTTTTTTTTTTGTTCTTCTTCGCCCGTGGTGGCCATGGCGGGTCGCAGCCGTTGCGGGCTCGCTGGGCAGCGGGCCACAGCAGCTGCGCCATGGCTAACTCCTCTATTTCCTTTAAGCATGGTAAGAAGAAATAGATGGGTTTAGTCCCACATTACCCAAACAAAAAATCTACACATGCTTAACTAACATAGCCCTCTTACTTCATGTCAAAAGTATGAGTCGGAGGCCGACTTTGTTAAGTGTTTTCACAAATACGGCAATAGAATTTTGACATGTGTGAGAATTTTAGTCCCACATCGCCCAAACAAAAAACTTATGCATGCATAAATAACATGGGTTCTGAACGAATGCCAACCAACATGCCTTTGATACCACAATGTAGGATAACTACGCACAGTGGAATATTTTATAAAGTAAATAAATTTTATTAATCTCCGGCTATTATTGATTAAGTACCCTTGAGATTAAGCACACGAGAGGGAAGAAGAGGAGAGAGAGAAGATCCGGAGTTTCCAACCTATGCAGGATTTGAGTGTCTTAGGTGATGGATCTACAGGCTCATTAGTTTCCATCCATCACAGAAACTACCAGATAAGATAAACTCCAAATAACCTCTAATCAGATTGGATTAAGTCACCATTTAAACGAGGTTTATTTTGATGTGGGATAAGCTTGATCAAGTGGGCCATATCAAGTCTCCTAACACATGCTAACATATTCTTCTCCGCCTATTTTTACTCTGTTCTTGACTTCATGTTATTGCTGAAGGATAACCAGAAGATTGACTTGGGTCACCTATTTTGAAGTCACATCTCAACGGATGCAACCCACCGAGTCACTATATTATTACTTATATTCCTTCCTCAAGAAAACTCTTGTCTTGTTGAGGATTTTTTTTGTCGATAATTTTTAAAACAGCATCATGAACCGCCTTTATGAAATCTTTTCAGTTTAGAGTCATTCATTCTGTCATCTAATTGTTATTTGTAGAGTACTTCACCCTATTTTGGTTGCCTCGCTTGAAAAAAAACTTCTTGTGTGCCATTGCATAGTTTTCTTTTCCACTTCGTGTGTAGACAAAGATTTTCTATAGTTTCTTATTATTTCTAATTTATTATAATTATAGCAATGTTTCCAGAACTTGTGTGTAAAGAGTGGACAGAATTGTTGGTACCAAGCTTGCTAAAGATATATGTGGCAAATAATTCACATTTATCTCATTTAATTTATTATTGTTAATGCATATTATGTACCATGCATTATATATACGTGCATATGCATACACACGCATATATATATATATATATATATATATATATATATATATATATATATATATATATATATATATATATATATATATATGCAATTTCAAAAAATAACCTGACATAATAATTTTGTCAATTGTTTTATGGGTTACTGAAGCCAGTGTTTATGACATCCAACTACCCATTGATTTATGTTTCTCATATTAAATCCATCTTGCTGTTTCTCATGATTTTTACTATATCAGTTGGCACTAATATTACTTTTGCCATGTCTTCCACAAGATTCTTTTTTTAAAAAATTCTTTCGCCTCTAAAGCCCTACTCACAGTTTGACCAAATTCACTTGTTATTTGGACGTGCTGCTTAGCAATATACATTGATACACCTAGAGAGGTAAGGAAACAAAAGATGATAAATGTTTTCATTGTTTTGAACTATCAAAAGTTTTGCTAATTATCGTCAAAACCTTCCAAGGAAGTGCTCTTATGTGTAATGTTGGACAAATAATCTATCCATATTCACTGTAGGGTTTCTAATTTGCTCCTTAAACTTGCTGCTGATTGGTAGTATGTGTTTTTTTTCAGGTATTGATGCATGGCCTGGGAAGCAAATTCACAGCCACAACTATCGTGCCCCGAAGCCATTCATTGACCAAGTATGCATTCAGCTAAATTTCCCTAAAGATTTATTCTCACACAAAACATCATCTAGAATATGTATATTGGGGGAAATCACCTATAAGAAGTCATTACAACATCCTAGATCAAGGTTTGCCGTCTAGGTAATGACCTCATGCTAGTACCATCCTATTACAACATCGGCACGTCTGACATGGGGCCAGTTAGGATTAGAGGTGCAAATAGGTCGGGTCGGTTAATAAGTGACCCTAACTCAACCAGTTTTGTTATTAGGGTCCCAATTTGGATCCAAACCCGACCCGACCCGATCCGACCCGGTTTCTTGTTTGGATTCTAACTCAGACCCGACTTGATAGAAGATCTGGTCGAGTCAGATCCACAACTATAATTTTTGACTCAACGGGTCATTCGAGTTGGGTCGGATCTATGTATAACTCGGATCCAACACAAAATATTTGGGTTCGGTTTGGGTCAACCCATCCATGGTTTCAGAACTTGTGTTTACATCCCCGTAGACTGCAGCCCAAATAATTTTACAGATTTGGATAGGATCGGATCAGGTCGTAGGATTGAAAACATCAAATTAGCCAAATTTTAAATGGGTCAGGTCACGTTGGGTTGGATCTAAATCCAATAAACCCATATCCGACCTAAAAAATAAAACGAGTCCAATTTTAGGACTCGACCCGGCCCATAGATCCTTCAAAACGGATTGAGTTGGGTCTAAGCAGGTCGGATCATGGGTCAAACCGACCTATTTACACCCTTAGTTAGGACGTAACGAGTATTGATACATACTCTATATTGTACGGCTGTTTCGTATCGATATGGTACGGTACGGTCGGTATATACTGATACTGACTGGTACAACAAATTTTGTCCTAAATAGATAATACTATCTTGATCTAGCTCGAAAAGATCTACAAACTGTAACCACTGTCATGTCGGACCCTTTATGTTTTTGACAGGTGGTTGTTATAATTGGGAGCTCAACTAGTGCTCATGACATTTCAAGGGACATCTCTGGATCTGCTAAAGAGGTTCATATTGCAAGTAGATCAGCACTTGTCGGAACTCCCAATAAGCTGCCTGGTTATGGTAATGTGTGGCTTCATTCCATGGTAAATATTCTTTCCCCTGGTGAGTCACGTGAGGGAGAATCGGGGTGATCGTGTCCATTGAGTGTGATATTCTGAATGTAGATAAGAAGTTCTAATGCCGGTTGAATTATCACAGGTAGAAAGGGCTAATGAAGATGGTCATGTGGTGTTTCAAGACGGCAGTTCAGTCCATGTTGATGTCATTATACATTGTACTGGGTATGCATACAGACATTTGTTGAGAATTCAATTCCTATAAAATCTTTAATTTTGGGTGAGGGGTGGATCAGCAAAGTTGATTATACAGCAGAGGGTAATAAAAATCTTTAAAAATTAAAGAGAATAGATGGTGGGCTGTTCACATTGTTTAGCATTTTAATTCTTTTTTCTATTTCCTATTTCTTCTTTTTTTTGGTAGGTCGGTTGCTCAAACGGCTCTCACACGAGCACAGCCAGCTACATCACTAAAGTTGCTGAAAGTTGTGGAAATGCTTGTTTTCGTTTTGCTGTTTGTTTGCTATTTGTTTTCTTTGCTGGATAAATCTCGACTTATTTTGACAACATGCCTCAACCCTTTTTTTTTTTTTTTCAAAAATTATGACGGTTATTGTGGAAGAAGTATATAGTGCTTAGAAAAGACATGCACTAATTTATGTACGGGTTTTTACGTTAAAAACATTCATAGACAAACTGAAAGTGCGGCATGATGTAAGCTTTAGCTAGTTTTACTTCTGCTGCTTACACATCTGATCAGCTAAGCATGTGATCTTATATTGTTTCAGTGATTTCAAGATATGCTAGTCTGGCACTTATAAATAAGTTTCATAAGGACAATATTTGGATGGTATTTTTCTTATGATATTCCACTTTTCTTTATTTTCTTTCAGGTACAGGTATAGTTTTCCTTTCCTCAAGACCAATGGTATTGTGAATGTGGATGACAATCGTGTAGGGCCTCTCTATAAGCACATTTTCCCCCCAGAGCTGGCCCCATGCCTTTCCTTCATTGGAATACCACAGAAGGTGTACTTCATAGATATTTTTCTGCTTCTTTTTCCGGAGATTCCTTCTAAGGCACTGTAATGTTTAACATGATCATAACCTTGGTGCCAGGTGCTCCCTTTTCCCACGTTTGAACTGCAAAGCAAGTGGGTAGCAGGTGTTTTATCAGGACGGATCGCACTTCCAACCCAGGAGGAAATGATGGAAGATGTGAAAGCCTTTTACTTGCAAATGGAAGTTGATGGATGGCCCAAAAGATACACACATAACCTCTCAAAATTTCAGGTACTTATGCATACGGACAATCATTGAGCTGTTGAAATTTCTAAAGAACCTGGCATTATTAGAATAATGACATGAGTCTCAGGGATCGCAAATGGATTCGGGTACCATTCTTATTGCCACTTTCATGATCTTTTCTATGGGTAGGACTACTGTGAGCGGTCTAAACTTCGACCTTTCTCTCTTTCTTCATTTTCAAAAAGGGGAGGAGATATACTATTGCTATAGTATGCTGCAAATTCATTTACAGGCTTTTATCAGAGTTCTTCCTGTCAGGAATCTCAATAAAGGAAAACGAATGTTAAGAAAAAGAAAGCTTTTAGGATTAGCAAAGATAACCTGCTGTTTCGTAAAATCTTGTGCATGATCCCGTTTTTTTTCTATTTCTAAGCGTCTAAAGCTCTTATCCTGGCTAATATATAGCATTAAGTGAATTTTTGAGAAAATGTAGTTAGTATGAGTTAACTTTAATCAAAATATACATACCATTAGGTAGTCATCAAAATGAGAATGCAGAGAACACCCAGTCGGTGGCATGGAAAATGTTGGCCCTCTGCAACATTTTCCAGGTCTCCTGAACCCACTTGCTTTCCAATGTTGCAGTTTGAGTACCTCGACTGGCTTGCCCATGAATGCGGGTACCCGGCCGTGGAGGAGTGGAGGAAGCAGATGTTTGTGGAAAATACGAAGTACAGGAGAGACCATCCAGAGAGCTTCCGAGATGAATGGGATGACGATCATTTAGTTGCAGAGGCACATAGAGATTTTCAAAAGTTTTTATGACCGCATGTTGTTTTTGACAATTGTTTCACTTATTAATAGCTATTTGTAGAAATATGTATTTTTTTGAGCTTTTTTTTTAATTAAAATGGATGTATCATACAGTACGGGTACAGATCCAACCAAAAATTTTAAAAAAATATAGATCTTGGAGTGCACTAGGCAACTCCCTCTCCTCAACCCAAATAGTACCTCCGAAGTGGTTGGCCACATACGAGGCCACTCGGCTACCTTCGTCCCCACACGGACCAACCCCTCACCGACGCTTGTGCCCTCGGTAGAGCCCGATCCATCCCCCATCACCACCATCTTCGCATTGTACCAGGTATCAGCCCCTTCTCCACTCCCAACAGGGGCTCACCCACCTTCCCCTCGAGTTGGGCTGGCCAATCATCTACACCATAACCACCATCATGGCCGGACGCTTTCCCTATCACGACCGCCAAGAGCTTCCTCACCATCGAGGAGTGGTCCGATTGCTTGACTGCCCCGTGGGGGATCGGCTAGCCGACTGCTGGGCGCATCGTCCTTGGTCGTCACCCTGACAACCCCCTTCCTCGGCTCGGACTCTTGAGGACCCATGTTTGTGCCACCCGGGATGCCGACGCACAACACCTCACCTTTGGAGGCTGACCTAGGGGCCCTGCCACCTCCCCCCCCCCGGTGGAGGCCCGGATGGGGGTGGGGGTCACCATGGCCCAGGCGGAGCCGGCGCCAAATCGTCCGCTGGGGAGGGCAGGCCCTCCCGCTCCTGAAGTTGTGGCTGGATGCTCGGCCCAGACTCCCGAGCTGCCCCACAACGGTCTGGCCTAGATCCACGCTGGTGGAGTTGGCCGGGGTTCTGGGCCGCTTATTTGACAGGCCAACGTCTGCCATGTGAATTTCTGGGGCTGCTCGCACCCAGTGCCGAACTCACCTTTGCCGGCCGACCTATCCTTGGGCAGGGACCGATGCCTAGCCACATTCGTTGGTTTCTGCCACCCATCCGAATTCGGCGATGAGCCAGGGGAGCTCAAACAATTAGGTGGTGAGTGCGGCCTCGAGGACGACGACTCGGAAGTCGACTCAATCACCTTCCTCGGACGCGGCGGCCCCTTCGCCACCCGCGGTGGCTGGATCCAGTGGCCACAAGCCATGGCCCAAAGGTCGGCCGCCCCGTGTCCTCTCCAAAACTAGTTCCCGGCTCCCAACGGGAGGCGCCGGTCTCCATCACCATGGGCGTCCGATCCAGCCCGTCCTCCTCCAACGCCGGCGGTGGAAATGTCCAGGATTCCTCCACGTGCCTGATCCGTGAACCCATCGACGACAATCGCCTAACCCGCCACCATCGCGATCTGAGGCACTGTCTTGCTTGACCAGTACTCCACTCGGAGATGTGGCATTCGGAACTAGACCCCTGCCATTTTGACAGCGTCCTGCCCTATCACAAAATCAGGAGCTCAAAGCTCCTTGGCAAGCAGCTGGCCCACCACCACCCATGGCCCGTCGGTCAACACCCGATCCCTGTTAGTCAACGACTTGAATCGGAGGACCAGATGGTCGTCGGTGAGCGACACCACCTTGGCCTCCGTCTTCGTCCGAGCGGTGACATCCTTCGCCACTCATTCCGCCAGCACCCAATGACTCAAGTTCCGGATCACCACCGCTTGGTCCTCCCATTCCCGTTGCGAAGCCTTGTACGGGTTCTCTGGTAGCTCGAGGACCACTGAGAGCAGGCATTGGAGCTTCTCCACCTCCACCTTTGAAACGGGATGCATGGCCCATCCACCCAGCCTCGCCCAACTACTCGTCACCTTTTTCCAAGCCGGTGGGTGGCTTGAACTTGAAGATATATATGCCGTTTCTTCTTGGGTTTAGTACATGGCTTAATTTCTATGTGACTCACTTCCATTGCCTCGTAATATCGCCTTCTGTATAAGTGGAATATTTCTTATGGCGGTGCACCGGAGGTCCTCCGCCAGGTTCCTTCAGACCATTTTCGAGTTCATCTGGAGCAGTGTACAAAAACATGTATCACGGATGCACGGAAACTCTCCTACCACCGGACCCCGCTCTAAAAGTCACATTCCAAAAAACTTTATCATCGAGAAAAATACCGAACGATTTGACTAATTCACCATTCCCTGCTTTCCTCTGACCACTTCGCCACGTGGGATTCCGTGCCCACCCTTTCTCGAGCGTTGATCGATTAATGCCATACTTTTCTTGAGCCGTTCATTCGTCCAATAGCAATACCCCGCCGCGCTACGGAGTATGTCCTTATTTTCCTCAGAATTTCCCGCTTCCCGTTCCAACAGTCCCGGTCTTTTTCATCAATACATCCGCCCGAGCCCAGTTCCTTCCCTCCATGTGTCACTGACCACATGCTCAGGTCGCTCTTGTATCTCCACAAAAGCCCCTCTTCTTCCCCGAAACCACCCCCCCAACCGTAATTTCTACCGGACATTCCCGTAATTTTTCCAAATATGGAGGTCGTCCTTCCATCAAATCCCAAACGGGTCAGAAATATGCGGCGATCCGCCCGGTCCTCCTTACACGTTGCGCCCAACTACCCATATTCGGACCCTCCCTCCTCTCGTCCTCCGCCATTTCTTCTTTTCTTTTCCCTGCTCTTCATCTCCTTCTCTTCCCACAATAACCGTCGTCTCCCGATCCTTCTCTCCCTCTTTAAAAATGAGCGGCTTCCAGCGATTCGACCTCCTCGATCCTTCTTCGTCTTCTTCTTCTCTCTTCTACAGAGAGACCTCCTTGTTCTCCCGGCCAAGAGCTCTCTTCCTCATTCCCTCCCCTTCGCGGACGCCGTCGAGCTCGTCGAGGAGCACCTCGGCCTGAACCCTAGCCCAAGCCCCCTTGATCTCCCCCTCCAATGCCTACAGCCTACTCCCCTTCCCTCCGTCCATCTCCCCGCTCGGCTTCTTCTTCTTTTTTTTTTTTTTTTTTTTTGCTAAAACAAAAAAAAAAGGCGGTGAGGAGACCTCATCACCTGCGTAGCAACCCCCACTGGGCCCCTTTCTGCGCAGACCTAATTCAAGGTAACCCTTCTTTGAAACACTTTGGTATTGCTTCTAGATCAGAATACAAATGATGAATTAGAGCACATGGAGCCATCTTATTATTTTCCTGTAAAGAAAAATATGGTGGACTAACTGATCTTTACATCAGTTTATGAAAGAGCCCCATGCAGCCACCAAGGTGGTAGCCCAGTTGGAACGGGGCGTTTGCTTCCAACCAAGTGGTTCCAGGTTCGAAACGCACGGGCGTCGATTAAATTCGGGGACCGGATGCCCCACGCCTGGACACGGGGTCTGGAAGCGCTACTGGTCGGCTGGTAGCCTGGGTGGTGCCTGGTGTGACGTACTCACACGGAGGGTCGGGTCGGATAACTGAGCCGGCCCACGGGTGGGGAGGGTATGAGTAAAATAGGTCGGGGTGCCCAACACACGACTCGGTCTACCCGCATCGAACATTCTCCTGGCGGGGTGGGGGCCCAGTGGTCGGGGCTGCTACGCGGGGGTGGGCTTGTCCCTTCCTCCCCCCTTCCCCCTTTTTTTAAGCAAAAAAAAAAAAAAAAAAAGAGCCCCATGCAACAAAATGTATGTTGGGTCTTTAAAATATGAGAATTTTTTGATATGGATAGACAAGTTTTATCCATACCCTCCCCACCCGCGGGGGAGCCCCACCAACGTGGCAGCCCCTTCCACATGTGAGTATGTCACACCAGCACCATCTAAGTATCGGCAGACCAGATGGCGACTCCACCGGACAAACCAGACGGGGGCCATCCGGTCTCCGCATTTAATCAACGCCCGTGCGTTTCGAACTTGAGCCACTTCGATAGAATTTTAGCCCCATTCCAACCGTGCTACCCTCGTTCGACTTCTTCGACGGCGTGGCCAATCTGATCCAGATCGACCACCCGGCGGATCCAGAAGTGGGCGGAGACGGAGCGCTGCCTTCGAAACCTCAGCGACCGGGTCGCCGCACTTGAACTAGGGTTTGACGGGGCCCTGGGCTCCAAGATTGACGCCAGTGAATGCAGTACAAGTGGACGAATGAGATCAAACGGCGAGAGGATCCATATCTGTATCTGTTTATAATAAATATAAATATTAATAATAATATTTATTTTATATTTATATTTATATTTTATTAAAAATATAAATATGAATATAAATATACTAATATTTGATTTTTATTCTATCCGTTTTCAGTCTTATAAAATGTTTATATTACGTAGCCACGTATAAGGACGATCAGCATGAGTGCCATGCTTCAACGAGACCGCGCACTCGGATGTTTTTCTGTAATCCAGTAGTATCTGGTGTATTTATTGCTACTTATCAGCATCAAATGCCATCAATTTATGTTTTAAAAGCCAGGAATTAGAATGGGAAAACATGGATACTGGACTAGATAAGATTTTGAACTTATCAAATTGGGTGCGGCTATCGGTAAACTTATTCTGATATTTTATAAGAATAACTAAGATTAACATGCTAATATGGTGAACATCATTTTAGACTGTCAGCTTCATTCCTATATTTATTAATTATCAGCAATGAAAGTTTTTAAAATTTTGGACTAATTTCATGTAAAAGGAATGCAAATGCGGTGACCGACCAATTAAACCAGCCATGATTCATGAATACACATCTTCTTAAAGAAAAATATATAAAATAATGCAACGACTGATGCGGATCTGAATGACTCCAATGCAGATGAGTTGAGTTCTAATATTTTTCTAACTCCCAACAATAGAATATAAAAATGTTGAAAAACCTTTTAAATAAATATTAATTAAAAATAACACCTCCCATCCACGGTAAGATGAGGGTCTGGAGAGTTAGAGAAACACCAAATTTATAAAAAGATTAACCAATTTATAACCTATGATGCATAGGATGTAATTTTTTTTAATTTTTCTAACTATTTTTGAAATACACGTAGAGAGTGAATAGGTAAATAAAATAAAATGAATTTTAGAAAATAAAAAATTGCACCCACGCATTGTGGGGGGTTAGAAGCTAATCCTTTTATAATAATCATGCATGCGCAGGATCACTTTGATGCCATTCATGAAATGCCACGTCTGGACCTGAGGTTAGAACGCCAAGTGCGACTAGTGGGTATATGCGTCGATATTCGTGCAACTTCAGTGACTTTCTATCGAACACTTGGCAGTCCACAAGATGAGTCAACGGAGAAAGGGGAAGACGATGGTGGAGGAGGATAGGCAGGTCAGCGAGGCCAAGGGAAAAGGCATTGGGGTCGAACAGCCGATTCCAAGAGATGCGAGGAAGCTTTCGTCGTGGTCGACAGTGGCCCAAACACTGCCTCGGCAGCCGATGTGGACCGGCCACCACATATCGGAAGAGGAGCTCGAGCTGCCGTCAGAACGAGTGGAAAAGGCGTGAAGAGCATGGGCGTCTGCGACGGGTATCGTTCGGAGCTTGGGAAGGAGGGTCCCGGCTGGAACTGAGACTCTGAGGGAAGCTCGACTATGACGTCGAGGTGTTCCCGATGGCGGATAGAGGTGCAAATGGGCGGGGTCGGGTCGGGTCGGGTCCATGCTTACAATTTTTGACCCAACGGGTCATTCAGGTCGAGTCGGGTCTGAGCTAGGTTCGAGTCAGGTTCGAGTCGGATCTGGATCAGATGTTACCACTTTTTTTATGCTTTTGGAAAATATAATCTTTCATATTCTCTCATATTAGATGTGGTTATGTTACTTAGCTGTAGGCAGAACCAATAAAGCCATATCATAATCATGACCGTCCACCCTTCGGCTGACTATCAAGAGTTGGGTTTATCCTATATATATCATTTGCCAAATGCTGTAGTTTAGAGCTATCTTTGATGTTGCTTTTCGAAGTAGTACAATCATGATTAATGTCATAAAATTTGAACAGTAACAATTTCAATTGGTCCTAGGCACGTAGGGCTCGTTTGGTTCGCGGGAAGCATTTTCCTTCCTAGGAATATGATTCCTGGAAAACAAATTCCTAGGAAGAGGATGCCTAGGAAAGTACTTTTGGCATGTTTGGTTGACCATGGGAAAGTGACAAATTTCCAAGGTGCTTATGTTTGGTTGGCTATCCACTTTCCTAGGAAAGTTATATATAATTCCTATTATGCCCTTAATAAAAATTAGGTTTTTAATACCTCTTTAATGCTTCTTTAATGCTGAAGGGACTTTTTGGGAAAAAGTAAAAATGGAGTGATTCCCGCCTCATGGGAAAGTAACTTTCCCATGTTTCTCATGGGAAAGACTTTCCCATGAAATGTGGGAATCACATTCCCATGGGAATACAACTTTTCCTTCTCTCTCCTTTGAAAACTCCAACCAAACAAGAGGCATCTCATTACTTTCCCGTTGACCACACTTTCCCCCTTCTTTTCCCGCGAACCAAACGAGCCCGTAATGGGTATTGTTATGGGAATAAAGGGTCCGAGCTTAGTCCCACATCGACTAGATAACGGAGAGGTCTGTTTTTTAAATGGAGGGGAGCTACCCCTTTTTCTTCAGAGGCGCCTTTTGTGAGGTAAAACCGTGCGCTGGAAAAGAGACTATGAAACCCCCTTCAAAGCGGACAATACCTCTGAGGAGAAGCAGTACCTTCCGCTATCTGAGCCCGATAGGGACTAAGCTCTAGGGTTCGAGGGATATCCTCGGCCTCATCAATGGTGCTTTCATTGAGAGCTCTTAACCCCGGCACAGACCCCTTCGCTGGGGGGCTATGTTATGGGAATAAAGGGTCCGAACCTAGTCCCACATCGACTTGATAGTAGAGAGGTCTGTTCCTTAAATGGATGGGGGCTACCCCTTTCTCTTCAGAGGCACCTTTTGTGGGACAAAACCGTGCGTTAGGAAGAGACTATGAAACCCCCTTCAAAGCGGACAATACCTCTGAGGAGAAGCAGTCGCTTCCGTTGTTTGAGCCCAGTGGGGACTGAGTTCTAGGGTTCGGGGGATACCCTCGGCCTCATCAGGTATCCTTCTAGCTTACTAGAAAAGAGTATGCTCATAAGTGCACTCCCTAACTCAAACCACTATCTAGCTAATCCCTACCATTGGAATCATATGATAAACAAAGCAGCAAACGAATCAAACTATTTTCCAAGAATTTAGATCTAAGCTCATCCAAAACCCATGCTCCATTTTGGGTTCGGGTCGGCTCTTCGGGTCGGGATCGGGTCCAGATTCAATAAACCTGAAATAAACCCAAAAAAATAATGGGTCGAGTAGGGTCGGGTCCAGATTCAGTAAACCCAGACCCGACCCAGAAAATGGTTCGGGTCCAATTTTAGGACCCGACCCGAACCTGCGGGTCCTAATATTCAGGTCAGGTCTACGCAAGTCGGGTCAGGTCATGGATCGACTCAACCCATTTGCAGCCTTAATAGCAGAGGAGCACCTGACCTTCTGGTTTAGGTGCAAGGGGATAGGGAGGCGGCGATGGCCAACGGTCCGTGACTGGTGGCCGGCCAACTTTTGGCTATGGAACAATGATGCCGAACTTCGTCCCTAGCATCAAGATGGTGAATCAGCTAGTGGTGTGGATTTGACTCCCTTCCTCCCGCTGGCGTACTGGGATAAAGAGTCGATCTAGGAGATTGCGGCGGCAGCCGACCAACCGTTGGCCTTGGACAGGTTTGTTAATCAACTGCAGAAGCTAGAGTACGCCCAGGTCAAGGTGGAAGTGGATGCTCTCAAGCTGCTCAAGCCGAAGATTTTCATCAAAGGGGAGGAGCTGAGCTGCTGGCAGGCTTTTATTTACGAAAACCTGTCGACGTTCTGCTTCAGGTGTGCCCAGATCGAGCATCTAGAGGGGGAATGTTGCTTCCCTCCCCCTAAGCCAATGCTTGTGGAGACCCCTTCAGAGCCTTGGAGGGAGGGGTCTGGTGAGGGATGCTGGTCGGTCTTCAGGTCGTGGTTGGCAACTAATCAAATCAAGCAGCCAAGGGCGGCCGATGCTGCTGGGATGCAGCTGAGGAGGATGGATGCGTCGACTCCTGAGTCGACATCCGGCCCGTCATTGAGCCACTTCAGACCGAGTTCTCCGAGGGTCTGACCGAGCTCATCTGAGTCATCGTCGGACTCGGATGGTTGGCAAAAGCCCTTGAAGGTGGTGCAGAGGAGGTCGCCGGTGAAAGATGTCTCGACCGGCAACTCGACAACGTCGGAAGACAAGGTGAGGGCGAAGGCTCCTAGCTCTAAGTTGGGGTCGAGTCAGGGCTACGGCCTAGGCCAGGCGCAGGTGTTGGGCCTGGCGGGCCGTGCTGAGACGACCCAAAGTGATGTGGCCAAGGTGGAGGCGGGCACTGGGCTGGGCCCGTTGAAAAGGGCTAGGAGCCCGCCCAAAGCTCACACGAAGGAGGGGTCGGTGGAGGCGAGGTTAGGCCAGTTGAGCAAGCCCATTGGGCACGTGGAGGGCGGGGGATCGGAGATTGGGCTTGGCCGTGGGGGCCCAAGTGGAGCCTGCGGGGAGGGCGGGCCGTTGGTGGGCGAAACATGCCCTCAGGGGCTTGTATGTAGGCCTCTTCTTCAGAAGACGGAGGACGAACTCAGGGAAGAGGGCCCGACCAGCTGCGATCCAGGAGCCCTCCGTCCTCTCTTAAGGCGGCGGAGGCAGGACCCAATGGAGGCGAGGAGGGGGATGATGGTGTCCGAGCAGTGACCGAGGGTCGATCGCGATCTAGGATGGAGCATCGGCAACTAGAGGCAAAGCTACGCGGGCCGGCTTGCTTGCCTCGGCTCCGGCACGGCGGATGTGGGTGTTGGTGGCGACGGTGGACGCCGGCGAAGCAGAAGCCCTCCCGTTTCTCGGTCAAGTGGGGCCGCGGCGGGGGATGGTGGCGGGTCCAAGCAAGTGGTGCACGGTGGTCGTCCACATGGCATGAGGCGGGTGACCCCGCAGCAGCGCAGCGGGGGAAGATGGTCAAGATGGGGTGACGGCGAGGATTTGGAGGTACCACTCGCGGAGTGGGGGAAGGACGGGCTGCAGGGGCCTGCATGTGAGAGGAAGGCGTTGGTCGGAAGGGGCATGGAGGGCAGGGGAAGCCCTGGGGATAGTACGGCTGCTGCTTTGGCTGGAGTAAACCCGAGTCAGCAGATCACGGCGAAGTGGTGTCACAGTTGAAATAGACCCTTCAAGGACTGGCGGAGAGGCAGGACTCGGTAAAGGTGGTAGTCAGGGAGACGCGGGGGGTGGGTTGGTGTGTGGAATGAGGGTCGTGGCCAGATCTCCAAATTAAATGTATGAAGATCTTGTTGCTATGGAACTGTTGATCTGTCAACCAACTACTTACTTGGGATGTGATTAGTCAACTAGCCACTTGAGGAGGTTTGGGTATTCACTCTGGGGGGGGGGGGGGGGGGGGGGGGGGGGTTGGTGTGTGGAATGAGGGTCGTGGCCAGATCTCCAAATTAAATGTATGAAGATCTTGTTGTTATGGAACTGTTGATCTGTCAACCAACTACTTACTTGGGATGTGATTAGTCAACTAGCCACTTGAGGAGGTTTGGGTATTCACTCTGTAGGGGGGGGGGGGGAGATATTATGGCGACTAGACATGTAGCTAGGTATCTTCTAGAATCCGAGAGCTTATGGTGCACCCTGATGAGGGCAAAATATGGAGAGCTCGTGGCTAGGTCAATCTTCCGTACTGGACATCATTGCTCCATCTGGAGAGAAATCTGCTCCCGTACCCCGATGGTACTTTCCCTGGTCAGATGGGCCATTGGGGACGGCCGAGCTATTAATGCACTGGAGGATAGTTGGGTGTCTGAGGTGCCTCTTGGTCGTTGGCCTACCATGTTTGACCCGAGATGCCTCGCAGGAAGAAGAGTATGTGACTTGTTCATTCCTAGGAAGAAAAGATGGGATGTGGACCACGTTCGTAGAGCTTTTGGAGAGCAGCTGGTGGAGAGGGTCTTGGCCTTGCCGATTTCCACTAGGGTGGCCATGGACAGGATGGTGTGGAGCACGACTGAGGGGACGAGGGTGGGTGCACGAGACCTGCATGCCTTGGTCAACAAGGGATCAGTCGACGAATTGATGGAGGATGAATTTGGAGACCACGCATCCATCCCCCTATCGCCATTTTTCTTTGGAAGGTGACATGGGGTTTCTTACTGACGAGAGGTGTGTTGGCAAGGTGGGGGGTGTGAGTCACTTCAAGATGTGAGGAATGCCCCGGTGTGGAGGAGATCATTAGTCATGTACCATTTGGTTGCCCCGTGCATTTCAGGTGTAGGGTTGTGTCATGGATTCACTGCAAGGTATGATTTTGGAGGACTTTCTAGGCCAGTTAAAGGAATCCCGACGATGACCGAGCATTATGAAGTAGGGCATCAGTGCTAGCTGAACAAAAACGTATGGATATTTGAGGGCAGAGGAATGCACCTGAGGACTGTGGCGGACAGTGCTTTACTTCATATTGTGGAGGTCACCAGCACCTTTGCTATGTCGATGCCTAGATCGGCCAGGGACATCTGGGGCTCCCACTTAGCTCGTGCAACGCCTAGGACCATTTTGGTCTTCTGGGAGCCCCCACCTCCTGGCTTCCTCAGGGCTAACTTTGAAAATAACATCACTAGCAATAGAGGTAGAGGAGTGGGTTATATGATTAGGGATCATGAGTCTAGGCTTATAGCAGCCGGGAGATGAAAAATTTTTGATGAGTCACTTAGTAGTGCAGAGTTGAGAGCTGCATGAGAGGGCATTATCTATGCCAGATTGATACTAAGGGCGGATTGTATTCATCTTGAAGGTGACGCGGCCATGGTGATCGATTGGATTTAGAAATGTGTTGATATACATAGCCGTCTTAACAAGCACCCACTACGGCGAGATATATGTGAGCTTGAGGGAGGGCTTGTAGGATTTCAGGCCACTTATGTTTATCGAAAGACGAACAATACTACTGACTGGGTTGCCTCTTTTGTTGCACATCACTTAAGATAGTTTCGCTGGCAGAGCCTTATGTCTGCTCTCACCTCCCTCATTCGACTTCTTCTTTTTGACTTTTATAGGTGTACTTATGCTTGTATGGTGTAAGTTACTACTGTAAAAAAAAAAAAAGCCACATCAGTGCTTCATCACCATGATGGAAATCTTAGTCCACCAGGCCCTCAAAACATCTAGGCCTCGTGGAACCCAGGAACCGCAATATGAATTCTCGTCATCATTTTTTTTTGGTTACAACGGTTATTTACACTACTCTAGCTTGAGTACAACCAACAAAATCCAAAGACAAGAAATGCCAAAGTAATAGGAGGGGATCCCCCCTGATGTGTCCAAAGAACCTCGCCGGAGTACTGCGGAGCAAAGGAGGTGACCCAGTCCGCTATTCTGTTCGCCTCATGGTATGCATGTATTGCCTGAAATGCCCTGCAGTCGCCTGCCATCTCCCAGATGTCATGTAACAGAGGGTTGTCCCTCCTCCTCGACCCCCCAGACCAATCCAATCGATCACTGTGGTTGAGTCCTCTTCCAGCAAGATACGCTCTATCCCTAACACCCGTCTCGAATAGGTAATACCTTCCCATGCTGCCCTGAGCTCCGCGTCGGTGGCAATCAGTCCGGCCACCTGTCGTCTCCCACCGCAATCAGTCGCGAGTCATGACTCCTGATCACAAACCCCACACCTATATTCTCCACACCACCGGACACACTTCCATCGAAATTTACCTTCAGATAGCCAGGAGGTAGGGGCTCCCACGAGACAAGAACAATCCTAGGCGCTGTAATAGCAGAAGGGGGGTCCCATATGTCCCTAGTCATCCTCGATGGTGTCGTCGTGATGACCCTGGTGATCTCAGCTACTTGAAGAAGGGCTCTCTCCACCACACTCCCTAAGAACACCCGTACATCCTCAAAAATTTGGGCATTCTTATCCAGCCATATATGGTACACCATGTAGGCGCAAGTAATCCTCCACTCAATCCTTCTTGGGTGCATGGCCTTCCTCATCTGACGGAGAAAGTCGTTAGCGGAGCTACCAACCTGAGATAAGGGAAAGGAGGCCATCCTCCATATTTGCACTGCCCACGAGCACTCTAACAGAACGTGGTTAATGGTTTCCTCCACATTAGGACATTTGGCGCAACATGAAGAAATCCTGACGCCTCTCCTGCACAACATGCTCCTCGTCAGAAGGCATTCTCAATTAACCTTCCGTAGGAATAAGGCCACCCGAGGATGGGTCAGCGATCTCCAAATCCATCTGCCTTCCAATTGCCAATCAGTGCCCCCACCCAAAATCCCTTGAATGTTCCGAGCACACACCTTGGGCCTCCTAGTGGTCGCCCATAGGCAGTGGAATAGCCAATATCCTCTCCACCAGCTGCTCCCCAAAGGTCTCCCTAATCAGTATCTTGTTCCATCTGTTCTCCTCTGTAACCATCAAATCCCGAACTCTGCTCCCCTCAAGGTTGGCAAGCAACTAAGCGGTTGCTCGGTCACCCAGCTGTCCCCTAGTACATCTATGGATTGCCCATCTAATCTCCGCGAGTATCCGAGGAGCATGTAGGCATATCTCCCTCCAACTAAAGGAACTCTGTCGCCCGACCTAGAAGTCTGCTACTCTTCTGTGGGCACCATATTTGGCTCTCAGTAAGGCACTCCATAGACTATTCGGCTCCAAAATATACATGGCCGCATGTCTCGCCGTCAGCACCCCCTCGCCTCGCCAACAGTGAGTGAACCCCCAATCTACCCCGCCTGGTCGACTGCTAGATCACCTCCCATGCTAACAGGTGGATGCCCCCTCTGTCCCCTCATCTACCCCATATGAAATTCTTGAGCATTTAATCCAGGGACCTCAACAACGCCACCGACACAATTGTGTTCGACAATAAGTAAACTTGGATAGAGCTGAGGACCGACTGCACCAAAGTAATCCTATCTATCATAGAAAGTGCTCTCATCTGCCTCCCCTCAAGCCTACGCCTAATGCTCATCTCAGCATCCGCGCAGTCCCTACCACAATCGATGCCCAGTGATGAAAACTCCCAAATACTGTAGAGGGCCCTCCTGTTCACCCACACCTAGGATCTCCCTGATGGATGCCTCCACCTGCATCTTGGTCTTTGGGCTGAAAGTAATCGCAAACTTGGCCACATTTACCCTTTGTCCAGAAGCTGCACAATAGTCCCACATGATCCCCCGTAGAGTCCTAGATGCCTTCCTCGTGGCCCGCACCAGTAGCATGCTGTCATCAGTGAATAAAAGGTGAGATATCTAAATAGACCCCACCACCGGTTTGTATGCCTCCAAAATATGAGTGCCCGCTGCATGCCGAATAGCTTTGGACAGAACATCCAAGCATAATATAAAGAACAGTGGAGATAGTGGACAGCCCTGCCACAATCCAACAGTGGATTTAGAGAAATGTGTGGGCGTGCCATTCACCAATATGACGAAAAAAAGGTACCTGATGATCTCAACATAAAGTCCCATCGCATCCTGTCGTAGGCCTTCTTCATGTCCAGCTTAATCCCTACAAAACTCCTCTTGCTCGGTGCTCTCTGGAGGTCATGCATAAACTCCTAGGCAATAAGAACATTGTTAGATATGCTACGTCCTCTGAGAAATGCTCCGTGCTCTGGGCTGATGAGTCTCGGCAGTATGCTCCTCAGTCTAGTTACTAAAATCTTCACCGTAACCTTGTACAAGATCGTACACAGGTTGATCGATCAAAAGTGGGCCGACTCCGTGGCATCTTGTCTCTTTGGAAGCAGGACAACAAATGTCCTCTTCTAGTTCGTCAACATCAGTGCTGTGCTAAAAAACTGCTGAATCGCCTTCACCACATCCCGCCCGATCAGTGACCAGTATCTCTTAAAGAAACTGGAGTAAATCCATCGGAACCCGGGGCCTTATCCTCAGCAAGGGACCAAACCGCCGCTTGAATCTCGTTAGCTGTGACCGGCCTAGTCAATGCTTCATTTTTCTCTTCTGAAATTCTAGTCCCTGGCGGCTGCATGATTGGCGAGTTCTCACTCCTTCCATGTTCCCTCCACTTGGTGCGGAAGAACTGCTCGAATACCCCCTTAATAGCCTCCGGATCCTCCCCCATCCTCGCCCCTAATGGCTCTAATTCTGTTTCTCTGCCTCTGGATGATCGTCGATTGATGAAAGAATCTGGTATTCCGATCACCTTCCCTAATCTACTAAACTTTTGATTTCTGCCTCCACATAGTCTCCTGTTGCCAAAGCAGCGAATCATGCAGGAATAACTGACTCCTAAGCTTTTCCATCTCCCCATCTGTCAACCCTCCCCTTTGTGTCTCCTGTGTCTGCAACTCAGCAATAGCAGCTTCTGCCTCCTCTATCTTTCTAAATATGTTCCCCACCTCCTCCCTATTCCACTGCCTCAAGTGTCACTTGGTTATTTTCAATCTACAGGACACCCTGTACATAGCCCCACCCGTACCGGCACCTTCCACGTCTCCCAAACAATCTCTCACGATCGAGGGTACGACAACTAGATTTTTTCAAATCTAAATGGACAACAATAAGCAAGTTGGGAAGAGGTACTCACTAGTAGCGGACAGTGATTAGAAGCAATGCAAGGTAGGTGGTCCACCCAGTAGTCTATATAGCTCTGGATCCACTCTGCCGTGGCGAAGACTCTGTCCAGTCTCTCCCATACTTTAGCCTGCCCATGCCGATTGTTGCACCATGTGTATCTCGGCCTTGTGAAGCCAAGATCTATCAGTCTATTCCCAGTGATGAAATCTTGGAATTCTCTGACCTTTCTCTTGTTGGTGAAGCTCTTCCCTCCCAACTTTTCCTGCAGTCCGTCGATATAGTTGAAGTCCCCAGCAATGACCACTAGGTATCCTTACCGTGATAGCTTCGATACCTCCCAGGGCCGGCCCGAGCCCTAGGCGACCGAGGCGGTCGCCTAAGGCCTCGGGCCAATAGAAGGCCTCCGGGAGGCAAAGGAAAGAGATGGTTCCTTGCGATGAAATAAAGAGAGAAGAGGAGAGAGAGAGATTGAGAGAGAGAGAGGGAGAGAAGAAGGTTCCTTGTCTTGTTTTCTGTGTTGACCGTGACTAAAAGGAAGCAAAGGCCCATATAAAACGGGAACATGAGCTGGCTACGAGCCTTCCCTCTTGATGGAAGGGAGGTGGAGAGTTTCCTGGCCGGCAGAGGGGCAATTTGGGAAGTTGGGGGCAGTAGTTTTGTTTTGGGTGGAGAGAAAGAGAGGGGAGGGATTTGGTTGGCATGATACACGTGTGAAGCCACTCTTATCTTTCATCCCTTCTCTTTTTTGGTTTTGGTCTTGTTTTTCCTTCCCTCGCATTACTCCTGATCCAGCTGGGCCATCAGGAAGAAAGATGGGGGGATTGGGATGAGATTTTTATTAGTTAGATCAAATGAATTTTCCATAATGCCCCTACTTTCTCTTATTTTTTTTTTTTGGTAAAAAACGGCTACTCATTTCATATAACTCTAACGTGAGTACAACCTGCTAAATCGCGAGAAAGTAAAGAAAGCAAAGAAGGAGGAACGTCATAATCAGACGTCCAAGTAAAATCTCCGGAATGCCGGGCAACATAAGAGGCGACCCAATCTGCAGCCCTGTTCGCCTCCCTGAACACATGTCCTATCTGAACATCGTGCATCAACCGCACCATCCTCCGGGCCTCCCGAATAAGGGGATGACCATCCCCGAACCGATCCGCCCCTCGAAGCCAGTCGACAACCACAGATGAATCTCCCTCAAGGTAAATCCGCTCCACACCAAGTACCCGCCGCACATAGGTTAATCCCTCCCAAGCCGCCCGCAACTCTGCTCCCACCACTGTGAGTCCAGGCGTGCGCCGTCCTCCTACTGCTATCATCCTACCAAGATGATCCCTAACCACAAAACCAACCCCTCCAGCCACACCATCCACTGACCGGCTGCCGTCGAAGTTTACTTTGAGATAGCCAAGGGGTGGGGGTACCCAAGAAACAAGGGCAAAACGGGGCGCTGAATCAGCGTGGAGAGTACCCCAGATGTCCCTGACTATCCCAGAAGAAAACCGTATAGTAGCCGCAAAAACCTCCCTCGCAGATAGCGTCGCTCTATCCACTACCCTCTTCGGGGACGACCTCCTCCCCTCAAATAGGCCAGCATTCCTATCCAACCAAATGTGATAGGACAGGTATGCCACCAAAATCCCTACCTCCACAGATCGAGGGCTCGAAATGGATGCTCTCACCATCTGTATCATATCCTGCACAGAGACTATCGAGTCGGGTAGTAGGACCGGTGATCTCCTCCATATCTCTCTGGCTCTGGGACACTGCAAGATGACATGCTCGATCGTCTCCTCACTATCTGCACACTCCTCACAGCACTGAGAGACCGCCATACCGCGCGAGGCTAACAGACTCCTCGTAGGAAGGCAGCCCCAGGCCACCTTCCAGATGAATAAAGCCACTCGCGGGTGAATCCGCAATCTCCATATCCAACCTCCCTCAATCTGACGAGCTGGCTCCCTACCGAACAATGCACGGAGATCTCTAACACGCACGCGTGTCCGTCCCGTCGGGCCCCATACTGGCCTGTCGCCCCCCCCATCGATGGGAACCGGAAGAGACAAAACCGACTCCGCCAACTGCTCCCCGAAGACCTCCCGGACCATCTCCTCCCTCCATCGGGCCCCCTCTGATGTCAGCAGCTCGCTAACCCTACAGCCCTCTAAACTCGTCGCATCAACCATAGTCGGCATACGACAGATCGGTATCTCGGTCACCCAGCTATCCTCCAGCACATCAATAGATCGCCCATCGCCTATGATCCATCTAATCTCTGGAAGTACCACCCCTGCTCGAGTACAAATCTCCCTCCAAATCGGAGAATGGTGACGACCAGCTCGCATCCCAGGAACCAAGGCACCATATTTGGCCCTCATCAACGAGGACCACATACCCTCTGGCTCAAGCACAAGTCTAGCTGCATGCCTAGCAATCAGTGCCTCCCGTGTCGACACTAGGGACTGCACCCCCAAACCTCCATAGCTAACCGGCTGGCACACAACATCCCAAGACAATAAATAGATACCCCCCCTGCCACTGCATCTCCCCCAAATAAAGTTCCTGAACAGCTGCTCAAGAGACCTCAGGACTGTCACTGGAATGAGAGTATTAGAAAGTAGATAGATAGGAACCGAGGTAAGAACTGAGCGAACCAGAGTGATCCTACCCATCATCGAGAGTGTATGCATCTGCCACCCCTCTAGTCTACGTCTGATGCTGAGCTCCATAGCTATACAATCCCTCCGCCGCAACCGCTGACCGTAGAGTGGGACCCCTAGATATGTCATCATGCCCTCCTGCTCCCCCACCCCCAGGGTCTCCACTATAGACCTCCTCACTGCCACCTTGGTCTTTGGGCTGAAGATAATAGATGACTTGGTCAAATTGACCCGCTGTCATGATACTGCACAATAGTCCCGAATAATCCCACAGATGATCCGGGCCGTCTGCACCGACGACCTGGCCAAGAGCAAACAGTCATCAGCAAATAACAAATGGGAAATCGGAGAAGCTCTCACCACCGGTCTATAAACCTCCAACTCCTGAGAGGCCACTGCCCGTCGTAGTGCTCTGGACAGTGCATCTGAACACATGATGAACAATAGGGGAGAAAGGGGGCAGCCCTGACGCAACCCCCCTGCCGACACAAAAAACCGAGATGGCGTCCCGTTCACCAGGATAGCAAAAGAAGGGGCACACACACAGCCCATCACCCACCTGATCCACGTCTCAGAAAAACCAAAACTCCGCAAGGACTGCTGCAAGAAATCCCATCTCACCCTGTCATAGGCCCTCTCCATATCTAGCTTGATCCCCATCAAACTCCTCCTCACCGGAGCCCTACGAAGATCGAACATAAACTCCTGGGCAATAAGTACATTGTCAGAGATACTCCGCCCCTCCAAAAAGGCCCCCTGCTCTGGGCTAATCAACCTAGGAAGAACACACCGCAATCGGGCCGCAAGGATCTTCACCGTCGCCTTGTACATGGTCGTACAAAGGCTAATCGGACGAAAGTGACTAGGCTCCGTGGCATCCTGCCGCTTCGGTATCAAGGTAATGAAAGTCCTCTGCCACTCTGCTGACATCACAGCTGTGCTGAAAAACTGCTGTATAGCCGCCGTCACATCTCGACCCACTATCATCCAATATCTCTGAAAGAATAAGGGTGGAAAGCCATCCGGCCCTGGAGCCTTGTCCCCTGCGAGGGACCTCACTGCCTCTCTGATCTCCACCTCCGATACTGGTCTAGTCAAATCTGCAGTCTCCTCCTCTGATACCCCTACCTCAGGCGAAAGGATATCCACTATGCTCCCACCTGTAGGCTGCTCTGTCCACCTGGCCCTGAAAAAACTCTCCATAACCCTCTGAATCTTCTCCGGATCCTCCGACAGCTGCCCCCCCTCATCCCTGATAACTCTGATTCTGTTCTGATGCCTCTTGATAACTGTCGCCTGGTAGAAAAATCTAGTGTTTCTATCCCCCTCCACAATCCATTATACCCTCGATTTCTGTCTCCAAAAAATCTCCTGCTGTCTAAGAAGGCCATCATGCAATGTCAATAATGATCTGAGCTCCCCCATCTCCCCATCCGCAAGGCCACCCCCCTGGTCCTCCTGAGCCTGCAACCTAGCAATAGCCTCCTCAGACTCCTCAATCCTCCTAAAAATGTCTCCCACCTCCTCACGGTTCCACCTCCTCAGCCTCCTCCTCGTCAACTCCAATCTACGAGACACCCGATACATGGCATCTCCTCTAACTGGTGCACTCCAGGCCTCCCTCACAATCTCCCATGATCTCGGATAACAAAGCCATATTTTCTCAAATCTAAAGGGAGATCGTACTGGAATATAAGTGTCTGTACTCACCAGTAATGGATTATGATCCGACGCAATCCTGGGCAAGTGGCTCACACGATGATCCGGGAAGCACTGAACCCACCCAGCGGTCGCACAGGCCCTATCAAGTCGCTCCCAAACTCTCGCCTGGCCCTGCTGATTGTTGCACCATGTAAACCTGGAACCGGAGAACCCCAGATCTATCAAACCATTCGATGTCAGAAAGTCTTGGAATTCCCTAACCTTCCTCTCATAAGAGAAAGGCTTCCCCCCCATCTTTTCCTGAGGATCAGCAATGCAATTGAAATCACCAGCCACCATCATAGGATACCCCTGACTAATCAACTGAGACGCCTCCTCCCACAGTCTCCGCCTCTCCCTGAAGTCAGTACTGGCATACACTGCAGCAAGCACCCATGAAACTCTGCTGCCCTCCGAAATCACTACAACAACCTCCTGTGTACATACATGGAACACATCCACCCTGCAAGAGCCCTGCGCCCAAGTGACTATAATACCACCCGCCAGCCCCTGGGACTCCACTGCATAAAATCCCCACGACCGGGGAACCGCTCTCCTAGCCTTCTGTAGGCTCCTTCCGGATAGCCGGGTTTCAAACAACACACATATCTCCGGACTATGCAACTACACCATCCTGCGGAAAGCCGGCGCAAAAGAGGGCTTCCCCGCGCCACGGCAATTCCATAAGATGACCTTCATGGGTCACCCAAGGAAACATCACAACCCCCTACCCCGGGGCTGCAATCATGAAACACAGCATCATCATTAGTCCCTTCACTCTCCGAGCCTGCCATCCTCGCCCCCTTTGCTGCATTCATCAACCGAGCAACCATTCGGTGGTGCTCCTTCCCGCCACCAGCTTGTGCCAAATGGCACCCACGGTCTCCAGTAGCATCCTCATCCACCACAAGTTCCCCTGTCAGCCCCTCTCTTACCTCAATGTTGGCAGCATCACCAAGCTTGATGGAGCCTGACTCACCCGCCACCTTCTTCCCCAATCCCAAATCAGAAGAAGGGTGGTTTGGTAGGATCGGAGCAACCTCACCGCTGTGCCCCCATGTCGCACGGCACACACCTTGCTTCGGACTATTCCCCACACCACCTGGAGCTTTTACACCAGCATCCGAACCAGCCGCTCCACCATCGGACTCCACCATCAGACCCTTGCCGGCACCGGACAACCCCGCCGCCTTCATCTCGGCCGAAGCTGCCGCCGCTGTAGGCATCGGAGCCAAACGCCTCCCAAACGACTCCGCTCCCCCCGATGCCTGCGGACCATTGCTACCAGCCCGGAGCACCTTTTCCCTCCGGGGAGGCCGGCCGCGCACCGTCGCAAGAGGCGGAGGGGAGCTCTTGGACCTCCGGCGGAAGATAATCCCCGGCCGCCCTGGCTTCACCACAGAGGGAACAGAGAGAAGTTTCCCTCCCGTGGACGAACCTCCCATCTCTTGGCCCACCGTCTTAGGTGGGCTCCTCGCCCGTTTAGACGGACTCGGGCTCGGTCCACCCGAGCACTGCCCAACTCCGGAACTGGGCTTCCCCACACCCGGGCCCAACTCGACATCGGCCTGCCCCTCCGGCTTCTCTCCCAACTCGGCACCCGACTCGGATTCGGGCGCGAGTTGACTCGGTCCTCCCGTGGCCGCTCCCAAGGAGACGTCCTTCTCCGGTGTCCGCCGGCGAGCCACCTTGGTTGGCTTCTGCCACCCCTCAAGATCCACCGGAGAGGTCGCCGAAGACGAGCCAGCCCCCACCACACTCGGACCAGGAGAGGAAACTGTGGGCACCGAACTCTTCCCCGCCCTAGGTTCATTCACCTCCTTCCTCCGGCTAGACGGCATCGGAGCCCGTCGGAATTCGGTCCGGTTAGTGACCAGCCACGGACCATAAGCCCGCTCCACCCCCCCGGATCCCTCTTCCTCCCTGACCTCCTGCCCAGTAGCCTCCATAACCTCCTTCTCAACACCAGTTTTCCTCCCCTCCTCCATCTCCGTTTCCTCCACCGCCTCCCTCGCCGGAGACCTGAAGGTGCACTGCACCTCTGAATGGCCAATCCTCCCACAGTTAAAGCACGGTTCCGGCAAGTTTTCATACACAAAACCTTGCCAAAATTTCGTCTCTACCCCTGCCGAGCTCCCCATCATGAAGGTTCCCGGTGTGAGCGGGGCGGAGCCGTCCAGCTCAATCTTCACCCGAGCAAAGCCGAACCTGCTACCCTTCTCTGTGAAACCATCTAATGCCAATGGGTTGCCGGCCCTCGCTGCAATCCGAAGGATAGTTTCCTTCTTCCAGTAATCCAGAGGGAGACCCGGCAAGCGGACCCAAACAACTACACGCCCGATTCCTCCGGCAACCGGAATGAAATTGGGCCGCCACCGTTCCACGGCCATCATCTGGCCGCCGACCATCCAAGGTCCATTCCGCAAAGCTGCCTCCCTATCCGCCTCATTTGCGAATCTGATGGCCGTGAAGCCCTCCGCCAACGGGAAACACCCAACCCTGTAACCCAGCTTCCCGACTCGTTGCATCTCCCTCGCCACCCACTCACCGGAAACGATCCTCCCCAAGCTCCTCACCAAGACAGTGGTGCTTCTCCATTCCAGACGTGCCGCCTCCAGCTCCTCCTCCGGCACCACCACCACCTCAGTAAAGCGGTTCTTCATTACCTCTAGTTCGCGGGGAGAAATCCGATGGCTCGTCCATTCCGGCTGCCTCGTCGCTCCCCGCGACGCACCCCTTGCCACATCCGCCCACGACGGGCCCATCGTCGTAGACTTGGGAGCATCCCCACCAACCTTCCCCACCTCCGGCGACTCCCGCCCAACTCCAGGACCGACCATGGTCCACACCCCACAACTGTTCGACCTAACTCCCCACAGATCCCCACCCCACCCGCACTAATCTCAAAGCTCCCCACAGATCACCACCCGGCGATCACCTCCCCACAGATCCCCACCCCACCCGGCGACCTTTTTTTCCCTCCGGGGTGCCTCTCCTTGCTCCTCTCTCTCTACTTTCTCTTATTGAGAGGTTCCTTTCTGGCCAAATTTTTTCCTTTACCTTGACCATGAAGTGCCATGGGATAACCTTTTCCTATTCTGCTCTTGCTTGACATGGTAAACAGTACTGCCAAGCATTATCTCAGTTATTTAATCAGTTTTTATCTATTTTTGTTGCATTCATGCATTCCTGTTGAAATAATATACTTGATGGCTATTTATTTTCTTATTTTTTTTTAAGTATTTTATATTTATTGAAATTTTTTATTAGAAAAAAAAAAATCTCATTCACTGAATCTATCTTAGGCCTTTAAATGTATTGGGTCACCTCTGATATCTTCTCCTACAGTACTCGCCTCTTCCTGCTCTCTCTCTCTCTCTCTCTCTCTCTCTCTCTCTCTCTCTCTCTCTGCTAGCGCACACAGCCGCTACGATCCATGATGCACCAATACCTTTCGTAATCATCATAGCATCCAGTTTGCTTGCATCGATTGAACACATCCAGCTTGCTCGCGCACGTTGAATACGAGTTTGGTCTGTGGTCATCCTTCCCCGCGCTCACCATTTCTTTTTTCGGGGTGATGAATAGGAGAGATTGGACAATTCATCTCGCGGACCAAGACGCCTCTCCTGCCCCTTTTGACGCCTTCGTATTTAGACGCAATCCCTGGCGCTATTCCCCCCTGGCGCTGCGACGCCAAGGTTCCATCTCGCTTCGTCTCTCGCCCTCTCTATCTGCCATGCCCTCCTCCTCGCCTCTCGCTCCCCGCCACCTCCTCTCCGCCTCCCTCCCCCCGATGACCCCCCGCCGCGTCGCTGTAATTGGCGCCGGCGCCGCCGGCCTCGTTTCCGCACGCGAACTTCGGCGGGAGGGCCACCGCGTCGTCGTCTTCGAGCGTGGCGGTTCGGTCGGCGGGACCTGGGTCTACACTCCCGCCGTCGAGTCCGACCCCCTCAGCCTCGACCCCGCCCGCGAGGTCGTCCACTCCAGCCTCTACGAGTCCCTCCGCACCAACCTCCCCCGCGAGTCCATGGGCTTCCTTGACTACCCCTTCGTCACCCACCACCGCCGCGGCAACGACGACGGCGAGGGGGACCCTCGGCGGTTCCCCAGCCACGCCGAAGTGCTGCGCTACCTGGAGGATTTCGCTCGGGATTTCGATCTCTACGGGCTGGTCCGGTTCTGGACGGAGGTTGGCCAGGTGGAGAGGGAAGAGGACGGGAGGTGGGCGGTGAGGTCAAGGAGGGTCAGAGGCGGCGATGGAGGTGACGAGAGCGAGGTCTATGATGCGGTGGTCGTTTGCAATGGCCACTTTACGGAGCCTCGGGTCGCCGACATTCCTGGTACTCTTTCCTTCTCCGTCGATGTTTACTCTGTTCTTGACTTCATGTTATTGCTGAAGGATAACCAGAAGATTGACTCGTGTTAAAATGCTAAGACTTCATATAATTTTTTTTCTTGATGAAACCGTTCTAGTTATACAAGGAAGTATGATCACAAGCACTCCACATAATAATAATCTTGAAGTGAAGTTATTTCTGACCTCTGTTTCTGATTTGGGATGTTTCTTCCAGGGTGTCCCCTGTCCCTGATGAGAGAATCGGAATTGTTTTAACTAGAACATCATAAAATTACTTAAAGTTCACTTTGGAACATCCTGGTATCACAAATATTAGTGATGATTGGTGTTATTTTTGATAGGAACTTGTTAACTCTTTTCCATAGAGTCCTTGTCTCTCTTATATAGTCGTGGTCTAATGAAAATGTACTGCTATCTTTCGATGCTGGATTATTTTTTTCACTATTTCTTGTTAGGCAATTCCAGTTAAGAATGGAACGTTAGTAGGTGCAATAGCTAGGTGTCATAGACGTTCCATTTCATTTTTTTCCCCCTCCTTTGGTAAAATTGTTAATTTGGTATTGTTTTTCGTTCATTTTTGAAGTCGCATCTCAACGCATGCAACCCAGCGAGTCACTATATTATTACTTATATTCCTTCCTCGAGAAAACTCTTGTCTTGTTGAGGAAATTTTTTTGTCGATAATTTTACATCTTCATCATGAACTGCCTTTATGAAATCTTTTCAGTTTAGAGTCATTAAATCTGTCGTCTAATTGTTATTTGTAGAGTACTTCACCCTATTTTGGTTGCCTCACTTGAAAAAAAACTTCTTGTGTGCCATTGCATAGTTTTCTTTTCCACTTCGAGTGTAGACAAAGACGTTCCATAGTTTCATATTATTTCTAATTTATTATAATTATAGCAATGTTTCCAGAACTTCTGTGTAAAGAGTGGATAGAATTGATGGTACTAAGCTTGCTAAAGATATATGTGGCAAATAATTCACATTTATCTCATTTAATTCATTATTGTTAAATGCATATTATGTACCATGCATTATATATACATACATATGCATGCACAAGCATATACATATATGCAATTTCAAAAAATAACCTAACATAATAATTTTGTCAATTGTTTTATGGGTTACTGAAGCCAGTGTTTATGACATCCAACTACCCATTGATTTATGTTTCTCATATTAAATCCATTTTGCTGTTTCTTATGACTTTTACTATATCGGTTGGCACTAATATTACTTTTGCTATGTCTTCCACAAGATTCTTTTTTAAAAAAATTCTTTCGCCTCTAAAGCCCTACTCACAGTTTGACCAAATTCACTTGTTATTTAGAAGTGCTGCTTAGCAATATACATTGATACACCTAGAGAGGTAAGGAAACAAAAGATGATAAATGTTTTCATTGTTTTGAACTATCAAAAGTTTTGCTTATTATCATCAAAACCTTCCAAGGAAGTGCTCTTATATGTAATGCTGGACAAATAATCTATCCATATTCACTGTAGGGTTTCTGATTTGCTCCTTAAACTTGCTGTTGATCGGTAATATGTGATATTTTCAGGTATTGATGCATGGCCCGGAAAGCAAATTCACAGCCACAACTATCGTGTCCCAAAGCCATTCATTGACCAAGTATGCATTCAGCTAAATTTCCCTGAAGATTTATTCTCTCACAAAACATCATCTATAAAATGTGTTTTGGGGGAAAATCATCTATAAGAAGTCATTACAACATCCTAGATCAAGGTTTGCCATCTAGGTAACGACCTCGTACCAGTACCATCCTATTATAGTATCGGTACATTTGGTACAGGGGCTGGTTAGGACGTACCGAGTATTGATACGTTCTCTGTACCATATAGCGGTTCGGTATCGATACGGTGCAGTATGGTCGGTATATACTGATACTGACCGGTATGACAAATTTTGTCCTAAATAGATAATACTATCTTGATCTAGCTCCAAAAGATCTGCAAACTGTAGCCAGTGTCATGTCGGACACTTTATGTTTTTGACAGGTGGTGGTTGTAATTGGGAGCTCAGCTAGTGCTCATGACATTTCAAGGGACATCTCTGGATCTGCTAAAGAGGTTCATATTGCAAGTAGATCAGCACTTGTCGGAACTCCCAATAAGCTGCCTGGTTATGGCAATGTGTGGCTTCATTCCATGGTAAATATTCTTTCCCCTGGTGAGTCACGTGAGGGAGAATCGGGATGATCGTGTCCATTGAGTGTAATATTCTGAATGTAGATAAGTTCTAATGTCAGTTGAATTATCACAGGTAGAAAGTGCTAATGAAGATGGTCATGTGGTCTTTCAAGATGGCAGCTCAGTCCACGTTGATGTCATTATGCATTGTACTGGGTATGCATACAGACATTTGTTGCAGAATTCAATTCCTATAAAATCTTTAATTTTGGGTGAGGGATGGCTTAGCAAAGTTGATTATATAGCAGAGGGTAATAGAAGTCTTTAAAAATTAAAGAAAGTAGATGGTGGACTGTTCACATTGTTTAACATTTTAATTTGATTTTCAAGAAGTGAAAACATGCTGAAAGTTGTCAAAATGCTTGTTTTTGTTTTGCTGTTGGTTTGCTATTTGTTTTCTTTGCTGGATAAATCCTGACTTATATTGACAACATGCCTCAACCCTCTTTCTTTCAAAAATTATGATGGTTATTGTGGAAGAAGTATATAGTGCTTAGAAAAAGCATGCACTAATTTATGTACCGGTTTTTATGTTAAAAACATTCATAGACAAGCTGAAAGTGTGGCATGATGTAAGCTTTAGCTAGTTTTACTTCTGCTGCTTACACATCTCAGCTAAGCATGTGATCTTATATTGTTTCAGTGATTTCAAGATATGCTAGTCTGGCACTTATAAATAAGTTTCATAAGGACAATATTTGGATGATATTTTTCTTATGATATTCCACTTTTCTTTATTTTCTTTCAGGTACAGGTATAGTTTTCCTTTCCTCAAGACCAATGGTATTGTGAATGTGGATGACAATCGTGTAGGGCCTCTCTATAAGCACATTTTCCCCCCAGAGCTGGCCCCATGCCTTTCCTTCATAGGAACACCATGGAAGGTGTACTTCGTAGATATTTTTCTGCTTCTTTTTCTGGAGATTCCTTCTAAGGCACTATAATGTTGAACATTATCATAACCTTGGTGCCAGGTGCTCCCTTTCCCCACGTTTGAACTGCAAAGCAAGTGGGTAGCAGGTGTTTTATCAGGACGGATCGCACTTCCAACCCAGGAGGAAATGATGGAAGATGTGAAAGCCTTTTACTTGCAAATGGTAGTTGATGGATGGCCCAAAAGATACACACATAACCTCACAAAATTTCAGGTACTTATGCATATGGACAATCATTGAGCTGTTGAAATTTCTGAAAAACCTGGCATTATTAGGATAATGACATGAGTCTCAGGGATTGCAAATGGATTCGGGTACCATTCTTATTGCCTCTTTCATGATCTTTTCTATGGGTAGGACTACTGTGAGCAGTCTAAACTTCGACCCTTCTTTCTTTCTTCATTTTCAAAAAGGGGAGGAGATATACTATTGCTATAGTATGCTGCAAATTCATTTCCAGGCTTTTATCAGAGTTCTTCCTGTGAGGACTCTCAATAATGGAAACCGAATGTTAAGAAAAAGAATGCTTTTAGGATTAGCAAAGGTAATCTGTTATTTCGTAAAATCTTGTGCATGATCATGTTTTTTTCTATTTCTGAGCGTCTAAAGCTCTTATCCTGGCTAATATATAGCATTAAGTGAATCTTTTTTCAGAAAATATAGCATGAGTTAACTTTAATCAAAATATACATACCATTAGATTGTCATCAAAATGAGAATGCAGAGAACACCCAGTCAGTGGCATGGAAAATGTTGGCCTTTTGCAACATTTTGCAGGTCTTCTGACCCCACTTGCTTTCCAATGTTGCAGTTTGAGTACTTCGACTGGCTTGCCCATGAATGCGGATACCCCGCCGTGGAAGAGTGGAGGAAGCAGATGTATGAGGCAGCTGCAGAGAATAGAAGAGACCATCCAGAGAGCTACCGAGATGAATGGGATGATGATCATTTAGTTGCAGAAGCACAGAGAGATTTTCAAAAATTTTTATGACCACATTTTGTTTTTGACAATTGTTTGCGTTATTAATAACTATTTGTAGAAATATGTATTTCGAGCTGGCATTGGTTCGGCTTGACATTGTTTCTAACAGCTTGATCCTGCTTGATTGGTGGGTAGCTTGAACTTGAAGATATATATGCCGTTTCTTCTTGGGTTTAATACATGGCTTCCTATGTGACCTACTTCCATTGCTTTGTAATATCACCTCGTGTATAAGTGGAATATTTCTTTTGGTGGTGCAGGTGTGATCGTGTATCAGGTTCCTTCAGGCCTTTTTCGAGTTCATTTGGAACAGTGTACAAAAACATGTATTTTTTTTTTTTGGTGAAAACGGCAATTCATATAGCTCTAACCTGAGTACATCCTGCCAAGTCAAAAGAAAGTAAAGAGTACAAAGGGGGCGGGAGCTCTGCTCTGGATGTCCACAAGAACTCCCCGAAATGTCGTGCAACATAGGAGGCGACCCAGTCTGCAGCCCTGTTCGCCTCCCGAAAAACATGTGCAACCTGATGCTCGCCTAGCTCAGCAACCAGCTTGCGAATATCGCAAATAAGTGGGTGACCATCCCCATACCGGTCAGCACACCGAATCCACTCGATCACCGTCGATGAGTCTCTCTCAATGTGCACCCGCTCAGCACCGAGCACCCGTCTCGTATAGGTAATCCTCTCCCAGGCAGCTCGAAGCTCTGCCCCAACTACAGTAAGACCTGGTACATGACGACCCCCTGCTGCAACCAAGCGACAACATGTATCACGGATACTCTTCTACCACTGGACCGCGCTCTAAAAGTAACATTCCAAAAAACTTTATCATCTAGGAAAATACCGGATGGTTTAGTGGTGGCGTAGTTTTTCTTAGGTCAAACATCTTTACAAAAAGGCTAACAGAATTGCAAACCAGATGACCTAGTAAAAGACCGGATGACTTTGTAAAAGGCCAATTACTTTGGAGATGTAACTAAAGTGTTTCGAGTTTTATTTATTTATTTTTTTTATACATCCAGTGAATTATCTATTTTAGTAAAAAAAAATATTGATTTTTTTTTTTACTAATTCATCGTCCCCTGCTTTCCTCTGACCACTTCGCCACGTCGGATTCTGTGCCCACCCTTTTCCAGCGTTGATCGATCAATGCAATACTTTTCTTGGGCCGTTCGTTCGTCCAATAGCAAACAATTCTCGTGCGTCTCATCCCACGGGAATAGCCCGTCTCAGAAGTTCTCGCATCTCGTTCCAACTATCCCGGTCTTTTTCATCAACGCATCGGCTTGAGCCTAGTTCCTTCTCTCCATGCGTCGCTGACTGCATGCTCAGGTCGCTCTTTGAATCTCCACAAAAGCCCCTCTCTTTCCTCGAAATCACTCCTCCAACCGTAATGTATACCAGACATTTCCGTAATTTTTCCAAACATGGAGGTTGTACTGCTTCCAAACGGACCAGAAATATGCGGCGATCCGCCCAATCCTCGTTGCACGCTGCGCCCAACTTTCCATATTCCAATCCGCCCTCCTCTCCTCCGCCATTTCTTCTTTTCTTTACCCTGCTCTTCATCTCCTTCTCTTCCCACAATAACCGTCGTCTCCTCGGTCCTTCTCTCCCTCTTTAAAAATGAGCGGCTTCCAGCCATTCGACCTCCTCGATCCTTCTTCTTCTTGTTCTTCTCTCTTCTACAGAGAGACCTCCTTGTTCTCCCGGCCAAGGGCTCTCTTCCCCTTTCCCTCCCCTTTCGCGGAGGCCGTCGAGCTCGTCGAAGAGCACCTCGGCCTGAACCCTAGCCCAAGCCCCCTCGATCTCCCCCTCCAATGCCTACTCCCCTTCCCTCCGCCCATCTCCCCGCTCGACTTCTTCGACAGCGCGGCCGATCTGATCCAGATCGACCGCCTGGCGCTGCCAACCGCCGTCCCCCGGCGGATCCAGGAGCGGGCGGAGACGGAGCGCTGCCTACGGAACCTCAGCGACCGGGTCGCTGCACTTGAACTGGGGTTTGACAGGGCCCTGGGCTCCAGGATCGACGCCGGTGACTGCAGGTACAAGTGGACGACCGAGATCAAGGGGGCGAGGGGGGAGGGGCGCGATCGGAAGTATAAATTGATGGCGGAGACGAAGCGAGGGTTAGAGAGGAATGTCAGGTGGACAGTGGAGATCAAGGGGAAGGGGGAGGATGAACCCATGTCCCACACCTACTCGTTCCACGCGTCTACGGTTCCGGCTGGGGCCAAGCATGATAAGTTGGAGAAGGTGAAGAAGAGCAACAAGGGGGTGGGGAGCACCGCACGGGTGGTGGAGATTGAAGAGTCCTCGAATCATAGGCCCGTCACCTCAAGAAAGGTCCGTCATCTTAGCTCCTTTTAATAAGAATTTGTTTTTTCACTTACTAATTTTAATTTTTCAGCAACAGTTATAAATTTATGAAATTTTATTGGATTATAGTTTATAATGCTTCTTTTTAGATGCAGATAAAAAAATGGACGCAAGACAGTAACAATCAATGAAAGAGATAAGATTGTTCACTAGACTTGAAAGAGATAAGAATTTAGTTTGTAACTTGGCTTGTTAGAGCAATTGATGGAAATACTAGAATTGGGGATTTGAAAACGAAGTTAGGCATAGAGATGAAAGAGATGAGTGAAAGTAGGGACCTGCAGATGGTACACTGAAAAGAGTAGAGACAAATTATAAGCCAATTACTCTATGGGGTAATTTAATGAGGGATAATAGAGGAGTTGGTTTAGGTCCAATGTGACAAGATGGATTATTTGATATTCATAAGGTGGAGATTGGTCCATGGTGAGCACCAAAAGCAATCTTGGTCTCTTCTATTATCATCTCTTGTTGTTATTTGCCAAAAAAAAAACCGTATTCAAAAAATAGGCTTCCTAGGCATGAGGTCTTTAGGTGGGCAGTCAATGTAACAACTCAACTCGTTAATGCATGAGGCTTTCTCTCAAAATTTGTTTTGATTAATTGCTGGAAAATCCAGATTACTACAGTTAGGTGTTTGTGTATGCTAAATTAGATGTATAAGCTATGATGTCAATATCTGGTTCCTTCCCAAACCAGGTTATGGAAACTTGTACTGTGATGGATCTTACTCTGTTGGGAACTCAACAGCTAGTATTAATGACATTTTTCAAGCTAATACAAGCACAAGTACTCGTCATGCACAGAATTCATTGCAACGACTACTTTAGAGACTGAGGTTGACTATAAAAGTTTGAAATTGTTACTGATTGTGCTGGCTTTTGCTTGCATTATCGACCATCATCGGTGCCACCACCGTGCCCAAAGTTGATGGCAAGTATAATCAGCAGTCCCTGGAATACTTTCCAAAATTGCCAATATTAACTTTGTTAACCATTATTTTAAGGCTTTATCTGATTTCATGGGTTGATGAGGAATGAGCAGTAGTTTTCAAGGAGTGAAAGAATTTTATTGTTTTATGTACCAATCCACAAGAAAAATTCTTTGCAATGAAATCTTCATGCAAGATAAATTTTCAAACCCTAAGGAAGTTATTATTGCAAAGTACTCTTGTCTCTTTCTAACCTTTTTTCAGTTTAATGCATTTAGGACTGATTCACAAAGTCTTCTTGTCGCAGATAGTCAATTGATTGTCCCAGATAGTCAACTGATAGTCACTACCAGAAGTGTTACTCTGAGAATATATGAAAGTGATATTCTTGCCATCGTTAATTTATTTAGTTTGTGGTTTGGTGATTGTTTTGCTTTTCAATTGGCATGAACAATAGATGCCTGATGTACTATTGGGAAACCGTCTCAGAAAAACTGGTAGCCAAGTTTACAGTTATGACTACATGAATTTGAAAATTAATATGGTACTGAGAAATTGTTAAACTGTCTCATGAAAAAAAAAACAAAGAGAGGAAAAGTTTTTGCCATTTCTACTCTTGTAATCATTTATTATCAGGGTGGAAGTCAGAGCTAATGATCAGTTACAGGTTTAAGAATAGCCATCTTCATGCCATATTATGTGTTTTGTGATAACAATTTTACTAATCATGCATCGGAACATGAATGACCATGCTAAAGCAATTCCATGACTTTCTTAAATGTAGCTTACCTGAGTGTACTAATTGCAAACATTTGATAAACTTGTTTTTTTTCTTTGTCAGTGCATGCCATATTTCAGCATGATATTACCATGATACTTGTATATGCCAACCCTAAGTCACCTAATGCATGATATTATGATACTCTAATTATTGGTCATGCAAAGGTTCCTCTTATATGGTTTCTATTAATGTCTTTGTTGACAATCTTGAGTAGTGTCATCTGAGTTGTATTTAATATTTATTGAGATATAACATGCTAGTCTGTCATGCCATCAGGAATAAATTTATAATCCACTATGTTAGTACAAATTTATAATCCAGTATTTAATATTTATTGAGATTTAACATGCTAGTCTGTCATGTTAGAATGTTAGTACAGATTTTCCAAAGTAAAGCCACCAATGCTGATACAAATTGAATGCCCATGAAACATCATCACATCAGCATATTTGATTTTATTTTTAGATAATGTCTCTACTTGCCAATTTCTCACTGTTCAATGCTAATATGTCTATTCTGATCTTCTTTATAGTTTAAAGTTATAAGCTTGTGAACTTATGGTCATTTGTATGTAAAAGGAGTTCTGCATACAGCAAATTGCTGTTACCGACTTGAATGGATGAAATGCAATGGTGGCTAGATCTTAAACCAGCAAGCTCTGGCTATATATGTGGTCATCTTCTGGATCAAAGTGACTACTACTGAAATGACAAACTGAAAGAAATGATTGGCTAGTTAAATTTCAAATTCTAAAAATATGTTCAGTATGACTGAAGCAGTTAAGCACTTTTAATATCATCTTGCATTTCGTGGATGCCTTGTTAACAATTTTCAGATTGTTTTTCCTCCTCTCTGTTAAGGCTTTTTCCAAGAGGTCTCATACCCAAGAAAAGGGTAAGAAGAAGGAATTATCACCACAAGATGCTGCAATGTTAATTCAGATGAGTTATAGAAATCATCTGGTCCAGCGTTCTCAAGTACTTCGTGGACTTCGGGATCTGGCAGTGGCCAAAACCAAGTTGAAGGAGATTAGGGCCTTATTCAACAATTTCTCTTATCGTCAACGTATAGCTATTGATGCAGAAGAACGCCAAAGGTTCTCTGAGAGAATTATTATTCTCCTCCTTACAGTAGATGCCATTGAGGTACTGTTTCTACCATTCTCAAAATCTATCATAATTCTATTTTTTAACTAATTAAATTTCTTCATATGTATTTATCTAGTTGTGTTGTGGACTGAGAGGTCTTTGTGTTGATTCTGGCCACTCAATTATGTGCATGGAACTCAAATTGGTTTAGTGTCACTATGGGCATGTTTGTTTAGCTTCATTTTACTTCATAGCCCATATTAGTATTCTTTCCTACCACTATTAAATTTTATCTATTTCTCTTCTCAAACTTTCCATCCAATCAGCACTGTTCACTGTGTGCATTTTATTAATCATTGTATCTCGTGTCTATTGAAGAACCTTGCTAGTCACAACATGGTATACGCCACAATGGCTAGCTTAAAACATCTTGCTAATTTTCATCAGTGACATGGCTTAAATAAAGATATGTTTCACGATTTGCATGTCTTTTTGACAGATTAGGAACTAACACTGCTGAATCAAAACATTTCAGTTTTAATGGCAGTCTCTTGTAAAATTAGGAGACTGCCAAGTGTACAGCTGCACCTTGAGTTGAAACCATTATGTTTGTCATAAGAATGATCTAAGGAGAAGCATCACTTGATGACTTCACATTTGTTTGTCTCCTTCCCCTAGAAAATGGTGATGATATTTCTAAGCACACTGAGAATGAAATCCAATTTTTTCTTCTTGAAAGAAATGCTTCTTTCATGATCCTCAGGTGTTTCATTTACATGTTTAGAAAGCACATGAACAAGCTTTTGGTGTTGAAGGTGATGTAACCCTAGCTAGATCTTTCATCTTATAAGATAGACCCCTAGACCTACTCCTTTCCACCTGATTTTTGATCTATTTACATGGTCATTGTTAAACAAGAAAATTTTTCCTTGACTATAACCACCTTTCCAGACTTTACATTGAAGTTAACTGCAAACCGTTGTATTACTTTTCCTTGTTTTTCCACATCCTCTTCTAAAAGTTATTCACCTAAGGCCTTCATTATCATTCTCTACCAGGTCTATTTCCTAACCAGAAACTCTGATTAACCCAATTATTGAACATAATTCTTCTTTATACTCTCATGTTTGCCAATCCCTGTTTAAATTGTCAATCCTTATTCTTTTCCATAGGAAACTTCTTTTTCAGCTACAGGTCTTCGGATAATCTGTTTAGGTATGGAGGATAAGCTTTTGACTAGCTAGAATTGATTCAGGCACTCCTTAGGAGTCGCAATATCAAAGTTTGAAATAATTTTTGTTTTATTGCGATGTTGGATCTTCTGTGCACTGGTAAATTTACATCTAATATTTAGTAGATGTACCATCTTTTCTTGATAAAATAAACAGGACTATGAAGTGAAGTGTGGCTTCAATATGGCGCCATGAATATCACTGAAAGCTCTGTTTTTATATTTTGTTGATGAGTGAACCTACTTTATAATTTTGAACTACTACTTCCAAATTAAGCCTCCAAAGGTAAATAATGTAAAAGCAAATAGAACACTGCATTATATTGTGAAATCATAATCTAAATTGCATTTAGTTGTCATGTTGAATTTGACTTCAAGAATCTAAATCCATTAGGAAGAAAAGTGATTATGGTTCATGTCAAACAATAATTTTGACCAAATCATTTCATGTATTGTCGTACTGAAATTTTTATTGTGTTTTCATGAACAGCAAGTAGATTTAGTTAAAAATATTGTCATTTATTCTTAACCTAAAAGAGAAACCAAGTGAGAGTGGATCACATATCTGACTATCCTTTCAGAGATTTATGAATAACCTATCCCTATTGTAGTGTTTATCATGGACATGGACCAAAATATTTCATTGATGATGAAGAAATTGATATTAGGGACTTAAAAATGGCTGCCTGGAGAGAAAGGTCTAAAAATTGCATATTATACATGAAGTGAATCCTATTTTACAAAACATATTCAAGTGTTTATTGAAAAGGAAATAGTTGTAGAACACCTAAACAAACAAGGACAGTGATATCATCCGGACATGCATGTGGTCATGCATGTTCCATCCTTTTTTTCACTTTTGTGAATTGTGCAATAACCTTTCTGGTGTGAAGTGTGATGCATGGTCAGCTGCAGTCCTTTCTCATGTCTTATAACTCTCTCTCTTTCTCTCTCTCTCTCTTCTCACTCTATGTGTGTGTGTGTGTGTGTTTGTCTGTCTGTCTTGAGAAATCCATCCAGAAAGGAGTCTGGCAGACCCTTACTGCAGAGGCTGAAAAGTAGCTATTCCCTTTATGTACTCTATTTCTCTGTTTTGATACACATCCATCTGTTATTTGCATCCATACAAAAACAGTCTTTTGTGTTTTTGTTCCTTGGTTTCTAGGGGCACAGGACTATATAGAATGGTACATTAAGTTTTAGAGTAGATAGCATAGTGCACCAACTCAGAGTTCATGGTTTTTGTTATTGATTAGGGCTTTAGTATAGAACCAATTCCCATGACTTTGGATCACTGAAAAGAAGCTCAGTCATGCTTTTTTTTTTCACGTTCTATTGCCTGTTTTTATGGTAAGTAAATCAGTAAGCTCAAGTTGGTGTCTGTCGACCCAAGACAAATGGCTTGTGCTCAATCTGACTGCTCTTGCATTTGCTTCTCTTTTTAGGGCTCAACTTTAATGGTTCGGGCAGCAAGGAAGTTAATGGTGGAGGAGCTGGAGGCTATGCTGGATGTGGTGGATCCGCAGCCATCTGGGAAGTTGGGTTCGATGAAGCGCAGAAAATTTGATCTGCCTGCTGGTGGTTCCATCTTAGATGATATGGCTGTAGGTGTGGCACAGGTCGTCCATATGCTTAACCAAGAAGATAGCCAAAGCAATGCATCCCCTGACATCTTGTGAGCTGGCCACTCCATTTTCTAAATCTCTGGAAGATTTTCCCTCAAAAAGCAGGGAGAGAACTTTTGCAGTTTCTAACTATTTTCGAGCATTACAAGAGTTGTGCTGCTTGCTTTGCTATTTTTTTGTAGTGTGGTTTTAATTTCATTGGTGGAACTATTTGGGAGGGTTTTGCTAGACCTATTATGTCCTAACCAAAGCAGCATATTTTCTATTTGCCTCTTTGTCTGGAATCAGGTTGGTCCTGTTACCACCGTTTTGGTGGTAAACTGGTCGTCACCAGAAGATGCTTCCTTGGACTAAATATGTTGCTTGTGTAATTAGTTCCTATTGCTGTGAATTGATGGTAGGTGATATCATTAGACAGGACAGTATGGAAACAACAGGAGATAATCCAATCCCAAAAAATGATCAGCTGACTTTATCGTCGATGCACAGGAATTTGAAGGACTGGACTGAAACACACTTGGCAAAGATCCGAACTGCAGAAAGTCACCTTATCTACACCCATATTTGCATCCCATGGAACATGGAGTCATCTTGATATCAGGTGCCAGAGTTCACCCCCACCCTTATTTTCCCCTTTCGAGGAAATGGTATATTCTCCTTTCACTATTTTATAACCTTATTGGAGCTCTCTAATATAACTTATTTGTTTGTGTGCATAATCTATCAGGCAAGAAATAATATATCTTAGTTAAAATCTATATTTTTATATTTTATTTTTTTAATATTATTTATTTATTTATTTGACCTCTCGTGTAGGGGTATTTTGCTTGTTTCATCTAAAAGGATGGATGTTGTGCTTCTCTTTAAGAGGGTTTGGATTGTATCTTTCGCATGAAAGAATGATTAATCTTCTTTTACATCATTGTTCATTAGATCATATGTTGCATAGATCTCAAAGCATGCTAAACTCTCTCATTCAACAAGTTGCAAGGATCTTGAAGTGATGATTCGCAATCCATCAGTGAATTTGTGTGAAAGAAGTTGATTTTTTCTTTTGCGCTAAAGATACGACCTCTACCCTTTTTGAGAACCTTCTGATGGTCCTAAAATGATATTGTAGGAAAACTTGAGTGATAGTATATGTTGTGGTTCAAATTTGGCCCGAGGGTGACCACGCTGGAGGAGTCGAGGGAGCTGATGGTGAGTAAAAGAAGAGGACGAGCGCCACCTTTCGCACGGCGGTGGATCTACACAAAGCCTCACTGGTAGGGTTTCGGTGAGGATCCTCCGACGCTCAAGTTAGAGTGGGGTATATTTAGTCCAGCCTAGAAAGGTCCCTCTTACGTTACCTTACGGGGCTATTTATAGTCCTTGTAGAAGTATTCAGGTGACGGAGGTATGGCCCATTCCCATCATGGGAGGAGATGGTGTGCAGTCAGAGTTTGCTTGTGGCGCGTAGTATAGTCCGTTCTTGGGAACGATGAGGCGTTGATAGTCGTTGCAGGGTATAGTTCCTGGTTGATATGTTGTGGCGTGGCCGACAAGCAAAGCATGGTGTGGTGAGGCTGCTGCAGGGCATGGCTGCAGCATGTGGATGACGAGGTCGGCCTTCTGGGGTCGGCCTTCTGAGCTCTGCCTTCTGGGGTCAGCCTCCTGAGCTCAGCCTTCTGGGTTTGGCCTTCTAAGCTCGGCCTTCTGGTGTTCGGACTTCTGGGGTCGGCCTCCTGAGCTCGGCCTTCTGGGTTTGGCCTTCTGAGCTCGGCCTTCTAAGGTGGGCCTCCTGAGCCCGGCCTTCTGGAGTTCGGACTTCTGAGCTCGGCCTTCTGGAGTGCGGACTTCTGAGCTCGGCCTTCTAGAGTTGATCTTCTGAGGTGGGCTTGGCCAAAATTGGGTGACTTATACCGAAAAATAAGACGATCCATTTTGCCTCCCATCATTTGTCCCCCGACTTTCGAGTCCGAGGTGTCTTTTGTCTCGGACGAAGGAAGTAGTCCAATTGCTGATCGTCCTGTAATATAGCCAAGTATCTTTGGAGAAGTATGTGCCGAGTAGGGTGTACTCTCGTGTAGTTGGAGCTAAGGGCTTTAGGCCGAGCTGTTCAAGCCGAGCTAAGCGGCTCTGCTTCGAGGTCGACTTCAGCGGCCCTTTTTGGCTTGTAGTCGACTCAGCAGGGAGTCCACACTTAGATCGGGGCACGTCGTCGCAGAAGGCGTCGAAATAGCGTCAAAATGGCATCGAATTGGCATCGAAATGGCGTCGAATATCCTCGAATTGGTGTTGAATGTCGTCGAATTGACGCCGAAATGACGTTGAAATGACGTCGATCACTTAGATGAGCTCGAGGGCAGAAGAGCTCGAGTACTTAGATGAGCTCGAGGGCCAAAAAGCTCGAGTACTTAGATGAGCTCGAGGACCGAAGAGAGCACTTAGATGAGCTCGAGGACAGAAGAGCTCGAAAGAGCTCGCGCACTTAGATGAGCTCAATCACTTAGATGAGCTCGAGGATCGAAGAGAGCACTTAGATGAGCTCGAGGACAGAAGAGCTCGAGCACTTAGACGAGCTCGAGAATATAAATGAGGGGGCGATGTTGGGGATGGAGATACCTTTTGGAGACATATTGACAGCTGCCGAGCTTCGAGGTCCCTCAGGACTTGGCTCAGCACCAGCTGGGAGTCGTTGGAGGCCGTTAGCGGTAGGCGTTGAGCTCTGGGGCGCGTCGCTGCCCCCCGAGGCCGCGTCGCTGCCCCCCGAGGTTGAGGAGCCATGATCATGCAGGATCCATGGCTACCCAAAAGCATTTTCTTTTGCCAAGCCGGACCGATCTCGTTGTTGCCTTGGCCAAGAATAGTGTTGTAGACCGAGTTGACGTGGGCTACGAGAAGGTTTAACTTCATAGTACTTTCTTGGGGTGGAATCTCCTGTGAATCTGGCCAGAGAAGCGCTTTTCCTTTGGAAGGCATTATAAAATAAGGCATCAACCGAGCTCCCATTATGTACTAAAATCCTTTTTAAAGTCTTACAATGATAAAGGAAATAGCTACAACATCATTATAAAGAGGGCTCAACACCCTTTTGGTCTTCATCGGAAAACGAGATGACTTCTGCAGTGCACAGATGCTTTGAGGAAGCTCCTTCTCCCGAGCTCGATGCTTCAGGTGCCTTTACTCACCCACCCTCTGATGGTATTGATGATGCCCGCGATAGGTCAGTTGTCATTTATCTCCTCACGCAGTACTGGATTTTATTCCTCGGGCTCTCTCCTGTAGGCATGATCACGAACAAAACAACTCAACCGATCTCGGCGGATAAGTGCCTCGATCTCATCACGGAGCTCATAGCAATCCTCTGTATCATGGCCGCGATCTCGGTGGAAGTGGCAGTACTTGTTCGAGCGCTTCCGTGCTTCCGCGACTCTGTCGGTCGCATCCTTAATGGAGGTCGGAGGTAGTCCTGATCCTCAATTTCTATGAGGATCTCTGCTCGAGTAGATGTGAGGGGAGTGTATGTCTGAAACTTTTGGAGGGGAGACCTCAGGCGAGCTAGGCTCTTGGGCCAAGAAGGCTCTTTCTAATGCTAGAAAAATTTGCTGCTTGGTTGGGAGCACTCCTCATGGTGCTTCTTCTGCATCTTGGTAGGTCGTTCGGTTGCCTCCCGCCGGGAGGCCATGGCTTCCTCAGCCTTGGCGTACTTGCGAGCTCGGGCCAACATTTCAACAAAGTCGGTGGGAAAGCTCTTCTCAATGGAGAAGAGAAATTTGTAAGACCGAGCTCCAGTCTTTTTTTTTGGTGAAAAACCAAGATCTAGTCTTCAATGCCGACATGGCGATTGACTGGTCGAAATCGCGAACCTCCCATGTGGCCGAGGTAAAGCGATTGATGTAGTCTTTTAAGGATTCTTCCTCCTACTTGATGGCGAAGAGGGAGTCTGAGGTCCGGCGCTGACGCCGGCTAGCGGTAAAATGGATGGCGAGCTGCCTGCCTAGCTGTTCGAAGGAGAGAATCGAGCTGGGCTTTAGTCCGGAGAACCAAAGACGAGCTACCTTGCGGAGAGTCGCGGGGAAGGCTTTGCAGAGTAGAGCGTCTGTGGCTCCTTGGAGTGTCATAAGGGCCTTGTAGCTCTCCAAATGATCCAGAGGATCGGATGAGCCATCATATTGCTCAATCTGTGGTATCTTGAACCTCTGGGGGATTGACTCATCTATGATCCATTGAGGGAATGGAGACTCTGTTGTAAAGTTGAGGTCGGCATCTCGAATCGGGGCTCGGTCTTGAAGCGTCTGTATCTGCCGCTCCAAGTTCTCGACTTTTCTGCCGAGCTCGGCGCTCGGATGGGGCTCCTGTTGCAGCTTGGCATAGAGCAGACCCCGCCTCAGATGGGTGCTCCCGTGCTCGAGGCGTCAGGCTTCGGCGCAAGCTCTCAAGATAATGGATGCACGACAAGCCCTCCCGGCTTGGGGGTCGAGCTCGGTGGGAGCTTCGGTGGTGGCGACGCTCTACAGAAAAATGACATCGCGAGCGGCGTCCTGAGGATTCATGCTCGTGAGGAGGGAGTAGAGGTTGGTCTTCTACTTGCTGTAGGCCTTGAATGGCCACAGTGAGTGCTTGGACTTGTTGGACAAGCAGATTGAACTGCTCTAGCTGGACTTGAAAAATTTAGTCTGTCGGCTCTGCAAGGGGTGGACTTTGGAGTGAGTTGCTGAGAGCTGGTACCTAGTTCCTTGATGCATTTGAAGCTCCTTGACCCCTCAACTTCATGATCACGACTCAGGCCCTTCCTCTAGCGCCAAATATGTTGTGGTTCAAATCTGGCCCGAGGGTGACCACGCCGGAGGAGTCGAGGAAGTTGCCGGTGAGTGGAAGAAGAGGACGAGCGCCACCTCCCGCACGGCGGCGGACCTGCACAAAGCCTCACCGGTGGGGTTCCGGTGAGGGCCCTCCAATGCTCGAGTTAGAGTGGGGTATATTTGGTCCAGCCCAGAAAGGTTCCTCTTACGTTACCTTATGGGGCTATTTATAGTCCCTGTAGAGGTATTCAAGTGGCGGAGATATGGCCCGTTCCCATCATGGGAGGAGATGGTGCGCAGTCAGAGCTTGCTTGTGGCGCGCAGTGCAGTCCGTTCTTGGGAACGATAAGGCTTTGACAGTCGTTGCAGGGTTTGGTTTCTGGTTGATATGTCGTGGCGTGGCCGACAAGCAAAGCATGGTATGGTGAGGCTGCTGCAGGGCATGGCTGCATCATGTGGATGACGAGATCGGCCTTCTGGGGTCGCCTTCTGAGCTTGGCCTTCTAGAGTCGGCCCCCTGAGCTCGGCCTTATGGGTTTGGCCTTCTGAGCTCGGCCTTATGGGTTTAGCCTTCTAAGCTCGGCCTTCTGAAGTTCGGACTTCTGAGTTGGCCTTCTAAGCTCGGCCTCCTGGGGTCGGCCTTCTGAGCTCGGCCTCCTGGGTCGGCCTTCGGGAGTTCGGACTTCTGAGCTCGGCCTTCTGGAGTCGGCCTCCTAAGCTCGGCCTTCTGGAGTTGGCCTTCTGAGGTGGGCTTAGCCAAAATTGGGTGACTTATGCCAAAAAATAGGACGATCCATTTTGCCCCCCATCAATATATATATAGTCCCATATAGCATGGATCTTGTGCGCCACATAGTTGCGTGCATCATATATTTTAGATTTGCACCAATATATATTATTTTTGGGCAAACTTTGCACCAACATAGATTATAGCATTTGAGTTGTTACCTTGAAACTTAATTTGGGTCTGTCTATCTGACATTAGAGTGGCTCTCTTTATTTTGTTTCGAACGTTAGTGGCTCTATTGCAGCCATCCCTTGATAATAAACTACTTGGATATGGATTTGATCATGTTACATGTGCTTATAGTTCTTGGTATGAGAAAATATCTCAAACAAAATAATTTTATGCAGCGATAATGTTGGTGATGCATACCCGTTCAATTATTTGATCAAAATCTAGCCATAAGAAAACTTTAAGAAGACGGAGGATTTTAATCTATGCTTCTATAAAAGTTATAAAACTGATGGAATGTCGGATGTTTAAAAAGAGAATAGGCTAGGGATCTTCATCGAATAACAAAAATCTGGTTGGTTTTCTTCCATCAAGAAAACCTACGATCCATAATTAACTAATAACTAAACCATATTTATGTATCCAACAACTGGTGCTGTGATCTGGCCGGAAATGGAGGAAAACAAATCAATCGAAGATCCTAACTGGATAAGAGTTTATTTTTTTAATCTAATAACTAGAACATATGCATGGATGCATCTACTAGCAACAGAGTCATCATGTAGATCATGATAAACATTAACACCTAATAAGCGCCCATAGACAACGCGATATATACCCTCAGGACATCCGCATAACGCAAGGAAGCAAGAGAAGTCCTCATAGAAGCTTCGCCTAGCTTTTGGCGATCCAGACAATGTTGTCTTGGGGTTGGAAGTGGCAGACGTTTCCAGTCCGTTGCTTCTCTTTGAGCTCTTGGAAGGCCAGGATCTTCGGGTTCGAACCCTCCTTGTAGTCATGGCACACGGCCAGCGCCTCCACCTTCGTTCCATCCACCCCCACCATGGAAACCATGTATGCCTTGGATTTACCCTTCGTGTGGCAGTAGAACACGGTGTATGCATAGGGCTGGACATGACAGACCACCCAATCGGAGGACCCCGTCACCTTTCGCACGCCGACCACGCTATACTGCTGCTCCGGCGAGTCCTCCCTACCGAGTCTCGTCGAAACGGTGTGGATGTCGCGAGTTCTCAGGGCCGATGTAGTGAAATCCAGCATGGATTCAAGTGAAGTGGCGCATTTCTTGATCTTACAGTACTTTGCCGGCTCTTCACACTCTTCAAGGGTTGTCTCGATCGCCTTGGCTTCGTGAGAACCCGGCTCGATGGAGAAGCGGGCGAGGATCTCTGGAAGCTTGGTGGTGGTGAAGGGGATGGAGTCGGCCGCTTGGCGTGGCAGAAGGGATGGCCTGGAGCCCGTTCCTGGGAAATGCAAAGTAAACTTGGCACCCGCATGCACGTCGTTCTCCAGAAAGAAAGAAGAACGGAGTTTAGCGCTCGTAGACATGGGCTTCACTGCTGGATGGCTGAGAGCTAGTTCTTCCCCAACATTGGTGCTATGCTTTATTAGATCAGCAATGGCACTTGGCATGGGAGTGTCGGGGAGGACGCTGCGCCAGTAGAGCTCAGAAGGCGAGGCTGCATGGGTTGCTCCAACTGCAAGCTGAAGCAATATCTTGTTCGGGTTACTGGTCTACGTACAGAGTAATCTCATAAAAAGCAATTAGATAGAGCAAAAACAAACGAGGAAGAGGTAATTAGCTTTCTTACCGCAAGAACGGAGAGGAGAGGAAGGAAGCGATCCATGACCGTGAGACGATCCCAGTGAATGCTCAAAACACACAAGAGCTGGCGGATTTATAGAACAAATCAAGGAAGTGTTCGAAGAGAGGGGAGAGAATAGAGTCAAGAATGGTCTTCGTTTTTTTTTAATATCCAATAATGTATAGATTCCATATGATTTGAGAAAAAAACATCGGTCTTGCATTCGGGCCGCTCTTAAAAAATTGGCTCTTTGTTTTTAAGGCTGGTGGATTTATAAAAGAAACAGAGGAGAGAGAATAGAGTCAAGAACGGGGCTCATTTTTTTATATCCAATAATATAAAGATTCCATGTGATTTGAGAAAAAAACACCGATCTTGGTTTTGGGCGGTTCTTAAAAAATTGGGTCTTTGTTTTAGCAACTAAAGAAATCAAGGAAGTGTTGGAAGAGAGGAGAGAGATTAGAGTCAACAGCGGTCTTCTTTATATATATATATATATATATCCAATAATTTGTAGATTCCATATGGTTTTGGGGAGCTCTTAAAAAATTGAGTCAATGTTTTTGGCGAATTTATAAAAGAAATAGAGGGGAGAGAATAATTCATTTTTTCAATATATAAATATAAAATACAATAATATATTTCTACTACAATTTCAAATAATTATTGAATAATAATAATATGATTAATAATATATTGTAATATAATATATTATAATAATATAATGTAATATATTGATATATTGATATAATATATTAATGGTATATTGATATAGCAATTTTTTTTGCTAGACTGAATAGTATTCTTTTTCTCAAATTTCAGTCTAAACTCACTGCTCTAGGAAATCTTCGATATCTAACCTCACATATCCTAATACCAAGTTGGATAGTGATTTGAAAAGTAGGAGTGATTTGGAATCAATGCTTTGTAGGATTTTTGTTATGCAGCCAAATATGGTGATCTTTTTACTTCCATCCATATTTCTCTTGATTTTGAGATGATCACACCATACCAAATATCCTTTTCTAGTTTTTTAAATAAAAAGGTGGGAGACATCTTGACCGCCCAATAGGTAAGGGTTTCCATGACATTTATTATTTTTTTTTGAAAAAGAAGAATATTCTATTATTCTGGTTGTGCTCCCTATTTTTTATTTTTTAAAAAAATATTTTATTATTTTCTCCCTCATTAATTAGCCCTCATGCACTATCGTGCTTCTGGAGGAGTAGGGGGTGGGCGGCGGCGGCGCTAGATTGGGAGGATGAGGAGGAGGAAGAGGCATCGATGCTAAGGATGGAGGAGAGGAGGGAGTGGAGGTGGCGGAGGAGACCGGCGAGTAGGACCCGCTTGTACATACGCAGGCTGAGGACTGTGAGCCAGATACCATGGAGGCTTTATTATTTTTAATATATTTTGGAACAAATAGGACTGCTCAAAAGTTTTCGGCTCCATCTTTTGGGGCCTGGTCAAACGTTTGGGCTTGAAAACATAGCCCAATAAAAGTTTTTCACGGCTGACATCAGACCGCTCAGGCTTCCTCAGATCATTGACAGCTCCAGAGCAAGGTTTTCAGGAACTGATGATATATACTTTGGTCATCTCAACGGATGACTAAAGCAAGATGAGTTGTGGTCCCCTTTTTTCTCAGTCAAGTTGAAAGGTGCAGAAATCTAAAGAGGTTTAAAATCTTATTATTTAATCTTTCAGAATCTAGATATTGAAAGCTTAGGTGAAATATTATTAGTTAAAGAACATGATTAAGGAAGAAATAAATGGAAAAAATTCGCAGATATGTTAGTGTTGCATACAGGCTCTAGTACGCATGGGGCACATTGACTCTGTCGGCTGGAATAAGGTAAAAAATATTTCCCAACTCTAGCATTCTCCCATGCTAAGACTTGACCACTTCTAAGTCCTGGTCACAAAATGACAATGAATCTTTAGATATTTTAGCTGAGCCCCAGGTGAACATAGAGAGGCGAAGGCGGTTTCCTTAGCTTGAGATGGAGAAGGAAAGAACAAGGGGGAAAGTAAAGGAGGGAAAGAAAGGGAGAGGAAGGCAAAAAATATTTTTCTCTTACTGTTAATCTCAGTTTTCAAATCCGGCAATCTCTTGGTGTACTTCTTCTTTATAATTCCTTGATTATTTTTCTCTTATACTAAGCTCTTAATTTTGAAATTTTCTCTTATTGATTTCTCTTGGTTAACACTTGTAAAAGTAATGTATTCTATTACTTCCTTGTAAATATAACTTAGGTTTTAGACAAATCATGTTAATTCTTGGTATTCATATTAGTTTTATTCTATAATATATTTTTATTATCTTTTTTTAGATATTTCCTAGTTGTAGTTGGTTGTGGTCTCTATACCATTTTTAATATCATTTTTAGATATTTCTTAGTTGCAATAATAAGTTCTGTTCTTCATGGTGCAATAGCTCAGTTATATCCATTATTCCAGTGGAAGCCCGTCAATAGACGTGCTGTTCAATTTCAAGGCTTTCTCAAAAGAAAATGAATTTTTTTATAGAAGATCGATTGTATAAAAATTTAATTTTTAAAATCTACATATGCCTAGGGTTTTGCCATCATGGACTCATCTTGTTCACCCATATGACCCTGTGAAGTAGCCAACTTACCATTATGCATGGTTTGGCACATGGAGGGCTGCTTACCTTTATGCATGGTTTGGCATGTATATGGAGTGGGCACTAGTTTGAAAAAGTAGTACTAATGGCAGACTTGAACACTTATATATAAATTTTTATACGAATATGAATCTCAGTAAAAAAAATTTGAATCTGAGCTAGCCACTCATCGAAAATAAAAAAAAGTCTCTGAATTCATAGTTCTTATAATTAGATAAGGCTCGGATTATCTTGTTAATTGAATCATTTTACATTTGGCTCTGGCATCTTTAGGACCCAAGAATATTAGTCTTCTGGGTTGGTCCACCAGCCTGGCCATAGCTTCATTCTATCTTTTTACTCTCTTTCTTTCGAATCTTGCTTTACATTTAACTTCAAGATGCATAACCAACAAGTTTATATAAAACAGATGGATGAAATATAAATCTGGTCTTTAAATACAGTCCCGTTGATATCAAATTATAGTGTGCAACTTTTGGGTAGTGGCTGACGCTTGTCTCGCCAAACCACTAGATGCCTTGATACTAGCAGTACGTTGACTCTCTGTCGACTAACATTAGAGTGGCTCTCTTTGTTTTGCCTCGAACATTAGCGGCTCTATTGCAACCATCCCTAGATATAAACCTACTTCATTAGAAACATCATGGATGTAAGAGTTTATTTATTTATCTAATAACTAGAACATATACATGGATGCATCTACCAACAACAGACTCATCATGTAGATCATGATAAACATTAACACCCAATAAGCGCTCATAGACAACGCGATACCCTCAGGACATCCGCATAACGTAAGGAAGCAAGAGAAGTCCTGATAGAAGCTAGCTTCGCCTAGCTTTTGGCGATCCAGACAATATTGTCTTGGGGTTGGAAGTGGCAGAAGTTTCCAGTCCCTTGCTTCTCTTTGAGCTCTTGGTATGCCAGGATCTTCGGGTTCGAATCCTCCTTGTAGTCATGGCACACGGCCAGCGCCTCCACCTTCGTTCCATCCACCCCCACCATGGAAACCATGTATGCCTCGGATTTACTCTTCGTGTGGCAGTAGAACACGGTGTATGCATAGGGCTGGACATGGCAGACCACCCAATCGGAGGACCCCGTCACCTTTCGCACGCCGACCACGCTATACTGCTGCTCCGGCGAGTCCTCCTTACCGACTTTCGTCGAAACGGTGCGGATATCGCGAGTTCTCAGGGCCGATGTAGTGAAATCCAGCATGGATTCAAGTGAAGTGGCGCATTTCTTGATATTACCGTACGCTGCCGGCTCTTCACACTCTTCGAGGGTTGTCTCGATCGCCTTGGCTTCGCGAGAACCCGGCTCGATGGAGAAGCGGGCAAGGATCTCTGGAAGCTTGGTGGTGATGAAGGGGATGGAGTCGGCCGCTTGGCGTGGCAGAAGGGATGGCCTGGAACCGGTTCCTGTGAAGTGCAAAGTAAACTTGGCACCCGCATGCAAGTCGTTCTCCAGAAAGAAAGAAGAACGCAGTTTAGAACTCGTAGCCATGGGCTTCACTGCTGGATGGCTGAGAGCTATTTCCTCCCCAACATTAGTGCTATGCTTTATTAGGTCAGCAATGGCACTTGGCATGGGAGTGTCGGGCAGGACGCTGCGCCAATAGAGCTCAGAAGGCGAGGCTGCATGGGTTACTCCAACTGCAAGCTGAAGCAATATCTTGTTCGGGTTACTGGTCTACGTACAGAGTAATCTCATAAAAAGCAATTAGATAGAGCAAAAACAAACAAGGAAGAGGTAATTAGCTTTCTTACCGCAAGAACGGAGAGGAGAGGAAGGAAGCGATCCATGACCGTGAGACGATCCCAGTGAATGCTCAAAACACACAAGAGCTGGCGGATTTATAGAACAAATCAAGGAAGTGTTAGAAGAGAGGGGAGAGAATAGAGTCAAGAATGGTCTTCGTTTTTTTTTAATATCCAATAATGTATAGATTCCATATGATTTGAGAAAAAAACATCGGTCTTGCTTTCGGGCCGCTCTTAAAAAATTGGCTCTTTGTTTTTAAGGCTGGTGGATTTATAGAAGAAACAGAGGAGAGAGAATAGAGTCAAGAACGGTGTTCATTTTGTTACATCCAATAATATAAATATTCCATGTGATTTGAGAAAAAAACACCGATCTTGGTTTTGGGCGGCTCTTAAAATATTGGGTCTTTGCTTTAGCAACTAAAGAAATCAAGGGAGTGAAGCAACAGAGGAGAGAGAATAGAGACAACAGCGGTCTTCATTTTTTTATATCCAAAATTATATAGATTCCAAATGATTTGAGAAAAAAACACCGATCATGGTTTTGAGGAGCATTTAAATTATTGAATCTTTGTTTGGCGGATTTGTAAGAGAAATAGAGGGGAGAGAATAATTCATTTTTTATTATATAAATATAAAGTGCAACAATATATTTCTACTACAATTTGAAATAATTATTGACTAATAATATGATTAATAATATATTATAATAAAATATATAATATCAATATAATATAATATATTGATATAATACATTTATAGTATATTGATATATAAATTTTTTTATTAGACTGAGTGGCATATTTTTTTCTCAAATTTCTGCCCAATATCACTGCCCTGGGTGATCTTCGATACCAGACCTCCATATCTCAACATTGAGTTGGACGGTGATTTGAGTAAGACTGATTTAGGATTAATGTTGTGTAGGATCTTCGCTGTGCAACTAAATGTGGTGATCTCATCACCTCCATCCACATTGCCCTTGATTTTGAGATGATCACCCCATACCAAACATCCTCTTATAGTTTTTAAAATAAAAAGATGGGAGACATCTTGATCGTCTAATAGGTGAGGGTTTTCGAGCAATTTTTTTTCTGAAAAAAAGAATATTCTATTAGTTTGGCTATACTCTCTATTTTTTATTATTTTTTTGAAAAAATATTTTATTCTTTTTTTCCACCTTAGAACTCATGCTCTATCGTGCTCCTCGAGGCATAGGAGGTGGGCGGCGGTAGCACTGGAGAGGGAGGGCAAAGAGGAGGAAGAGGCAACAATGCTAAAGATGGAGGAGAGGAGGAAGTGGAGGTGGCGGAGGAGATAGGCGAGGAGAACCCGCTTTTACATCCCTAGACTGAGGACCATTAGCCCAATTCGTATGAGGATTTTCCAAGATGGCCCAAAATTAAATGGGGGCTTCATTATTTTTATTTATTTTGGAACAAATCTAAGGACTGCCCAAATGTTTTCGGCTCCATTTTTTGGTGCCTGTGAAATGTTAGGGCTCGAAAATGGAGCCCAATAAAAGTTTTATCAGACCACTACAAGAAAAATAGTTAATTCTAACACCTAAATAAGCCGATGATTCTAAATAGCATCGGAAAATACTGACGTTCATGAGCGAGAGCCTGATTTAGATAACACTAAAAAGTGTCGTCGAAAACCAAAATAAAAACGACGCTTTAGAAAGCGTCGTCACATTGGCCATTTTTGAATGCCGACGTTTTCAAAAGCGTCGTCGGAGGCCACATTATATTTCCTATTATTTCTCCCCCCCCCCCTTCTCTCTCCGTCGCTCGCCTCTTGATCCCTAACGCCTCCAGCCGCCCCCTCCTTACAAATTCCTAACCCCCCCCTTCTCTCCCCGTCGTTCTTTCTCGATCTGAGATCGATCTTTCTCTTTCTCGATCTCCAGATTCAAGAAGCCATCTGCTTCCCCGTCTAAGTCCTCCTCTTCCTCAAATCTCCCTCTTCCCTTTCCATTTCCGACCTCCTCTGTCTCTTCTACTCTTCCTCTCTCTCCATCACCCCAAGCGGCGGCGGTGGCGATTGGCGGGCTGGCCCTGTGGGAGGCGGCCTCATCTTCTACTCCCCTCCTCTTTTCCACGCTTCTCTTCATGGCTTTTCACTCAAGAACTAGTTTCGGATCTGCTGATTAGTAACTGTATCCCTTCTATCTCTCGTCTAGCTAGTCTTTTTCTTCTTCGCGAAAGACTAAGCAAAAGATTAACTAGTGTTTTTGTATTGTTTTTGTATTGTTTTTGTGTTGTTTAAGCAAAAATATTTTTCTCTTAGTTTTTATCACAGGTTTCAAATCCTCGGCAATATCTTGGTGTACTTCTTCTTTATAATTCCTTGATTATTTTTCTCTTATACTAATCTCTTTGGAAATTTTCTCTTATTGATTTATCTTGCTTAACACTTGCAAAAGTAATGTATTCTTTTGCTTCCTTGCAAATATAACCTAGGTTTTAGAGAAATCATGTTAATTCTTGGTATTCATGTTAGTTTTATTCTATAACATATTTTTATTATCTTTTTTAGATTTTTCCTAGTTGAAGTTGGTCGTGTTCTCTATCCCATTTTTAATATCATTTTTAGATATTTATTAGTTGCAATAATAAGTTATGTTTTTCACGGTGCAATAGCTCAGTTATATCCATTATTCCAGTGGAAGCCCGTCAATAGAGGTACTGTTCAATTTCGAGTCTTTCCCAAAAAACAATGAATTTTTATGGAAGATCGATCATAGAAAAATTTAATTTTTAAAATCTACATATGCCTAGGGCTTTGCCATCATGAACTCATCTTGTTCACCCATATGACCCTGTGAAGTAGCCAACTTACCATTATGCATGGTTTGGCACATGGAGGGCTACTTACCTTTATGCATGGTTTGGCATATGGAGTAGGCACTAGTTTGAAAAAGTAGTACTAATGGCAGACTTGAACACTTATATATAAATTTTTATACGAATATAAATCTCAGTAGAAAATTTTGAATCTGAGCTAGCCACTCATTGAAAATAAAGAAGTCTTTGAATTCATAGTTCTTATAATTAGATAAGGCTTGGATTATCTTGTTAATTCAATCATCTTACATTTGGCTCTAGCATCTTCAGGACCCAAGAACATATACTGGGTTGGTCCATGAGCCTGGCCATAGCTTCATTCTATCTTCTTACTCTCTTGCTTTCTAATCTTGCTTTAAATTTAACTTTAAGATGCATTACCAACGAGTGTATATAATACAAATGAATGAAATATAAATTTGGTCTTTAAATACGGTCCCGTTTGTATTAAATTATAGTGCAACTTTTGGGTAGTGGTTGACGCTTGTAGTAGGTTGAAACTAGTGGTACGTTGACTCTCCATCGACTAACATTAGAGTGGCTCTCTTTGTTTTGCCTCGGACATTAGTGGCTCTATTGCAACCATCTCTAGATGTAAACCTACTTCATTGGATATGGATTTGATCACATTGCATGTACTTATAGTTCCTAGTGCGAGAAAATATCTCAAATAAAATAAATTTATATTGTGATAATATTGATGATGCAAATTCTAGTCATGATTATTCAAGTACTTGATTAAAATTTATCCACAAAGAAATTTCAAGAAGAAGAAGTATTCTAACATGCCTCCATAAATATTATAAAATTGACAGAATATCACAGGTTCAAAAATAGACTGGACTTGGTATCATTGAGTTTCCTTTCATCATGGAAACTATTTTGGCCAAGATAGTAAATAGCTACCCACCACCAATAATTATCAAACAACTAAACCAAACGTATGTGAGCTGTGAGCAACTCGATAAGAGATTATTTATTTATATAATAACTAGAACACATACATGGATGCATCACCCAACAACAGACTCATCATGTAGATCATGATAAACATTAACACCTAATAAGCGCCCATAGACAATGCGATATATACCCTCAGGACATCCGCATAACGCAAAGAAGCAAGAGAAGTCCTGATAGAAGCTTCGTCTAGCTTTTGGGGATCCAGACAATATTGTCTTGGGGTTGGAAGTGGCAGAAGTTTCCAGTCCCTTGCTTCCCTTTGAGCTCTTGGTAGGCCAGGATCTTAGGGTTCGAACCCTCCTTGTAGTCATGGCACACGGCCAGCGCCTCCACCTTCGTTCCATCCACCCCCACCATGGAAACCATGTATGCCTTGGATTTACCCTTCGTGTGGCAGTAGAACACGGTGTATGCATAGGGCTGGACATGGCAGACCACCCAATCGGAGGAACCCGTCACCTTTCGCACGCCGACCACGCTATACTGCTGCTCCGGCGAGTCCTCCTTACCGACTTTCGTCGAAACGGTGTGGATGTCGCGAGTTCTCAGGGCCGATGTAGTGAAATCCAGCATGGATTCAAGTGAAGTGGCGCATTTCTTGATCTGCCTGTACCCTGCCTGCTCTTCGCACTCTTCAAGGGTTGTCTCGATCGCCTTGGCTTCGCGAGAACCCGGCGCGATCGAGAAGCGGGCAAGGATCTCTGGAAGCTTGGTGTTGGTGAAGGGGATGGAGTCGGCCGCTTGGCGTGGCAGAAGGGATGGCCTGGAGCCGGTTCCTGTGAAGTGCAAAGTAAACTTGGCACCCGCATGCAAGTCGTTCTCCAGAAAGAAAGAAGAACGCAGTTTAGAACTCGTAGCCATGGGCTTCACTGCTGGATGGCTGAGAGCTAGTTCTTTCCCAACATTAGTGCTATGCTTTATTAGGTCAGCAATGGCACTTGGCATGGGAGTGTCGGGGAGGACGCTGCGCCAGTAGAGCTCAGAAGGCGAGGCTGCATGGGTTACTCCAACTGCAAGCTGAAGCAATATCTAGTTCGGGTTAGTGGTCTACAGAGTAATCTCATAAAAAGCAATTAGATAGAGCAAAAACAAACAAGGAAGAGGTAATTAGCTCTCTTACCGCAAGAACCGAGAGGAGAGGAAGGAAGCGATCCATGACCGTGAGACGACACCAGTGAATGCTCAAAACACACAAGAGCTGGCGGATTTATAGAAGAAATCAAGGAAGTGTTCGAAGAGAGGGGAGAGAATAGTCAAGCACGGTCTTCGGTTTTTTTTAATACCCAATAATGTATAGATTCCATATGGTTTGAGAAAAAAACATCGGCTTTGGTGTCGGGCAGCTCTTAAAAAATTGGCTCTTTGTTTTTAGAGCTGGCGGATTTATAGAAGAAACAGAGGAGAGAGAATAGAGTCAAGAACGGTCTTCATTTTTTTATATCCAATAATATATAGATTCCATATGATTTGAGAGAAAAACACCGATCTTGGTTTTGAGCGGTTCTTAAACAATTGGGTCTTTGTTTAAGCAACTATAGAAATCAAGGAAGTGTTTGAAGAGAGGAGAGAGAATAGAGTTAACAGAGGTCTTCTTTTTATATATATATATATCCAATAATTCATAGATTCCATATGATTTGAGGGAAAAAAAAACATTGATCTTGGTTTTGGGGAGCTCTTAAAAAATTGAGTCTTTGTTTTTGGCGGATTTATAAAAGAAATAGAGGAGAGAGAATAGAGTCAAGAACGGTCTTCATTTATTTATATCCAATAATACAAAGATTCCATGTGATTTGAGAAAAAAACACCGACCTTGGTTTTGGGCAGCTCTTAAAAAATTGGGTCTTTGTCTTTTAGTAAATGAAGAAAGACCTGTCGATTTATTGAATGAGCAAGTTGAGCAGAAAAATCACCCTAACTCTCTTCCTCCATTCTCGTTGCTTTATTATGAGGTACAGTTCACAATGCAATTCGCAGTGGTTTTCTTGAGTAACATATTTGCGTTATCAAGGCATTTTTGTTTGTAGAAAAGGTAGAGAAAGACAGACACATTTTATCAAGATCAGGGGCACTATAGCTTTAATAACTTGAACGTCATGAAGTTGTTTCAAGAAATGAGCAATGATACTGTAACTCAAAAAAAGACAGAATTGGAAGGTGCACTATTCTGATCTTTTGAGTTTTATCTCTTTCCAATGTGGGACTAAAGAAAGTACACTAGATAAAAGGCAAATGATAGAGAAGGGCAGAATTGAAATTTTGAAATATTCCAACAAAAATTATGTGAATGTTTGTTTCATATATGAGAGATTTCTTACACCCCACTGTGTGCAGCAGCTTTCTTAGTTAAGGTGAATGACATTACAATTGGATTCCTGTTATAATGCACATTGCTGATGTTATTATACCTCGATATGATGATAATGATCCTATAAATGGAATTGTGTTTGGACTTTGAGATACTGATGATAGATCAAAGATAAGTAGGAAAGTGTCTTGTCTTCTTGGGAATTCATGCATGCTAAGGTCTTATAGCCCTAGTTTGCAGTAATTGAGGCCCCACCCTTCTGTCATCACAAATGGTCTTCATTGTTTGTAGTTACACGGTGGTTGCACGTCCTTTTGAATAGCAGTCAGGCTCCAAATCGAGACATTCTGATTTGAGATTTTAGAGAAGCACATATATTATCATTGCTCCTTGCAGTAGAACAAAAGCTCGGTGATGCTCTGTTCTGTGTTCTATGCTCTGTTAAGGTGGTAAGCAGACCAATTAAACTGAGCTGAGAGGTTTATGGAATCAAGTACTTGATCTGCACTTGATCACACTTCTCCTGCACCGATCATTCCTCGTTTTAGGAGGCAGGCTTTATCGTTCAGGCAGCAGGCAAGTAAATGGTGGAGGAAGTGGAGGCAATGCTGCATGCAGTTGATGCACGATTATCTGAGGAGTTCGTAGATGAAGCAGGGGGATTTTGATTTGCCTTCATCTCTCCATTGATGTCCTAAAATGGCATAGAGAGAGCTTGATCCTAAAACCAAAGCCTTAAACTTTTATTTAAGGTTGGTGGGATGTCAATGGAGCCCGATAAAAGTTCTTCTGGGCTTGACATGAGCCCAGTCAGGCTTCTCAGATCATTGACAGCTCTAGAGCAAGGTTTTCAGGAGCTGATGATATCTATTTTGGTCATCTCAACGGATGACTAAAGCAAGATGAGTTGTGGTCCCCTTTTATCTCAGTCAAGTTGAAAGGTGCAAAAATCTAAAAAGGTTTAAAATCTTACTATCTAATCTTTCAGAATCTGGATATTGATAGCTTGGGTGACATATGTGATCTAAGATTATCAATTATTTTTAAGTATCAATCTTAAAATTTATTTGTCAAAGATTGTGATTAAGAAAGGAATAAATGGAGAAAAAAAAATCGCAGATACGTTAGTGTCGCATACAGGCTCTAGTACGCATTGGGCACATTGACTCTGTCAGCCGGAATAAGGGGAAAAATAGTGCCCAACTCTAGTATTCTCCCATGCTAAGACTTGGCCACTTCTAAGTCCTGGTCACAAAATGACAATGAAACTTTTGATATTTTAGCTGAGCCCCTGGCGAACATAGAGAGGCGAAGGTAGTTTCCTATGCTTGAGTTGGATAAGGAAAGAAAAAGAGGGACAGACAGAACAGAAGAAGGAGAGAGAGGCAAAAATAATTTTCTCATAAGAATTAACCTCGGCAATTTCTTGGTGTACTTCTTTTATATAATTTCTTGATTATTTTTCTCTTATTCTAAGCTCATTTCTCTTGGTTAAGACTTGTAAAAGCAATGTATTCTATTGCTTCCCAGTAAATATAACCTAGGTTTTAGACAAATCATCTTTATTATCTTTTTTAGATATTTCTTAGTTGTAATAATAAGTTCCGATCTTAACGGCGCAATAGGTCAGATATGTCCATTATTCTAGTGGAATCCCGTCAATAGATGTGCTGCTCAATTTTAAAATTTCCCAAAAAATATTTTTTAATAGAATTTGATTATATAAAAATTTGATTAGAAATTTCGCCCATCATGAACTCATCTTGTTCGGCCATGCGACCCTGTGAAGTAGCCACTAGCCAACTTACCTTTTATGCATGGTTTCGCAGATGGGTAGGTAGGCACGACTTTGAAAAAGCTGTACCAATGGCAGACATGAATACTTACATATAATTTTTTAGAGTGATATGTGTCTCAGACTCTCAGCAGAAAATTTTGAATCTGAGCTAACCACTCATCCAAATAAAAAAAAAGTCTCTGAATTCATAGTTTTTAATAATTAGATAAAGCTTGGATTATCTTGCTAATTGAATCATTTTACATTTGGCTCCAGCACCTTCAGGACCCAAGAATATTAGTATACTGCGAATTTCTTTCTTTGTAGTCATGCTTTAAATTTAACTTAAAGATTCAAAACCAACAAGTGTATATAAAATAAATGAATGAAATATAAATTTGTTCTTTAAATACAGCCCCGCTTTGTATCATTAGAGTGCAGTGGTTGACGCTTGTCTGGCCAAACCACTGGACGCCTCGAAACTAGCAGCACGTGAGACCGGTCGCTTAAAGGCGCGGGATTTAAGCTCGACCGGCAACGCCGTGACAACCTATAAACGTTGACTGTCCGTTGACTAACAGCACGTCACGGTTGCACCTCCCGATGCGACGGCCCCCGCGGCAGCGCGCGTTGCGGCGACGCACACCTGGCCTCCCGCGCCGTCCCGTCCGAAAGGGACCGCGCGAGATCTAATCACCCGATCCCGTGACGTCATCCATCCGGAACAGGCCTTCCGACGCGATCAGCGGTCCCGATCGATCCTCCCGACGGATGCCAGAAGGCCGGAGGGGGCGGGAAATGCGGTAAGATGCCATGCAGAGGTTCGAGGGCGTACGATGGAAAGAGGATGAGCCAGTAGGAAGAGGATACGTGGCATTGCGTGCCGACCTCGCGCAGCTGATCGTGGGGTCATTTGCGGAAGGTGCGCATCCCGAGAGCGGTGGTCGCGCTTCGCTTCCCACCTGGGCCTCGCCGCCCAGTTCCTTGATTCGCTCTCTCACCCCGAGCTGTCTCCCTCCGACTCTATTTACCATGGTAGAATATATTATTTTACTGCCGGCCCATCCCAATTTATTAAACATTTATTTCTGATATTTTGATCTGATAATATTGGTAATCAATAAAATATCTTCCAAAATTGAAAGCTAAGCCTAGGCAAGGAATTAGGTCAGGCAATGAACCTGTGGATGCCTGCAGTGGAATGCAGTCTGGGTTCCATGCACTATAATCACTCCCTGGTAAAGACACAGATAGCCTTTTATAATCATTTTATTTTCTTACCACTAATTGTTATCCTTAATGGTAGGTATCAGTATATCCCATGCTATTGCATGAGTTTCTGCGGTAGGGTAAATTTGGTAGACGTCCGAGAAGCAATGGATCAAAAACCAGATTTTCTTAGTTATGCTTTGTTTTTATATATAACACCATGCCTTTTGATAGTGTTCAAAGAAAACATAATATTATGAGTATTGTTTTCAACCCATTCAATCCTTGGACAATTTGATCTCATCAGAGCAGCTTAAGCCGCCCAACTTAATTTTCTTAAAGCCTAGATTTTTTTATTAATACATTATAAAATAGAGTTACATAATTTTTATATATAATAGTGAGGTTCCTCTATGTATAGTACGAATTGAATTTCTCGTCTAGTTGAAAAAGGATGCAATTATTTGAAACATAAATATCCAGTGAAAATAATCATTAAAAGCTAAAATTTTACAAAGGTGGATCTCAACTTTTATATCAATTTTGTCTTTATCCACTTTATCTAATTCTTCCTCAATTAAGAGATGTATCTGGAAAATCAATTTTTGCTTTGATCGCCCTATTTAGGATATGAAATTTAGTAATGATCGCTAGGTGCCTTGTACCCTTAAGAATGGTGCTATATTGTAGAGCTCAAAAAGGTATCCAATTTTTTTTAAATTAAAAACTCAAATTGGATGAGATACCGATAAGTTATAGTCATCAGAAATTCAGCATGAGAAGTTAGCTTCTGAGATAGATGATCACCCCGTCCAAGATAGAGCATTAAAGTTAGCAATTTAATTTTTAAAATCTCCAAAATGGCCCACATTAATGCTGATAATTGTTAAGTATATTTTATTTATTCAAGGAAAGAAATATTGTTTATCCAAAAAATCAAATTTAATTAAAAAAAGGAAAACATTCCTTGAAGACTCCCTTACTTTTTAATTTCTGGATTCTCTCTTTGATTTCTTTATGATAAAATAAAATATAGTAAATATGAGAAATAGATTTGGTAGATGAACGGGTCGAAAAAATAAAATCAAGTGACTGTCTAATTAGAAAGAGTTTCATTTTGATTAAAATTACAATTGTCGAAAAAAACTAAAAGTGAATTTATATATTAAATAAAAAGCTCGCACATTAACTTATTTAATATTGGATCTAGAGCAAGTGCGAGGGATATGAGGGGAGAAAAAAACACGGTGAAAGCTCCATCTTGCATTCTTGCTAGTTAAAAACAGAGCTAGAGTTTGAGTCCAACTCCTATCCCATATTCCTTATGGAGTCGAATGACGCATAAAGCAGAGGAAAAATAATTATTTTATTGGAAAGCCTTTATATGAAAATCTCTAAAGTTTGCTTTATAATAGTAAAGAGTATAAATCAGTCATAATGGAAAAGGATAACTTAGCATCAAATGATACAAATTAATATTATATGGTTGAAAATTTGATTAATGTTCAACACTTCTCACCCTACAAATTTCTATTAGAAAAATCTGGATCGTAAAGGGTTTTCTTCCCTCAAGCGTTCCTTTTAATTAGGTGAGGTAGAACCGTCTTAAAAGAAGGAATCATGAGACAAATATGAGTTAGCATGGGGAAGACATAGAAGGTATTGCATCAGAGAGAAAATGCTAGAATTTGACTGAGACGGTAAAGTAATGTTTACATATGTGTTTATAATAAGAAGAATGGTTTGAATATGTGTCTAGAACTGAAAAATGGGAGGTTAATGACTTGGATAAAGTTTGAAAGCAATGGGTTATTTCTCAGCAGAATTTAATGGTAAATATAGAATCCATGTAAATCCAGACGAGTGCTGTTATGATTGTGATTGTTGACGATTTGATGTCTTAATAATGTGCCTTGATTTTTTTTAAAAAAAGACAATCTTGCGTGTCTTCCTTGGCCATTTATAAAAGTATCGATAACATTACAAATCAGAAGGCTAGTTTTCTCATTATGAAGATTTCATGAATTTATGTTTAATCATGCGCTCACTAAAGATTCAAAATTCTCTTGACACATGCGATTATCAGTCAATCCAAATGATTGCGATGCAACAAGAATAGCTGCAAAGTAGTTTTCTAGTTATTATTTTACATTTTCTAGAAAATACACTTTGTTGCTGCTGAGAGTATTTAGCGAGGGCTTTTAATATTTAAGTTAAACACAGCTCTCAAAAAATAGAAAAAATATTGTAAGAATGATAGAGCAGCGGCGTAAGAGAAAAGATGCAAAAGCATTTCAAAAGCTTAAGAGCACTTTATCTAGAGAATCTTTGGAGTAGGTTATATATATAGCCAAGCATTGACGCCCATGGTCAAAAAAATTGGATATGCAGACCAGCCATTTTTGGTACTAGATTGTACGTACCAACATTTCACTCATCTCATCCCCACATTTTGCTCGTTTATCATTTAGTTATGAGAACTATTTGCAATCGTGACTGAGTTGTCGTTAGTCGGAGAAATTTAAAATTTGGAGAACTCTCTGCATGTCTTTAAGGTACTAGATTTTTATTGGTAAGTTAGTGGCTTCGTGCCGAGTTTGTATTGGTTAGTTTGTTACGTACCATATAGAATATAATAAAAAAATTAGAAATATACTACTTTAGTTTGCTTATTCAATAACAATTAAAACTTATAGTTTATGTACCAAAAATATTAGTGAAATATTATTAGAAACTTCGTAGTTGTATCTACTAAAAGTATGGTGCTATAATTATGAAAATGGTCGTTACACTTTTCTGACATCGACATGTGACGAAAAGACGTTGAATGTCAAAATGGTCTGGGCATGGACCACGTGTACTGCCTCCAACAGTCGATTAAATGGACCCTCGCCAACGTGGCATTAGGTTTTATGTTCCTGTCGGGATAGGGATAACACCACAAGACCCTCTTCCAAATGACATACGTGTATAAAAGAATTCTTTGCAAGCATCCGATCTATCATCCAAACTTCTCTTTCAACCAAATCATTCTCATCCAATTTTTTATGACATAAATTACAAAAATGATATTGGCACATGACATCATGTCTTAATGATGCCCCATCCAGGGATTACAGGTTTGTTTGGTCGGCAGATATTATAAAAATTAAAATAAATAGTTTCAATTCCAATTATTTGATATATATATATATTAAAAAATAAAAATATCTTAATCACCTAATATATCATAAATCAAATCAATCAGAGACCATTTCGGTCCTCGTCCAATCCATTTTAATTCCGATTTCCGTTACAACCCGGCTGCATCCTATAATTTTTGGGATTTTTTTGTGCTTGCAATATTGATTGGAGCCATGTGTGAACTCTGTTAAGCTGCACCAGAGCCGGGGTACTGGGCCTTTGTACCCATATTTAGACGCTCCAGGCCGGCTGTCGATCAATTAAGGTCCACCGTAGTAATCTCGGGCCCATGCATCGCTGCTCGCAAACCGCGTTACAGATATTTCCTCTCTGTTTATTTATCACCATAATCGAAACTTAAAAAAGAGTAACTTTGTCAGTCCCATTATTTGTTTCCGGAGCACAAAAAAAAGAACCGTTATAAATGAACAATAAACAAAGAAATAAAAGCTAAAATAAAATGGTGCACGGCAATGGGCGGTGGTGGGGGTGGGTGAGCTCCAGTACCCAAACACCGCCATCCTCTCGTATTCCACGCAAGCGGCTTCTTTTCCTTGGTTTCTTTCACCGAGATGAGAGGGAGCGGGAGTCGCCGTCTCAAGTCTTGTCACCTTGCGCCAAAGATCCGCTGCCGTCAGGGTTGTGGGCTCGGACTAAGTATTTAAATTGGATTGAGTTAATGAAGTAATCTTTATTTCTAACTTTAAGTTAGTGATAAAAATATATTAGGAGAGAAATACGGAGAGAATTGGATTTTTTTTTCTAAATTCAAATAGTATTTTTATATTAAAAGGTGGGGTTGGGGGAGCCCAGCGCTGCTCTCTCCATAAATGCTGGCTTCGCCATTCCTTCTTGCTTCTTTTTTGGCAACACCCCCCTACCTCGTCAGCGGGTGCAGGCGCCGTTTCCGTTTTCCTCTTCCTTCTCTCGCCTTTCCTCTTTTGCCTCCTCTCTACTCCTCTTTCCTCGTCTTTCGCCTGGAGTAGGTGATGGGGAGACTTACTGCTGCTTAAAACTGGGAGACTTGCGCTCTAGTTTCTTCTTCTAGTTTTACTGAGCCGAGAGAAGGAAGCGAAGATGGTGGGTTGTCTTGTTTTCTTGTTGAATCTTTTTGGATGGTGTTTCTCTTTTGTTTGCATGAGAATTTAATTGATTGCTGCAGTAGCTGGTATAGAAATTCGATCTTTTTGTTGAATTGAAAAGAGAGAAGGATGGGGCTTCTTGGGCAGGTTGGTTTCACGAACGGGATGCCGAACTGGCTGGAAGCCTTGCTGGGAGAGAGATTCTTCAATCCATGCACGATCCACGAGACGGCCAAGAAGAACGAGAAGAACATCTTCTGCCTCGACTGCTGCTCAAGCTTCTGCCCCCAGTGCCTCCCTCTTCACCGCCTTCACCGCCTCCTCCAGGTTTTCTTTAATCCAATTTTCTTGGAAAAAAAATTAGATTTTGAAGCAGAAAAGGATACAGAGGCACGATTCTTCTCTTTTCTATATCGTTTTTTTTCGATTTTTTTTTTGTGGTAGATTCGGAGATATGTGTACCACGATGTTGTTCGAGTCGACGATCTGGAGAAGTTGATCGACGGTTCTTCCGTTCAAGTAAGTGAACAGGATTTGCTCTTTTCTTTTTTTTAAAAAAAAAAGAAGAAAAAGAGAGAAGTTTGGAATTACCTTACGCAAGTGGACGAGAATTATTACTTTTTAAAAGAACGAATTGTTGGAGTCATATGAACCTCTTTGGATTAATTTACTGGATCGTACTGTTGGATTAAATGGGTTATTTTTGTGCTGAATCGCTCGTGGAATTGGTGGCAGTCGTACACGACGAACGGCGCAAAGGTGGTGTTCTTGAACCAGCGGGCGCAGAGCCGGCCTTTTCGCGGCTCCGGCAACGCCTGCCTCTCCTGCGACCGCCCCCTCCAGGACCCTTACCTCTACTGCTCCCTCTCCTGCAAGGTATTCGATCGAATCCGATTCCATTTTGCGAACAATCTAGAGCCATGCAATGCCTTCAATTATTCTTAACGATTCTTGAAAGGTTAGAACCGAAAATTCTCGCTTCCTTCTGATGATTGCCATTCTTGTTGGTCTGAGAGCAGGTGAAGCTGTTGTTGAGGAGCGAGGGAGGGCTGGCGAGGGAGCTCCGGGAGTGCGAATTCCTGCCGCTGCCGAGCTCGTGCGAGCTGGACGAGGGCCAGCTCACGCCCGACTCCATCCTGGAGTCCGCGTCCGCCACCTCCTCCGGCTCCTCCGCCGGGGGCGGCAGCGGAGCGGGGGCCCGGGCCACCCGGAGCACCGCCGGGACTGAGTCCCTCTCCCAGGGGCGGCGGAGCGCCGCGGGCCGCCCGTCCTGTCCGGAGGTGGCGAACCGGAGGAAAGGTGTCCCGACCCGGTCGCCGCTGTTCTGAACCGGAGGTGGGCCCGGTTCCGTGAGGTTCGCTTCGGATGCAACAATTTGGGGACTAAATTTTGGGATATCTTGAGATTTAAAAAGGGAAAAGAATATCTTCCCAATTTTGTAAAGGAGCTTACTCCCCATAATCTTCTCATCTGCAATTTGAAAAAAAAAAGAAGAAAAATTATGCGTATGATGTTCTACCTCCAATCCAGTTCAATTTTTTTTGAAAAAAAAAAAAACTGTCTCTCGTAACAATTTAGTTCAAAAATTCAAACTTTTTATGAAGCGTCTTTCTTTCTATCTCCATTACTCAATCTCTATAATGGGAATTTTTGTTAAGAGAGAGTTGTTTGGGTTGCTCCGGTTTCTTGGAAGAGGAAATGGTGGTCAAAAGGAAAACAGACAAAAATCTAGGGAGGAAAGAAGGTAAAAGAAAAAAAAATTGAGGAAAAGAAGATGTCCGCTTTTTTTTTTCAGCACCTGTTGTGAATGATGTGTACATAACCATACTTTTTTTGTGTGCATGGATTCACGAGCTGGTAGATTTTTATTTTTTGGGAGAAAAGTGGAATACGATCTGTCTCTTGGAAGGGGGAACATGATCTTATGTATTTTAATCAGAAAATATTAGATGTAGTATTTTAATCTGGTTAAGGGTTGCGATTAAAGTAGCAAACAAAATGATGAAAGAACAAGCCACCCTGCTATGCTTGATAGCCTGCTTCTCATATATATATATATATATATATATATATATATATATATATATATATATATATATATATATATATATATATATATATATATATATATATATATATATATGCGTGCGTGCTTGCGTCTATATATATCTGTGCGTGCGTGCTTGCGTCTATATATATCTGTGTGTGTGTGTATATATATATATATATATGTGTGTGTGTATATATATATATATGTGTGTGTGTATATATATATATATGTATGTATATATGTATGTATGTATATATATGTATGTGTATGTATATATGGTGTATATATGTATGTATATGTATGTGTATATGTATGTGTATATATGTATGTATATATATGTATGTGTATATATGTATATGTATGTATGTATGTATGTATGTATGTATTATTCGCTCATGCCTTGCATGTGTAAGATTTGAGGCACCGAGATGATTGAGGAGTGGGATTTGAAAGCTATGATTTTTTTAAGTAGAAGTTCAAGTTTAGTTTTATTTTTAAAGAAAGGAAGATGACGATTAATTGCAAATCATATCTCCGTGCCTATGTGATAATTGTGAATAGAAAATCATCGGCAAAATTAAGAGTTTTGATATCATTAGACATTATTTCTTAAATTTTTGAATGTGTATGAGAAACTGTTAAGAGTATGGGCGGATGCTGCTAGCTAGAAGAAACTCTGTAGATTTTTTTGTGCTTGACAAAATAAAATTTTGGATGAAAAAGAAAGATAATGAATTTTTGTCCAAGGAATTGTTGTTACTTCTAATACATAAGCTATTGTCAAATTATTATTTGAAATACAATTTTTAAATAAAGTTATAATGTATGTGTATTTATGTGTGTGTGTATATATGCATATGTACATAGAAAAAAAACAACAGCATGATATGGAGGTAAAGCATGTTAGATGCCAAGAGCAAGAGCATATTAAAGATTAAACAGAAAAAAAAGTCTTGGATCTCTATGATATCATATTCTATGGTAGTGTAAACTATTTGATGAAAAAATGATTGGCACCTTTCAAGCAAGAACCTAGATATTTTTATTGGTTGTATCTTCATCTCAGCTCCATATCAAACCACATATTAAGGATTCATAATTTTAAAAATTTTGAATTCTAAATTTAAAATTTAAAATTTTTAGAATTATGGATTCTCGATGTGGGGCTGAGATGAAGATACTGCCAATATGTATAGACTGCAAGCCAATTAATTTTGATATATAGAAAGGTTTAGTATCATTTTGACTATACATTTTTTTTTATACAACATATTTTTGTCTTTGAATACTTTTAATGGTGTTAAACCATTACCAATTACGTGGATCCTCAATGTGGATGCTCGATTATTAATTACCAATATACAAGGACTAGATATTCTCTCCTTTCGAGAGAAGAATATTCCATCTCTCTCTTTGTGTGTGTGTGTGTATACGTAATTTCTCAACTAAAATATTCAAATTATTTTATATTTTGTTGCATCAACATTATTTCATATCAAATTGTAGGTACGGTGAGCTTCACATTTTTCTTAAGCACGGTGAGCTCCATTCAGCTTCTAAATGACAGCATTTTACCCACGCTGCCTTCCTGCTTACCCCCCCGGAAATTAGGACCCTTTTCGGTCTGTCTTCGTACTGAAACATACCGCTAACATCCATTGTTCGTGCATCATGCAACATGGGGTGACTGGGTGGGATTGACATGTATGTCCCCCCCTTACCCAATCATCCATTGTGAAATAGCATAGAAAATTAGGTGATTGCAAAGAGAATTATGGAAAAAAAGAATATGTGAGAAAAAATATATTGTGAAGAACTTTTTCTACCTTCCTTATCAGATAGTTATCATGTATATTTATAGTTGAAAATGTACAAGAGATTACAACTAAGATGATACAAAAATAGAAAGAAATAATAAATAGATCTTGAGGATCAATCTCAAATTCATGCTATTTGAAATTCAAAAATTAAAATTTCTAGAATTATCGATCCTTGATATATGGCTCAATATAGGGTTGAGATGAAGATACTGGTAATACCCCCCTCCTCGATAAGCTAAGGTGGCTACCACTAAGAGCTTGGAATGCAACTGTTGAAAGCATTGGGGAACAAGACCTTTAGTGAATATATCAGCGAGTTAGTCGTTGCAGAAGATAAATTGGACATGAAGCTGACGACAAGCTACTCGCTCTTGAACAAAATGAAAATAAATTTCAATATATTTGGCCCAAGCATGAAACACGAGATTGGCAATCAGAGATATGGCAAATAAATTATCACACCAAAGTTTAGGAGCTTAAGAAAGTAATATACCCAATTCCTGTAGTAAAGATGGAATCCAAATTAATTCAGCAGTAGCATTGGTAAGCCTTTTGTAATCAAATTCGATACTTGAACGTGCCATAGTGCGTTGCTTTTAGCACTACAGGAAAAATATTGAAGTCACTTATAGAATGCCGGTCATCAGGATCAATGGGCCAATTGGCGACAGAATAGGCATGAAGAGAAGAAAATGGGCTTTTGGTTAAATAAATATCATAGTCAATAGTATGTTTCAAGTAGCGAAGAATAAGCTTGACTACAAGCCTATGGAAACGGGCCTATTCATGAACCGACATATTTAGTTGATTGCAAATGCAATGTCAAGACGTATAAGAGTAAGATACTAAAGCACACCCACCACATTCCGATATTGAGTTGGATCAAAAAGTAACAAACCATCAGACTGAGGAAGTTGAGACCTAGTAGATATAGGTGTCAAGTCAGGCTTAAAACTATTCATGTTTGTACTGAGAAGAAGATCAGAAATATACTTTGATTGAGTCAAATGAAGTCCAGAAGTAATAGTCTTAATCTCATAGACCAAAAAGTAGTAAAAAAGGCTTAGATCCTTTATGGCGAATTCAGTTTATAAAAAAGCAATAAGGTCATCCAATGGAATAGTAAGAGTACCGATAAGAATAATATCATTAACATAAACAAGAAAAAAATGCTACATATTCTTTGGTGCACTTAATAAAAAGTGAGACATCAGCTTTAGATCCATGAAAGCTAAGAGAACGTAAGTGAGAGCTCAACTGCTGAAACCAAGCACGTGGCGCCTTAAGACCATAAAGAGAACATTGTAGCTTGCAAACATAAATGGGATAGTCTAGGTTAGTGAAATCAGGAGGTTGTTTCATATAAATATTTTTGGTGAGATGCCCATAGAGAAATGCGTTTTTGACATTCAATTGCCAAATGGGTCAATCTTCGGAAACTACAAAAGGAAAAACAGTGAGAATTGTGACAAGCTTAATAACTAGGTTGAACATCCTATCATAATCAACACCCTCTTATTGATTAAAGTCTTTAGCAACCAGGTGGGCTTTATAGCGCTCGATAGAGCAATTAGATCATCTTTTGATTTTGAATACCCATTTGCAATTACTAACATGCTGCGAAGGAGAGGATGCAACTAAAAGCCAGGTACTGTTAGAAAGCAAGGCATTGCACTCATCAATCAACGCTTTGTGCCGTTGAGGATCACGTTGAGTTTAAGTGAAGCAGGTAGACTTGGAGGGATAGTGGAAGCCACATATGCCAAAAGGATATTTTGTGCTAAAGTGACGTAGCTTGAGCGTGCCATTTTTGGAGTGGGTGACCATGTGATGACCACCAATGTAAGAAGAAGACGTCATCGGTTCAGGAGAAATACGTTCAAAAGTGGCTATAGAATGTTGGTCACATATCGTGGCTAGATCATTGTTATGTGTTTGTAAAGAACTGTGCTGAGTTTGAGGACATGGGGCTAAAGATGCGGGTGGATCAATGTAGGTTAATATTAATGAATCATTGGGCTAGGGTGTAAGTCATGCTAAAAAAGAGGCATTATGAGGGCTACTGGTTGACTTGGAAGTGTCACTAGAAAAGTTATGTGCATAAGAAAACACCGTCTCATCAAAGATAATATTACGAGATGTGAAAATGAGCCCAGAAGAAGGATGATGGCACCGGTACTAATGGCAACCTGTAGGATAATCCGACCACATGAACCATCATTGTATCAGATATGTTGTTGAGGAGCCACGCTAGAACGATTTGATCATGGAGAAGCCATGACTCATAAGCCGGATTAGAGATTGGCTTCTTTATTATTCCATCATTTGAAGTTAAGACAATCGTTGGAGGTGGAGACGAGGTCATGCCATCTATAAGAACCCATAGTCGGTTGGTTGTTAAGAGAGGTTGGATACGTGCCTTCTAGGTAATCAAATTATCTCTGTTAAGTTGAACAGCAACTAAAGGTAGAGTGGTAGGAGTAGGTATGGAGTTGGAGGAGGATGCCATGGAGGTAACAAATGTTGAAGGCTCTGATACCATGTATAAAAATAAGCATATATGGGAAAGAAAATATTGTGAAGAACTTTTTTTTATCTCCCTTATGAGGTAGTCATCATGTATATTTATAGTTGAGAATATACAACAACTAAGATGATACAAAAATAGAAAGAAATAATTAATGGATCTTTAAGATCAATTCTAATTTATGCTATTTGAAATTCAGAATTTAGAATTCAAAATTTTTAAAATCATGGATCCTTAATATGTGGCTAAGATGAAGATACTAATAATAATACACACACACACACACACACATATATGTCATGATCAATAAGGTGGATTCTCAATTTTAATCATTTTTTAGATGTTTTAGCATAATGGCACGATAAAAATTGTCTATTTTTGTACCAACTTAAGTGATATATTGGATACCTCATAAATTAGTGACTTTAATTTCTGTACAATATTATCAATACATATTAGAATCAATGGTGTGAATTTTTGATTTGGTTATTTGATTATTGATTTTGGACATGGTAGGATAGACACTCCTAGTGGATTGTAGATTTGCAGCCTATCCGATATATATTTATATATTATATGTTTATATTTAATCGAAGAAGTTAGAAATATATTTCAATCATGACACCAATAGTTATTAATAGTTCCTCGTAAAAAATGTATAATCAAGGCTATATTGATTGTTGACCTATGCTTTGCAACCATTTGGCTAAACAAGTTTGCTAGATTTGCTTGTCAATGAAAAGATCAAGAATTAAATATAAGCTATTGTTGAGGAAAGAAAATGCTACAAAGATACATTTTGTTTGCACTATATTTTCTGTCGATCAAAAGCTCAGGAAAAGTCCCATCTTCTATATCTTCCTTTATCTTGTATGGAAAAGCACTGCAAAAGAAGCACAAGTATGATCATCAGGACATAATATTTTTTTGATAAATAAAATAAAAATTTCCTTCGAATCCAATGAGATTGGCACGCAATCACTAAGGATCTGGAATAACTGAGTAAGTTCCAATTGCATACTAAGTAGAATGCTGCATGTGCTATGTCCTTGAGTTCTTTGTTTGAAATCCGTTGCACGGAGGATTTTGTAGGTTTGGCCATCGGTGCAGTTAAAGTTATTTAAACTCATGTAGTTGGGTTCTACTTGTCCGGCCAATAAAATCAGAAAACAAAATACTACATAAAGACTCTGACACCGGCCTGTGATCTGCCCAAGTAAAGCCTCTTGAGTGGTGAGCTGTATAGGAAGCAATTCAATCTGCGGCACAGAGGCCATCCAATCTGCCGCACCTTTCAGGCCATTTTCACGGGACATTTTATTAGCTTGTTAGTAGTTGAAATACTTGCTTAGGTTCACCATAATCAGCATTCCAGATACATTTATTAGATTGGTTACGAATTATTCTGAAACCTGCTTACTATAAGAGATCAAGTATCCATAGCTTTTTCTCGTATAACAAGAAAGGTAATAATAGTTCACTTCATTTCTAATTCAGTTTGTTTGCTTAATTGATATAACGAACAAGGACAAAATCTGTGACCGTACATCCTAAGACAGGTGGTGGTGGTGGTGGTGGTCATCGCCGTCGTCATCGTAGATGAGAAGATCCGGATCGCCATCCTCGAGCGCCCGCACCCGGTGGCGGACCGTCCTTAGCACCCCGTCGATGGCCAGATCCACGGCGTCCTTCCTCGCCCGCAGCCCCGCCGAGCTGCCGTGCCGCCGGTACATCACCCTGGGCGCCAGCTCCAGTACACGCTCCCGCATCCGCCGCACCTCCGCCGGCGGTATCGACTCCAGCACGTCGCCGATCCGGACCCCGCCGAACACCACCTCTTCCTTCGGGATGAACACCGAGAACTCCTCGAACCGGTCCTTGGGCAGGTGCCACCCGTACTGCGCCCGCGCCCCGATCTCCTCGAAGAACACCGGGATGCACCCCGCCAGGATCCCGTCGAAGGTCGACCGCCGGGTCGGCGTGTCGCCGGGCGGCTGGAGGCAGAAGCTGGACCGGAGCATCGGCCGCATGAACCGGATCGGGTCGTGGGCGCAGGACCCATCGGAGCAGTCCACCACCTCGCAGAGGTCGGTCCGGTTCTCGCACTCGGCCCGGATGCTCCCCCGGATGTTGGGGGCGCCCCCGCCGCCACCGCCGGCGAAGAGCATGAGGGTGGTGCGGCGGGCGCGGCGGGCGCGGGCGAGCCAGGCGTCGAGGCGGGCGAGGGTGGCCGGGTGGAAGGAGGTGGGATGGGGTACGGCGCGCTCCTGCCAGGGCCAGGGGCGGGCCTCGAGGGCGAGCACCGTGACGTTGAGGAAGTCGGGGAGGTGGAGGAAGGAGGTGCCCCACAGCGGGGGGTCGGCGTCGGGTTCCTGGGAGTAGTCCCAGGCGGGGCGGGCGAGGACGAGGAAGTGGTCGTGGCCGCCGCGGCGTGCCGAGACGGCGGGGCTGTCGCGGCGAAGCAAGTCGGCGAGGTCGCGGCCGTGGAGGGCGCTGGAGTTGAAGAGCGCCGGGTTGTAGAGGAAGGGGAGGGAGTCGAGGGAGGCGTAATAGGGGAGGAAGACGGCATCGGCGCGGGCGGGGTCGGGGGTGAGGCACGGGTACTCGAGGAGGCGGCGGTGGAAGAAGGGCTCGAGCATGTGGGGGTCGGTGCGGTACCAGCTCCGGGAGCGGTTGTGGGTGCGGGGGCCGAGGCCGTGGTTGGCGAGATAGGGGCAGAAGTCGCCGTCGTCGTAGAGGGGGAAGGCGTTGCAGGATCGGAGGAGGTCGGTGTTGAACCGCGGCGGGAGGTCGCGGATGTGGATCCACCGCCCCTCGCACTCCGCCCGCCGCCGCTGCCGCTGCGCTTCTGCTCCCTCTTCTCCTGCAAGGACTTCCTCCCCCTTTTCTAATAACGGAAGGCCGCCGCCGGTTTTGGGGGAGAATCGGGATTTGGCTTGGTAAGGGACGAGGAGGAGAATAGAGAGGACGAGAAGGGTGGGGCGAGCCATGGATGCGAACGGGACAGAGGGGAAGGGAGGAAAGCAGAATCTTGTTATTTCTTTTCGGCCGCCGTTCCTAAAATTGGAAGTGGACGATTTAGGATCTCTCTTCTCCGGTTCTTGTTTCGATCAATTGATTTATTTACTAACCTGTTTCCCTTTCCGTTTACAGTTTTGTAGGAAGAAGGCATAAGAGGTGGGAAGGGAACGGTTGATGGGGGCGGGTTGGGGTGGTTTATTTTGGGAACGGGTTTAGACTGTGGAGGGTGGACTGGCCCAGAGGAATTGGGTTGGTTCGTGGAGTGCGGCGAGGGGAAGTTGGGTTTGCACGAACTCCGCCGGTTGCGGTGGGGTTTGGGCGAGTGGCGTAGCGAGAAAGGTGAGCGGCCAATCTCCCACACATCACATGCTTGGCTTTGGTTGCTCTCCAACCGGAATTTGGGCGGGTACGGAGCGAACCAGTTACCCGATTTGGGAGCACCAAGGAGAAGAACCCTTTATTCGGAACTAGTGGGTGGGCCTCCTCAGTCAACTGAAAGGGCTGAGGATATTGGTGGTTCCCCACGTTGGGTCTTCTGGGGATTTACTCTAGTCTTATATTTTTCACGCAAAGTATACTTTTTTTTTCTTTTTTTTAGAGAGCAATGTTGAGCTTTTGAAGGGCCAAAAAGCACTTTTTTTTCCCTCCAAAAATACTTTTAGATAAAATAGAGGTGTTTGCTAAATTTTCAGTAAGCTATTTTAGCTTTTTCAGAAAACTAGAATGGCTTTTTGAACCGAAAAAGTACTTTTAGAAATTGTAGAAAAGTTGTTTTAAGTTATAATATTTTTTTTGAACCAAAATACCCATTATAAAATATACTAATTATATAAAATGTCTTTTTATAATAATATTTGTTATGGGGGAATTGAGCCGCCATGCCCCACGTGATCGGCACGCGTATCCAGGAAAGCTACAGCTGCCCTATGATCCAGCACTCCGACCCCGAGTCGGACCTCCTCGGCTCCGCAGCCCGACCCCGGGTCGGCTGCCCTATGATCCAGCACTCCGACCCCGAGTCGGACCTCCTCGGCTCCGCAGCCCGACCCCGGGTCGGCTGCCCTATGATCCAGCATTCCGACCCCGAGTCGGAGATCTTTTGATAACGACAGGCTATTCTCCAGAGGCACGCCGCGGCCTCCTGCTCCACTACTCCCTGCAACGGCTGTACCCGATGCTGCCCACGATCTCCTGTATCAACCGTACAAAGCGGAGCTCCACTACGCCCTGCCATGACCGTACCCAGCGCTGCTCCACGACGCCCCGTAACGGCCATGTCGGTGGCCATTCTATCGTGCCCCACGACGACAAACCCCCCTGAGAGACCTCCCAGCCAGGTATATATGCGGCTGGGGGGAGAAGGGGGGGGTAAGCAATACCTCCCAGAGCACTCTCTCCCACTTGTGATTATCATCTCTCCTCCTCCAATCTCCTCTGACTTGACCGTCGGAGGGCCATCACCACCCTGGTGGTGGTGCAAGGCTTGTTTGCAGGTTCCTTGGCGGAAGGTGGAGCGCAACCAGCACCAACCAAGACAACTCAGGCGGAACCCCGTTCACACCGTCGTGTCAATCGTTCTCGGTTTGGACCACCAGCAACAGTTGGCGCTAGAAGGAGGGCCGAATCTCAGAACGATCGTAATGGCACGGCGAGGTGGTCGCGGAGCTTCCAATGCTTCCGGTCGCGGAGCCTCTCGCGCCTCTAGCCGGGAGGCTGCTGCGTCCCCAACACACTCTCAGCAGCATTCCACCGCTTCTCCTCCCATTCAGACGGTCGAACCTGCTCAGTTCGACCAGCTAGCCCAGCAGGTTCGCACCCTCGCGGAGGCAGTGCAGAATCTGCAGGGTGTGATCTCTCGGGTGCCGCAGCGGGCTCAGGAGCCGCTGCTCCCCGAGCACTCGCCTCTTCCTCACAACCCGCGCTCCTTCCTCTCCCATGGAGAGGAGCGCCGGCGCGGGGAGGATTCTCGAGTGCGGTCCATTCTGCCAGGACCTTCTCATCGGAGCTGCGCGGGGTACGAGAGGCGGACCCGGGCGCGTTCTCAGACACCCCAGTCCTCGAGGGGCCCGCACTCCAGTCGGTCCCCCTCGCGCCGCTCCTTGTCTCCCACCCACCGGTCGCGCTCCCTGGACCGGCGGGTGGACGATCTCCACAGACAGCTCCAGGTCCTGAAGGGCCACTCCAAAGATCCCTTCGCCGACTTGGAAATCTCCTCCCAGCCGGCGCTTGCCTCAAGGATCCTGCGAACCCTAAACCCGCCGGGGTTCAAAATGCCGGCGATCGAACCCTACGACGGGGCGGCGGACCCACGGGACCATGTGGAGAGTTTCAGGACTCTTATGCTCCTCCATGGAGCATCGGATCCTCTCCTTTGCAAGGCCTTCCCGGCGACCCTCCGCGGCCCGGCAAGGGCGTGGTTCGCCGGCCTGGAGGCTAATTCCATCCAGTCCTTCCACCAGTTCACCCGTCTCTTCATCAGCCATTTCGCCGTCAGTAGCCGGCGAAGACTGGTCTCCGACTCCCTCTTCGATGTCCGGCAGAACGAGGGAGAGAGCCTGCGGGATTATCTCACCCGCTTCAACAAGGCAACACTGGAGGTCCGGAATTTGAGCCAGGAGGTGGCTCTCTCAGCCCTGAAGCGAGGCTTCCGGAAGGGCAGACTCACCTTCTCCCTGGACAAACGCCTGCCGCGGAGCTTCCCGGAGCTGTTGTCTCGGGCAAACCAGTATGCAGACGCCGAGGAGGCAGCCTCCCACCGGAACAAGGAGGCCGCCGAGGCCCCTCTAAAGCCCGGGAAGAAAAGGCGAAAAGAGGCACCCCAGAGGAGGAGCCCGACGCCTCAACGCCGGCGCAGAAGCCCGTCACCAGCAAGGAACCACGACGCCACACGCCCTCGTTCTCCGCACCGATGCTTCAACCGGTACACCCCACTCCTGGCCCCCCGGGCCCAGATCCTCATGGAGGTCAAGGGGCGGGAGGACCTCCCGGTCCCGAGGCAGATGAAGAAGATCCCTGGGAGGAAGCCTTCTCGGGCGTACTGTGAGTACCACCGAGACCACGGCCACGATACCGAAGACTGCTTCCAGCTTCGGGACGAGATCGAGGCTCTCATTCGCCGAGGGCGTCTCGGTCGATATGTAAACGACCGACGTCCCCCCGCAGACCCGCGTCCAGCCGACCCGGCCCCTCAGGAGCCTCGGGAGCAGAATCGACCCGTTGCGGGAGTGATCCACACCATCACTGGGGGCTGCTCTCGGCCCGTGAGGAACGCAGGGGGCTCGGCGGAAGTATCAGGAGTGGCCGTCGCGAAGAGGCAGCGGGTCGGAAATGTAATCACTTTTTGTGATGAAGATGTAAAGGGGGTTCAGACTCCCCACGATGACGCCATGGTGATCTCTCTCACTATGGCGGACTATGATGTAAGGCGTGTTCTTGTGGATAGTGGAAGCTCAGCTGATATTTTGTATTACGAGGCCTTCCAAAAGATGGGCTTTTCCCGACAATTGTTGCACAAAACATCCACCCCCCTCATAGGATCCACTGGAGACGCTATCTCGGCCGAAGGTGTCATCGAGCTGCCTGTGACTGCGGGCATTGCACCCGCAGAAGCCACGGTGCGGCTCGGGTTCTTGGTCGTCCGTGTCCCCTCGGCCTACAACGCTATCCTCGGACGACCCGGACTGAACGCCCTTCGCGCGGTGGTTTCTACCTACCATTTGCTCATGCGGTTCCCCACAGCGGCCGGGATTGGAGAGGTCCGAGGTGACCAGCCGACCGCACGGCAGTGTTTCCTAGCAACTCTCAAAGGGAAGAAGCCCATGGAGGCCCTAAGCGTCGAGTCACTTGACGCCAGAGACGAAGTGGCCTTGCGGCACGGGGAGCCGGCCGAGGGCGTAATCGAAGTTCCCCTCGAAGAAGGCCGCCCGGACCGCACGGTCCGGGTCGGTGCCAACCTCGACTTGGAAGCTCGGCTCCGGCAACGCTTGGAGGAGAGGAGAAACACGGTCGCGGCTGGGCACAGAGAAACCCCGATGGGCGGCGAGCGACAAGTGGCCGACCAACGAGTGGAATGTCCCGAGGCTCGGCCCTCGGATGCCTGGCTAACCCGATGATCATCCCGGGAGCAGACTAGCCGGAAGCCCCGACCGGTCGCCTCGGCTTGCGCCAGCCTTGGCCGACCAACGAGCGGAATTTCCCTGAGGCTTGACAACCCTCAGATGCCTGGCTAACCCGATGATCATCCCGGGAGCAGACTAGCCGGAAGCCCCGACCGGTCGCCTCGGCTTGCGCCAGCCAAGGCCGACCAACGAGTGGAATTTTCCTGAGGCTTGACAACCCTCAGATGCCTGGCTAACCCGATGATCATCCCGGGAGCAGACTAGCCGGAAGCCCCGACCGGTCGCCTCGGCTTGCGCCAGCCTAGGCCGACCAACGAGTGGAATCTCCCGAGGCTCGGCCCTCGGATGCCTGGCTAACCCGATGATCATCCCGGGAGCAGACTAGCCGGAAGCCCCGACCGGTCGCCTCGGCTTGCGCCAGCCTTGGCCGACCAACGAGCGGAATTTCCCTGAGGCTTGACAACCCTCAGATGCCTGGCTAACCCGATGATCATCCCGGGAGCAGACTAGCCGGAAGCCCCGACCGGTCGCCTCGGCTTGCGCCAGCCTTGGCCGACCAACGAGCGGAATTTCCCTGAGGCTTGACAACCCTCAGATGCCTGGCTAACCCGATGATCATCCCGGGAGCAGACTAGCCGGAAGCCCCGACCGGTCGCCTCGGCTTGCGCCAGCCTAGGCCGACCAACGAGTGGAATCTCCCGAGGCTCGGCCCTCGGATGCCTGGCTAACCCGATGATCATCCCGGGAGCAGACTAGCCGGAAGCCCCGACCGGTCGCCTCAGCTTGCGCCAGCCTTGGCCGACCAACGAGCGGAATTTCCCTGAGGCTTGACAACCCTCAGATGCCTGGCTAACCCGATGATCATCCCGGGAGCAGACTAGCCGGAAGCCCCGACCGGTCGCTTCGGCTTGCGCCAGCCTTGGCCGACCAGCGAGCGGAAGAATTTCCTGATGCCTAACCCTCGGATGCCTGGCTTAGCGCCGGAAGAATTTCCTGAGGCCTAACCCTCGGATGCCTGGCTTAGCGCCGGAAGAATTTCCTGAGGCCTAACCCTCGGATGCCTGGCTTAGCGCCGGAAGAGTTTCCTGAGGCCTAACCCTCGGATGCCTGGCCTAGCGCCGGAAGAGTTTCCTGAGGCCTAACCCTCGGATGCCTGGCTTAGCGCCGGAAGAATTTCCTGAGGCCTAATCCTCGGATGCCTGGCTTAGCGCCGGAAGAATTTCCTGAGGCCTAACCCTCGGATGCCTGGCTTAGCGCCGGAAGAGTTTCCTGAGGTTTAACCCTCGGATGCCTGGCTTAGCGCCGGAAGAGTTTCCTGAGGCCTAACCCTCGGATGCCTGGCCTAGCGCCGGAAGAGTTTCCTGAGGCCTAACCCTCGGATGCCTGGCTTAGCGCCGGAAGAATTTCCTGAGGCCTAACCCTCGGATGCCTGGCTTAGCGCCGGAAGAATTTCCTGAGGCCTAACCCTCGGATGCCTGGCTTAGCGCCGGAAGAGTTTCCTGAGGTTTAACCCTCGGATGCCTGGCCTAGCGCCGGAAGAACTTCGGGAATCAAAAGTCAGCAAGAAGCAACCAAGAGCTAAAAAAAAAAAAAAAAAAAAGAGGACGAGGGCGAGATGAAGAAATATTCAACGTGCATTAATTTTCAGGGCCGAGGCCCATACAATTGGGCAAAACGCCGACATACAAAAATAAAAAAGACAATGAAAGGTACAAGAGGTCAGCTTGGAGGAACTCCCGGGTCGGGAACGCCGGGCTCGTCCGCGGGAGGTAGGGAAGCAGCAGGAGAACCAGCAGGCGATGGCGCCGGAGAGGAGTCCAGGAGGGAGATCTCGCTCAGGTCAACTTCGGGATACTTAGCCGACACCCTTGCCAAGCCCTCCTCGAAGCCCAAGGTGAAGGCTTCGGCCCCCGCGTCCGACGCGACATGGACAAACTCGTCAGACTGGCGATAGGTCCGCACTGCCTCCGACATATCATGGGCGAACTCGGCGGACTGGCGATAAGCCTCTACCGCCTGACGCCCGATTTCCGCCCTCTTCTTGGCCAGCTCCGCCTCAGCTCGCTCCATAATCTGAGCCTTGGCCTCCAAGACCTTCGCCACAATCCGGCCTTCGGCCTCAGAGGAGACCCTCAGCAGATCAGCCTGAGCCTCTTTATGCTTCGCCTCGGTAGCAACCCGAGCGGCCTCGGCTTCCTTCAGGCGCGAACGGAGCTCTTGGACGTCCGTGCATGACTTCTCCAGGGCCGACTCCAGTTCGCCTAGTTTGGCTTCAAAAGAGCGGATTCGGTCGCAGGCGTTGTCGGCAGACCGCTGGGCCTTCTCCCACCGCTCTCGATAGTCCACGATCTTCCGGGACTGCTTTTCAGCCCGTTCCTCCGCCTTCTTGACCCTGCTTTCGAGGCCCGAGGCGGCTTTGAGTTGCTCCCGAGCCTCTGACAGTTGCTCCTCCAGGGCGGCGAAGCCGAGTGCCCGCTCTTCGGCCTCCCGGAGCCTCGCCTCGAGGTCCCCGGTCGTCCTGCCTGCCGCAGCCCGGCCTCCCTCTTCCATTGCTTTCAGCCGGTCCTCGGCCTTCGCCAAAAGCCCCGCCTGTTCCTTGTAGCACTCCTCCAGACGGATCATGTACTGGGCGAGCTAAGAAATAGGAAAAATAAGGGAGTCAGGCGGAGAACAACAGAGCCAATAAATGGTGAAAGACGGCCAGAAGAACACTCACCGACATGAGACAGACGCAGCTGGCGGCCCCAACGTCAGAGACATCCAACTCCCGGACCCGCCGACGGTCCTTCTCCAGCAACACTGTTTCGATGAGATTTCGGGCGCCATCGGTAGTGAAGGCAGACCCCGATTTCTCCCCGGAGCCGGATGGTGGTTCTACAGCCTTACCCTTATCCATCGCCTGGGGAAGAGTCCGGCTGATCGCGCTCGGGGCGGGGGTCGCCCCAGGAATTGATAGGGTCCCGCTCGGCCGGGGCCTCGGCGCGTCCCTCCTCGAGTCATCAGGAGCCGACCGAGTCGAAGGCCGGGTCGGGGACCGATCACGTCCGACCCGTCCGTCTTGAGCAGGCTCAGGTGGCACCTCCGGAGTAGCGGCAACAATGGTAGCGCAAAGGAGAAACTCGAAAATGTCCGTAAAGAAGAAGACGGACGGGGGAGGGCCCCCGATTAAATAGGCGAAAGGGCAAGTGACACCTCGATGACGCCAGAAGACGCCTGGCCGCCGAAGGGTCGCTCGCACCCCAAAGGCGAATCGACACCATTAAGGAAGGATGTCCGCCGAAATCCTCAGGTTGCCAGGTCAGCAGCAACCGCCATACACCATAAAGAAGGCGGGAAGCTTGAAGCGCGCGCGCCTCTCCGAAGGATGGCGGCAATCTCGAAACATCACTCCCTTCACCTGTTCCCCTTCTGGTTCCAGGCTCGGAAGTGGGGGGCTACTGTTATGGGGGAATTGAGCCGCCATGCCCCACGTGATCGGTACGCGTATCCAGGAAAGCTACAGCTGCCCTATGATCCAGCACTCCGACCCCGAGTCGGACCTCCTCGGCTCCGCAGCCCGACCCCGGGTCGGCTGCCCTATGATCCAGCACTCCGACCCCGAGTCGGACCTCCTCGGCTCCGCAGCCCGACCCCGGGTCGGCTGCCCTATGATCCAGCACTCCGACCCCGAGTCGGACCTCCTCGGCTTCGCAGCCCGACCCCGGGTCGGCTGCCCTATGATCCAGCATTCCGACCCCGAGTCGGAGATCTTTTGATAACGACAGGCTATTCTCCAGAGGCACGCCGCGGCCTCCTGCTCCACTACTCCCTGCAACGGCTGTACCCGATGCTGCCCACGATCTCCTGTATCAACCGTACAAAGCGGAGCTCCACTACGCCCTGCCATGACCGTACCCAGCGCTGCTCCACGACGCCCCGTAACGGCCATGTCGGTGGCCATTCTATCGTGCCCCACGACGACAAACCCCCCTGAGAGACCTCCCAGCCAGGTATATATGCGGCTGGGGGGAGAAGGGGGGGGTAAGCAATACCTCCCAGAGCACTCTCTCCCACTTGTGATTATCATCTCTCCTCCTCCAATCTCCTCTGACTTGACCGTCGGAGGGCCATCACCACCCTGGTGGTGGTGCAAGGCTTGTTTGCAGGTTCCTTGGCGGAAGGTGGAGCGCAACCAGCACCAACCAAGACAACTCAGGCGGAACCCCGTTCACACCGTCGTGTCAATCGTTCTCGGTTTGGACCACCAGCAACAATATTTTATATCTTGTATTATACTATAAATATTATATTATATTACATTATATTATAATACATTGATATGTTATGTTAAATAATTTAATATTATATTAAATTATTATACTATAGTATACAATATTATATTACTATATTAAATAATATTATATTGTATTATATTAATATTATACTATATCATATATTTTTGTATTAATGCATCTTATATATTTTATTATGTTCTATTGTATAATTCTATGTAATGTCTTATGGTAATTTTGTTGTACCAAAAGCACTTTCTCGGTTTGTTTACCAAACACATATTAAAGTTTCACAGTACTTTAAAAATGTGATTACCAAACTGCAAACAACTTTTTATAAAAGCTCTACTTCTAAAAGCTTCCATGTAGGCTCTACTTCTAGTACCTTGGTTTTGTTTTCTATTTTTGTTGTCAAAAACCCAAGGAGGAGGAAAATTAAACTGAACATAAAAGTGATAGAAATTCATATAATGGTGTAAGTAGCTGGTTTCTACATCAATCTCCATCCAATTTTTCCCTAATTTGCAAGGAAACAAAAACATAAAAACAGCAATAATACCAAACTGGTCTCAAATTCACCACTTTCCACAAATAAGTCAGTTGCGCATATGATTAACGATTTGTTATTCTATCTCATTCTCCACTTGTGCTCCATCTAAGATTACATAATTACATCTTAATATTATTTCGAAATATTTCAATTGATTTACTTTGTATCCTGAGAGTTTATCTCCTCTCTGCCATACTAGTAGACCTGTTCAAAAGCTGGGAGGCCCACATGAGCCCGGACCCTTTCGAACGGGCCTGAATCTGGTTTTTGATCTCGGTGGGCCGAACCGGGCCTAACATTTAGGAGCCCGGTTTTGGTTCTTACCTTTTTTTTGTTAACTTGATCCCAGTTTTCCTCTAAAAGCCCACTCTTCCCAACTTCAGCATGGTTTTGATATTTATTTTTTTTGGTAACTAGAGCCATATTTTGATTAAGGAAAGGAGGTCACGGCGGGTAGGATTATCATCAGGCTCCTCCTCCAGTTCATGCTTGCCGTCGCCGCCGCTGGCGAGGCCCACCGCACCATCCCCATCCCCTTGTCTATGGGCTCCGCCCTTGCCGCCGCCCTTTGTGATTCGGGCATCTACATGAATCTCATTGAGGTCGACACCAGCCATGACTTCCACTCCCCCAAGCTGCTCCACCCTGGCAACGTCCTCTTCGGCCACGACTACCACGCCGCCGCCGACAACCACCGCATCTGCCAAGCTGTCACGCTCTTCGTCAAGGACATGGGCCTCCAGTTCCGGCCCCACGGCCAGCACTGGGTCCTCTCTCCCAAGCCGCTCCACCATCGGGTCTTGAATAGCAAAAGAAAACCAGCAAGTCCGAAGCCCAGAAGCGCGAAGCCCTTGGACTTGGAAGTAGGATGGAAGGCCGGGCCGAACCGGGCTTAGGCCTAACTAAATGGGCGTTATTTGTTGAGCTAAGCCCGGCCTGGCCCACCCGTTGATCAGGCCTGCACGCTGGCCGCTCGCTGGACGCAGCACATATATATATTGGCGCAAGAACTTAATGGCTATATAAGCCCAACGTACACAGCAAGTTGGGCTCCCTCCAAACTCGTTTTGAATACGAGAGACCCTCCCCCTTCCCTTCTTGCCTCGCCACCTTCCAGGCAAGATGATGAGATCCGCGGGTGAGCTCCTCTCCTGCCATCTCTTCTCCAATCCAAGAAACGAGACCAACCTCAACCCTAACCCTAATTCCAGATTCCTCTCCCCTACCGGTCGCATTGGCCGCAAGAAGAGCTCCCGCCCCCTCAGGGACTTCTACGCCGAGTGGGTCGACGCCCTCCGGTCGACCCTCCTCCCCCTCCTCCGCCACTCCATGTCCACCGCTCCCCTCGACCACCCCGTTGCCCACCGCGGCCTCCTCGGCGGCGGAGCCATGGTCTCCTCCTCCGACCTCCTCTCCACCCACGTCCACGCCCTCCACGCCCACTTCCAGGCCTACTTCCAGGCCCTCGATCTCGCCGCCCGCCATGACGTCTCCCAGCTCCTCTCGCCCGACTGGCGCAACCCCCTCGAGACCCCCTTCCTCTGGCTCGGCGACTTCCACCCCGCCGTCCTTACCACCCTCCTCCGCTCCTTCCTCCACCCTCCCTCCGACGAGCCCCGCCGCCCCCTCCCGTTCGCCCTCGCCTGGACGTGCCCTTCCCGCGACCTCACCGCCCGGATCGACCAGATCGAGCGCGGCCTCCGCCTCATCGTCCCCGCCCTCGCCAGCCGCCTCCGGGAAGCCCAGGCCAGCTTCCTGGAGGCCGCTGCCGCCGAGTGGGCCGCCAGCAGGGGCAAGGAGGAAGGATCGTTGCCGCCGGCCAAGGCAGTGGATGGAGCTACCGGGGCTCAGTTGGAGGAGCTGGCGAGCGTGTTCTTGGACGCCAACAGGCTCCGGCGGAGCATCCTGGCGGAGATAGTCGAGGTCCTAGATGTGTATCAGGCCGCCCTCTATCTGGAAGCGCTGGCCCAGTTCGTGGTGGGGTTCCGGGACCCTGAGCTGCTGCATCATTTCGATCAGTGCCGGATGCCTCCGTCGCCCCCTGGCTCTTCTTGATTCTAAGGATTCTTGCATGTCTTTGGTCGCTTCTGATCTTGAATGGCTTTCTTTTTGAGTCATTTCTCATACGAGCGAGAATTTGGGTCCTTTTTGTTGCAAATTCTTTGTTCTTTCATTGTTTATTCTGTATATCCATTTCTATCACTGTATTCAAATTTTTATACAAAGGAAATCGAAATGTTATTTGTTGGGGGAAATACAATAAGAGGACGAAACCAATCGGACTGAGGCACGAGAATCTCGCTCTCTTTAAGGAGATTCAAGCTCTCTGCGGTTGGCAAAGCCTTTAGTAACAGGTGAGGGTCAAACTTTATATAGGACCTTGAAAAGCGATTACTATTGCTAAGAGGACAAATTTAGTAACAAAAAGAAAGGTTTCTGAAGACTCAGCAGTGGTCTTGTAAGTTCTCTACACCATCTTTGTGAAATTCTTTCTGATTTTATTTGATATTTTTGCAATATTTGAAGGTTGAATGTTGAGTAGTATGTTGTGAAACATGGTTTGAAGTTTTTGACCAAGTTGATGTGAATTTGAGGCATCTTTATTTAGTCCATTGCATGGTATTATATACTTGAAGATATGTGCTTCAACTTTATGTACACCATTGAGAAAATCTTTTGCAATAAGTCTTATATGTACATGCACTTAAAACCATTTGCCCATTGAGCATAAATATCCAGATGATGTGACTGATTGCTTATAATTAGTCAAACACATTAGGTAATAACAATCCTGCTGTCATATTACCTTTGCTAACACGTTTACGATGATAATAAGGGAGAGTAGGCCCTGTAGTGAAAAAAAGTGAAACATCAGCAAGAGATAACAATCATGGTCATCACTTACTGACAGATAATAGAAAAATTTCAACTTCAAATGGTATTTTCCCTCTATTGCATATTTCATTTATTATGTGATTTTGACCAAAATTTGTTATCTCACACACCTTCAGAAAATCCAACTTCTGCTTAATCTACATTTTCATCTTACTGATGAGCTCGAAGATGCCATTATCTATAGTGATTATGTGGAAAAGGGATGCATGTGTTTTCTCAAGCTTCAACAATCCAAGGAGGAATGTAATTGTTTAATTGTCCAAGTATGCAATTCTGATGAATTTGTTTAGTAGGTAGAAATATTACTAAATTGTATATTTTGGATTAGAAGGAAAGCAAACATTGTCCAAGTACTTTCTTTTTAAGCCATCATGCGCATGCTAAGTGATAGTTACAACTAGTTTTGTCTAGAAAATAGAACCTCTACCTAGGAACCTCCATCATGAATCACAAAACAAAAATTGTTATTAGAGCATTAGGGTTAGCAATATCTAAAGGTTCAGAAAGAGAGTCTAGAGTGAAGATTTACCAATGAATGTTTGTAAAAATTAGTTCAGCGACAGAAATCATATTTATCAGGGTTCGGTTATTCTGATCTTGCTTTATATAATTATACTTTATATGCAGAGAATCTAGGAAAATGAATTACTAGTTTGAGTAAATTCTAGTCTAAATGAAGTTTAGTACAGATGTTCTGTAATTTTGGTCTAGCTCAATTATTTTGGGCAAGGGGGAACTTGAACAAATTACATTGAATAAAATCTTGCAGGATTTTATATAATTATATTTTATATGCAGAGAATCTAGGAAAATGAATTACTAGTTTGAGTAAATTCTAGTCTAAATGAAGTTTAGTACAGATGTCCTGTAATTTTGTTCTAGCTCAATTATTTTGGGCAAGGGGGAATTTGGAACAAATTACGTTGAATAAAATCTTGCAGGATTTTATATAATTATATTTTATATGCAGAGAACCTAGGAAAATGAATTACTAGTTTGAGTAAATTCTAGTCTAAATGAAGTTTAGTACAGATGTTCTGTAATTTTGGTCTAGCTCAATTATTTTGGGCAAGGGGAACTTGAACAAATTATGTTGAATAAAATCTTGCAGGATTTTATATAATTATATTTTATATGCAGAGAATCTAGGAAAATGAATTAATAGTTTGAGTAAATTCTAGTCTAAATGAAGTTTAATGTAGATGTTCTGTAATTTTGGTCTAGCTCAATTATTTTTGGCAACAGGGAACTTGAACAAATTAAGTTGGATAAAATCTTGCAGGATTTGGAGGACAGTGGGGAACCTGAATCTGAATTATCTTTGGTTGGGGCTCAAAAGGATTTGTCACCCTTCCCTAGACCTAGTTTGCTTTGTACAAGACTGCAAGGCTGGGGTTCTATAGCAGCATATTATTCATGCCATTATTTTAAGCCATACTAAGCTCTTGCTCTGCCACCATAATGAAGCTACTTGTGTCCGAAAGGTGTAATCTCCAGGATCAGTTAATCTAAGATGCTTGTTTCTGTACTGGACTGAAACCATAATCTTGTCTGGCTCAATTAATTTAGGCAAGGGAAACTAACAAACTGTCTTAAATGAAATCTTGCAGGATTTGGAGGCGAATAGCCAACCCCAACTAGTTTGGGATTAATGCTTAGTTAAGTTGAGTTGAGGATTTGGAGGTCAACGGGGAACCTGAATCTGTTGGTGGACTGAAGTTGGAAGGTTGGAATGGCTTTTTATGGGCATAGGTTTGGTAATAAAGGGTAAATCAACTAAATTCTGTTTCTCATGGCTTACTGTTTCAGGAATCTAGAAACAGTGAGGAATGGAATAGACTGTATGAACCCGTCTCTTAAGTATATTTTCTGTCATTATGGCGAGGGCTCAAGGGGGCTTCCACTAATCTTGCTACAACTTGGGTTGTGTGCTAGAGGAATCAAAGCAACCACTCTGTTAGTGCCACTCTATCAGAGAAATTGCCATATGATATTTGTCAATGTAAATTTATGAAGAATGGGCAAGTAGTTTAGCTGAGACGTGCTTGCTTAGTTAAACTAATTAATGACATGCTGATCTTGGCACATTACCCTTCTCTTACTTATTGGCTACCATAGAGAAGGTCCTAATCTTCTAATGCTAAATGGAGAAGCTGTCCTTTTTTAATTGAGCTGTACAATATTGTAAACTCAGATAAGTCTATCATTATTATATTATGAGAAGTGTCATCTATGCTACCCTGATTTTTTTTTACCAGGCTACGAATTCTCCACGAACAGGAAATGACACTTGTAATTAAGCTTACAACAGAATACTGTGCGAAAGAATCCCAATACTGACCCATGCCAAATCTCATGAATCTGCTATAGTGCTATCTGCTTCTGTTAATATGCTAATCATCTTGAAAACTAATTAATATCTGACAAAAAGATTAAATTTACTCAAAGAACTGGAATAATTATGAGACATTGATGGTATAACTTTTGGTTGATTGATTCTTAGTTAATCATTATCGTGCTTTGGCCAAATATGCGTTTTTTTGCCGATATTTATGATAGTGCCCTGGTCTTTGAATATCAATATACATGCTTTGGCTAAATCTTTTTCACTGATATTTATGATGGTGTCCCGGTCTTTGAATATCAGTGGAAACTCAATATTTTGCATAACTGATACCCGATTCATAACTCGAGCATGCAGCCGATCCTGGATACAGAACTATAGAAAGTGTGCAGTGAGGGATCTTTATAGGTAGCCATACTATATATATGGATTGATTTTAATATTTTAAAAGTTCAATATTGTAACAAAACTGTAAGTTCTTTAAAAGGTAGTCATTTTTAATTTGGGAGATTTAACTTTGAATTTAATGGATAGAAAGATTCATTCAATCAATTCACTGGGGTTCTCTGTCAAAGAGTTGATAAACAGTGATGGCACTAGTTTTTATAGCACAATGGGGGCATTAGAGTGTTGCCATCAATAATGTGTTGGTTGTTAGAGTTTGGCACTAATAGGAAGAATACTGCACATACATTCAATGAAAGTGGGCCTAATTTTACCTTGCTAGAAGGTGATTGAAATGATTGAAAAGATTGGAAAATTGACAAGACCCTGTAGGGCCCAAAGTGTGCTGCTGCCTCCTTTGATATTATAGTTTAGAATCTTTCCAAATTTGATCAGAAGGGAACCAACTAATTGAACTATGACTTCCATCTGCCTTTCTGTGACTCTCTTTTGCTTGTCAAATTTGGGAGATCAATGCAGTTGTGGGACTTGGGTCCAATCATGGCCATGAATTTGCTATCTGTTACTTGCGGTGGCCCTAACAATTATGAGTGTCCGAGCAGTCTGTCTATCAACCAAACAACTGCTTCTTGAAAGCCAATGAAGCAGTAAATCTCGTCTATATAAAGCAAACTCTAGGGCGTGGAGACAAAGCATCTCCTTCCCCTACCTTTTCAACTCCACTTGCATGGGTTATTGCTCTCCAACAAACATATTCTACAGGGAGAGTGTTAAAATCATATGATTGACTAGAATCTTGATTTATTTGTAATTGATTGTGCCAAACTTAGTTAGGCTTTACTAAATTTCACCTCGATTGATTTGTAGTTGATTGTGCCAAACTTAGTCAGCCTTACTAAATTTCGTCAGCCTCCTAGTTCTATATAAACCTCCTAGTTCAATATAAAGGCTACTCCTATATATCATAATTAATGGGCAGAAGTACAATTATGTTCTCTCTTTTTTCTTTTTCAATAGAGCGGACATGCACTTCTCTTCCCTCTTTTATTTACTCCCTCTTTTTTAATTCAGATGTTCTTCTTTCTAAATTAAACGACAGAAAAAAGGACAAGGCATCATAACAAATGGAAAAATATCAAATTTACTTGAACCAAATTGATTTTTGATGTCACAGTTGTCCATCAGATACTCCCTTTCCTTGGATAAAGCACATGAGACAATACATGGCAAATGCTCCTGTAAGCAACCCATATGACATTGGTTTCCAGGTGCAGTGATATGTCTACCCATTTAGTTTTCTGAAAGAAGAATGGCTCTGTCTTTGGTCCATAGGTGATGCTGCCAGGATTGTTTGTTTTAGATAGCTGGCTTGTCATGGCATCCAGTGATGGCAGTTGTCCCTTTATTGTCAGCTGATTTGAACATCTTATGACCCTTTGTTTTGTTTTTTTTTTTCCTTTTGTTCTTATCTTGTGCTAATATTTGAAGCTATCTTTTTTTTTTCAAGAAAAAAAAATAAAGTCATTTTAAATTTGCAAATATATCTAAGCCAAGTAAAGGCAGATGGCTCCCAGAAAAATAATGATAAAAATACCAGGCAATATCTTGCGCTGCTTTGTTGGGGACTTGCAATCTCATAATCTTTGCTTTCTTGTTGCAACCTATGTCGACATTGGCACTTCTAACTACCTGATTTTAGGTATCTTAGTGCAGAAGATCTGATATCAGATCTTTGATTGAAGTATTTTTGGTACCTGGGATCTAAATCAAATGTCCTGAGCTACCACATTAGGAACATAGCATCATTGGGTATCTCCCTGAACCATGTGATGTCTGTTAGAACCTGGCACTTCCAGGGAAAGCATTTGGACATGCACTCAAAACAAAATTTGACTATGTTTACCTTAGCCAGAAGATGATTGAAAAGATCTAAAACAACACCGAACATTAAGTGAAAGATTACAAAGTGATCCATGATGTTGCTGCCCCTTCTGATATTTTGGAAAGAAATCTATGGATTATCATTTTTATTGCACATAAACTGCTGCTGGGTCCACACATTGCACCTGTACTTTTTCAACACCATTTGTACGTATCATTTGTTTCCAGCGAACACTCTTTCCAGTGAGAGCAGATGTGCACTACTTTTATTGTATATTCATCAAATTTACTCTATCTAAATTCATCCTTGGTATCATAGCCATCTATCAGATACTCCCTTGGATAAAATAAGTACTTATTGAAGCTATCTTTGCTTCTTCTTTTTTTTGAAAAAAAATATTTTTTGAAATAATATATTCGGAAAGCTATTTTCAGTGTTTTGAACATGATCCTTTACTATTTCCTTCTACTTTCTTGTAAAATTGAAAGCTATCTTGATTTTTTTAAAAAAAAATATATATTTAGAAAAAGTATATCTTAGCCAGCCATGGGCAAATGCCTCAAAATAAAAAACTCATAAATATCAGGCAACGTCCTGTGCTTGTTTATCGAGGGCTAGCGACGGACTTTGTTGAAGGAAAATATGATGATGATTAATTTGCGATGATAGTTCGTGCCACAAAAGCCCCTTTATGGAATGTTATGTCATGTAATAAGTCGGAACCACCATACACTTTAGAGCACGACCTATATAAGTGCTTGTGAGTTATGATGCAGACCATAGACATGATGAAGCTGTTGATGTAGTTTGGTAGATCAAAGGCTTGATCTATTGAGAAAAAAAGAATATTCATCTTGGGACACTACCTAATATGGAGTTGGGTAAGGTCTAATGTGACATTTGGATTGCAAGCCAAGGAGATGTCTCATTTAGAGGAGGGCATATTTGGTATAGAAATAGTTTATGCAATTAGGTTACATATTCTAGAACGAGTTTAAGGAAATCATGTCCATTGGTAAAAATTTTGATTGGTTATTCATTCAGTCTCCATTTGTCAAAAGAGATGAAATCTTAAAGAGCTCTGGTTGATCTACTTGAACTTTATTTGCCATTGATGAGCATTTGGGTGTACTGGCAAGTAATGTGAGGGTGCTATCAGATATACTGCAAAGGACTTTCAATTTTTAAAGAGATAGATGGACGCTGAAAATCAGAGAATTATCATGATCCTGCATAATATTCAGTGATAGATCACCTTTGGATTGAGTTTGGAGCCTGATGCTATTAAACTTAGTATAAACAACTTCTTGTCGTCATTTGATGCCAAAGTAAACACTAAGATTTTTATGCTTTTACGATGACTTAAAAATTTGCTTAGTGACACTCAACATGTTGCCTTCTGTACAGTCCAGGTACGACTCTGTAACAATTACTTCAAGCCCTATGCGCTATTTATCAATCAGGTAAACTTGCATTCTTCCATAAACTAGGACTAATCATGAATCAAACGTATTAGCAAAGTTAGCTATTCCGATTTCGATTCCAATCCCTTATGATTTTAATTTTAATTTTGATCGCGAACCAAGTGCACTCTCAGAAAATTTTATTATAACTCAAAGTCTATTGACAATAACATGGGACCAAACAGCAATTGCAAATTAGGTACAACCCGGAGTTGGGCCCTGTGAGGGTGTGCCATGCCTCCCTGCTATCGCTTCGACTGTGGAGGGAACGCCATGGTCGTTAAGATGGCCCCGGTGTTAGGTCTCCGTCCGGGTTGAGAGAAATGGAGCGGCCTTTAAAAGACAGTTGGAGGCTTTTGTGGCAACACCTGATTGGACATGCAACAGTGCAAATCTAGACATGCAACAGTGCAAATCTAACTCAATCACAACTCACAAGGGCTTCATGCCATCAGGACAGCATCTCGGACAAGCTTGGAGGAGTTGAGAAAATTCTCTTGCAATATTTCTGGGCCCTAACCGCCAATCTCGGCCGCGGTGTGGTCTCCATATGAGCCACTGTAGCATTAGGTGGTGGCCTCCCGGTAGCCACCCAATTATTTCCATCATCTCACATGGATCAAGGACTCAATTATGGAACTGAGGTTATGGGATTTGTTAGGAAGTAGTTATCAGATACTTCTTAGACAGGTGCATCTACATGCAGCCTTGGTGGCAGCATCTCCTTCAAAGGCAAACTATTTTCTGGATCTTTATTTTTTTTTCTTCTTCTTTTCCATGAACTACAGCAAAACATGGGAATGTGGTAGTGATGGGGCATGCGGTATAAATTCGGATTGGCTAGAATTAGAATTGGAAAGAGACTTGAATAGTAAAGAAGAGTTTAGATTGAGTTTTGGAGGAATGGGCATCTCCATTTCTGTCGGGATCGGAATCAGAATGGGAGGCACTTATTTCTATTTCTATTTTCATTCAAGAGCCTTTGATTTCATTTTGAGAGGAGATTGGCCGCGTATATGAGCCAGAGAATAACGCTGGATATCACGTGTATTTGGGATATAAAAAAGAAGTGCAGTCCCCCAGACTAGCTGTAGGAAATAAGGGGATCCAATGTTGGAGGCCGGTTCTAATGTCACAGTGTACTTGAAGCAGTCCCCACCTATAATAATGAGTAGTCTTCCGCGCACTTTGTACTACAGTGATTTGCCATCAAAATTATGTCATCAAGATATGCCAGCCCAAAAACAAGAAGGCCTTCAAGGCATGGCCTTTCTAGTTTTGTCTCTCTTCCTGTTTCTGTTTTAAAATTTTTCTACAGGATGAGCAAAGCCCTAACAAGCAGGAGGCTGTAGGAGCCAACCATTAAAATTGACAAAAAACATGTGAAGACGAATGCGACCATTCTCACTGTGGGACGCAACGTCACATGCCGGTGTTCTTCACCTGTACGTTGGAGTTGATATTGATATGATTTGTAGGCACATCAAGTATGGCCGTTTACACTATCTAGTACTTCTTCTGGACCTCTATATTCATAATATCTTTTAATATTTCTTTGTTTTTGTTTGCGGACAAATCTTTGAGAAACGTACGTTATCTTGGAAGTGACGGCATATCTTAATGTTTCAGTCATGTCTCGTCATGGTAGGGAAGGTTTGTAGGCCCGCACGAACTATTTTTCGTGTGGGTCTTACCACGCCTTTCGGTAATTTTTCGCTTGTCCTTCTTCTCATACGAGGACGGAAAACAACTCCATCTCTGAAACTAGAAGCATAGGATGCTCTACTGGTCATCTCTCTTTATGGTACAAATTATTACGTTATGCGTCATAAGGCTTGCAGATCCTAACTATGTTAGCTAACATGTCTTGTAAGTGCTGTACTTTTCTTTTGTCCATATTGGTATGGTGAAGCATTAGTATACTGGTGATTTGTCCATACTATCACTTATTGTTGCTGAGAAAAAATCTCTGTTATTTTGACCTCCGAAATATCTAGATACTATAAAGTAAAAAAAAAAAAAAAAATCGGACAAGTGCACTACGGTTCGTCTGCCAATTATTGTGTGATGGGTGCATGGCAGCAGCCATTTCTTAAAATTAATCTCACTTAGTTGTTTACCATCCTATTGTCTCAAATGAGGTCGGTTCAGTCGCTAAAGAAAAACCACCAGGCTAACTTTCCTAACTCTTCTGTTACAAATCACCACTATACTAATGCTTGCCCACATTTTGTTAGACAAGTGCGCATGTTAATTAAAATAATACACACTTCCATGGGGCAAGGTGCATCTTTTCTGCTTGTATGCCATGGGTAATTGGTGTTTAAATTAAGATTTTCATGCACTAATGGTAATGTGTTCGATTACCTCCCGCTGATCCAACTCCATGTCTCAATAACAAGACAACTAGTGGCAGCCTAACACCCTACACCTTTAATATTATGCATGTCAAAACCTTGTTGTTCCCATGCGCACGGTGAGTCCCCCATGAGTGCAATGTGCGCACTTATCTGCACACTTATTGATTCGACCTACCGGTCAGATGTGCACCGAATTATTGGCGCACTCAAACTAGTTCCAGATATCAGTTGATATGTTCAATCGCAACATTTCGAAACAATCATCGGGCCACCATGGTTGTTGCTGCATCATTGGTGACAAGTCTACAAGGCCTTGTGAAGCTTAAGGTCATTGATTCAATCATGGCCATTAAGGTCTGATGATGCTCTCGGTGGCAATTTTACAGACACTTGCATGAGGCTTCCATGAAGTGGTTGCAGGCCTTCCTTTGTGGACTTGACCTCAAGTGATTCCTGAAGGCGACTCAGAGAATCTCCGCCCTGCATAATTTGTGGTAATTGTCACCAGACGTGACCGTAAGCGGAATCAATTCTGTCTTCCAAGTTCCAACTTGCGATCATTGAAGCGTGTGGAATTGGAAGGGACGCGACGACTTTTGGTAGGAGTCCAACTGGCGTTGGTCCACCTCAGCTCCGAGCCAAGCGGGAGCTGCGCGCTGCCACGTCATCTCGACAGCTAAGTCTGGGTGGTGGCGGGGCCCAGCGTGGTAGTTAGTTAGTTGGACGCGCCCGCGGAACGGCGAGGTGGGCCCATCGCGCCACGTAGCCTGCCGTACACGGTGGTCGAGTCCCAGATTGGGCGTGCACGAGGACAATTGGAGACAGGACGAGTGGCCAGTGGGGCCCGGCGGGTCTTGTCGATCCTCGGTCCACGACAAGCTGGCCTCGTGGATCCGAGGTGGATCCGAGGTCGCCTCCCTCCGCCCGTCGCCAATTGTCGGGCGTTTATATGATGACACCCTTGTTTAATCTCATAAAATGCAGCTGTTTGGTGACTTTAATCACCAGTTCTCTTCTTTCTTTTTTTCCCATCTTTTTCTTTATCAGTTGTTTCATGTGGTTTCAAGAGTGGCGGCGGATGTTACGTCACATGATGGACAGGGCTGGCTGGAGTTTTGCATGTGTGTCCGTTGAAAGTTAGTAGCGATTCAAACGCATTCTGTTGATTAATATACTATTTTTTAGTGAGATCTTGGTCTAAAACCAAACTAATGCTATGGGTTACGTGGAAGTAAGTATCACCATGGCTTGGACATCCGCTAAGTGGTCATTTCATGATGTAATTGTGGATTTACTGCTTCTTCTGTTTTTCAGTTATTAAGAGTTTGGATAATTCTATGCATCAAAAAAAATTTAATTTGCTTAATTTTATATAACCGAATAATAAAATTAATACGAATCTCAATGATATTAGGCTTGAATACAATTTACTTATAGCAAAGCCATTCATAAACTTTTAGATCAAAATTGCTTTTGCAATATCTTTATATCTAAACCATGTGGTGCCTCAGCACATGCATATCATATAGAACAATATATCTATATTAATTAATCCACCTTGACAATAGAGACACATGAATGCCAAGTCAAAGAGTGCATGAACAACATCCCACTCCGAAAAAATTAAAAGCTACATTTGTTAAAATATTAGCAACCCTTCAAGTTGCATTCACATAGAGGATCAAGTCAATAAATGCCTTTTAAAAGGACTTGCCTTGTAGGTTTACATTTTGCCATAATCAAAGTTGAAAAGGAATATTAAAGTTTTGTTAATGATATAGTACAGTAGTACTTCACCATACATTCATAATATATAGAACAATGCAAGCATGAGAATGGCAAAGTCAAAGGGCATGCGAGTAGCATTCTACTCCATAAAAATTGGACATTGACAAACATTACCAACTCTTCGTATTGCTTGCACATGGAGGAATAAATTAAAGTATGCAATGTAAAAGGATGACATTTATGTATTGCCATATCAGGAGTTTATAATAGGCATTCAGGTTTTATTATATATCAACATTGTCTGGATTTTATGTCCATGTTAGATAAACTTATCATCAAAAAACCATGAGAATAGCAAACAAAATATTTTTACAAGTGCAAAAAGAATATTTCGACCCTTTTGCCAGGAGTAGCAACAAAGATAATGCCGACCCTAAGACCTTCTATCACTTCTACGACCTCATCTCCCTCTCCATTATACTATAATTTTGGTGAAAATATTTGATAAATTGCATTGAACAAAAATGTGGAGAGAACAAGTTCACCTTGCACCAAACCCAACACTTCAACTTCTTCACTTTGATGTGTATTATCAAAATCTTGTTCTCAGCACCCACCGCATATTTTAGTTATCAAACATATCTAATACCAATTCATCCTCACTTATCTACCATGCCACCAACTAGACTAGCATAGATGTTCATCTTGCTAAGATAACCTATCACTTTGCATATCCATGTAAATATTCATGAGATCAATACATAGCCAAAATTGATTAGGTTCAGCCGATATGGTTTTTCCCTCGCTTTAGAGTGGGTATTTCTTGTATTTGAATGTAAAGGGGAGCAACGGTAATCCCAAGCTAGATAATTATGTCCTATTGCTATTGACAAGATATTATAACATTTTGTCCACCATCTTAAATTGCGTGAGGATAGTGAATGAAAGGAAAGTTTACATTATCCCAATGATGCCCTTGAGTGTCTAGACCACTTCCTTTATCTCCTCGTGATTTTTCGTCGCATTTCAAGGTAGGGAAAACTTGTAAACTTCTCAAACATTGCATACCTTGTCTTCATTAACAAGCAAGGAAGATTAAGAAATATTTTGAAAAAAAATATATGATTTGATGCACATAACTTCATTTGAAAGGCCGGAAAAAGAAATACTTTCTCGTGGCACGTCCGTCTCCGCAATATAGGCAAATATCCACGAAATACTAATCAAAAGAATCATACTTATTTATTAACAACGCCGTCATTGATGATTGAAGACTTGGTTGTGCAACATTATGATGTCTTACCAACTAATCAGATGACATGAGAAAGGTGTTTAGTTAAAAAAATAATTTTTCCTAATCTAATAATTGCATATGCGTAAGCCTTCTTCTATGCTATGATTGTAACACAACAATATTTTAATACGGAAAGGAGCTTAAAGTCACTCTCCCTAAACTCGACAAGGTCATCGGTTTAACAAATCCTAGTCCGGTAAATCCAATTTTTCCACATGTGCGGCAGCACCGACACCTATACCACCCAAAAAAGTTTGGTCAAACCCACTCTTTCTTTGCCAAGTTTTCAATTGAATGCGTCCCAACCATCCTCTTTTCCCTAAGGGCTCGTTTGGTTCGCGGGAAGCATTTTCCCTCCTAGGAATATGATTCCTGGGAAACAAATTCCTAGGAAAAGGATGCCTAGGAAAGTACTTTTGGCAAGTTTGGTTGACCATGGGAAAATGGCAAATTTCCAAAGTGCTTATGTTTGGTTGGCCATCCACTTTCCTAGGAAAGTTATGTATAATTCCTATTATGCCCTTAATAAAAATTAGGTTTTTAATGCTTCTTTAATGCTGAAGGGACTTTTTGGGAAAAAGTAAAAATGGAGTAATTCCTGCCTCATGGGAAAGTAACTTTCCCATGTTTCTCATGGGAAAGACTTTTCCATGAAATGTGGGAATCATATTCCCATGGAAATTCAACTTTCCCTTCTCTCTCCTTTGAAAACTCCAACCAAACAAGAGGCATCTCATTACTTTTCCGTTGACCACACTTTTCCCCCTTCTTTTCCCGCGAACCAAACGAGCCCTAAAAGTTCCTCAAAATCTCAGTGAAAACTGAAAAGAAATTGTCCGGTACTTGGAGCCCTCCGTCCCTTTCGCGTGCCTTTTTAGAGGAACAAAAGTCCTCCGGGGCATGTCTAGGCCGTGTGAAGCAATTTTTCTTTTTTAACTATTTATCCTATAGTATTGGAGTCAACATGAGACTAGATTTGTACTAGTAAAATCCATCCATTTTGTGACTTGAAAAAAAGAAATACGTAAAACATTGTTCGTCAAGCTATCCATCTATATTCCTAATTTCTTCCTCAATAAGACATCTTTTCCTCTCCATCCATCTATGAGATCTTCCCCCTTCTCTCTGAGTCCCTTTCTTCTCTTTCGAAATTTGAAGTCCCTTCCTCCCCGTGGCCATGTACTATGTTCACCAGTATGTAGTATATGACTAGGTGATGCACATCTAATAAATTAGTCATCCAATAACTCATACATATCTCTAAGCAAATTGTTGCACGGTTTCTAGAATATCGAATTCATCGGTACATTGTACATGTTTAGGCGATATATACTCAACAGGTTTTTGATATATATTTTAAACTTTTTTATGTATATCTAACAACGATCTATTACTGTTACGGGGGAACTTAGCCACCATGCCCCACGTGACCGGCACGCGCGCCCAGAAAGACTACGGCTGCCCCTTGATCCAGCAATCCGACCTCGGGTCGGATATCTTCGGCTCCGCAGTCCGACCCCGAGTCGGCTGCCCCTTGATCCAGCAATCCGACCTCGGGTCGGATATCTTCGGCTCCGCAGTCCGACCCCGAGTCGGTTGCCCCTTGATCCAGCAATCCGACCCCGAGTCGGTTGCCCCTTGATCCAGCAATCCGACCTCGGGTCGGCAATCTCTTGACAACAACAGACTGTTCTCCTGAGGCACGCCGCGGCCCCCTGCTCCACTACTCCCTGCAACGGCCGAATCCGGCGCTGCCCCACGATCCCCTGTAACAACCGTACGAAGCGGAGCTCCACTACGCCCTGCCATGGCCGTACCCGGCGCTGCCCCACGACGCCCTGTAACGGCCATGTCAGTGGCAACCCCATCGTGCCACACGATGACCAATCCCCAGAAAAACCCCCCAGCCTGATATATATGGGGCTGGGGGGGAAGGGGGAGGGGGAGCAAGATTCTCCATAGCATCATCTTACCTGCTACCTCTCCTTCTCCTTCGATTCCCTCTAACTTGATCGTCGGAGGGCCCCCACTACCCCAGTGGTGGTGCGAGGCTTGCTTGCAGGTTTCCCGGCGGAAGGTGGAGCGCAACCAAAGCAATTCAAAGGAAACCCCGTTCACACCGCTGTGCCAATCGTTCTCGGTTTGGACCCCCAGCAACAGTTGGCGCTAGAGGAAGGGCACGGATCTCAGAGCGATCGTAATGGCACGGCGAGGTGGTCGTGGAGCTTCCAATGCTTCCGGTCGCGGGACCTCTCGCGCCACTGGCCGGGAGGCCGCTGCATCTCCAACACGCTCTCAGGAACACTCCACCGCCCCACCGCCCATTCAGATGGTCGAAGCCGCCCAGTTCGACCAGCTAACCCAGCAGGTTCGCACCCTCGCGGAGGCGGTGCAGAATCTGCAGGGTGCGATGTTCCGGGCGCCGCAGCGGGCTCAGGAGCCGCTGCTGCCTGAGCGTTCGCCTGTCCTCCTCAACCCGCGCTCCTTCCTCTCCCATGGGGAGGAGCGCCGGCGCGAGGAGGATTCTCGAGCACGCTCCATTCTGCCGGGACCTTCCCACCGGAGCTGCGCGGGGTACGAGAGGCGGGCCCGGGCGCGTTCCCAGACCCGCCAGTCCTCGAGGAACCCGCGCTCCAGTCGGTCCCCCTCTCGCCGCTCCTTGTCTCCCACCCACCGGTCGCGCTCCCTGGACCGGCGGGTGGACGATCTCCACCGACAACTCCAGGTCCTGAAGGGCCATTCCAAAGATCCCTTCGCCGACTTAGAGATCTCCTCCCAGCCGGCGCTCGCCTCGAGGATCCTGCGGACCCCGAATCCGCCGGGGTTCAAAATGCCGGCGATCGAGCCCTATGACGGGGCGGCGGATCCACGGGATCACGTCGAGAGTTTCAGGACCCTTATGCTCCTCCACGGAGCATCAGATCCCCTTCTCTGCAAGGCTTTCCCGGCAACCCTCCGTGGCCCGGCGAGGGCATGGTTCGCCGGGCTGGTGGCTGACTCAATCCGGTCCTTCGACCAGTTCACTCGCCTCTTCATCACTCATTTCGCCGTCAGTAGCCGGCGGCGACTGGTCTCCGACTCCCTCTTTGATGTCCGGCAAAACGAGGGAGAAAGCCTGCGGGATTATCTTACCCGCTTCAACAGGGCTATGCTGGAGGTCCGGAACCTGAGTCAGGAGGTAGCTCTTTCAGCCCTGAAGCGTGGCTTCCGGAAGGGCAGACTCACCTTCTCCCTGGACAAACGCCTGCCGCGGAGCTTCCCAGAGCTGTTGTCCCGGGCGAACCAGTATGCGGACGCCGAGGAGGCGGCCGCCCACCGGAGCAAGGAGGCCGCCGAGATCCCTCAAAAGCTTGGGAAGAAAAGGCGGAAAGAGGCACGCCAGAGGAGGAGCCCGACGCCTCAGCGTCGGCGCAGAAGCCCGTCGCCGGCGAAGAACCACGGCGCCCCACGCCCTCGTTCTCCGCCCCGACGTTTTCACCGGTACACCCCTCTCCTAACCCCCCGGGCCCAGATCCTTATGGAGATCAAGGGGCGGGAGGACCTCCCGGCCCCGAGACAGATAAGGAGGATCCCTGGGAAGAGGCCCTCCCGGGCGTACTGTGAGTACCACCGAGACCACGGCCACGACACGGAGGACTGCTTCCAGCTTCGGGACGAGATCGAGGCTCTCATCCGCCGGGGGCGTCTCGGTCGATATGTGAGCGACCGACGTCCCCCCGCAGACCCGCGTCCGGCCGACCCGGCCCCTCCGGAGCCTCGGAAGCAGAATCGACCCGTTGCGGGCGTGATCCACACTATCACTGGGGGCTGCCCCCGGCCCGTGAGGAACTCAGGGGGCTCGACGGAAGCGTCAGGGGCGGCCGTCGCAAAGAGGCAGAGGGTCGGCAATGTAATCACCTTTTGTGATGAGGATGTAAAGGGGGTTCAGACCCCCCACGATGACGCCATGGTGATCTCCCTCACTATGGCAAACTATGATGTAAGGCGTGTTCTTGTGGATAGTGGAAGCTCAGCTGATATCTTGTTTTACGAGGCCTTCCAAAAGATGGGCTTGTCCAGATAATTGTTGCACAAAATATCCACCCCCCTCATAGGATTCACCGGTGACGCTGTCCCGGCGGAAGGTGTCGTTGAGCTGCCTGTGACTGCGGGCGTCGCACCCGCAGAAGCCACGGTGCGACTCGGGTTCTTGGTCGTCCGTGTTCCCTCGGCCTACAACGCTATCCTCGGACGACCCGGACTGAACGCCCTTCGCGCGGTGGTCTCTACGTACCACTTGCTCATGCGGTTCCCCACGGCGGTCGGGATCGGGGAGGTCCGAGGCGACCAACCGACCGCACGGCAATGTTTCCTAGCGACCCTCAAAGGGAAGAAGCCCGCAGAAGCCCTAAGCGTCGAGTCCCTTGATGCCAGAGACGAGGTGGCCTTGCGGCAGGGGGAGCCGGCCGAGGGTGTGGTCGAAGTTCCCCTCGAGGAAGGCCGCCGGGACCGGGTGGTCCGGGTCGGCGCCAATCTCGACCCGGGAGCTCGGGCCCGGTTGGTGGAATTCCTCCGAGCCAATGCCGATGTATTTGCCTGGTCGGCGGCCGATGTACCTGGGATCGACCCGGAGGTCATTTCTCACGCCCTCAATGTCGACCCGACCCACCGGCCAGTGAAGCAGAAGAAGAGACACTGTGCCCCGGATCGGATCCGGGTGGTCGACCAGGAGGTAGACAAACTCTTGGAGGCAGGATTCATAAGGGAGGTGAGTTACCCCGAGTGGCTGGCAAATGTTGTACTTGTCCGGAAGGCGAGCGGGAAGTGGAGGATGTGCGTCGACTATACCGACCTAAACAAGGCGTGCCCTAAGGATAGCTTCCCGCTTCCGCGGATAGACCAACTGGTCGACGCGACTTCCGGATATCAGCTGCTGTCTTTCATGGACGCCTTCTCCGGTTACAACCAGATAATGATGGCCCCACAGGACGAGGAGAAAACTGCCTTTATAACGGACCGGGGGCTGTACTGCTACAAGATAATGCCCTTCGGTCTGAAGAACGCTGGCGCCACTTACCAGCGCCTCGTCAACAAAATCTTCAAAGAGCAAATCGGCCGGAACATGGAGGTATACGTGGACGATATGCTGGTGAAGAGCCACCAGGCAGACCAGCACATCGTGGATCTGGAGGAGACTTTCACCACCTTACGGAAGTTTCGCATGAAGCTGAACCCAGCGAAGTGCGCCTTTGGCGCTTCGGCCGGGAGGTTCCTTGGTTTCATTGTCAACCAACGGGGTATCGAAGCCAACCCGGACAAAATCAAGGCCATCCAAGGTATGTCCCCTCCGACCAAAGTAAAAGAAGTTCAGGAGCTCGCTGGAAGGGTCGCCGCGCTCGGACGATTTGTGGCAAAATCGGCCGAACGCTGCCAACCATTCTTCAAGGTGTTAAAACGCCCAAAAGACTTCCTCTGGACGGCCGAATGTCAAGCAGCATTCGACCAGCTCAAGGAATACCTGGCGTCTCCTCCCCTACTGTCCAAGCCGCAAGAAGGGGAGATGCTCTACCTCTATCTGGCGGTCTCCCCAACCGCGGTCAGTGCGATGCTGGTTCGGGAAGAGGCAAAGCTCCAGAAGCCTGTGTACTACATCAGCCGGGTCCTACAGGACGCCGAGACGCGGTATACGAAGGCCGAAAAGATCGCCTTCGCGCTGCTGACCGCGACCAGGAGGCTCCGCCCCTATTTCCAGGCCCATTCTGTCACCCTCTTAACTGATCAACCGTTACGACAGATCCTCAGCAACCCCGAGAATGCGGGACGGCTGGTGAAGTGGGCAGTAGAACTCGGTGAGTTCGACATCCGCTACCAGCCTCGACCCGCCATCAAGGCCCAGGTGCTCGCGGACTTCCTCGCTGAGTGCACGGTGCAGGAGGCGGAACCTAGACCGCCGGAAACGCCCAGCCTCGACCTCCCGACCTGGACGCTTCACATCGATGGGTCGTCGAACCCCAAGGGTGGAGGGGCTGGGCTGGTCCTTACCAGTCCTGATGGAGTGATAGCCGAGTATGCCTTGAGGTTTGGATTTCCAGTTACCAACAACGAGGCGGAATACGAGGCCCTAGTCGCAGGACTCAAACTCACCGGGGAGCTCGGCATCCGGCGTTTGAAGGTCTTCACCGACTCCCAGCTGGTGGTCGGGCAGGTCCGTGGGGAGTTCGAGGCCCGGAGCCCGACCATGCAGAACTACGTCCGGAAGGTGCAAGCACTCATTCCCGACCTCGGCAGTGTCGACATCCAGCAAGTTCCCAGAAGTGAAAATGCCAGGGCCGACAGGTTGTCCCGCTTGGTGGGCGCAGAGGCGCACAACTTGTCGAGGGCAATCTACCTGGAGACCCTGGATGCCCCGAGCATCGGCGAGGCTGGAGCGGTGATGGCGATTGATCCGGAGCCGTCTTGGATGGACCCGCTCGTCGCCTACCTCGCCGAAGGGATCCTCCCTGAAGACGAAGATCAAGCTCGGCGACTCGTCAAGAAGTCCGCCCACTACGTACTCTATGAAGGGAGGCTGTATCGGACCTCGTTTACCGCCCCCCTCTTAAGGTGCCTCCGCCCCTCGGAGGCGGCCTACGTCCTCGGCGAAGTCCATGAGGGCGTCTGCGGATCGCACTCGGGGGCTAGGTCCTTGGCGCACAAGATCATGAGGCAAGGCTATTATTGGCCTACCTTGTTGGAGGACTCAAAGGATCACGTACGGAAATGCGACGCCTGCCAGCGCCACGCCAACGTCCAGAGAGTCCCTTCTGTCCCCTTGGCATCAATCACCGCACCCTGGCCCTTCGCACAGTGGGGAATGGATATCCTCGGACCATTCCCCGTCGCTTCCGCCCAGCGGAAATTCTTGATTGTTGCAATCGACTACTTCACCAAGTGGGTGGAGGCAGAGCCGCTGGCCACTACAACGGAGGCGCAAGTCCGGAAGTTCGTGAAGAAAAACATCATTGTCCGATTTGGGGTACCCCGGGTCCTCATCTCGGATAATGGTCGACAGTTCGACAACAAGCATTTCCGTGACTTCTGCGAGGAATTCGGGATCGAGCATCGGTTCACATCTGTGTCGCATCCCCAAACCAACGGTGAGGCCGAGGTGACAAACCGGAAAATCCTCCAAGGAATTAAGGCGCGAATCGGTCGGACGGGGCAAGCTTGGGTCGAAGAACTCGAGAACGTCCTTTGGGCGTATCGGACCACGCATCGGACCCCTACCGGGGAGACGCCTTTCAGCCTAACCTATGGCACGGAAGCGGTTGTCCCCGTGGAGCTCGGACTCCCCTCGCCCCGGGTGGCTACGCACCGACCCGAGGCCAATTCGGAGCAACTCCGAGGAAACTTGGACCTCTTGGAAGAAGCGAGGGAAATGGCGCAGGTTCGGATGGCGATGTATCAGCGGAGGGTGGCCCGATATTATAACTCCAAGGTCCGATCAAAACTTTTCAGAATCGGAGATCTGGTGCTAAGGCGAGCCAAAGCATCTCAACCCGCGGAAGGTGGGAAGCTGGCGCCAAATTGGGAAGGCCCGTATAAGGTTCGCTGGGTAAACCGACCTGGCTCCTACCAGTTGGAGGCCCTAGATGGTCGAGAAATTCCAAGGAGCTAGATTTCCGCTAACCTACGGGTGTATTACCAGTAGAAAGACAAAGCCAGAAAGACAGTTCAAAAAATGTATAGTCCTTTTCATTTCAATAATTCCTGGTCGCAATGGCGTGTTCGTGTGATTACAAAGAATTCCCAGAGGGGGATTGGGGAGTAAAGAAAGTAAGGAAGAGGTGGGGACTCCGTAGAGTTGAAGATCCGGGATCCCGAACCCTCCACCCGAAGCAGCTGCAATCCCACCGGGCGTGGGTGCTTCTCCCCGGAGGCGCCATCGACGCCTCACGCAAAAGACGAAGAGCCGGCGCGGACGAAGAAGAAGTGGACGAAGGAGGAGTTCACACTGCTCCTAGAGGAACGCCACCTCCAAAGGATATTCCGGCCCTCCCCAAGAGAAGGGGAGGGAAGGAATACAAGGGAGAAGAGCGCGAGGAGGCGCGATCCCGGATGAAGTGTCTGGCGCAGAGCTCAATCGGGAGGTGGGACGGAAAAGAGGGGGGATGTGATCCCGGATGAAACGCCTAGAGCGGAGTTCCACCGGGGAGAATCTCCCCGTTGATCCCAGATGAAACGGCTAGTTGGCGGAAGTCGCGAGGGGCGCACCTCCTGTTCTTCCGGCAGGGGCTTCCCAGCCACGCACCGGAGAGGAGGTCCACGATCCATGGCAACCTGAACAGCTCCGGCTTGGCAGGCTCCACCGCACCTGCACTTATATTTATAGCCAAACTGTGGCCCCCCGGTCGTTCCGATGCGGGTGGCTCCAATAAATGCGGGCGCATCGAATCCGGAGCCGTTCCGGCTCTCGAGGCGTATCCTCCCACGACCTCCTAAGCGTCGTTCTCCTTAATTGCATTCTTCATGCAGGACACTCCGGGCGGCGTGTATCCCACGGCACACGTATCTCCGCACGCGCCCAGGCCGCATCCGCCTCGAAGAACGCGCGTATCGCGGCCGCTTAACTGGCACTCCTCGCAAGCAGCAACTGGCCGATCCGATTTCCCAGGTAACGCCTCAATTAGCATTTAATAGCCTTCTGGTGTTCCCCAGGCGACGCGTCGAGAGGAGGAGAAATACGATCGCAGCTGGCCACGGAGAAACCCCGTCGAGCGGCAAGTGATAGGCGCGCGACCAACGAGCGGAATTCCCCGAGGCTCAGTCCTCGGATGCCAGGCTAACCCGATGATCATCCCGGGAGCAGACTAGCCTGAAGCCCCGACCGGTCGCCTCGGCTTGCGCCAGCCTTGGCCGACCAACGAGCGGAATTCCCCGAGGCTCGGCCCTCGGATGCCAGGCTAACCCGATGATCATCCCGGGAGCAGACTAGCCTGAAGCCCCGACCGGTCGCCTCGGCTTGCGCCAGCCTTGGCCGACTAACGAGCGGAATTCCCCGAGGCTCGGCCCTCGGATGCCAGGCTAACCCGATGATCATCCCGGGAGCAGACTAGCCTGAAGCCCCGACCGGTCGCCTCGGCTTGCGCCAGCCTTGGCCGACCAACAAGCGGAATTCCCCGAGGCTCGGCCCTCAGATGCCAGGCTAACCCGATGATCATCCCGGAAGCAGACTAGCCTGAAGCCCCGACCGGTCGCCTCGGCTTGCGCCAGCCTTGGCCGACCAACGAGCGGAATTCCCCGAGGCTCGGCCCTCGGATGCCAGGCTAACCCGATGATCATCCCGGGAGCAGACTAGCCTGAAGCCCCGACCGGTCGCCTCGGCTTGCGCCAGCCTTGGCCGACCAAGGAGCGGAATTTCCCGAGGCTCGGCCCTCGGATGCCAGGCTAACCCGATGATCATCCCGGGAGCAGACTAGCCTGAAGCCCCGACCGGTCGCCTCGGCTTGCGCCAGCCTTGGCCGACCAACGAGCGAAATTCCCCGAGGCTCGGCCCTCGGATGCCAGGCTAACCCGATGATCATCCCGGGAGCAGACTAGCCTGAAGCCCCGACCGGTCACCTCGGCTTGCGCCAGCCTTGGCCGACCAACGAGTGGAATTCCCCGAGGCTCAGTCCTCGGATGCCAGGCTAACCCGATAATCATCCCGGGAGCAGACTAGCCTGAAGCCCCGACCGGTCGCCTCGGCTTGCGCCAGCCTTGGCCGACCAATGAGCGGAATTTCCTGAGGCCTAATCCTCGGATGCCTGGCCTAGCGCCGGAGGAATTTTCTGAGGCCTAACCCTCGGATGCCTGGCCTAGCGCCGAAAGAATTTTCTGAGGCCTAACCCTCGGATGCCTGGCCTAGCGCCGGAAGAATTTTCTGAGGCCTAACTCTCGGATGCCTGGCCTAGCGCCGGAAGAATTTCCTGAGGCCTAACCCTCGGATGCCTGGCCTAGCGCCGGAAGAATTTTTTGAGGCCTAACTCTCGGATGCCTGGCCTAGCGCCGGAAGAATTTCCTGAGGCCTAACCCTCGGATGCCTGGCCTAGCGCCGGAAGAATTTCCTGAGGCCTAACCCTCGGATGCCTGGCCTAGCGCCGGAAGAATTTCCTGAGGCCTAACCCTCGGATGCCTGGCCTAGCGCCGGAAGAATTTTCTGAGGCCTAACCCTCGGATGCCTTGCCTAGCACCGGAAGGATTTCCTGAGGCCTAACCCTCGGATGCCTGGCCTAGTGCCGGAGGAACTTCAAGAGTCAGGAGTCGGCGAGACGCTACCAAGAGTTAAAAAGAGGAAGGACGAAAGTGAAATGAGGAAACACTTTGTTTGCATTAACTTTCGTTGCATCAGGGCCGAGACCCATACAACATGGCAAAACGCCAACATACAAAGAAAAGAACAAAGAAAAAGTACAGAGGGTCAGCTTGGAGGAACCCCTGGATCGGGAACGGCGAGCACGTCCGTGAAGGGTAGGGAGACGGTTGGAGAACCGGCAGGCAATGGCATCGGAGGGGAGTCGAGGAGGGAGACCCCACTCAGGTCAATTCCGGGGTATTTAGTGGACACCCTTGCCAGGCCTTCATCGAAGCCTAAGGCAAAGGAGTCGGACCCCGCATCCGACATGTCACGGATGAACTCGGCGGACTGACGATAGGCCTGTACCGCCTGACGCCCGATTTCTGCGCTCTTCTCGGCCAGCGCCGCCTCCGCTCGCTTCGTAGTCTGAACTTTCGCTTCCATGACCTTTGCCACAATCCGCTCGTCCGCCTCGGAGGAGACCCTCAGCAGATCGGCTCGAGCCTCCATGTGCTTCGCCTCGGCAGCGATGCGAGCAGCCTCAGCCTCCTCCAGGCGCGAATGAAGCTCCTGGTTGCTCGCACGAGTCCCCTCCAAGGCCGACTCCAATTCGGCCATCTTGGCTTCAAGAGATCGGGTTCGGTTGCGGGCGTTGTCGGCCGACTGCTGGGCCTTCTCCCACCTCTCCCGGAAGTCGGCAGCCTTCCGGGACTGCTTTTCGGCTCGCTCCTCCGCCTTCCTGATCTCGCTTTCGAGACCCGAGGCAACCTTGAGTTGCTCCTGAGCCTCCAACAGTTGCCTCTCGAGGGCGGCGAAGCCGAGTGCCCGCTCTTCGGCCACCTGGAGCCTTGTCTCGAGGTCCCTGGTCGTTCTCCCCGCCGCAGCCTGGCCTCCCTCCTCTACAGCTTTCAGTCGGCTCTCGGCCTTCGCTAGGAGCCTCGCATGTTCCTCGTGGCTCTCCTCCAGACGGATCATGTACTGGGCGAGCTAAGAGACAGAAAAAATGGGAGCGTCAGACGGGGATCAATAGAGCCTATAAATGACGAAAGCGACCAAAAGAACACTCACCGACATGAGGCAGACGCAGCTGGCAGCTCCGACTTCAGGGATCCTCATCGGCCGGACCTGCCTACGGTCACCCTCCAGCAGCACCGTCTCGATGAGGTTTCGGGCGCCGGCGAAAGTGAAGGCCGACCCCGACTTCGCCCCGGAGCCGGACGGTGGTTCTGCGGCCTTACCCTTACCCATTGCTTGAGGGAGAGTCATGCCGACCGTGCTCGGGGCGGGGGCCGCGCCAGAAATCGACAGGGTCCCGCTCGGCCGAGGCCTCGGCGCGCCCCTCCTCGTATCATCCGAGGCCGACCGAGTCGAAGGCCGGGCTGGGGACCGACCGCGTCCGACCCGGCCGTCTCGGGCGCGCCCGGATGACACCTCCGGAAAAGCGGTAGTCTCATCACCGGAGGGCTGATACGGCGTCAACTGTCGGTCCGAGCCCGTGGCGTCCCCCTGATCGGTGGGCCCGGACCCGTCTGTCGGCGTCGGAGTCGCCTGCTGGCGGGGCTTCTTCGCCGGTGGGACCCCGCTCGGAGGAGTCCGTTTCTTCCTCCGGACCGCTTCCAGTAGGGACGCCCTACTAACAGCCATTGCCCTGTCCGACTGCATGACGTCATCGATTTCTGCAAAAAGAACGAGATAGTTAGAAACTGAGAAACTGATGGAAAGAAGAAACGAAAGAGGAGAAAAGAGCTAAAAAAGAAGAAGTGATGGCGGGCTCACGGTCGGCGGGGACCGAGCTCAGACCGACGTTCACCAAGGCATCCTCGGAAATAAGGCGAGCCACCGGGGGGAGCCGGCCCTCGGCAACCAACCCCCTCAAAACGGCGACGCCATCGGACTCCTCCCTTGACAACCTCGATAGGCCGATCGGGGACTTCATCGGCGTCTCCCAGGTTGTCCCGATTCCCCAAGAGGGATCTACGTCGATGAAAAAGAAACGCTCCTTCCAGCCATGAATGGAGGAAGGAGCCTCCTTGACGAGGCCGCACCCTCGCCGCGCCGCAAAGCACCACCACCCTCTGTCCCGGGGGTGGCCGTTCAGGCCGTAGCATTCCCAAAAGACATTCAGGGTGGCGGGAACCTCGTGCATGCGGCAGAGAACCTGGAAGGCCGTCAGGGTACGCCATGAGTTCGGCACCAGTTGCGTCGGCGCCACTCTTAAACCTCGAAGCACCTGCACGACTAAGTCCGAGGGAGAAAAGCGGAACCCAGCCCGAAGGATGTCCTCATTAATGGCGACCTTCCCTGGAGGAGGATGGGACATCCTCTCCTCAGGCCCCGGGAGCGTAACGTTGCAGGCTTCGGGAAGGTGGTACCGGGCCACGAACCTATCTAGGTCTTCGGGGACCAGCTCCGACTGAATGCGGTCCGCTCTTACTTCGTCCATCCCTAACGGCCAGAGAATCTACGGTCAGGACGGGGTCAAGAGGGGAGAAGGGACCGGAACGACTGGGGTACACTAATACGAAAGGAGAAAGTACGGAGAGCCCTAAATTGAAGAGTGGGGCAACTCACCGGAAGGGAAGGAAGAACGGCTCCGATAGCGTCAAAGGAGGAGCGAACGAACAGTCCGACGGCAACGGCAACAGCACAAGGGAGAAACTCGAGGATGCCTGTGAAGAGAAAGGCGGACGGGGGAGGGCCCCCGGTTAAATAGGCAGAAAGGCGGGTGACGCCTCGGTGACGCTAGAGGACGCCTGGCTACCGAAGGATCGTTCTCGCCCCAAAGGCGAATCGACGCCATTAAGGAAGGATGTCCGCCGAAATCCGCAGACCGCCAGATCAGCGACAACCGCCATACGCCATAAAAAAAAAAGGGGCGGGGAGCTCGGAGCGCGCGCGCCTTTCCGAGGGATGGCGGCAATCTCGAAGCATCACTCCCTTCACCCGTTCCCCTCCTGGTTCCAGGCTCGGAAGTGGGGGGCTACTGTTACGGAGGAACTTAGCCACCATGCCCCACGTGACCGGCACGCGCGCCCAGAAAGACTACGGCTGCCCCTTGATCCAGCAATCCGACCTCGGGTCGGATATCTTCGGCTCCGCAATCCGACCCCGAGTCGGCTGCCCCTTGATCCAGCAATCCGACCTCGGGTCGGATATCTTCGGCTCCGCAGTTCGACCCCGAGTCGGTTGCCCCTTGATCCAGCAATCCAACCTCGGGTCGGATATCTTCGGCTCCGCAGTCCGACCCCGAGTCGGTTGCCCCTTGATCCAGCAATCCGACCCCGAGTCGGTTGCCCCTTGATCCAGCAATCCGACCTCGGGTCGGCAATCTCTTGACAACAACAGACTGTTCTCCTGAGGCACGCCGCGGCCCCCTGCTCCACTACTCCCTGCAACAGCCGAATCCGACGCTTCCCCACGATCCCCTGTAACAACCGTACGAAGCGGAGCTCCACTACGCCCTGCCATGGCCGTACCCGGCGCTGCCCCACGACGCCCTGTAACGGCCATGTCAGTGGCAACCCCATCGTGCCCCACTGACATGGCCGTTACAGGGCGTCGTGGGGCAGCGCCGGGTACGGCCATGGCAGGGCGTAGTGGAGCTCCGCTTCGTACGGTTGTTACAGGGGATCGTGGGGCAGCGCCGGATTCGGCCGTTGCAGGGAGTAGTGGAGCAGGGGGCCGCGGCGTGCCTCAGGAGAACAGTCTGTTGTTGTCAAGAGATTGCCGACCCGAGGTCGGATTGCTGGATCAAGGGGCAATCGACTCGGGGTCGGATTGCTGGATCAAGGGGCAACCGACTCGGGGTCGGACTGCGGAGCCGAAGATATCCGACCCGAGGTCGGATTGCTGGATCAAGGGGCAGCCGACTCGGGGTCGGACTGCGGAGCCGAAGATATCCGACCCGAGGTCGGATTGCTGGATCAAGGGGCAGCCATAGTCTTTCTGGGCGCGCGTGCCGGTCACGTGGGGCATGGTGGCTAAGTTCCCCCGTAACAGTAGCCCCCCACTTTCGAGCCTGGAACCAGGAGGGGAACGGGTGAAGGGAGTGATGCTTCGAGATTGCCGCCATCCCTCGGAAAGGCGCGCGCGCTCCGAGCTCCCCGCCCCTTTTTTTTTATGGCGTATGGCGGTTGTCGCTGATCTGGCGGTCTGCGGATTTCGGCGGACATCCTTCCTTAATGGCGTCGATTCGCCTTTGGGGCGAGAACGATCCTTCGGTAGCCAGGCGTCCTCTGGCGTCACCGAGGCGTCACCCGCCTTTCTGCCTATTTAACCGGGGGCCCTCCCCCGTCCGCCTTTCTCTTCACAGGCATCCTCGAGTTTCTCCCTTGTGCTGTTGCCGTTGCCGTCGGACTGTTCGTTCGCTCCTCCTTTGACGCTATCGGAGCCGTTCTTCCTTCCCTTCCGGTGAGTTGCCCCACTCTTCAATTTAGGGCTCTCCGTACTTTCTTATTTCGTATTAGTGTACCCCAGTCGTTCCGGTCCCTTCTCCCCTCTTGACCCCGTCCTGACCGTAGATTCTCTGGCCGCTAGGGATGGACGAAGTAAGAGCGGACCGCATTCAGTCGGAGCTGGTCCCCAAAGACCTAGATAGGTTCGTGGCCCGGTACCACCTTCCCGAAGCCTGCAACGTTACGCTCCCGGGGCCTGAGGAGAGGATGTCCCATCCTCCTCTAGGGAAGGTCGCCATTAATGAGGACATCCTTCGGGCTGGGTTCCGCTTTCCCCCCTCGGACTTAGTCGTGCAGGTGCTTCGAGGTTTAAGAGTGGCGCCGACGCAACTGGTGCCGAACTCATGGCGTACCCTGACGGCCTTCCAGGTTCTCTGCCGCATGCACGAGGTTCCCGCCACCCTGAATGTCTTTTGGGAATGCTACGGCCTGAACGGCCACCCCCGGGACAGAGGGTGGTGGTGCTTTGCGGCGCGGCGAGGGTGCGGCCTCGTCAAGGAGGCTCCTTCCTCCATTCATGGCTGGAAGGAGCGTTTCTTTTTCATCGACGTAGATCCCTCTTGGGGAATCGGGACAACCTGGGAGACGCCGATGAAGTCCCCGATCGGCCTATCGAGGTTGTCAAGGGAGGAGTCCGATGGCGTCGCCGTTTTGAGGGGGTTGGTTGTCGAGGGCCGGCTCCCCCCGGTGGCTCGCCTTATTTTCGAGGATGCCTTGGTGAACGTCGGTCTGAGCTCGGTCCCCGCCGACCGTGAGCCCGCCATCACTTCTTCTTTTTTAGCTCTTTTCTCCTCTTTCGTTTCTTCTTTCCATCAGTTTCTCAGTTTCTAACCATCTCGTTCTTTTTGCAGAAATCGACGACGTCATGCAGTCGGACAGGGCAATGGCTGTTAGTAGGGCGTCCCTACTGGAAGCGGTCCGGAGGAAGAAACGGACTCCTCCGAGCGGGGTCCCACCGGCGAAGAAGCCCCGCCAGCAGGCGACTCCGACGCCGACAGACGGGTCCGGGCCCACCGATCAGGGGGACGCCGCGAGCTCGGTCCGACAGTTGACGCCGTATCAGCCCTCCGGTGATGAGACTACCGCTTTTCCGGAGGTGTCATCCGGGCGCGCCCGAGACGGCCGGGTCGGACGTGGTCGGTCCCCAGCCCGGCCTTCGACTCGGTCGGCCTCGGATGATACGAGGAGGGGCGCGCCGAGGCCTCGGCCGAGCGGGACCCTGTCGATTTCTGGCGCGGCCCCCGCCCCGAGCACGGTCGGCATGACTCTCCCTCAAGCAATGGGTAAGGGTAAGGCCGCAGAACCACCGTCCGGCTCCGGGGCGAAGTCGGGGTCGGCCTTCACTTTCGCCGCCGCCCGAAACCTCATCGAGACGGTGCTGCTGGAGGGTGACCGTAGGCAGGTCCGGCAGATGAGGATCCCTGAAGTCGGAGCTGCCAGCTGCGTCTGCCTCATGTCGGTGAGTGTTCTTTTGGTCGCTTTCGTCATTTATAGGCTCTATTGATCCCCGTCTGACGCTCTCATTTTTCCTGTCTCTTAGCTCACCCAGTACATGATCCGTCTGGAGGAGAGCCACGAGGAACAGGCGAGGCTCCTGGCGAAGGTCGAGAGCCGACTGAAAGCTGTAGAGGAGGGAGGCCAAGCTGCGGCGGGGAGAACGACCAGGGACCTCGAGACGAGGCTCCAGGTGGCCGAAGAGCGGGCACTCGGCTTCGCCGCCCTTGAGAGGCAACTGTTGGAGGCTCAGAAGCAACTCAAGGTTGCCTCGGGCCTCGAAAGCGAGATCAGGAAGGCGGAGGAGCGAGCCGAAAAGCAGTCCCGGAAGGCTGCCGACTTCCGGGAGAGGTGGGAGAAGGCCCAGCAGTCGGCCGACAACGCCCGCAACCGAACCCGATCTCTTGAAGCCAAGATGGCCGAATTGGAGTCGGCCTTAGAGGGGACTCGTGCGAGCAACCAGGAGCTTCATTCGCGCCTGGAGGAGGCTGAGGCTGCTCGCATCGCTGCCGAGGCGAAGCACATGGAGGCTCGGGCCGATCTGCTGAGGGTCTCCTCCGAGGCGGACGAGCGGATTGTGGCGAAGGTCATGGAAGCGAAAGCTCAGATTACGGAGCGAGCGGAGGCGGCGCTGGCCGAGAAGAGCGCAGAAATCGGGCGTCAGGCGGTACAGGCCTATCGTCAGTCCGCCGAGTTCATCCGTGACATGTCGGATGCGGGGTCCGACTCCTTTGCCTTAGGCTTCGATGAAGGCCTGGCAAGGGTGTCCACTAAATACCCCGGAATTGACCTGAGTGGGGTCTCCCTCCTCGACTCCCCTCCGATGCCATTGCCTGCCGGTTCTCCAACCGTCTCCCTACCCTTCGCGGACGTGCTCGCCGTTCCCGATCCAGGGGTTCCTCCAAGCTGACCCTCTGTACTTTTTCTTTGTTCTTTTCTTTGTATGTTGGCGTTTTGCCATGTTGTATGGGTCTCGGCCCTGATGCAACGAAAGTTAATGCAAACAAAGTGTTTCCTCATTTCACTTTCGTCCTTCCTCTTTTTAACTCTTGGTAGCGTCTCGCCGACTCCTGACTCTTGAAGTTCCTCCGGCACTAGGCCAGGCATCCGAGGGTTAGGCCTCAGGAAATTCTTCCGGCGCTAGGCCAGGCATCCGAGGGTTAGGCCTCAGGAAATTCTTCCGGCGCTAGGCCAGGCATCCGAGGGTTAGGCCTCAGGAAATTCCTCCGGCGCTAGGCCAGGCATCCGAGGGTTAGGCCTCAGGAAATTCCGCTCATTGGTCGGCCAAGGCTGGCGCAAGCCGAGGCGACCGGTTGGGGCTTCAGGCTAGTCTGCTCCCGGGATGATCATCGGGTTAGCCTGGCATCCGAGGACTGAGCCTCGGAGAATTCCGCTCGTTGGTCGGCCAAGGCTGGCGCAAACCGAGGGGACCGGTCGGGGCTTCAGGCTAGTCTGCTCCCGAGATGATCATCGGGTTAGCCTGGCATCCGAGGGCCGAGCCTCGGGAAATTCCGCTCGTTGGTCGGCCAAGGCTGGCGCAAGCCGAGGCGACCGGTTGGGGCTTCAGGCTAGTCTGCTCCCGGGATGATCATCGGGTTAGCCTGGCATCCGAGGGCCGAGCCTCGGGGAATTCCGCTCGTTGGTCGGCCAAGGCTGGCGCAAGCCGAGGCGACCGGTCGGGGCTTCAGGCTAGTCTGCTCCCGGGATGATCATCGGGTTAGCCTGGCATTCGAGGCCCGAGCCTCGGAGAATTCCGCTCGTTGGTCGGCCAAGGCTGGCGCAAGCCGAGGCGACCGGTCGGGGCTTCAGGCTAGTCTGCTCCCGGGATGATCATCGGGTTAGCCTGGCATCCGAGGGCCGAGCCTCGGAGAATTCCGCTCGTTGGTCGGCCAAGGCTGGCGCAAGCCGAGGCGACCGGTCGGGGCTTCAGGCTAGTCTGCTCCCGGGATGATCATCGGGTTAGCCTGGCATCCGAGGGCCGAGCCTCGGGGAATTCCGCTCGTTGGTCGGCCAAGGCTGGCGCAAGCCGAGGCGACCGGTCGGGGCTTCAGGCTAGTCTGCTCCCGGGATGATCATCGGGTTAGCCTGGCATCCGAGGACTGAGCCTCGGGGAATTCCGCTCGTTGGTCGCGCGCCTATCACTTGCCGCTCGACGGGGTTTCTCCGTGGCCAGCTGCGATCGTATTTCTCCTCCTCTCGACGCGTCGCCTGGGGAACACCAGAAGGCTATTAAATGCTAATTGAGGCGTTACCTGGGAAATCGGATCGGCCAGTTGCTGCTTGCGAGGAGTGCCAGTTAAGCGGCCGCGATACGCGCGTTCTTCGAGGCGGATGCGGCCTGGGTGCGTGCGGAGATACGTGTGCCGTGGGATACACGCCGCCCGGAGTGTCCTGCATGAAGAATGCAATTAAGGAGAACGACGCTTAGGAGGTCGTGGTAGGATACGCCTCGAGAGCCGGAACGGCTCCGGATTCGATGCGCCCGCATTTATTGGAGCCACCCGCATCGAAACGACCGGGGGGCCACAGTTTGGCTATAAATATAAGTGCAGGTGCGGTGGAGCCTGCCAAGCCGGAGCTGTTCAGGTTGCCATGGATCGTGGACCTCCTCTCCGGTGCGTGGCTGGGAAGCCCCTGCCGGAAGAACGGGAGGTGCGCCCCTCGCGACTTCCGCCAACTAGCCGTTTCATCTGGGATCAACGGGGAGATTCTCCCCGGTGGAACTCCGCTCTAGGCATTTCATCCGGGATCACATCCCCCCTCTTTTCCGTCCCACCTCCCGATTGAGCTCTGCGCCAGACACTTCATCCGGGATCGCGCCTCCTCGCGCTCTTCTCCCTTGTATTCCTTCCCTCCCCTTCTCTTGGGGAGGGCCGGAATATCCTTTGGAGGTGGCGTTCCTCTAGGAGCAGTGTGAACTCCTCCTTCGTCCACTTCTTCTTCGTCCGCGCCGGCTCTTCGTCTTTTGCGTGAGGCGTCGATGGCGCCTCCGGGGAGAAGCACCCACGTCCGGTGGGATTGCAGCTGCTTCGGGTGGAGGGTTCGGGATCCCGGATCTTCAACTCTACGGAGTCCCCACCTCTTCCTTACTTTCTTTACTCCCCAATCCCCCTCTGGGAATTCTTTGTAATCACACGAACACGCCATTGCGACCAGGAATTATTGAAATGAAAAGGACTATACATTTTTTGAACTGTCTTTCTGGCTTTGTCTTTCTACTGGTAATACACCCGTAGGTTAGCGGAATTCCAGCTCCTTGGAATTTCTCGACCATCTAGGGCCTCCAACTGGTAGGAGCCAGGTCGGTTTACCCAGCGAACCCTATACGGGCCTTCCCAATTTGGCGCCAGCTTCCCACCTTCCGCGGGTTGAGATGCTTTGGCTCGCCTTAGCACCAGATCTCCGATTCTGAAAAGTTTTGATCGGACATTGGAGTTATAATATCGGGCCACCCTCCGCTGATACATCGCCATCCGAACCTGCGCCATTTCCCTCGCTTCTTCCAAGAGGTCCAAGTTTCCTCGGAGTTGCTCCGAATTGGCCTCGGGTCGGTGCGTAGCCACCCGGGGCGAGGGGAGTCCGAGCTCCACGGGGACAACCGCTTCCGTGCCATAGGTTAGGCTGAAAGGCGTCTCCCCGGTAGGGGTCCGATGCGTGGTCCGATACGCCCAAAGGACGTTCTCGAGTTCTTCGACCCAAGCTTGCCCCGTCCGACCGATTCGCGCCTTAATTCCTTGGAGGATTGTCCGGTTTGTCACCTCGGCCTCACCGTTGGTTTGGGGATGCGACACAGATGTGAACCGATGCTCGATCCCGAATTCCTCGCAGAAGTCACGGAAATGCTTGTTGTCGAACTGTCGACCATTATCCGAGATGAGGACCCGGGGTACCCCAAATCGGACAATGATGTTTTTCTTCACGAACTTCCGGACTTGCGCCTCCGTGATAGTGGCCAGCGGCTCTGCCTCCACCCACTTGGTGAAGTAGTCGATTGCAACAATCAAGAATTTCCGCTGGGCGGAAGCGACGGGGAATGGTCCGAGGATATCCATTCCCCACTGTGCGAAGGGCCAGGGTGCGGTGATTGGTGCCAAGGGGACAGAAGGGACTCTCTGGACGTTGGCGTGGCGCTGGCAGGCGTCGCATTTCCGTACGTGATCCTTTGAGTCCTCCAACAAGGTAGGCCAATAATAGCCTTGCCTCATGATCTTGTGCGTCAAGGACCTAGCCCCCGAGTGCGATCCGCAGACGCCCTCATGGACTTCGCCGAGGACGTAGGCCGCCTCCGAGGGGCGGAGGCACCTTAAGAGGGGGGCGGTAAACGAGGTCCGATACAGCCTCCCTTCATAGAGTACGTAGTGGGCGGACTTCTTGACGAGTCGCCGAGCTTGATCTTCGTCTTCAGGGAGGATCCCTTCGGCGAGGTAGGCGACGAGCGGGTCCATCCAAGACGGCTCCGGATCAATCGCCATCACCGCTCCAGCCTCGCCGATGCTCGGGGCATCCAGGGTCTCCAGGTAGATTGCCCTCGACAAGTTGTGCGCCTCTGCGCCCACCAAGCGGGACAACTTGTCGGCCCTGGCATTTTCACTTCTGGGGACTTGCTGGATGTCGACACTGCCGAGGTCGGGAATGAGTGCTTGCACCTTCCAGACGTAGTTCTGCATGGTCGGGCTCCGGGCCTCGAACTCCCCACGGACCTGCCCGACCACCAGCTGGGAGTCGGTGAAGACCTTCAAACGCCGGATGCCGAGCTCCCCGGTGAGTTTGAGTCCTGCGACTAGGGCCTCGTATTCCGCCTCGTTGTTGGTAACTGGAAATCCAAACCTCAAGGCATACTCGGCTATCACTCCATCAGGACTGGTAAGGACCAGCCCGGCCCCTCCACCCTCGGGGTTCGACGACCCATCGATGTGAAGCGTCCAGGTCGGGAGGTCGAGGCTGGGCGTTTCCGGCGGTCTAGGTTCCGCCTCCTGCACCGTGCACTCAGCGAGGAAGTCCGCGAGCACCTGGGCCTTGATGGCGGGTCGAGGCTGGTAGCGGATGTCGAACTCACCGAGTTCTACTGCCCACTTCACCAGCCGTCCCGCATTCTCGGGGTTGCTGAGGATCTGTCGTAACGGTTGATCAGTTAAGAGGGTGACAGAATGGGCCTGGAAATAGGGGCGGAGCCTCCTGGTCGCGGTCAGCAGCGCGAAGGCGATCTTTTCGGCCTTCGTATACCGCGTCTCGGCGTCCCGTAGGACCCGGCTGATGTAGTACACAGGCTTCTGGAGCTTTACCTCTTCCCGAACCAGCACCGCACTGACCGCGGTTGGGGAGACCGCCAGATAGAGGTAGAGCATCTCCCCTTCTTGCGGCTTGGACAGTAGGGGAGGAGACGCCAGGTATTCCTTGAGCTGGTCGAATGCTGCTTGACATTCGGCCGTCCAGAGGAAGTCTTTTGGGCGTTTTAACACCTTGAAGAATGGTTGGCAGCGTTCGGCCGATTTTGCCACAAATCGTCCGAGCGCGGCGACCCTTCCAGCGAGCTCCTGAACTTCTTTTACTTTGGTCGGAGGGGACATACCTTGGATGGCCTTGATTTTGTCCGGGTTGGCTTCGATACCCCGTTGGTTGACAATGAAACCAAGGAACCTCCCGGCCGAAGCGCCAAAGGCGCACTTCGCTGGGTTCAGCTTCATGCGAAACTTCCGTAAGGTGGTGAAAGTCTCCTCCAGATCCACGATGTGCTGGTCTGCCTGGTGGCTCTTCACCAGCATATCGTCCACGTATATCTCCATGTTCCGGCCGATTTGCTCTTTGAAGATTTTGTTAACGAGGCGCTGGTAAGTGGCGCTAGCGTTCTTCAGACCGAAGGGCATTACCTTGTAGCAGTACAGCCCCCGGTCCGTTATAAAGGCAGTTTTCTCCTCGTCCTGTGGGGCCATCATTATCTGGTTGTAACCGGAGAAGGCGTCCATGAAAGACAGCAGCTGATATCCGGAAGTCGCGTCGACCAGTTGGTCTATCCGCGGAAGCGGGAAGCTATCCTTAGGGCACGCCTTGTTCAGGTCGGTATAGTCGACGCACATCCTCCACTTCCCGCTCGCCTTCCGGACAAGTACAACATTTGCCAGCCACTCGGGGTAACTCACCTCCCTTATGAATCCTGCCTCCAAGAGTTTGTCTACCTCCTGGTCGACCACCCGGATCCGATCCGGGGCACAGTGTCTCTTCTTCTGCTTCACTGGCCGGTGGGTCGGGTCGACGTTGAGGGCGTGAGAAATGACCTCCGGGTCGATCCCAGGTACATCGGCCGCCGACCAGGCAAATACATCGGCATTGGCTCGGAGGAATTCCACCAACCGGGCCCGAGCTCCCGGGTCGAGATTGGCGCCGACCCGGACCACCCGGTCCCGGCGGCCTTCCTCGAGGGGAACTTCGACCACACCCTCGGCCGGCTCCCCCTGCCGCAAGGCCACCTCGTCTCTGGCATCAAGGGACTCGACGCTTAGGGCTTCTGCGGGCTTCTTCCCTTTGAGGGTCGCTAGGAAACATTGCCGCGCGGTTGGTTGGTCGCCTCGGACCTCCCCGATCCCGACCGCCGTGGGGAACCGCATGAGCAAGTGGTACGTAGAGACCACCGCGCGAAGGGCGTTCAGTCCGGGTCGTCCGAGGATAGCGTTGTAGGCCGAGGGAACACGGACGACCAAGAACCCGAGTCGCACCGTGGCTTCTGCGGGTGCGACGCCCGCAGTCACAGGCAGCTCAACGACACCTTCCGCCGGGACAGCGTCACCGGTGAATCCTATGAGGGGGGTGGATATTTTGTGCAACAATTGTCTGGACAAGCCCATCTTTTGGAAGGCCTCGTAAAACAAGATATCAGCTGAGCTTCCACTATCCACAAGAACACGCCTTACATCATAGTTTGTCATAGTGAGGGAGATCACCATGGCGTCATCGTGGGGGGTCTGAACCTCCTTTACATCCTCATCACAAAAGGTGATTACATTGCCGACCCTCTGCCTCTTTGCGACGGCCGCCCCTGACGCTTCCGTCGAGCCCCCTGAGTTCCTCACGGGCCGGGGGCAGCCCCCAGTGATAGTGTGGATCACGCCCGCAACGGGTCGATTCTGCTCCCGAGGCTCCGGAGGGGCCGGGTCGGCCGGACGCGGGTCTGCGGGGGGACGTCAGTCGCTCACATATCGACCGAGACGCCCCCGGCGGATGAGAGCCTCGATCTCGTCCCGAAGCTGGAAGCAGTCCTCCGTGTCGTGACCGTGGTCTCGGTGGTACTCACAGTACGCCCGGGAGGGCCTCTTCCCAGGGATCCTCCGCATCTGTCTCGGGGCCGGGAGGTCCTCCCGCCCCTTGATCTCCATAAGGATCTGGGCCCGGGGGGTTAGGAGAGGGGTGTACCGGTGAAAACGTCGGGGCGGAGAACGAGGACGTGGGGCGCCGTGGTTCTTCGCCGGCGACGGGCTTCTGCGCCGACGCTGAGGCGTCGGGCTCCTCCTCTGGCGTGCCTCTTTCCGCCTTTTCTTCCCAAGCTTTTGAGGGATCTCGGCGGCCTCCTTGCTCCGGTGGGCGGCCGCCTCCTCGGCGTCCGCATACTGGTTCGCCCGGGACAACAGCTCTGGGAAGCTCCGCGGCAGGCGTTTGTCCAGGGAGAAGGTGAGTCTGCCCTTCCGGAAGCCACGCTTCAGGGCTGAAAGAGCTACCTCCTGACTCAGGTTCCGGACCTCCAGCGTAGCCCTGTTGAAGCGAGTGAGATAATCCCGCAGGCTTTCTCCCTCGTTTTGCCGGACATCAAAGAGGGAGTCGGAGACCAGTCGCCGCCGGCTATTGACGGCGAAATGAGTGATGAAGAGGCGAGTGAACTGGTCGAAGGACCGGATTGAGTCAGCCTCCAGCCCGGCGAACCATGCCCTCGCCGGGCCACGGAGGGTTGCCGGGAAAGCCTTGCAGAGAAGGGGATCTGATGCTCCGTGGAGGAGCATAAGGGTCCTGAAACTCTCGACGTGATCCCGTGGATCCGCCGCCCCGTCATAGGGCTCGATCGCCGGCATTTTGAACCCCGGCGGATTCGGGGTCCGCAGGATCCTCGAGGCGAGCGCCGGCTGGGAGGAGATCTCTAAGTCGGCGAAGGGATCTTTGGAATGGCCCTTCAGGACCTGGAGTTGTCGGTGGAGATCGTCCACCCGCCGGTCCAGGGAGCGCGACCGGTGGGTGGGAGACAAGGAGCGGCGAGAGGGGGACCGACTGGAGCGCGGGTTCCTCGAGGACTGGGGGGTCTGGGAACGCGCCCGGGCCCGCCTCTCGTACCCCGCGCAGCTCCGGTGGGAAGGTCCCGGCAGAATGGAGCGTGCTCGAGAATCCTCCTCGCGCCGGCGCTCCTCCCCATGGGAGAGGAAGGAGCGCGGGTTGAGGAGGACAGGCGAACGCTCAGGCAGCAGCGGCTCCTGAGCCCGCTGCGGCGCCCGGGACATCGCACCCTGCAGATTCTGCACCGCCTCCGCGAGGGTGCGAACCTGCTGGGTTAGCTGGTCGAACTGGGCGGCTTCGACCATCTGAATGGGCGGTGGGGCGGTGGAGTGTTGCTGAGAGCGTGTTGGAGATGCAGCGGCCTCCCGGCCAGTGGCGCGAGAGGCCCCGCGACCGGAAGCATTGGAAGCTCCACGACCACCTCGCCGTGCCATTACGATCGCTCTGAGATCCGTGCCCCTCCTTCTAGCGCCAACTGTTGCTGGGGGTCCAAACCGAGAACGATTGGCACAGCGGTGTGAACGGGGTTCCCTTTGAATTGCTTTGGTTGCGCTCCACCTTCCGCCGGGAAACCTGCAAGCAAGCCTCGCACCACCACTGGGGTAGTGGGGGCCCTCCGACGATCAAGTTAGAGGAAATCGAAGGAGAAGGAGAGGTAGCAGGTAAGATGATGCTATGGAGAATCTTGCTCACCCTCCCCCTTCCCCCCCAGCCCCATATATATCAGGCTGGGGGGTTTTTCTGGGGATTGGTCATCGTGTGGCACGATGGGGTTGCCACTGACATGGCCGTTACAGGGCGTCGTGGGGCAGCGCCGGGTACGGCCATGGCAGGGCGTAGTGGAGCTCCGCTTCGTACGGTTGTTACAGGGGATCGTGGGGCAGCGCCGGATTCGGCTGTTGCAGGGAGTAGTGGAGCAGGGGGCCGCGGCGTGCCTCAGGAGAACAGTCTGTTGTTGTCAAGAGATTGCCGATCCGAGGTCGGATTGCTGGATCAAGGGGCAACCGACTCGGGGTCGGATTGCTGGATCAAGGGGCAACCGACTCGGGGTCGGACTGCGGAGCCGAAGATATCCGACCCGAGGTCGGATTGCTGGATCAAGGGGCAACCGACTCGGGGTCGGACTGCGGAGCCGAAGATATCCGACCCGAGGTCGGATTGCTGGATCAAGGGGCAGCCGACTCGGGGTCGGACTGCGGAGCCGAAGATATTCGACCCGAGGTCGGATTGCTGGATCAAGGGGCAGCCGTAGTCTTTCTGGGCGCGCGTGCCGGTCACGTGGGGCATGGTGGCTAAGTTCCCCCGTAACAAACACCATTTTTAATTTTTGTTACAGGTTGATGGAGGTTGCAAGTACTTCCAATGGTTAGAACCCAAGTAGACCCGACATGCATCTAAGATAATCAGCAAGCCACATAAAAATTGACAAGTTGGAGGTTGACAGGCGAATGGTCCAGATTGAGAAGGAAAGTGTAGAACTGAGAGAAATCTTTACTTGGAAGTCATCTTGCTGAGCTAACACACCAATCTGAGTTAAGGGAAGGGAGAGGAAGATGCAACCGATTTGCAGCCATATCTTGTTTGATCATGATTATTGTGATTTTCCTAGCATATAGGCCTAATCCATCTGTTTGTCAACCCTACCTACCATGACAATGTATTGACTTCTTGTAAAAGTTGTTAATAGCAATGCAAATCAATTTCATGCATGTTCTGCTTATGGTGCAACTGGATTGATGTCTATTTATAAAGCCACTTAGTTATAAAGACAGTCTATACAAAGCCAATTACATTGCAAAGCCGATCTATTAACACGTCAGTTGTTAAGATCTGATATGAAGCATGTAAAATGGTTTCCATTCATATCGCAGCAATATAAAATCTGATACATATAAGTTAATGTGATATACATCCTAGGATCTGATATGTAGTACATTAGCAGCACTTTAACTGCTAATCCAATACAAAGATTGATATATTAGTTAAATAAATTCACATTATTCAATTTTAATCTTTTTTCACATCACTAAACAAATTGGACACACATTCAGGCTCTACCATTGTAATCACAATCTTAAGCATTCACTTCCAACATAATCAATTCAACATACTGTTAGGCACTTAAAACCTGAAACAATGTATTACATTCATAATACATACAAAACCAGTATATCGCATTCACAATACATTCAAAACCAGTGTATCACATTCAAATTAAATGCACTCACAATACATTAACAATTACATGACATTGTCCATCACAAAACAGTATATCATATTCACAAGACATTCAATCATATGTTCACAGCTCATTTACATTCACAAAATATTCAGAAGCCGTAACAATCTCTTAGCAGTCGCTATCTTCTTTCAGAACCATGTGCAGTGATGTCTTGAGTTAGTGCAATGCTGTCTTGACTTGATATGATGCCTTGATGGCTTCTTACTGGTCTTGTAACTGTGCCCAGACTGCATATAGTTTGAGCACCTCACAGGATGCTACCTAAGTCTCACCCCAGCCTATTTTTTAGGCTCTTTAGGGCCTCTCTTCCTACACTTTTTAGGCCTTCCAGGTTGCTTCTTCACAGTAGAAGGATCAAGAGATTTGAAGTTTGTTTCACCTGCTGTTCCTCGCTAGGAATAGAATATATCATAGGCTCATAAGCTTTTATATAGGCCTTCTTCCTATATTAATGGCTAATATACATCTCATGCTGCTGCTTTGAGGCATATATTGCAGCAATTGCATGCTTACAAGAGGGACTCCTGTGAGTTTCCACTTGGAACACCCAGAAGACCATTTGTTTAGATCAATACAAAATGTCCTATTGCCACAACTCACTTGGTATACCAAATATTCAGCATATGTAGGCAAACACAGATTTGAGGCTGATTTCTCATTGAATGCTCTAACTCCCATCTCTTTTCACCTGAAACTCTGCATAAGGGCAGTTCTAATCCACTCTGCCGTTGTGAGGATTAGCTTATCCTTTGCCTCCAACATGTAACAATTAAAAGACTCACATAGGTTGTTCACTACTAAATCTACCTTGCTCCTTGTGCTGATTAATGTGTATCTTGCCCATGTCTCCTTCCTTATGCCGGCCGGCCACATAAGCATAAGCTGACTTGGATTTCATTTTCAGCTTCTTCATGTCCTTGTTGAAATCAAACTGTGTGTATGCATATGCTAACCAGCTACAAGTCATCTTTCAAAGCTTTGCCTCTCTGCCCTCTATCCATGAAGTTTGCATACATATACCGTATGCATATTATCTATTATGCTACAGGAATCACACTTTCAAAAGTCTCTTTCAAACCCTGCAACAAAACACGAGAAATTAGAAGATATTCATGCCATAAACATCAAGCGCTAAAAGCCTAGTCTATACCTTCAATTTATCTGACATGAAAACCCATCCATGCTGCTCCACTGGGCCAATGCAGTCCAATGAGCACTCTAGAAAGAACTCCCATGAGCTTCTTGTCTCGCCTTCAATAATTGCATATGCTAGAGAGAAGAAATTGTTGCTGCCATACTTTCCCACTGCACTAAGAATTTGTCCATCAAATTCATTCTTTATGAATTAAGCATCCATCCAAACCTATGAAGGGCCTACACCCTCCTACGACTGCTCCATGTTATCTCCATGCACATCCTCCACAATTTGCTTCTTTGCTCTATAGATCATATGCCTGCTCACATCTGCCTGGTACTCTTTCTTAACTTGATCCTTGAAAGCTTAGATTTTCCAATCAGAATTAGACCTCAAGTTCTCCATATATTTCTTGCTCAACCACTTTGCTATTACCTGTTTGTTCGTAAAACTTCTTCCATAGTTATGATCACTACGAAAAGTCTTAATCGGGAAGGACATCTCCTTGGTAACTTTGGAAGCATGAAGCCTCTACCCACATCACTGCTTGCACTCAGCAGTTTCTCTCGTCTTCTCATTCTTGATGAATGCTATATCTCTACCATCTGTGATAGTGAAATTTTTCGATGCTTCCCTCAACTAATACACATCTTTGAACAATAACCCCACACATAACTAATTAAGGATCATCCATGTTTCTTAGATCAAATTCAATATCCTTGGGTCCCCTAGGAGTATTATGATTAGAAGGTCGTGGAGTACACAACTCATCACTTAGGGCTTCCTCAGCATTTTCATCTACATCTATGTACCCTAGGTTCTTTACCCTTTTCTTCGCAGGCAGTGGGTCTCCCACCCTGTTGTTCCTTGACTCGACTCCCTGACCCACCATTAGGACCAACTGAGGGTACGTAATTCAGCTGTGTCCTTGGCCCTTGCATCAAATAGATCCTCATTCTCACTTAATTCTTCAGTGAAGTATATCCCATTGTCATCAAATTGCTCACTCCCCCCACTATCTTCTTCAGTATCCTTATAACCCACTGCATCGTTTTCGACATCCTTATCAGTTACTCGTTTTTCTTACTTTCTTCTTCTTCATTATCACCACCTTCTTCTTCATTGTCAGCATCATTGTCACTTAAACTTTCTATCCCACCTAGGTCCCTATCAGTCACTCTAGGATTTACAATTACAGCAGATTTCTCTACTTGACCTTGACTCATAGACTGAGCGAACTATCCATAGATATCAATCCACTTCCTACCTTTATGACAAACTCGCATCTCCATGTAGTCCTTTATCATCCCTAAAGTAAAACAGCTGATCCCCTTTTACATAACTAAAATTTTCTATAATAGCCCCAATCTCAAAATATGAAACTTAAGTCTCTGCCAAAATCTTGCTAAAATCCTCTCAGCAAACTTTCCTCCATGATGCACTCGGAAAGAGATTACGCTAGGATCTGACAAAACTACAAGAACACAAAAGGAAGCACGTAAACATGTCACAAGAAGACTAACATAACCTAGGACCATAGTGCATGAAGAATAAATAATTGTCACATGTGGACCACAACGCCATAGTATGAGCCAAAGTATGGGATAAATAATTGTGGGCAAAGCACTAATCATTATTATAAGAGACCACTAATGCCCGTCGTGCCCGCAATGACCATAGTGCCCATAATGAGCATATTGCTCACTAAATCAAACTTGTATAACCCCCCATAATGCAATACTCACGTGCAATAACAATCAAATTCATGCAAAACAAGCAAAACCAATGCATACATAGATCACGAACATAATAGAAGGATGCGGACAAAAAAATCCAATTTTAGAAATTATACTTTAAAAAATTACAAAATATATGAAGCACAATTGTTGTCGGCAAATACACACCAAATAGAGAACAAAACTCTAAAAAATTGTCGGATTATTGTAGGATTATTCATTGGAATTGTAAAATTAAAAATGCTTGCGGGACCTCTTTTTAGTTGTCCGAAGCAAATGGCGTACCAAATAGCGAGTATTTTGAGTGAAATTTGAGGAAAAAAGATTTTTAAATAAAAAGAACCAATATGTGAAGTTTGCTGCTTGAAGTTCATCCGAGACTGGTTTTCTTGTAAAATTAAAAATAAAAGATATCTTTCTTAGATCGCACTGTAGGTGAGGGATATTATAATAAATTAAAAAAATATAAAGTTGGTATTACAGTAATTAAAAATACAGTAAGTTATTTGGAAACTATGTAGGATGTTACTTATTTTTTATAAAAAAAAAAGTATGCGGATTTTCCGTGTGCTTCGGGACCGGCGGTTTCCTCGGGAAAAAAAGGTGATGACACTAGCTGGCGCCACGTCTTCCCAACACCATTCGTTTGGCCCCAATGTTTCGATGACTATGTCACCATTCATACGTGAGGTTAAAAATATGCCACGTTAGTTGGTCACGTTAATTTGGGTCTAGAGCCATTCGAGTTGGGGAAGCCCACAATATGGAGATTTGGTCAATATTTTATTGATAATTTGATACAGTGAACATTTTTATAGATTTCCCGATTTTTTTTTTCTGATATTATATTTTTGGGCGTATGTGATCCCTGGTGTTGGTGTTTCCTGGATCGGCAACCGGGTGCCTTCTCGAGCACGTCTCCTGCGCGGCAAAACGCTATAAATACTACGTCTCGCCTCGCCTTCCCTTCTCCTCTCCATCCATGCTCTCCCTACGCTTGCGTTGAAGTCGCCCTCGCCCTCCGCCGCAAATCTCTAGGGTTCGTTACGACGACCCCTCCCCTCCCTCTTGACCACTTCCGCTCTCTCTTTTTGTCTAGCCTCCTTATTCTCTTCTTTGATTTGATTCTTTCTTTGTCTAGCCTCCTTTGTAGGCTTTGGATTCTCTCCGAGCTCTTCAAATCTCTCGCCGCATCGCAAGAACCCGATCGCGTTCGATCTCGATTCCGCGGGAATAAGCTGGTGTATAGCCTTTTGGATTCTCGATCAGGTATTCTACGTTCTTGTTCGTCTTCCTTTTTTTTCTGATTAGAGCCTTTTTTTTGTTTCTCTCTATATCCGATCCACCGGCGATGGCTTCGGTCTTTAGTGCAGTAGGTTCGGATTCATGACATTTTCTTGATTTCTTTTTCGAATCTTCAGTATTTTCATCAACTGTTGATTGTTTTATTTAATAGATCTAACCTATGATAGTTTGTTTGGTGATCTGGCATTGCTTTGATTTCCTTTTCTCCCTTTTTATGAGAGTTTTTCTTGTTTGTTTGATGGGTTCTTGATTTCTATCTGATGTCCTATTTGGATCTGGGTGGCGAGATCTTAATATTTCGTCCCTTACTCGATCTCTTTTTCCGCCCCTTGCTTTATCACGGTCGGATGCGGGGCCTCGGTAGATTTCGTGAAATCTGGGGTACTTTGCACAGTCTATGGTTGCCGGACAAATGTCGCCTTGCGGCTTTTGCTGTATACAGATCGGAGCGATGTCTAGCGCTCGCGTTGTCTCGTTGTCTTCGTTCTTCTTGGGCTGCCCATGGTTTCCTTGCATCTCTCGTTATGGGTGTATGTACCTTTAATGGACAAAAGGAGAGAAGCCCCACCGTCCCCATTTTGTCCCAATCTGTGTTCCCTGATGGAACCCCAGCGTCTAAAAAAACAGTTAGAGAAATATAAATCGGATGAAATATTACCCCTTATGTAATGCTTATGTTTCTGTACATAGATTATTATTTCTTGCGGCTGTAGCAGGGTGCCTAATTATTATCATCCGTACCCTTTGTTAAGTCGTTTAGTAGCGTGTTTTACCTTGCGTATTAACGAAACTTGTTTGTTTCGGCCGTTGTTCATGGTTCTGTTACATCATTCTTTATCACATGTGATGTGGGCCTTCTTGGCATGTCCCACCGTTTCCAGCCGTCTCTTTTTACCATTGTTGCATTTGATTTTATGGGGTTTTATTTGGCGGGTTTTACCTTTTGTTGCTAATATTTGCGTGGCGTATGGTGTACGACCGAATAATGTCCAGTTTTTCTCACACCTAGGCATACGTTTTTCTTTTCAAGGATTTGTTTGAATGTGTACCATCTCATGAGAGCTGTCATGTTAGCGATCAATCAATCATAGGGTTTTTTTTTTTTATTTTATTTTCAAGTCGCCAAATTATATTCTCGTGAAGGTCGGCTATCATTTTAATCATTTTTAGTCGGGGTCCGCTCACCATTTTCATTGGGGGTGTTAGTTGTGCTGGGACACTATTATGGAGATGATTTGATCTAGTTAGGTGCAGCAGCTGGTCGTCTAATGTTCACGATAGCATGGACCTTTTACTTTGTTTGTTTAAGAATATATTAACAGATTTTCTATTTTGACGGTCTAGAATCCAGATGAGCTGAAGCCAAGTTGTCCATCTCATTATGTTAATATAAGAGAACTGTCTTCAAAATTGAGTTGTCTTTCATATGTTATTTTTTTTGGGCGATCAAGATGTATTGGCATTTAATTGATGCCATAAAGTGGTGTGTTCTCATTATGTATCACCGGAAGAGTGCAGGGACCTTGGTTTGCCTCATTAGTTTCATGTGCCATTATCTAATCTGACAATATGCATAAACACATGTAGATTTGTGAAGTTTTTATTCATAGCTGTCACCTGCATTCTGACTCCGAGCTTGATGTAATATTATAAATTAGTGAAATGGTTTGTTGGCCTATATTAAATTTTCTGGATTGAGCATTAGATTTGCTAATGACAGCTCTCTAGTACCAAGACTCATTATTATAATATGATAATGGGGCCATCTACACTTCTTAGGGATTTGACTCTAAATATAGATTGGTTACCTTACATTTCACTCGCCATACTGCTGAAAGGAAACATAATATTGGGAGGAAAATTGGTTTTCTTCCTCCTAATAACTTTTGTATGTTGCATTTCTATTTTCTTTTTTGGGCCTCCTTATATATGAGTGCCTACGTTAATAGGTTAAGAGGAAGCCCTCGAATGTGCAAAATAAATTTATTGGAAAAAGAAGTTTCTTTTACATTGGAATATTCATGTTAATTTTGTGAAAAATAAAGTACTTTAGAGTTACATGTGACAAATTTACTTCTTTGAGCTGTGATTGTGTGCTAGGGAAGGCAAATTTCAGCTGTATGATTCATAAGATAAGTCTTATGTTAGGTAAGCGACTTTGTTTTGGTGTTTGAGATAATTCCTGCTAGTAATGACATTCAGGGGATTTTCCTTATTTTCAGTGTCAGTATGTTAGTATTTTTAGTTAAGATGGATATCTTGCTTATGAAATAGTCTTTTTTTTCGCCTGAGGATAATTATTATGCCACTTCTCTGGTTCTAGGTTTCTGGTATGTTAAAACATATATGTTTTCTTCAATATTGGCATAAAGATTCCTCATAGCATTCTAGCATCACTTTGCCACTGTTTTTCCCCCTAGACTATAGATATTTGTACTCATCTATGTCCAGTAGCTTACATTTTTTTCTTCTTTTCCAATATATGCAGTCAATAATTTCATCCGGTCAAGGTGATAGGCTTTTGTAGACCACTTCCAACTCAGATGTTTGATTGCATGATCTAAATGCTCTTTAGTTCTGGCAATGAGAAGGTATATCTTCTGTTGATCTTAGATTTTTATGCATCTTTTTTTGCCACTATAATGACATTTTGGTCATCAGTTTTCAGGAAGCCTTCGCTTAATGGACTGCACTCACAACTGCAGTGACAAGAAGACACTAAAGAGGTGGTTTTTCATTGACAAAAGGGTTGGTTAAATAACAGGAGCAGAGAAGGTGATTTAATAGCTTCTGAGCTAGCTGTTAGATATCATTAGTCCGTTGAGGATAATTTTGGCAGTGGTCTGGATTGAATGGATTTGAAGCCAAAACATAATTCCCCTGTTCTGACCGACCCAGTGCCTGTAAACAACTCAAGATTAGGATTGCCTTCTAATATTACACCATATTCACCTCAAGGACCTGCATATCCTTCTTCTAGCATGTATTTAACAATTTCCAGAAGAAAGCCCATGCCCAGTAAGCTCGATGATGTCCGCCATGGTGGTTTGCCAGATGCCATGGGATCTTCGTCACCTCCTCGCAAAAAGCTAAACAAGGATTTCAGCTCTGAGTCTGCTTCAGTTGAACAAGATGCTGCATATCGTACCTGGATGGTATGTACAATTTGCTCGTGAATATGGAAATATCTTGAGTATAAACTTTATAAACCAATGCATATAACAACTTATGGAACTAAACTCTGTTCACAGTTGAAATACCCATCAGCATTAAATGCACTAGAACATATCACCACTTGTGCCAAAGGCAAGAAGATTGCGTTGTTTTTGGATTATGATGGAACTCTTTCACCTATTGTGGACAACCCTGACCATGCTTATATGCCTACTGCGGTAAACTGATTTCCTACTGAAATTATTACAAGGCTAATTAAGTAATAGTTAATTTGTTAATATATCTATAGTTATCTTCTTTCTGGTGCTTGAGCTGCAATTATTTGTCATTCTAACTATCTTCTTTATTTTCAGATGCGTACTGCTGTTAAAAATGTTGCAAAATATTTTCCAACGGCAATTATTAGTGGAAGGAGTCGTGATAAGGCAATGCTACTTGTTTTTCTTTTTTATTTAATATTTCTCACACTTCTATGCGTATTAATTTGAGTTGCCTGTTCAATCTGAAAGCTTTTAACAGGCTGTATTCTTTCATCGTTTTTTGGATATTCTTCAGGTGTATGAATTCATAGGACTAACAGAATTGCATTATGCTGGTAGTCATGGAATGGACATTATAGGCCCAGTCAGAGAATCTAAGTCCATCGATGACCATCCAAACTGCATTAGGTCTACTGACAAGCAGGTGAAAAATCCCTTATATATATGTTAGGTTACATCTTTAAGTAATCGTGATTCCTTTGACCCTCTCCCCATATTGTGCAAATGTTATTATTTTTTTAAAGGAAGTCATCTCTTATGATGACCTGCAAAACTAGAAACTCTATGAGATGCTTTGTGGTGTACGCAGTGTGAACCAGAGATTTGGTGATATGAGGTCTAAGACTATCAAATCAAATGCCTGCTCTGATGATATTTTCCTGATACCTTATCACGGTCATCAATCAAAAAGATGATAATGATAGGTTGATTTATTGATATAAATGTATTTTATTCTTGATTAAGAATTCATGATTTATCGATATAAATGTATTTTATTCTTGATTAAGAATTCATGCTTCCTATATGGATCTCAGTTCGTATATCTATTCATTGCTGTCTTTTTTGTGCTTTCCTTCTAGGGTAAGGAGGTAAATCTCTTCCAGCCTGCTAGTGAGTTCTTACCAATGATCAACGAGGTACGTGATCCTTGTTATCTAAGGCTACATGTCATCCACCACATTTTATGTTGAACCACTGAATCCTGAGTGCATATTCGTAATGATTAGGTTTTTAGATCCCTCGTTGAGAATGTTAAAGATATAAGAGGTGCAAAAGTTGAGAACAACAAGTTTTGTGTCTCTGTACATTACCGCCTTGTAGATGAAAAGGTAAATGCTAAATTTTTATTGAAATGACAGTTTGCATGTTGCTGCGCTTGTAACTTGATCGAAGCTTTTCTTTGTTGGTCTATGGTTTCCAGAGTTGGCCTGCCGTTGCACATTGTGTGCGCGATGTCCTAAAGGACTACCCTCGTTTGCGATTGACTCATGGGCGGAAGGTAAGAAGAAGACAATATACCAAGTAAATATTTGCTTTGTATGTTTCCGCCGAAGCCAATCTTCTCTGCATTTGGCCCCTTATTATTCAGGTTTTAGAGGTCCGCCCTGTGATTGATTGGGACAAGGGTAAAGCTGTCGAGTTTCTGCTTGAATCCCTTGGAGTAAGCAATTGTGATGATGTGCTCCCGATTTATATTGGGGATGACCGTACTGACGAGGATGCATTCAAGGTAAAGGAAAAATGATTGATTTAGAAGTGCAACTAAATAATTTGCCAGAGTATATTTCCCATTGTGAACACCATTGGATAGGATGGATATTTATTCTTGATGGTTCGTAATAGGTTCTAAGGGAGAGAAACCGTGGCTATGGTATTTTAGTGTCATCAGTGCCAAAAGAATCCAAGGCCTTCTACTCTCTTAGAGATCCATCTGAGGTATATCTATTCTCGCTTTCAACTTCGCGTCGCCAACTTGCCGAATCTATGTTTATTTTTTTTCAAAAAAGAAATTAATAACCTCTACCATGGCTTTCATTCTGTTCTGCAGGTAATGGAATTTCTGAATGCGCTGGTGAAATGGAAGAAGTCGGCAGCATCATAAGAAGAGGAATTTCAAATAATTCCACCCACAATAAATGTTTATAAATATATATAAATAGTTGTGTCTGACAAATAAGCCAAGGCCCAAATGTGATTGAAGGAACTGAGTTTTTACCCTGCGGGCCAGAGTTTGGCATTTGATTTTCATTTGTTATTATTTTATAGGGCAATGCGTTTCTCTTTTTGCAAGCTCTCCCATTTTGATCCGTAGTAGATTCTCTAGTTATTTGCTCATCTTCAGTTCATACTGCATATTTGTTTATTCATTCATTGTTGACAGTTCAAAGCTTAATCGATTGTTGTTTTGTGAAGTATTCTGGTTTTATTAAACTTGTCTTGCAAAGCGTTGGAGAGAAAATGTTTTTAGATTTCTTCTCTCCTCCAGTTAAAAAACTCAGGAAACTTTTTATCGGTCGAGATAATTGTTGGTTGGACAGTGCAACTCTCGATCTTGCTCATAGGCCACCGGTGCTGAGCTGTACTGATGCTCCGCGATTACATTCTTGGGCTGTCACTCATAGCATCAGTGAGAAATCTGAGTGTTTGAAACTACGAGTAGAGACAGGTCAGGATTGTGGACTGTATTAGGATATAGACAATGCTCTCTCTCTCTCTCTCTCTCTCTCTCTCTCTCTCCCGCCCACCCCACCGCCCCGGCTTCCCACTCTCCTTCAACAAGTCCTATCCCTGATGAGCAACTCGAAAACTGACCAGTGTCTAATTGGTTTTTCTTTTAAAATACTATTAAAAATCCAATCAGTCAGATTGCCAGGGGAAGCCGCATCCTGCCATGCAAGCTAATTAACTCCTCTCGCCAGCATGAAATAGAAAAGGAAAAAATGCAAACAAAATGTTTACACCGACCAGGAGATGCTAATTTTACATAAAATGTTCTTGATATATATGCAGGACCTTGAAGGAAATTACCACACACCTCAAGTCAACCAGTGAGAATCTTAATGTTGCAGGATAGTGGTGGCTATTTTAAGCAGGTGGCAGTTTTCATCTGCGTTACTTAAGAGATGCCCATTTAAAGGACGATGCAAAAGTTACAGCCCATGCAAGAAGCTTAACTTGGGCGAACGACCACTGCATTCCAAGCCCGAGCAGAAGCAAGCCCTAAATCTTACAGCATAGATACTAATGTACAACAAAGGAGCGTACAATTGCTGCCTATGGCACCTTACCATGTTCACCAGATCAATCGCATCCTGAGTTCAAACACATTCGAGCATTTATGAAGGTAACATTAGAAAATTGAACTCCCTATATCTATTACCTTTTCGCTCTATGAAATGCCAAAGCTGATGTAGATTGTGCTCCACAGTACAACTATGCAGGAGTTTTGCAGAAGTTCATTGTATTTGCATTTTTTGCAAAATTGAATCACTTTTATTGTGCAAACACCATCCATTTCTAGCTTTTTTGGACTATGATGCCCTGCACTTAAATGAGAACATGCTCTTTAGTGCATAACACCGTACTCAATATACACATATTGATAACGCATGCCCAGATAAATACACATTGATGCACAAATAAAGATATTGTTATAGCCATGGGGATGGGTATGACCATCCAGTGCAATCCAACGGAAACTGTTTCCGAAAATAAATAAGTAAAAAAAGATAAATGAAATAAAATCTTGCTTGTTTCTGCAGAAATGAGAACAAAGTGATTTATCTTGCATAATTCTGGCCGGAACCCCTAAGTGCATAAAGTTATAATACACAAATACTTCATTAAAGCCTTATTATTGACATGAGGAAGGTTAATATTATTTAGCTATATTACATTATATAACAAGCTCACATGGGACCACTAAAAATAAAATGATGATAATATGCCAGAGCCTAGAATTAGAACTCCATAGGATGGTCATCAAACTGAAGTGGCAACTTAAAAGGTTATCTGCATGCTCATAAGAGAGGATCACATTCATTGCTTTGCGAGAATAATCAAATTCCAACAATCTCCAATCAGATTCATGGTCTCTTGGGCAGCACGGGTTTCATCATAGACCTGGGGAGGAAAGTCTGGTTTCAAGTACTGAGAAAGAATGGCTGCATACAATTCCCATCTCTGTAGCATAACAGATGCGGTGCAAGATGAATCAGGAGAAGAAAAATGGATAGAACCATAAAAATGCCCAAAATCTGAATGCTGGCACTTCCCATCACCAGAAGTGAATGGATTTGGAAAGACTTCACTCGCTACACGATTGATCGACCCAACTAAGTAACTATTTGCTATTGCAGCATTCCAAGCCTGCAACATCACAAAGATTGACAATTTCTTTCTTACATAAAGCAATTAAGGACATTTGATCCGCGACCAAAATCTGAATCGGAATCAGAATGCATAGTAATAAAAACTGGAATGATCATATCACTCAACATATTTGGTTCGTGATTGGAATCGAAATCGGAATAAAATTTGAATATTAAAAGAGAGTAGGATTGGATTTGGGAGGATTGGGGCATTTCTATTTCCTCCCGAAATCGAAACTAAAATGAGACACCTTCTATCCAAACGGCCAGAATAAGAGTCACTCATTTCCATTTGCATTCCGGAGTCCAACTCCCGCCACCAAATATGCCATAAACTGTGAAACCCATGAAAAAGGGGAAAAACTAGTAAGACGGGAAAAGGAACCAAAGTGCAAATACCTCAATAGGCCACATTGGTTCACTTAGTTCTCCAGCTGTAGCAGAGGGGTTGAAAACAATCTCAGCTCCCTTGAGTCTAAATGCTAACCAATTTAAAGGATGGTGCCTTCCATAACAAATGTTTACAGCAATCTTCCCATAAGCAGTTTTCAAAACGGGGTGCCCATTATTTCCTTCCACACAGTATGTGCTCTCATTGGAATCCCCAACCCTAGGAATGTGATTCTGATGAAACTTTTATAAGAGATATGTACATGGAGACAGGTGATTAATAATACTACAGGCAACAATTGAATAGCAGCATTACAGTTTACCTTGTGATGGATGCCAATTATGTTACCATGGTTTTTCCGATTATGACAGCAGTATTCCAAACTATTTCTCCATGGTTTACATCCCTTTCGAGAATTGGATTCACAATTACCATGTTATATTTCCGTGCAAGGTCCTGAAGAAATTGAGTTGACTCTCCATCAACAGGCTCTGCAAATTCACACCATCTGTTCTCATGGGCGCAGAAGGCAAAGGGCATCATCCAAGCCTCCTACATTCATAGAGACAAAGCTAATTTCAGGATAACTTCATTAAAGGGATAAGTAATTAATCTGGCAAGAATTGTAACTGTCAGATCTAACATTTTTTTAAAAAAAAAAGAATGATAAACAATAAGGAGAAAAGGCTCAGAATGGTGTGTAAGTATTAACGATAAACTGTAAATTAATTGGAAAAGTTGCTAAGTTTTCGATATCGGGATTTTCCTGATTCAAAATAATAAAAGGTAAGAAAGATCTGATGAAAATTGATAGCATCTATACAATGTGTACAAAGCAAAAAAGACTACTTTCAGAATTCATGAAGGGATGAGGGAAACCTAAACAGTGCATAGAACTTACTTGCAAGCATAAAATGTTGACACCAGAAGCACCAGCTGCATCAATCATGGGTTTTACTTTCTGCATGATAGCTTTCTTCTGGTGTGCAAAGCGGGCAGTAGTTGGAAGGGCAATAGAGTTCTGGACAAGACCCATACGAAAAATTCAAGCTTGCCGCAATAATTCTTTGTCAGCATGGAAGCAGTAAGCCCATGAAAAAAAATCAAAAACCATGTAGATGTATCTCCTTCCCTAGGTACCACTTTAGTTACAATCAGTGAGCTAATAGTTGGCTAATGCTGCAAGCCTACAACTTCTATCAGTGAGCTAATAGTTGGCTAATAGTGAGCTAATAGTTTGGCATCATATTCACGTAAGAATCGCTAGCCCAGAAAAGTATAATCAGCTTTGCATTTATTCAGACCCAACATGAAAACTAAATGATTTTCTTTTCCGAATAAATCAGGTGGCTTTGCCGCCATTCCTAAAAGAAATGTTTTTCTTTCCCAAACTCAGTGCATTTTAGGAACATCTTGCTTATCGGTGGAAGACGGTCATGAACCAATGTAGAAGTGATAATCACAAGTTTTAGTATCTAGACAAAAATCTTTCATGTGAAAGAGAGGAGGCAAGGGAGGGTAAAGTAGAAGTGATCTGGCAGTCTTTCAAACCCAAGATTCTCACCATCAGAAATGATCTCTTCGGTGATCCCATATCCTGGAAATCCTGGGGTTACATTTGCAAGATCAATGGCCTTAACAATCCTTCAATCCGGTTACCACATCCATACGATATTTCTGACATGAGTTGGAACTTGTTAAGAAGAGGAGGCTGGAGCTATGGGCAGGAATAGGAAAGCCATTGAATCCGGAATCTTAAGATTCATAAGATATTGCAAAGCAGATAAAGAAAGGGAGAAGTAGGAGGAACTGGAAAGTCATTTATCCTACAATCATGAGACTTTCAGGGTACTATAATCCATTTTGATGGCGATTCCTGGTAGCTTACATAACTTGAGAATGCATATTGATGGCCTTCTCAATCCTTTCTGCTTCAGTCTACTCCTACCTTCAACCAATCCTTACTCATGCATGAGATACAGAAAGAATATGGAAACCAGGAACACATACTTGTAATGGCCATCCATGGCTTTGCATATGCCTAGCCACTAATCTGTGTGATATCTTTTAGATGGCGATTCCTGGTAGCTTACATAACTTGAGAATGCATATTGATGGCCTTCTCAATCCTTTCTGCTTCAGTCTACTCCTACCTTCAACCAATCCTTACTCATGCATGAGATACAGAAAGAATATGGAAACCAGGAACACATACTTGTAATGGCCATCCATGGCTTTGCATATGCCTAGCCACTAATCTGTGTGATATCTTTTAGATGAGTGGAAATTAGTTGCAGTGAGAACGTGGAGGAAGCCAAAAGGAAATGGTAGGAAAAAGGAAGGACATTAGATTTCAGTAAGCAGGATTTTGTTATATCAATGTTCATCTACAGATGATTTTGAATGAGACAAATATCTTGGGATCAGAAGATCCATGGCATTCCAATCCCTTGTACTACGGTTGGGCAAACAGGCCTATGAAAGGTGGAAGCACAGAGGAAGAGAGAAGTTTGAGGAGGCTGGCAATCTCTTAATCTCAAGATTTTTGACATTCATAATCCATCAAAAGAATGATACATGGTATCTTGAAAAAATTGAATTTGCAAGACCATTGGTCTACCCTGATCCTCCCCGACTCCCATCCTCTTGCTTCATCTTCTAATACCTTCCAAGAGATATCACACGGTTACATTAGCAAGATATCTTAATAGGTCCTTGAAGAGCTAAAGTAGCTGATGGCGTTATCTTCATTGACAATCAAATTGTATAACAATAGATGAATAGATAAGTTAATAAGTCTATAGAGACATGCAGCTAGAATGGCTAAATGTACAACCTAGAGCCCAGAAGGTGGGTGCTAATCATTGGACAGAAGCTTATGCCCATTGTCCTAAACATGGTTAGCACATCATAGATTCATATTCTAGTTTCAGTTTTCTAATTTTTTGTAAACAACATTTTCCACATGAAGGCTTAACTTTGTATATATAACTTCATATCAACATTAATCATGCTCACCTTTGTTTGTAGCTTTGTAGCCCCTTCTATCAAAACCAAACACTACATAGCTGGTCCCCTCGAAAAACTATAGTCACAAGCTTGTATTCGGCTACAAAATCAATTAGTGGATCTTACAGTAAGATAGTCCCCCAAAGAAAGGGATTTTCTTTCAAGGACCAATAAGAACTCCATCTATGTTTTGTACGTAGCTGGTCCCAAGCCCGGATTGGGGAGGAGGGTTGCAGAGTTGATAGCCAGCATAAAACTATAGTCACATCCTATGAACATGAATCTATATATGGTAATAAAAAAAGATAAAATAAGAAATGAAGATATTCGTAGAAAGGTAGAGATAGAACTAATTGACGATAAATTGAGACAATAATATCTTAGATGGTTTAGACATGTAGAATGTAAACTATGAATCAGGGAAAGAAAGATAAAGATCGACTAAAAATTACATGGAGTGAAGTAGTAAGGAAGGACCTGATATCTATATATTTTTCAGAAAGTGTGGCCCTAAATAGAGTGGAATGGAGGAGAAGGATTCATACAGCCGAACTCGACTAGTTTGGGATTAATGTTTAGTTGAGTTGACTTTTCAAGAACCAACAAGTATGGGCCTTCCAGCTCGACAAAGAGGTGAATGAGAATTATTTAGACATCCTCGCAATACTGAATATGCTGAAGCAAAGAAGAGAGACCTCGTCCGGTATATGTTCAGAGATTTGATTCTTTATATACTAGCATAAGAATATTTCTCTGACCACAGTTCTCCACATCAAGGATACTAATGAGTAATGATGATAAGTACTTGAACTAACATCATTAGATAGAAACTTTTTTTCTTTTTTTTGATCAAATCCAATTAAGACTCGCTCCTAATTTTATTTGTGTTTGGACGTATTAATAAAGAAATAAAACATCAAATTCAACACTAATTCCCAACATGCATCAACTACCGAAGAAAAATCCTAGAATCAGATGGAGTACCCACTCAACTTAAACAAATGCTAGTGATATTAGTATTTGATTTTAGTCCTAAACCACACCGAAGAATGTATCTTGAGCAAGCGCCCTAAAACATAAATCTCGATCGTAGAATACGAGGGGAAAGACAAGAATTAAAAGCAAGGGTATGAGAGAAGACAAAGAACCTGGAAGACTTGGGGTTTTAGATTGGCTTCGAGAAGGCAATGGAAGGATTCAAAGCCATGAATCGATCCATCCGCTCAGATCTCTCCGTTCCCCTCCGCTTCTCCGTTCTCCTCTCGGTGCTGGCCGCTCGGTTGGGATTCCATTTATTTTATTTTTTTGTTCTTCTCGGAAGCTGGCGAGAGAGAACGGAATCGAGGTTCGCCGCAGCGAAGAAGCCAAGAAGGTATAAGCATTTAGAAACTTGCTCGTATTCAACCAATCAAGCCTTGTGGACGGCTAGGATGGTCTGGACGATGTGTCGCTGTTTGGTACTGTTCAGCAAAACGGCAAGCGCGGTGGGTGCTTATTTGGGTACGATTGGGAGTCACAGACTCCAAAAAAAAAAAAAAAATTCCAAAAAAAAAAACAACTAAGAACTAGGGAAATGAACTCCTGTTCTGTCAGCTAGAACAAGAGTTCTTATTTCTGGAGGCAAAAGGGAGGCAGAATAGACTGTTATTATAATAGTTTAGGACTTAAAAAAAAAAAAAAAAAAAAGAGAAAGAAAGAAAGAAAAAGCAGCAGCAGCAGCTAGTCTAAAGATATTATTTGAATTTTTTGATTCTATATAAATACCCAAGATTTACCCAATAAATAATCAATGTGTAACTAAACATAAGCCTGCACACGTCCTCACATACTTCTATTGTTTAAGTCCCAACATCTTTGTCTTGCTAACTGTTCAAATTCATATAAATCTGATCACAAATACTACAATTGGTCCGTGGTCAGTTCCAATGGATCCATGTTGCAGATCTGCAGTGTCCTCTAGTATACACAGGTTAATAGATTATGGGTCACATCCGCTCTGATACTATTAGTAATAATTCAGAATTTCACTTAAAAAGATTAGCTGAAAGATATTATTTGGATTATTTGATTCTATATAAGTATTCAAGATCTACCCAATGAATAATCAATATAGGATCAAACATATGTCCATATAAGTTCTTATATAAATACCTTTCCGTTGGTCATTATAGATGAGGTTCTGAGTTGTTATAACTATCTTGGAGATCAGAAATCCATTTGATCATTATAGTCGAGTCTTCTTGTAGCCAAAAATTGCTTTAAACCCAAACTGTTGAACGGGGAAGTTCAGCAAGGGGCACAGAAGATATTCGACTCTTTCTTGAGGTAGCACATAGCGCCCTCCGCTTTCTCTCCAACCCCCATACCAGCGCCGCCCAAGATGTCTCTCTCCACAACGAAGTCAGTTCGCCAATTGGCCACTCCTTTTCGTGTCGTTCCCTCTGTCCTCCTATTCTCTCATCGTAGCTCTGTTCCTATTTTTGCTGATGGCGATTCAATTCCAGGTACTCGTGGAGGGCAAGGCGAGCGCAAGGGCAGCGATCCTTAACAGGCCATTTGCTCCGAATGTTCTCACGACGAGCATGGTATTTGTTTCTTGAATCCCATCCGTGCTTGGTTTTGTGATCGGTTCTTTTTCTTTTTATTTTTATATTTTCCTCTCTCGCCCCTTGTATGCAGTTGCGGCGTTTGATTTGTTGTCTCAATGAATGCGGAGTTAGATTTGTTTAATAAAAGGTCATATATCGGTGATGATTATTTTTAGGCGCTTAGGTTGAAGAAGCTGTACGAGTCGTGGGAAGATAATCCTGATATCGGGTTTGTCATAATGAAGGTAGGATTTCAGTTTGTTTGGATGCTAGGTTCCTCTTTTTATCTTAACATGGGTTTGTTATGTGTTAAGAGAACTCATTTTCTCTAGCAGTATGAGGAGAACTTAGATGTGGTTTTAATTTCTCAAGTGCAGAGCATTCTGTGCCAGGGGAGATGTTGTCGCCCTCTACCGATTGCTCAGTGAAGGTCAGTATCGCTTTTAGTTAATGGCTTGCTGTTCTGATCTAGATTGAAAGCTCATTTTAATTTAACATTTATAATTGGTACATGTAACGTGATATTTTGTGCTCAATGTATATGGTTCTATTATTTTATATATGAATTCATGAGATGCATCAAAAGGGACAGAGGATCTTTCCAAGTATTGCTAGTTCCATCTGCTAGAACTCGAACATGTCTCGAAGAATCGCATCTAGGAGCCTTGTATACGATTTTGGAGTATCACCAATCAAACAAAAATATAATGCAAAAACTTTCATGTATAATGTTTTAAACTAGTTTATGATCCATATAGGAAGAGCAGGAAGATACAATAGTACATGCCTGAACAAAGAGAAGAAAATGGTACTAAGATTCAAGTGATACCTTCCAACACCTTAGGCTAAGCATCAATGATATAAACTTGGGGCAGGGGGACGGGGAGAGAATACACTCTTTTTTTTATTGGATGGGATAGAAAAGATGGGGTGGTTTCTTTTAGTAGCGGAGATAAAGGAGAGTGGAAATGGATAAGAAGAAGGTGATGAAGAATATTGAAGGATTAGCAAGATAATAATAAGAAGGGAGAAGCAGAGAAAAGAGAAAAAGAAGAAGGAATTAGTGGATAGAAGGAGGGTTATAAGGAGAAGAGATAGGAAGAAGTGAAGGAGAAGTAGAATAGAGTAGAAGAGGATGATGAATAATGATGATCTGGATTCATTTGGGAGCTGGAGGTTGTTGAATTGTGGAATTCAAAATGACCACATGAGATATTAAAGTTCCACCTTGGAAGCTTTGTTTAGGAGGACCAACATGTGATGATATCTACCATGGTTTCCCTTAATGCATTTAATACCATGCCGATTTGTTACATCTCAGCCTATGTTTCATGCCATACCTTAATAGGAGGCCAAGGCAACAAAGGTTAAAAAAAATTTATGCATTAAAATTAAAATTGTTTGGCTAGTTGGTAAAAACAGCAAAATAGTCAGAAAAGAACAAGATGACTTATAACTTATAAGCATATCTAAAGTCATTCCATGTACTTCAAAAAGGTAGAGAGGATCAAGAGGGTAGTCTAACTGTTGGCTCTAATCAATAAGGACACTCTATAACTTTCCCACAGAAAATGGTGTTTGGATCAGACCTAATGGTAGAAGCTATTTATTAAGATAACATGCATAGATAGGGAAACTGTTAATGGAAAAAAGGAAAAGAAACTGATGCTTTACTCAGAAGAGATAAACTATATTTATCGATCCCATGTTAAATATTTATCAATAACCAAATGCAGAAGTATGATAGATGAAAACTTATTCATGTACAGAACTAATTTTCAGCCTGTTTCTGATATTTTGTTAGTCCGAAATTTTAATTTTGTCTTATGCCATCTGTATAAATTAACCGCTTATAAGTTTAGTCCCCGGAAACTGCCATTCCTCTTACATAAAAGGTTCGTTTGGTTCGCGGGAAAATAAGGGGGGAAAGTGTGGTCAACAGGAAAGTAATGAGATGCCTCTTGTTTGGTTGGAGTTTTCAAAGAAGAGAGACGGGAAAGTTGTATTCTCATGGGAATATGATTCCCATATTTCATGGGAAAGTCTTTCCCATGAGAAACATGGGAAAGTTACTTTCCCATGAGGTAGAAATCACTCCATTTTTATTTTTCCCCAAAAAGGCCCTTCAGCATTAAAGAAGCATTAAAGACCTGATTTTTGTTGAGGGTATAATAGGAATTATGCATAACTTTTCTAGAAAAGTGGATGGTCAACCAAACATAAGCACTTTGAAAATCTATCACTTTCCCATGGTTAACCAAACATGCCAAAAGCAGATTCCTAGGCATTCTTTTCCTAGGAATCTGCTTTTCAGGAATCATATTCCTAGGAGGGAAAATGCTTCCCGCGAACCAAACAAGCCCAAAATATTTTACATGACACCCACTACACTTGTGGCTTTGCATGTTTAAATTATGTATTGTAGCTTTATTAGATCAATTGTGCTTATCATTTGACTGTATTACAAGTTATTATTAGTTGTATGCAGGGAAGGTGGAAGATTGCAAGGATTTTTTCAGGAACCTATATATGTTCATTTACATTTTAGGCACATATTTGAAGCCTCATGCAAGTTTGTAGCTTTCCTAAACCTTCAGATGTTGGAAATGTGTTACTGAATCAGGACCTTGGAGTGTTTTTTTAACAACTGATACAGATATTTAATGTAATATTAATTATTTGAAATTACATATAACCAGATCTGTAGAATTCCATTTATTGTAGTAGTTGGACTGTAAGAATTACTCTCTTTTTTTTTTTTTTAACCATTTTGCTTGCATATATGTAAGGCTGTGCTCTAGCCATAGCCAGAGGATCAAGTTTTAAAATGATTTTTGACACCCAAGTATTAAATTATATCATTTTTCAAAATTGAATTTCTATTCGTATGTAGTAACATCACTAGTATGTACATTGAGAATTAGTTACAAAATTGGAAATCGTTTCCTCAACTTAAGTTTGAAGTTGATTAGGCATTACATGATTTTTGCTCTGTGCAAATCTGTTTTTTTATTTTTCTTTTTTCCAGTGCTGTGAAAAAAAGAGCAACAGATTCTTTTTCTTCCTATGATAATTTTGTAAAGCTCTATGAAAATAGGAAGAGGAGAATCAACTTATTAGCCCATGTAATTTGCACCGGCTTTGCTCTCTTGATTAAAAGTAGTAAAATTAAATAGGGCCATCAATTATGAAGAAAGTTTTACATTTCAAATTCCCATTTCTTGCTTTCTTTTGATATGGCATGATGGCAATAGAAATTGTTTTCCTAATTTTAATCATAATTCGACCATCAATTATGAAGAAAGTTTTACATTTCAAATTCCCATTTCCTACTTTCTTTTGATATGGCACGATGGCAATAGAAATTGTTTCCTGAGTAATGAGAATCTTAGATGAGAATAGAAGAGCTCAGAATGAACTATGACTTGACCACTTTGAAGTCAGGTATACACATAATATTGTTGTGGTTAGTTTTTGTTTGCACAAGCACTAAATATGCTCATCTACAATGCTTTATAGTGCATCTCTGGTTTTAGTTTGTACAGATGATAATATTTTCTACTTCCCTAGAAAACTGTGAATGATCATGGTTTTCCTCTTCAAAAGGAACTAGATGTATTCATATGTGGTGGATCTGTTATTCTTTCTTTCTTTCTTTCTAGAATATTTCGCAGAAGACATTTCTTCCCCTCCTATAGCATTTAGTTGATATAATATTTTAACAAATTGTGTAGAAATATTTCCCTTTCTAAATAATGCTATTTGCTAGACATTCATTTTGCCATTCAACAGTTTGGCTGCTATGTTAAGTTTTACTTACCTTATTCCATGAAAGTGGCCATTTTGGATGGTATTACCATGGGGGGTGGAGCAGGAGTTTCAATTCCTGGGACATTTCGTATTGCAACTGATAAGACTGTATGAGTAATATATATCTGCTCCAAAAAATTGTAATGATATATTGTTTGCTTTTGTGCTCAAATTGTCAACAAATAAGTAAACAAGTTTCAAGCATGTGATGTTATATAATTCTGGAAGCATGCTACATGATTGTTCTTTCTTCTGGTTAAATTGACATGCCTTCTGTCTGGGTGACTCCATGGAAGAGCATATAGATACTTATGTCACAAGCAAACTAAATGTTGTCTTAAAATGAAGGTTATAAATATTTTGAGGTTTCTTATACAAGAAATGAAATAGGCATAACGACTTGATGGGGACATCAGAGCCGTTCGTTCAAACAATCGAGCCATCAGAGCCGCTCGCTCGCGTTCGCACCACGGGATGACATCATTATGGCTACGAGAGGATCCTGAGCCACCGGATTGAGTCAGGCCCAGATTGGGTCCATTTGAGTCTGCTTTATTTTTTGCATTTTGCTCTTGTTTAAGTCAAGTCAATTTGGTCAGTTGTTTTGTTATTAGACAAGTCAATTGGGTTAGCTGTTAAGTCATGTAATTAGGTCGAGTGATTGGATCGATTTCGGTATATAATCAATTGATTGACTTAGTCAATTAATTGAAGGGTCCAAGTTTGGTTAGTTGTTAATTGATTGATTTGGTCAATTCAAGATGTAAGGCCTATATAAAGGCACCCCTCTCATGATTTAAGCATTGAATGATTGAATAAAAAAAACCCTAGCCTCCTCCTTCTTCTCTTCTTCCTTCTCTCCTTTGATAGGAGTCCATTTAATTTCTTTACATGCAAAGTTAGCAAGACCCACATATCATGTATATTGGTATTTTTTTCCCTTGTTGGAGTTTATGCTATTTCTTCATATTGGAGATCAAGCCATCTTTTTCTTTCCATTTTCTCATCAGGTCCGTATACTGGACAGCATAACATATTATATTCCCAAGCAAAAATTAAAATCACCAAAATGGCATCACTAGTAAAGATCTGACTACATTGACCTTTCTAGTCAAACTAATGTTTATGCAACATGCAACAATTGATCAACAGTTAAATTGCCATGTTTCTGTTAGTAAATATATTTATAGACTTTCATTTGCTTTCGTCAATGTTTCCTTTTTGTTTGAATGTTCTCATGATTTCAGCCATCTTATTCGTTAAAGAACTATTATGCTGTTTCCTCATTCTAACAATTGTGGAAGGTAACAGTTATTTAGGGTATATGGTCAGAATCATTTCATAGAGGACTTATTAATTGACTTAATATCAGGGGCCTACCATCATTTTGTGGCCATTAGAGGACTTTGTAATTAACTTGTACAAGTAATTTACACGTGAGAGCGAACTACTTGTAACTAAGGTCTACAATCTTGGTACCGGGCACAATACCTGTACATTATGATTCAGTACGATATGGGCCGGTATGGTACATCATGTATCTCGTACCGAAACAGCTCTTAAACTATTTTTCTTACCTTTTATGTCAGTATTGCTCAGTATAGATTAGTACATTTCTGTATGCACCTTCGTACGTCTCAGTACACACCTTAGTACGTGTCGACACCCTTTGGTATGGACAATATGAGGCTTGTACCTATTTGAATATGAGTTTCATACTAGTTCCGACCTGGTACGGTATGGTACACCCTGTATCGGACAGTTCGGGGTGGTATGGCAGTCTATGTAGAGATGGGCACTGGGCCGGGCCGCCCATGGCCCGGCACGGCCCGGCACGAAGCGGGCCGTGCCAGGCACAACCCGCTTGCTACAGTAACGGGCCGTGCCAGGCACAGCCCGCTTGCTACAGTAACGGGCCGTGCCTAGCACGGCCCATAAAAGGGGGCCGGGCTGGGTTACCACTTTCTGGCCCGTGGGCCGAGCTCGGCACGACCCATAAGGGCCTGGGCTGGCACGACTCGTGGGCCAAGCACGGCACGGCCCCGCGGGCCAGCCCGGCACCACCCATAAGGGCCTGGGCCCGGCACGGCCCGCGAGCCAGCCCGGAACGGCCCATAAGGGCCTGAACCGGGCCTGGGCCGGGCCAGGCACGGCCCGTCCCCCTTAAAATAAATGAAAATAATTTTTTTAATAAATTAATAAATATTGAAAACTAAGGATTTATTAATATAAAGCCACCTTAATGGTGGGAGGTTTGGTATAGACCCCTACCAGTTTATTAATTTAAATCAAAATGGTACATGAAGGGAGGTTTGGACTTTGGACCTTTGTCTGACCTCCAGAATACAATAAGAAAGGAGAAAAAATAGAGATGACTCACTTTAACAATTAAAAAAATAAAAATGTACAATTATAAAAAATTAAGAAATCTTACTAATCATCAGTGATTCAGTATTCACTATTCAGTAGTGTTTGTATCATCATCATCAGAGGATGTTGTATTATGTCCACCTTTATCTTGAAGTCTCGCCTCAGCATCCAACCAATCTTTGAAGCAGAGAAGCATCTCAACCGTTTCGCCAGTCATCCTACTTCTCTTTTCGTCAAGAACACGCCGACCTGCACTAAAAGCGGATTCCGATGCTACTGTGGATATCGGCACAGCTAAAATATCGCGTGCCATTGCAGACATAACAGGATATTGATTTTTAACACTCTTCCATCAAGATAATACATCTAGACTCTCTATTTGATTTTCATCATATGCAGACTGAAGATCATTTCGTAAATAAAATTCTAGTTCACTACTTAAAGATGAAGAAGATGAAGATGAACTTGAAGCATGTGTGTGTTTTCTCTATGCAATGAATGAAAAAATAGATGACGAACGAGAACTACTAGAAGAAGAAATAGAGCTTTGTACGGAGAATCTAGATCCACGAATTTTTTCATCATATATAGCATAAATATCATAAAGAAGTTGTTTTACCTCAATTTTAGTAGGTTCAGGATCTTGAATCATATTTTCACAGTATGCATCAAGTAAAATTAGCACGCCATTCAATTTAACTCTTGGATCAAATACAGCAGTTAAGTTATGCATAGGACATATCTTGTCCCAATACTCATTCCATTTAGATTCCATTTGTTCAATAATAGGCATTAAAACATCATCAAATCTATGTTCTGCAAATTTTTGACTAATTATATATGCTTGTTGTAAAAATGAACATGAAGTTCGATAATAAATACCAGAAAGAACATTAGTAGCATTATAAAAACTAAGCAAAAAATCTTCCAAAATTTTTTCTTTATTCCAATCAGTTTCAGTCAATGTATAGCCTAATCCACGATCATTAATATATGCACTTAATAAGTTTTTATATGGGTATGCATCATGTATCATGCTATATGTTGAGTTCCAACGAGTAATTACATCAAGTTTAAATTTTTTAAAACGTTTACCATGATTTATACATAGTTCCTTAAATTCTTGAAGTCTTGATCTTGAAGCATGAATAAAAGAAACTGCATTTCTAATTTTTGAAATCACATCTTGAATCATGCCCATGCCAGTTTGAACAGAAAAATTTAAGATATGACATGCACATCTAATATGCAATAAATTTTTATTTAACATGGGATGCAATGAGTCCTTTAATAATGTAACAGCAGAATTATTATTAGATGCATTATCAAAAGTAATAGACATAATTTTATCATTAATATTATATGAACATGCAGTTTGATAAATGGCATTTGAAATTTGTTGCCCAGAATGTGGAAAATCAAAAGCACGAAAAGCAAGAATACGTTTGTTTAATTGCCAATCATTATCAATATAATGAGCAGTAATGGCAATAAAACAATTACTACCTATAGATGCTGACCAAATATCAGAAGTTAATGAAATTTTTACATTTAAAGTAGAGAGTGTTTCAATTAAACTTTGTCTCATTGCTAAAAAGTTAGTCATAGCCACTCTTCTAAATATACGCCTACTAGTTCTTTTGTAAGCAGGTTGTAGGTTTAATTGAACATATTCTTCAAAATTAAAAGATTCACATAAACTAAAAGGTAATTCATCCTTAACTATCCATTTTACAAGTGCTTTTCTTTGAATTTCATGATTATATGCAAAATTACCTACAAGTGATCCCCCTTGTATATTAAGGGTACTTTGAGCATGAGAATCATGTATCCTATGACTCTCTTGATGTCTTTTAAATGGCCTGTTCCCCCACTACTACTACAACTATAAAGTTTGGCACATTTTTTACATTTTGCTTTCCAGACTCCATCAACCATAATTCTATCAAATTCATTCCATACAGCACTAGTCCTCTTACGAGAAGAGGTTTGATCTTCACTCGGTTCACTAGTTCTAGAGGAACTAGGAACATGGGGTTGAGGATTAGTTTCTTCTCCCTCAGAAATAGGAGGAATGCCAAAATGACTTTCCTCAAAAGATGACATATCTAAATTGATGAATGCAAAAAATAAAAACTAACCACAAGAAGGAATTGAGTAGAGGGTCAGAGGGCAGAGGTAGAGCTGAGATTTCTGAGCTTCCTCTTGTGCTCTCAACAGGAGTGACATTCTCTTCTCAACAAGAACCTCCTCTTGTGTAGCACTTGAACACTTGCTAAATGCAAACTAAAAATTAAATTGCTATAAGAGCACTTTAGAAGAGAGAAATAGTAGTAGTAGAGAAGGAGAGAATAGTTGGTTTGGTGTGGTGAGAATGAGGGAGGAAAGGGGTATTTATAGGACTCCAAATATTTTTTTCCCAAAATACCCCTCAAATTAGCCGTTTTGGACTGTTGGGAGGGGTATTTTGGGAAAAACTAAAAAATAGCCGTTTGGAAACGACTATTTTCTTCCCCCTGCCAGACGGGCCGTGCCAGGCACGGCCCGTAACGGGTCCAAACGGGCCGTGCCAGGCACGGCCCGTCTTGTGCCAGTCACGGCCCGTAACGGGCAGATTTTTTTTGCCAGACGGGCCGTGCCAGGCACGGCCCGTTTGGACCCAGGCACGGCCCGTCTGGCAGCCCGTGATGGGCCGTGCCTGGCACGGCCCATCTCGTGCCGTGCCGAGCACGGCCCGCCACCCCACGGGCCTAGGGCCAGGCCGGGCCTAGGTTTTAGGCTAAGCGGGCCGTGCCGGGCACGGCCCGTTTACGAAGCGGGCCGGGCCAGGCACGGCCCGTTTATTCTGTGGCCCGGTGGTTCTGGGCCGGGCCGGCTCGGCACGGCCCGATGCCCATGTATAAGTCTATGCTTCCAATGCATTAGCAGAATTCAGCTTAAGCATGTGTTCTGAACTCAGATTTTAGAGCATTGCATTACCTTGGTTTAGGCACATGGTTTTTGTGAGAAATTGTTTAGCTGCATGTTGAATGATATGCATCTGATATTATGCTTATTTGCGAATTAATAGCTCCGTGATGAACTGGAAATGGTTTTGTGCAGTATATACGTTAGGATATCCTAGTTGTCTGCATGCTTTTGAGTTAAAATGAATGTTTATAAAGGTGTTGTCTTGATTTTGTCATCTTTAGTTGAACATAGAATTTATTTAAATTACTTTAAGACTATATGAACAATTTCATATCTTCGCCACTCCTGAAACTCAAATTGGCTTGCATCCTGATGCTGGGGCTTCCTTTTACCTGTCACATCTAACTGGTCATGCAGGCAAGTCCTTGGGATGAAATCTGCTGAACTTGCTTATGACTTAAAAGTTCATGAAAAAATTATTATTATAGTCCACTTCTTGAAGGTATAGTCATCTGTCAGTGTCTGTTACTGCTTGATATTTGAAGCTCACACAAGCTTGATGTGGATGCCCATTTTGACACTATGATATATTAATTTGATGAAAGTTAAATGATAGAGCAAGTTTTCAAGTCTTGCTACTGATGTGGCTGGAGACAAAATAAGATATGTACTTCATTTCATAACTCTCACATTTTCTGAAGAATGGAATGCTTTTGACACTCCAATTAACAAATCCAGTGTAGCTATTTTACTTAATCCTACCAAGTAACAAATTCATATTCGTTTTTCTCTTTCTAAGGTTCCTTGGGTCAGTCCATCATTTTGCACCCGAAATCAATTCTTTATTCTTTACCCTGATCCTACTTGTGGTATATGCTGGATTATACCTATAATCTACTCACTGCATATCAACATGTTGCTAGCATTTTATTATTACCATCTATTGGAATTATGGTTGAAATTGATTTCTCACATGGGTACAACTTCTGGAAAATGTTTTTCCATTGTCTCACAAGTCCAAGAACTATTCCTTCTTGTAATCTAAAAACTTTGGGTGTATAGTTCACTTTTCTATGGTTTATTTTTCTTTTTAACAGGGTTTTTTCTGAAAACTCTTAATCCTTGGCCTCAGATTGCTGATGACTTTGACTTCTTACTGTGAAAACTTTGGCATACTTATTCACGTTTACTTTGAATATGATTTCAAGTTTCTTTTTTTTAATATAAATTTCCAGAGTATCAAGTGGTACTTGGCAAACCTTGAAATCTATGTAGCCTTGCCATCATATACCATAGCAATACAGAAATATATGTTAATAAAAAATTTAATTGTCATATATAGATGATTTCAACCAGCCTTATAAAGATGAAGCAACATGTTCTGAGCCCTCAGAATACATGATTATTTTTTATAAGCATATCATCACAGTGCTTCATAGTGGACATGTGTTCTTACTGAAAAATATCACTGGAAATGCGCGAACCACCATATCAACAGCTTTCAACTAATGCAGATTTGTCCAAGTGCAATTCAATAAATTTTAGGTTAATCACTATTGACTAATGTTATCCAGTATGATAAAGAATGATAATAACTGATAATATGTCCATACATGTTAATATTTGGCGACCTTAAACACATGTTAATATTTTGAGGCATGAGTTGAGGGGTAATGCCAGGTATTATTTACAACATACTATATATTGCATGATAAATTCTAGGGTACATGTGATTTATTATTAGAAAATGTATTCATGTTTCTGTTTTTTTCCTCAATTAATATACATTTATGTATTTGAGTAGTTCCTACACATAGTAATTGATTAGACTAATCTTTTTTTGAGATGAAGTGGTCTATCAATTCTCATCCAAGATGAATCTCTGCCTTAAGTTGCATTTCTTGTCCCCATTGTCATATGCCTCTGCGTGCTTGTGCAGATGTTATTGAAGCATGTACAGTGGATATTAAGAATTCATCCAAGGTGCATGCTGGCGAGACATAATCACCTTGCACCATAGTGACTAATTTTGCATTCAAGGGAATCTATTTTTGTATTTATATTTTCTTTCATAAACACCATCAAAACCTAACATTTCATTTTTCTAGGGCTGGCAAATGAGCAAGCTATTTGCGAGCTGGCTCAAGTTCTGCTCAAAATTTGGTTTGAGTTTGGCTTGCTTAGTTAGGAAACAAGTTGAGTTAGAGTTAGTTTAACTCGCTCGAGATCGGCTCAAATTAGCTCTAAATATAAATATATAAATATATAAATAATGTATATTATAATATATTATTATTTAAACTATTATTATATATAAATAATTATTTTATAATTATTTGCTATAAATTAATACACGTTATATAGAATAGCATAAATTTTAACTATAAAATTAAAATATAATCGAGCTTATTACCCCAAAATATATAAATAATTTTAATTTTTTTACTTCATCCCTTAAACAAGTTGTTCATGAGCAGCTCGAGCTTTGCTTGATTATAAAATGAGCCTAGCTAGAGTAGGCCTTGCACAAGCTCATGTTCGGCTTGTTTGCACCTCTTCATTTCATATTGTTTATCTTTTGCTTTTAATGACTATCTTAACTAGTGTTTCTCTTGCAGCATACTCGTTGCATTTGTTTTCTCATCACTGTTGTGCAAATTGGTTCCCTGTATTCATTTTGCAGGGGAATATCTGGCTTTAACTGGTGAAAGGCTCAATGGGATAGACATGCTTGTAGTTGGCCTTGCTACGCATTATTCAATGAGTGCTGTTTGTTCCTTCAGTCCCTACTATATTTTGGAACTCTATATCTAGAATTTCTAAGATAGAAATATCTTCTTTCACCTCCGTATTAATGCTTTTTTTTTTTCTTTTAACAGAGGCTTAATTGATGATCCTTCTGTCATAGGCTCTTCTCTTGCACAATATGGTGATATTGTGTATCCAAATAAAAAAAGAACATTTTGCACAGGTGATGTTCATATTTTAAATTCTTTGCAGTTCTTTATTATATCAAGTGATCATTAAGGACAATCATTGCTATCAAGTAGAACAAATATTTACAAATGCAACTTTTGCAATCTAAACATATAATGTCACTTTATTTTCTTGTTTGAACACTAAAAGTTTGGTGTCAGAAATAGAGAGTGGAAATTTAAGATGACTGATGTAGATGTTCCGCAAGTTACATAAAGTTTGTCTGTTTCTATTATGTACCATAATGTCCATGTTCCCATAATTTTAGCATCACCAAACTTTATGCTAAAAAGACAAAAACCCAGAAAATATTATTGATTCTGCCCCGATTAGTAAAGAAAATGCTCCAGGTTCATTTCTTTTTTTTTCCTCATATAATAGCCTGCACTTTATCAATATATTTTGTGAAGCCATAAGTAAACCCAAAATGGCTGCTTCATAGATTTCACAATTTGTGCAATCAAGGTCAGAGAACTCGATTACAATTGGGCCTGTGGAATTTCAACTCCAAAAATTTTGACAGTTTAAATAGTTCTCCATGTTGTGTATTTTTGGTCAAAAAAGGGGAAAAGAAAAAGGAACAAAATTAGGATTAAATTGAAAGAAGCCAAGCTATTATATAACATTTTGGACTAGTTCATGTTGTTTAGGTTCTTTCATTTACTTATTGGACCTAAATCATTCAAAAATTTATTATGTGTAACAGCTTTGAGCCCCTTAGCACCTAGTGTCAAGGCTTGCCATCTTGGTACCGGACCCTATACCGGTGCCACACTAGTATTATGTTGGTACAGGATTTTTTCGGCGTATCGAGTACCAATACCGAACTGGTATGGTACGGTACATCCTATACCGCCCGGTTCTGTCCGGTGCGAAGCATGCCTAACGTATTATTGAAATCTATTTCTAAATAATTTTGGATAGGACATGCAAAAATCCTGTATTTGATCACTTTATTCTCATATTTTTTGAGGTTTTCTGGCGATTTATTTGAATGCATTTAGTTATGGAACATTTATTTGTTTTATGTAAAAACATGCCTGTTATTGTAGTGATGGTGTTTAGAATTCGGTTGTTCACACTAGTCTCTTTAAGGCACTGTAATAGTGGTTTACTGTGATTATAAGACAAATCTTGTATAACGGCTTTTGCCTGGAACCTGCCTAAACTAACTGAAACATGAAAATGTGTTTCTCAGTTTGGCCCAGGCTAAAACCAATCTGTCTCTCAGCCGAAATGGATCAGTTTCACTGAAACGTTGAACCTTCTAAATTATGACCTTTTCTCTTTATGGATCAATTTCTCAAGTTAGGAATAGCGTCTTTAATTGACATACTTTCTGCGTATATATACTAATTCTCTGATATTGCCATTTTTTCAGAAAAAAATGAAAAAAATCTATAACTGATAAAAAAGATAGACCTTGGTTCAATTTCATGTCTTCAACAAGTTTAGTAATAAGCATAACAACCCTATTGTTCCGATGGAGAGAAGAACCTATAACTTCTTTATGTATTCATGACTTTCACTCCTGAGTATTTCATGCATTTTTAAACATCAGATTTATTCTTATATCACAAGACTTTAACATTTTTTACTGATTTAAGTTCTTATTATTTATTAAGCTAGTAGCCTGACCTAGTTTCTCTCATGAGTGAAGACAATTCTACTTCACCATTTTAACTTGATGAAACAAGAAGTCATTTCCTGACTTTGATTCCTCTGAACAAATACCTTTGGCAGAATCTTCATTCAATATTTTAGGAAATAATTTATCATCCATCTTGCTTAAGATTCCTCTTCTATCACAAAAAAAATGCTACTCTACTTTAACACATTCATTTGTATGCCTCTGGTTTTTCTTTCTCTCCCTCGAGATAGCTAGTTTGTAGATTTCTTTGTTGCCTTTTATATGGTTCAATCCATCCAACTGATTCAAGATTTATGAGAATAGTCTTTAATCATCTTGAATACCATTAAGAAAATCTAAACAGTAAAATACTTCCAGGTCTGCACGTGATTTTTGTTAAATAGAATATGTTGCCTATTGTCTTATCACCCAAGAGTACAATTAAACAAACCTTTTTGGCATATGCAATGCAATTTTTGTTTAACATTGTTTCAAAAAGGAGTCTTAAGTCTTGAATATTTCCATTTTGTTTCTTCTTTTGCCTGTAGCCTAAACCTGTGTCAACTCTGTAAGATGCCTTTCGAACGTAGCATTGGGATCCATCTGCTGAAGTGGCAAGCTTATTCTGGATTCTCATACCTGCACCCACTTCTTGTCACATTATGTTTTCTAACTTAGTCATTGATGACATGTTATACAAAAATCAATCTCGGTTCAGATGGTGCTTTCCTGAAATTTTGATTATTTATATTATCTTGTTTTTTATGAAATAAAATAACTAAATTTGCTTATAGTGAAAAGCTATTCACAAAGGACATGTCTTTAATCTTTATAGAAATCAAATAACTGCAGAAACACTGCCACTTCCTAAAAATTTTGAAGAGCTCTGCTTCCATGCTCCTGAGACTGATCCTAGTCTGGATTATTACTTTGAGATTCTATCAGCTACTTGTTTGAGAATTCAGGCATGGGAATTGGCCCAAAGCTTCGGAGGGACAACTTACTGACTAAAAGATGATCAAGACTCTTGCATTTCTGATATAAAACCAAATAATAAGATTGAAGAAAACCCTTTTCTTTCTACTTCTTCTGTTGATAGTTTCTGATGCAGAGACTTCCTCATAAAGAAAGCAACCATGAATAACTTGCTTGTGCCAAAATTTAACTGGTAATAAGCATGGGTTGCTCTGTCTTCATAGTATAAAATCAAGCAACTATCTTCGTAAGTTGATATTTTCTTCCGGAACGGTTAAAGGTCATTGAGAAGTCTCTGCTACTATTGACAATGAGTCTGCTACCTTGTAGTTCCTGCTTTGGATACTTAAATCATTTTCCTTACTGTATTAGCACTCATCTGCAAAGGTCATTCAAAGGTATTGCAGATTTTAAGATATATATACATATATATGTAATATGTATATATATGGTATTATATCTGGAAATATATGAAAAGGGTTGCCAGCTGCTACTGAATTTGTATGTTAAAAACATATTAAAATAAGATTTTATTTCCTTTTGAATATATTGCAGATCATGCTTTTGACCCATTATCCGTAATTTCATATATATTGTCTGTGGCATGTTTCTCATGTAGAATATGTAGAATTTTTATCAATGTATTTTGGGAATGCAATCAGTTTTCGTGCTTAGTCTCTCTGTCAATTCTGTAATATTAGGAAAAAAAATTGTTGGATATGATATTTGGTATGTTGACTTTTGTGGTGTATTTTGTTCAGGCTGGGGGTCATCGATAAGTGTTTTGGCCATGATAAAGTTGAAATTGTGGATGCTTTGGTGAGTGTTCCTGTTTTATCTATTAATCTCCATAGGCTACTGACAACTTATGCAAGTGTCATTTTGCTCTTAGCATCATATTTCAGTTTATTAAATTAGAGGTGAAAACAAAAGAATGATGAATGCAACCGTGGTAATGAATCTTAGATTGTTAGGATCACCACTAGAGTTCTATTACAACCATTTTTTATAGGTCATACAAAAATCAAGGTTTGCCATGCCGTCCTGAACCGCCTAGTTTGGGGTGTACCAAACTGTACCTAGGGCGAACTAGTATGGTTTTGTCCCTCGGTTCGAAAAATGCAATGAGGAGGGGAGAGAGGGAAGGGTAGAGAGGAAGAGAGGGGGGGGGGGGGGGAGAGAGAGAGAGAGAGAGAGAGAGAGAGAGGAAGGGAGCGAGGGAGAGATAATGCTTGAAAGCCCTCATCTCATCCGTTGTTTGCTGTCCATTATTTGACTTTAAGTGAAGTCATAACAAAATTTATGGCACAACCCTGTTTCGAATGAAATAGGGGCGACCCTCTGCCAACGGCAGACGACCGACAAGATGAGAGCTTTTAAGCCCTCTCTTGGGCTCTCTCTCTGCTCCCTTTCCCTCACTCCCTCTGTTCCTCCCTCTCCCTCTCCCTCTCTTTCTCTCTCTCCTTCTCCCTCTCCCCCTCCCAATGCTGTACCATACTGTACCGCTGAGCAACTAGTATGGGTCCCGGTTTGGTACAACCAACCTTGCTCTCCATCTTTGTGGTATGTATTTTCTCTATCAACTTCCCTTTCCAGGCATTCTTAACACCCTTCGAGTGACATGCTTCAGCCTGTATGTGGTCCTTTGCAATGAGGAAACCAAGTCATTGTTTCTCCAGCACTGTCTTTTTATAGAAGAATCTCTGTCACTTTATTATATTACTTAACAATTTACTTAAAGCCTTTTTTTGGAAATGCACTTTTCAACTGTATAATTGCCTGGGTTTGTTCTCATCATATAAGCATTCTCATTTCTGCCTTGTTCCTTTATGCATGATGTGACATGCCTATTAAATATGTTCTAGCAAAGTGAATTTAGTGTCCCTTTGATTCTCTCAAAAGTGAACAACTTTTGCCAAATCCTTCAGAAATTACTGAAAGAAAATATGGTCTCAACTTCTCATAACTCATTTGGAAGATTAGCCCAGCTTCAGCAGAAGTCATTCTGGTGGTCACTCAGTGGAACCTTGGTTCTTTTATGCGTAGATGACATTTTACACAAAGGTGAACCTAGAGAACAGGAAACTTCGGCATGTTTGTTATGCACCTGGTTTTGTTTAAGCATAAGATGCAATAGTCCTCTTGTTGTGCCACTTAAAAATTATTCTTTAAGTAACATGCGACAGGAAAGTGAGGCAGCTAGACCAAATCAGGATCGGTGTCCATCTGCAGTCAAGAAACTCAAAGAAGCCTCTCCTTTGAGTTTAAAAGTTACCCTGAGATCTGTAAGCAACTTGAGCACCTTTTTAGTTGCTTCTTTATTGTGACATGCCTGCTGATAATGCTAGTGGTTGCTAAATAGATACGGGAAGGTAGATTTCAGACTCTGGATGAATGCCTTGTTCGTGAATATCATGTCTCTTCATGGTATCTCAAAACAGTTTTCTTAAGAATTCTGTGAGGTATTTGGAACTATTCATCTTGATGAAACATGATATAGTTTGTTCTTTAAAATTACTGACCTACCTCCTGATTCTATAGGGTGTTTGAGCACGATTAGTTGATGAAGACTTGGCTCCAAAGGTATGGACCTTGATTCCTTGATCTATTTATTTGTTTATTGGTGTATTTGATAGGTACGTTTCTGATTTAAACCTGATGCAGTGGGATCCTCCGACTCTGGAGCAAGTTCCAGATGACATGGTTGACTACTTCTTCTCACCTCTTGGTGAGTTCGAGCCTGAACTAAAGCTACCCACCCATTTGCGAGAAGCTTTTATCTAATTGTGGATGGTGGACCTTGGCTCATCATACATCTCCTAAGCAGAGATGGGAGCAGAGAATTTTTTTTTCCCCCATGTCAGTTCAGAAAATATATTGTATTATAACCTCGCTGCTGTGCTGATGAAAATATAGATCCTTGAGCTATAGTTTGCATCAGAGCATCATCGTTACTAGATTTCAGCACGTGCAGTGACATGGTCATTTATTGGAGAGGAGTGCATGTTTGGGAGTGTATTGGTATGGGATATGTTGATGCATGGCTTGAGGGAGACATCCATAAGAAACCGATGCGAGTCTCAAAGTAGGTATTTTCTCTTCCTGTCTCGAGGTAATGGAACTCGAATGTTTCACGCGTAATTGAGAACGATCAGGTGTTAAATACTTATCCCGTGCTTTCTTCCACAGCTAGGCTTTGTTGTAGTAGGAGAAACTGCGAGGCGATTTTTTTTGCATTGAAATAAAAATTATCTATGGCCTCATCCGCCGTGGTAAAGGATTTTCTTAGGTTGCGTTTCTTGTTGCTCAACATTCCAGCAATTTTTTTAAAAAAAATATATAAAAAATAAAAGCTTTGAAATCATTCTTTTATTTTATTTTTAAATCATCTTTCTGTTTTTAATTTTATTGAATCTATTTATTACAGTAATATATAATCTATCTGTTCTATGCTATATATATATATATATATATATATATATATATATATATATATATATATATATATAGATTCCAAGGACGTAAGCACTTCTTGACTGGTGGTCACCTCGTTTAAGATAAAAAATTACAACCATCCATCAGGATGGCAACGAACAAAGGGTGGAAAGAGGGGGAAAAAAAAAAGAGACTATGGGCGGCAGGTCAGCCTTTGTAATTTATTCTGCTCTTTGGTAGATTATAATGGCTTTCCAAGACTCAGTTGCATCGCTATGTGCTGTTACATCATTTAATCTATATTATCTGATTCCAAAGTAGGGCATAACAGCAGCAATCAGCAAAATTATTATAGCGATCGGATTGGCGTCTCTCAGCTGAGCACCGGCGAGCTGCGGAAATGGCCGTCTCCCTGCCTCCTTGTTCGTCCACTCTCTTCACCACTTCGAAGGTTTTTATCTCATCTCTCTCTCTGTCGCGCGCGCGCTGGGATCTAAACCGTTTCCTATCTTTTTGGGACCGAAACAGTTCGCGAGATGCAATGTCTCCCTTCGGCTGCCCTTAAATCTAGTCTCGACTCTGCGACGATCTGTGCCGAGGGTGTACGCCTCCATCAGCAACGCATCCTCAACAATCGATACTGGTTAAAAATGCCCTCCTCCCTCATCTCTCATTCTTTTTCTGGATCGCTTTATTTTTCTAATTCCACTCTCTCGATATCAAGATTTGACCACCGAGCTGGACGCCGTGTCCAGTTTCAGCGAGATCGTTCCGGACACCGTCGTTTTCGATGATTTCGAAAGGCAAGATTCTCTCTTCCATTTCGTCAATTATTCTCGCTTCCAGCCTCTTCTGTCTTCTTGACTAGTTATCTAATTCTTTAAATGGGGTTATAGGTTTCCACCGACAGCCGCCACTGTTAGTTCTTCCCTCCTCTTGGGTATTTCCGGCCTTCCCGACACCAAGTTCAGGGTGAGGAGAATGCTCAGGCTTTTCGGGAATTAGTTGTCGATAACTGGATGTTAGTCATCCAGGAGAACTTAATTGGCCTCTCCTATTAATCTTGTGCAAGAAAAGAAGGGCTTGTTTTTTGATTGGTTTGACATGGATGGATTTTTGGGTTGTAGAGTGCTATAGAGACTGCATTGGTGGATAGCGAATGCTATGAGCAGCAGAATCCCAATGACAGACTGTCCTGCTTCTATGATAAGGTCAGTGGCTGCAGTTTTGGGTTTCTGGTGATTTAAGGAAGACATTTAATTCTATTGGCTTGCAGGCGATGGTGAATGTTGGAGCTGACTTGGTTAAATTAGTCCCCGGTCGGGTATCAACTGAAGTGGATGCTCGTCTGGCTTACGATATACATGGCATTGTTCGGAAGGTATGGTTACAAACTCTAGACATGCTTCTTCAGCTGTCCCCTTATTAATGGACTAATCCAAATTTCAGTGTAACTTGATAAGAGTACATTATTAGGTGTTTATTACTTTAATAAGATAATAAGTAGCTTTTCTGTGAGCCAAAAAAAGCTGGATCAAATTGGTTTAGGTTACATCAACCCTACCTAATATTTTTAATTCCTTCTTTTGCTGATCATAACTGTACTAGCTTTAATAGGGCTTCACGAGATGGCTAACTCAGTTTGTTATTTTACTGACCATTATTGGGCCATGAAAAACATGACAACTGATATTACTGTTCCACAATCCAGTTTTGGCAGCTACAAATCTGTATGCTGCTTATTTTTGTCTTCAACCATTATCTGTCTAATACAAGCCCAATTATGCTATACTTCTGTTTAGGCCATTTATCTGACATTTAGGAATGAGATTATTCACATAAGATCATGGTATGCCATATTGTACCGTACCGGACGGTACACAATGTACCGTACAGGGCTCGTTCAGTTTAGTGTTTGGCGAAATCATTTAATTAAACCAACGCGGATGGTACACAGTATACCATACCGAACGGTACACAGTGTACTGTACCGTACCGGTTTGGTACTGGTACATGGTGCAGAGGACGTACAGACATTCAGTATGCCAAACTAGCCCGCCATATTGGATGTATCGATATAGCAACAAGGTGGCACCGGTAGGGAGCTTGGCACTGAGACGGCGTACCTTGTCTAAGATTTTAGGTATTCGTGATCTCCTATCTCTCACCTACTTTTTCAATGTTTGCAGGATTACAGTAAAATCAATTGTATGTGATACATTTGATCTCAAAACCATTTTCCACATATTTTTCCAGCTGCTATTTGACAGATAATTTAGGTGGATATAAGTGTTGGTTTACCATTTTTTGTTTGGAAGCTATAGAAAGGTCTCTGAGATCAGTGATGTGGTGGGTGTCGATAAGGTACTCTACTTGTAGCAAAAAAAGAGGTTAGTTTTCTTGGTTGGAGGAAAAGATGAAGGTTGTATGCACATAAATGGATAAAGACATTAAATAGACACACATGGTGCATTGTCATGTCATATATCATTGTTCTGTTTTGTGTTGCTTCCTAAACTACTTTTGCGAGGTGTCTTTTCAAGCTCATTGATAGAAAAACAATTAAAATGAAAATGCTCTTCACTTTGAAGCATGGTTAGTAGTAAAATAATGCAAAAGAGCATACGAGGTAGATTGTTACAAGACTTTTGTAAATTTATAATCTTTGACTCGGTAAGTTGGAATTTTTGACTCAATTGTGTGTTTGCTTACTTTTTTGCTACCCTCAATTAGATTTGCAAGAGAAAGCATATAAATAGAACAGCATGGGTTCATTATTAGAAGGGTGGGGAGTTGGGAGGGGGATCAAAGGTATGTGGACTGACAGAATCAATCTTTAGATTATTTCGAATCAAAGTGTCATTTGATCATTTCAGTTATGGTTGTGAGTTCAAGATTCTAAAGGAGCATCATTGTTAATTTCACCTTCAAAAATATTATGAAATCGGAGTGGTAGACATACACCGATGTGTATGCAGAACTCATTCACTTGCAATGAGAGCTACATAATTCACTCCCTTACAATGGGCCTTGCATCTAATTCATGCACGCATCACATTATAAGTGGGAATGTGTGGTTCATGTTGGCTCATTTAGGTTAAGCCATTTCCATATAATGATCATAGCAGGGAACAATATTTTGGGGTTGAATGGTCGAAATTGTTTTCAAATATCTTAAAAAACCTGAAAAAGTTTTGTTATTTCCTGAACATTGAAGTAGCACTTTCTGGATGGGAGATTGATCTTCTACAATGGACATGTAGCAATCTTTTCATAATAATGTTTTATTTCAGGTGGTAAGCTAGTCAATATCCGTCGGGCCCTAATATGTAGCTTCTAGTCAATGGAATTGTTAGCTTTTCTTTTGTCTTTAGTTCATTCCACTCGCTAAGCAGCCCGTATGATGGATACATTTTACATATTGGCCATGTGAGGACTAAACTAATTTTAAACTACATTCTAACCATGGTATATTACAAGGGATTGGTGCCTGAGTTGCATTGCACCATGTATAATCATGTTAACCCCCACTATCTGGACTGCTGACTTGGCAGATTGCACTCCCATCACCTGCATTTTGAATCATGCACACTGCACTATGATTCAAAAATGGAACCTCCCCCTCTCAGTTGCTAGGCTATTGCCCCTGCAGCAAAAAGTTCTTTAACTGGTTTAGGAAGATTTCATTTATTACTTGGTTGTCTGACAACTATGAGACCTGCAATTGTTGTCGCTATGAGTATTGAAAGTCTATTTACGTATGGACACGTAACGTCTAATTTCTGAAGCTCTAATTCACTTATTGAGGGATCTGAAAATGTGTTCCAGGAAGAGGGATCTTTTATAAGGCATTATATGTAATGAAGACTTGGGAGATTCTTCAATGGATAGAAGACCAATGGCAGGCTGTTGTGTATTTTGGGGCTGACTACTCTCACAAGTGCAAAGAAACAGGGTGTTGTTGCTTATTCAAATGTAAAGGCTGAATAGTAAGCCACGGGACATGCTGCACGCAGACTGTGAGCATCTTTAAAAATTTGTTGTTTGGAATGAAAATTTGGATTGGATGTCATTACTTCTGTAATAATCAGGGTTTCACTACATTGGACGACTATTCTGACACTACTTGAGAAAACCAAGCATTAGGAGCTTGATTATCACTTGTCCTGGTAACATATTTGAAAAACAAGAAGTTTCCACCCATGTTTTAAGTTTTGGATTTAAGTTTTCAATTTGTTAAGTTGGGAACTTCGACAAGGCAAGTTATACACCTTGGCAAGCTGAGATGGTTGGTCTTTCGGGGGAATTAGTTGAAATATTGGTAGCAATTTTTTTATTAGTGGGTTTATAATGTTCATACTCTATGTAATTTTGGAAGAGTTATACTTGAGGTTTTCCTCCCCTGGGCAAATACATGATTTATTTCCCTTTAGTGATCGATTAATCTGTCTCTTAAGCAGCTAAGTGATTTCCTTAGCTTTGTAATAAAAGAAAAAGGGATATCTAGAGTGTGAGACCAAACTGTTTCTTTAGTCTCTTTCCCCTCTTTCTTTTGTCTTCTCTTTTGTTTCTATTCTTTAATATGTTTTCTCTTTTTCTTTTTTTCTTTTTTTCTTTTTTATTGTAGCTCCTCCCCTGAAGGACATTGTTTAGAAATTTTGGTTTGTTATTCACCTCTATAAGAGTGTACTGGATTTGATTGCAAAAGCCAATACAGGGATATTTAGAGTATGAGACTTGGATCACAATGGGTAATAGCTAGGTCACAGTACTCAATTAGTCATGGGTGAAGACTGTAATGCATGGAAGAGGCAGAGGGTGCTGGATACTGCTGGGTCATTGAGAAGTTGAACTGGTTTCCCCATTTTGCTTTCTGAGGAATAAACTTGTTTTAGAGAAAGTTTATAGGCCATGTTTTTTTAGAAGGCATACTAAGCAGCCACTTTTTCGTTGAAGTGACTGGCCCTTCTGTTGCACTACGCGTCATGCAAAAGTGAAATTTTAGGCTTTTGAGAAAAGAATACCAAGTTTAAATAAAGAAGTTTCCATCATCTTCTTAGAAAGACTGCACTTTTCCCATTAGCAAAGCGGCCAACTTCTCTGATATGTCTTGCACGATGCAATTGACATAGTTTCAGGTTAGAAATATTAAAGATTCTTGTGCCTAGAAGGATAGAAACTTGGGTTGTTTGGCCAAACTCGTTTCTTTCATGCAAGGTTTGCCATCTTTGTACTGGACTCCGTACCGGTGCCATGCTGGTACAGTGTTGGTACGGTACGATACATGATTTTTTTAGCGTACCGAGCATCGGTACATCATCCGTACCGAAAATCGATACCAAATTGGTATGGTACAGTACATCTCGTACCGCCTGATTCGGGTCGGTACAGCGTACCATGCTTTTATGTGACCCCAACACTTATGGCTTCCTGAATTCATTTATTTTCTTTATTCTCGGGGCTTTTGTATGATACCAGCTGTATGAATTTTTTTTTGGATACATTTAGGTATATAAATTTGCTGTAAGAGTTCCTCAAGAGTAAATCCGATCAGAAAATAAAAGGTTGCGATTGACCCTCTCTAGACTCTGTATTCTAGCAGATGCAATACTTCGCATCATTTTTAAATATATATAAGAAAATTAGAGAATTTGCTGCTTTGACCAGCACAGAGCCCATATATAATAACGATTTCTTCTAAATACTTCGGCGATGACTCCTGACCTTCGATGGTTGTAATGACTCCATTAATTGGCTGTCAAATGTTTTTCGCTATTAATTCCTGTTTTCTTGATTTCATTCCCTGTTTCACTGTGAAACCAATCTAAACATACGTTCTTGCAAGAATGAAAGCTATACCTAAATCAAAATTTCATGGTGCGATACCCTAATTTGCATTATTTTTCCCACCTAAATAAAAAAATCCTGGTATGATATCCTAATTTACAATAATTTTCGCAAACAATATATAGTTAAACTCAAGTGTTCCTCTACACTGAAAACTTTCAAAAAAAAATGACCTTTTGCCCTAGTTTTATTATGACCTTTTGCCCAAGTTTAGGATAGTGTTAGGCTTCTTAATTATACCTTTTGAGTATTTTTATTGCATCTCTTTTACGGGTAAGACAGATGCTTTTGTTACATTTTGGTCTAAACAATACAAGTTTGGCTATAATCTTGTCTCCTTGCTTGCTAACCAAATTTTTAATAGAATGTACTAAAATAATCTACTCAAGGGAAATTTTATAAAATTCTGCTCATTATTTTTCTTTAACCAAGGCATAGTCATGTTTTATCATGTTAAAAAAAATTTCAGGTGCGTGATCTAATGAAGTTGTACTATGAAATAGATGTCCCTCCAGAGCGTCTTCTCTTTAAGATTCCTTCAACTTGGCAGGTGAGAGATACCTGTCATTCATTCCCTAATTCCCCTAGCTTGAAAGGTTAAAAATATGTGACATGGTGTAATTTTTGATCTTTGTCTGTTTCATCTATAACCTAAATCTTCATTTTCGACTCAGGGGATAGAAGCTTCACGGGTTCTGGAATCTGAAGGAATACAAACGCACCTGACATTTGTTTACAGGTATTTGTATGGATTTTTAACATATAGTTTTTTTTGTATCAGAAAAAGGCAGTTAAAACTATTCTTAGTTTTCAAGTATATATTCCAAACATGATTCGCTAACAAGTGGAAACATTTGTACCCTATTATCTCCTTTTGATGACATCCATATTGATTCTTGATTTGCAACTTCACCTTATCTCCATTGCTCTGTAGTGGAAGTAAATGGAGGGTTTGCTGACATCAACACTGCCTTTCTTGTAACATCCATGAAATAAGGTGCAGAAGTTTATATGTTTAAACACTTGAAATAGATCTTATTTGCCCTTGAGGTGAATTAAGGTGTAAGTTGGCAGGATTGCTGATGCTTGGTGGCAGAAAGGTGCAGAAGGAACCAGGGAAAGAGGTCCATCTATTCGTGTTTGCAGAAAACCTATCCAGCTTAGCCACAAACTTTTTTTCCAGCTCGAGATTGTATAAAACAAATTTATTCAATGCCAGGCTATGCCCATGTACGTCACCAAGGCAGATAACGATTCCATTCAGATGGCTTATCCTTCTGAGTCTTGGTAGTCATATCAGACTCCTCACTTCTACTTGTCTATGGTTTATCTATGGTTTGAAGATCATCTGAATCACAAAATGCAATGTCCCAATTTGCCCTCTGATTTTAGCCCTAGTTGACATCATCCGTTACTGCCTGTGAATCTTAAGCTACTCGAGAATGCCTTCAGATCCTTTCATAGCTCAGCTCTTTCATGAAGAAGGTTAATATAATTAAGCATTTTGACGGAAAAAAGTTAATATAATCAGTGCTAGTAATCATCTAATTATCGTTGTTGATTACAGAAATGCCTTTTTTGACAAATTACAATTTTATTTACTGTGTCCTTCCAAAAATTTCTTGCTTTAGAAGACCTTTCCTGCCCATACCTAATGTGCAGTTCTTAGTGAGTTTATCACTTGCCTTCTTCCTACATTTCAATTGGGACCTCTTGACATTCCAAGACCTATTGCAACGAGGATAATGAGAATGAGCAGGCCTACCATGGCTAGCAGTTCCTCTGGTCTTTACTGCAGGAAGTGATAATCCATTGTCTCCTAGTCTCACCCTCATTTTTCTTCTCACAACTATTATGGAAAAGAACATCCCAATTTGCTGGTTCGAAATATGGAAATTTGTTATAAAGGTTTTTTCCTGTTAGAGTTCTAACATGTTTTTCTCTTTCTAACCTGCCTCCAACACTTAGTAATCACTTCATGTTTCCATGCCTGACTTCTATTTTTCAAGATGCCCTTTTGCAATTTCAGTATTGCTGAGCAAAGTGAATCTCTTACAACCTAAGATAGCAGTAAGCTCAGATATCTGCATGCTTTATCCAATTTTCAATGACTTTACTGCTGTAGATTCTGCAATCATTTTTGCAATGTTGTGTATATGACATTATTGTGAGGACTTTCTTTCGGTTCAGCTGATTTGGTCTTGTATCTTTTCGCATATATTAGATGCCCTTACCGTAATATTGCCTTGCCAGTTTGCCTTGTGCATAGGGTCTTTATTGGTCTCTCAGAATTTTGTAAGAACCATTTGGGAATCTTCTGTTCCTCTAAATGTTGAATTTGAGGATGCTAAGCTGTCTTTTTCCCAAAGCATCTTTTCTACCATTTTAACCCTTTCCTACTTCCATGGCATTTTTTTGCATGTCTTAGCAGATAGGTAGAGCTTCTTTTCCTGATTGCTTCTCAATCCACATTAGGGTGCTACCATGCTAGGATACCTCTTGCTTGATAGTACACATTCTTTACAAATTGGTAATTCAAATGATGATCTCTCATACCTCATGTTCACTACTTCTACTTCTTCACCATCAAATTCTATAAAAAAGAGATCTAGGAGTTCCTTTAAAGCTTTCACCTTCAAATAGACAGATAAGCAAATAACTACCTCATGCTTCTAGAGATCTGTTTATTCGTGTATGGGGCAGACATGAGACTCTCAGTAATCTGCATATGTTGGTTCTAATTAAATAAGCAGAGATAGGTTTGAGAACCTCGACCAATTAGTTATAGTGCTCCCTTCAATTTCTGATTCATAGTGGCTCCACATTTCACATTCATTCCGTTGACATAATGTTCATCAGCATCCTGGTCCTTAGATTTCATCCTAGAACAAACAGCAATTTTTTTACTCCTCGCCCCTTGAAAGAGCCAATATAGTGCGAATAACAGCCAGAAGGTTGTCCAAATTGTAGAGCATCTAATTATACTTCCTATATGGGACTTTATTTATGAAGCTTTCTCTTATCCCTTGGGTCGTAGAAGCTTAATCTCCTTAGCAATGGTTCAGTCAACATATGCTTCTCACCGAACCTTTTCTTATTAGAGGAATTGCTTTTTTTGGTGTTTGATAGCTGGCACTTATTCCTTTACTATATCGATATCATAAACGGGCATTTACTGTATTTCATGCCTATACATGTTGCTAATCCATTTTTTTTAATCACATCTTGCATGTTATCTACAGATTTGTCAATCTTGTTACTTTCTAGGGTGCAATTGACAGTAATTTCTTATTAATATTGTCAAAAATGATGTCATATTCATATTCCTACATATGTCAATTATTTCAGCCATAACTAGGGCACCCTTGATGCACTAAAATAAAATCATAGATCTGACAATCATATAGCTTGCACTGCCTTCTACTTTCTCTTAAGCTTACTGAGCATTCAAGGTAGATAACAAGTGATGTAATTTCCAGGCACAACTTAATATTTCACAATTTGTACATTATGGTGAACTATTTAGTAATTGACTGCTTCAGTCATCCTGGTAAGGTGATTGGGTTTTACAATAAGTAACTCTAACTGAGCTTGGAAATTTTGACGATCATGTTCCCTTGATGTTTCTGTTTTCTGAAATAGTTCTAATCGATACAGTTCTTGATGTCCTTGTTCTAATGATGGTTTCAATATCCTTGTGCAGCTTTGCTCAAGTAGCAGCTGCAGCTCAAGCAGGCACATCTGTCATCCAAATATTTGTCGGTCGCATTAGGGTAATTCTTCGTATCAATGTGTGCATATTTTAGATAGCGGTAGAATATAGTTGTGATGAGATTTATTGCAGGATTGGTCTCGCAATCATTCTGGTGATCCTGAGATAGAAGCTGCTTGCAAGAAAGGAGAAGATCCTGGACTGGCTTTGGTCAGTTCCATCTTTTTCTTTTTTTAGTTCTTGTTATCTCAAAGATGCATTTCTGAATTCTTTGTATAATATATATTTTGCTTAACAACTTCAAATAGGAAGATCCATTCTAATATGCCGTTTTGGAGCTTTTTTCTCCACATTAATTCATCATGCTTAGTAGATGTAGTGGTACTGCTAATTGGCTTTCTAACTCTGAAATGAGAATTTCATGTAAAGTGTATATCAATTATGATGTGAATTTAATTTGGGAAGAAGTGGTCATCTACTGGGTAAAAGATTTATAATTGATGATTGTGCATGCTCTTGTGTGCATTTGCAATCACATGTTCACCAAGATAACTTTTATTAATGTTCTTCTATGCTCCAGCTCCATCACCAGCCACCCTTACATTCATGTATGTTCTTCCTGTGGGGATCGCATTTAAGACTGTTGCATCTTATAGTGTATAATAATCAGGTTACTCTGGGGTTACACTGGATGTAGTTGTTCTCATCTGATGAAAAGTTACCCAGTGTGCTAACAAGGATGGGGGGTGTTCAAAACAACTCTTCAAAGGTGATGAATTATGCTTGCTGTTTTGTATGATGAGATAGATGGGATGACTTCTAACATGATGGTACAATCTATCTAAATTGTATAGAGGAAGCACTTAAATAGGCTATGGACCATCATGCATTAATTTGCTTCAAAAATATGTTCTAGTAATAGCTCCATGAGTAGGGCAGTGAGTTTACTTATTCAGCTTAAAGTAGATTTTTGAATATGTAACCATGGAAACGGCCAAAAAGACAAATTTTTGGCTGAATTCTCTTTAGATTTTTGATTGTCTATTTATGCATGTTTAGGTAACAAAAGCATACAATTACATTCACAAATATGGGCATAGATCAAAATTGATGGCAGCGGCAATCCGCAACAAACAGGATATATTCAGCCTTCTTGGGTAAGTTCAGTTCTCATATATTTTGTTTGTATGTTGCAATTGTTGTTCTTAGAGTTCATTATGAACTAAACTCAGTTCTTTGTTGTTAGGGTTGATTATATAATTGCACCTCTGAAGATATTGCAGTCTCTCAAAGAATCTCTCACCTATCCTGATGAGAAGTACTCATTTGTTAGGAGGATGTCTCCTAGTTCTGCCACCGCATACAGTTTTAGTGAAGAAGAGGTAAGATTGGTTGTCTTTTTCAATTTTGGAAAGATTCCTAGCAGTAAGTCTTTTATTTTCGTAAGATTCCTAACAAGGGACCACCTTGATACATACCCTACATTGATAACGACCCCATTCAAGGAGGGAGCTTTATCGTTTTATGACCAATGTTTGTAATACACAACCATTGTCCCAACAAATTAGCAGGTTCATGTTGCAAAGTTTTCTGGTTCTGAAAACAAGTTCTGAAAATGTAGTCCTACACACACTGAAAGCAAGTTCTGAACATGTAGTCCTACACAGTCAAATTTCTTTTCCTTGTTCACACATGCACACACGCACGCTGGAAACAAGTTCTGAACATGAAGTCCTACACAGAGTCAAATCTCTATTCCTTGTTCTGCTATGCTGTTAGCGTGCTGTCTGACTTCATATTGTCTACAAATAAAGACTGAAGAAATTATGTTCTGGCAAACCAACATGCCATGAGTCAGGCAAACACTGTCTGAGTTCGTATTCTCTAGAAATAAAAACTATGAAGAAATTATGTTCCGGCAGACCAACATGCCATGAGTCAGGCAAATACTGTATGAGGTCGCATTCTCTACAAATAAAAGCTATGAGGAAATTTTTTTCCGGCAGACCAACATGTCATGTCATTATTTGCCTGATCACACACACACACTGAAAACAAGTTCTGAAGATCTAGTCATTTGAGACACTCATTATTTGCCTCTCAGAGTTTATATTCTGAACAAATAAAAATTATGAACAAACTATGTTCCAGGCAGACCAACATGCCATGAGTCATTATTTGCCTGATCGCTCTCGACACATACACATGGGAAACAAGTTCTGAAGATCTAGTCATTTTAGACACACTCATCTCTTTTCCAGGTTCCACCATGCTGTCAGAGTACTGTCAGAGTTCATATTTTGTACAAATAAAATCTATGAACAAACTATGTTCTGACAGACCAACATCCCACGAGTCATTATTTGCCTGACCACACACATGCAAAGCACATCCAAGATAAGGCTGACCAATTAATCATTGGTCTAACTACAGCCTGGGGCCCGTGCTTTCATTAGATGTGAATGTGTAATTGGTAGAACCTAGAATTTTATTGCCATTTTTGGTACTGCTTCACACATCCGTGCGTGCCCATGCGCACATTTATATAAAAAGCACATCCAAGATAAGGCTGAATAATTAAGATTATGACTCATTTGTCCTCTAGTGTGGGACCTGTGCTTTCATTGGATGCCAATGTATAATTGGTAGCACTTAGAATCTAATTAGCATTTGCTCTCATTAAGGTACAGAATCACATTGCTCTCCTTTTTTTGGTACAGCTAGTGAAGTTGGACCAAGAGAGCTTTTCAGCAGCTATGGGACCTGGGGCTAAAGAGCTTTTGGCTGCCGGACTGGAAGGGTATGCGAACCAAGCACAGCGCTTGGAGGAGCTTCTTGGGAAGATATGGCCGCCCCCTAATGTGTAGTTTCTCTTTTATGGGAGCTCTGAGATATTAGTGGAAATAATAAAGTGACTTGGCCTGTCAAGATGGAACTCTTCTTGGCGCTGCTCAGCGTCCTAGTTGCCTTTCTTCTTCCGCTGTATTAAATTTTTGATTACACACCATGTGTTACCAGAGAACAATCACTCTGATGTAATTCACCACGGGATGTTGCACTACAATGCTTTATTTTACGAGTAACTCATTCTTGGCGTTGGGGCATTTTTAACCCATTCAGGATACAAAGATTATCTCAGGTGAAAGAGTGATTTCTGTTTGATTGAATTCAGATTTTAGACCCAGGCACAAGAAAGACATGAATTTAAAACGAAAAAATCATTTTATTTGCTGTTGTCCAAGACCAATTATTTGTCGTTGATTGAGCATAGATTCGATGAACATAATTGTTGCTGCTTCGTGGAATTGTGGTAGTTTGCGAGGTTTGAAAACTCTTGATTCAGACTTGACGTGACCGCTACTGATTGTTTTAGTGGGCAAGCCAACTCAGCAACTCTGATGAGCTATGCTTCTCCATGCGTATCGATGTGGCTAAATTGCTTAAATCTAGAAATATCATTTGATTAAAAGAAATGGAAGATTGACAAGTTTCAACTCAGATGGGTCATTCTAGACTTGGTATGTTCGGCTATGCTCGGTTAGAGCCATGTTTCTTGTCCAAAGTCAACCAAGTCGCATTATTTTTAACTAATGAGACTGAAAAGGGATGATTCAAATTAGTTGTGTCATGAGTGAGCTCATCAAAATTTCCAACCTTAATACTGTGACAACAAACTCCATAGCCTCTGTTTTCAGTTACCCACATGTGGGGACCGGCAGCATGATGCTTCTTCGTAGCCGGCTCGTTCATTCAGCTAAATTAAATTGCTAGCAAATCAGTGATGGCTCCTGATTATTTTAAAAACATTTTTTGTGGGAACTTTAGGTTCGACAAGATGGTGGAATAATTTATGCCCAAAACTTAGCCGGTCATTTGCCAACTATAGATAATAATCAAACATATTAGATCAAGATTTGGTTAATTAATTTATATATATATATTGGCCACTTGACACCCATATAAGAGGTCGGATATTTTTTTTTTTTGCTGGAATTAATTTCCTAAGGATGAAAAATGCCTTCCTTAGGATGAAAAATCGTTGGCCTGCTTCAATTGATGAGTATAGAGGTGGGCGAATTTTGGGTGGCTGAGCTTCCCTACAGCTCAAAAGAAAGAGAGAGATAGAGAGAGAGAGAGAGAGAGAGAGAGTATAGAGGTGGATGAAAGAGTACAAAGCCCTAGCTCAATAATTGAGCTAAACACTGGCCATATTGAACAAGCCACACGCAAATGGAATAACAAGACCTCACAAGAAAGAAACTACTGGTTCTGGTGATGCCCAGTGGTACAATTATTGCCTAATATTCGAGACTTGGATTCTTCTAAACAAAATTATGCACGTCCCACTCTGATGTTAGTGGCCTGTTGAAGTCCAAACCTCTGGGTCAGGTATATGTGCTGTAGTAGGATCGAAATTCCAGCTACGCCAGATATAGATCTAGTGGAATTGGACCTGCCCTATGGGAGTTGAATGTGGCTAGATCTAACAATAAAATTGCTGAAAAATTCATGGCATTCGGATCCAATTCTAAGCTGGATTCGTTGTCCACGCCTCATGCCTTCCCCCCCCTCTCTCCATCCTGGCTCTTCTACGTGCTCTGTATATGCATTCAAATCCGTACGTAAGTTGTGGGGTTCGGAAGGAAATCAAGCTAACATGGAAGTATCATAGGGATCAGTTTCATTGCCCGAATCCTCCTCGTGGCTTCAATGTCAGAAAAAGATAGTACTTGACACGTGGCAAATGACAGGGGTTGGGTTATCCGCGTGGACGGTGGTGGCCATGGCAGTCGATCTCTCTTAGCCCCGTGCATCGGTGTCAAGATCTTATCTCCGTATCCACCAAAAGATATGGAAGCGATATCTCCACGTCATGCCAATAGGCCCGCTATCATTGTGTTAGGTTCTTGGGATCGACTTGAGAGAGAGAGATGCCCTGGAAACTGAAACTACATTTCTGCACTTGTGACCAATCAAGAAGGACTACAAGTCTACAACTGCAGAAATAACCCAGCCAGCGTGCAGTAGATGATCCATGAGAAAGAGAGAGGCTTGTAAATTAAGAAGAAAAATTTAATATCTGTTTTTTTTTAATTTGAGTGCCATTTGATAATTAATACAGATATAAGGTTGTTCTTATGTTTTCATCCAAAAATTAACCGATAAACTGTAATAAATGATCCAAAGTATAAGGTTGATCAAGATTTCGTCAATCATTTCAATGCCATACTTGATTTGCACTCAACTACTCTTTTCTGCAATCAATTTTACGGGTTGCTTCTTCTTGTTTAGCTGTAAGTTATTATTTCTTCTTTTGTTTTCTTTCTTTATGATGTTCTCATCCTTATTATAATTTTTAAATCTTTAAATGCTTGCGATCTTTGATTTACCAATTTTGTATTTTCAGAAAGCAAGTTATTAAAGATTCAGGCGTGGTATCATTAGAATATTAGATGTAATTTATAAACGGACTAGGCTAGCTCCAATGACTTTGGGATTAACTCTAGCTTTTTTTTATTTTCTATTTCATTGCCATTGCACAGGTGCAGACACGTAGACAGGATTTGATATATAAAAAGTAAGCGTTCTATTTATCCAGTCCATATATGTGGCCCGCTTTCGGATTAAGCTAGGATAAGGTCGGATTATCCTGAAATGTTGTTCAAATGAAGGCACGTCAGCCACATGAGAAATGCCGGGGAGCGTCGGCGGGTCCCACGAAAAAAAGCTTCTCGCCAATAAGTGACCCTAATTCGGTGTTTTTAGAACAGCTCATCTCTCAATTATAGCAAGAGCTCTCGTGTACGTTGTGCCAATCCTCCACTTGTCACAAGACCCATGAATTCCTATCATATGACTGAATAACGCCAGGGAGCATACGTGGACGTTGGCCGACCTGTCCCTCCCTGACTCTATGATTATTGGACAGCCCTCCGGCGGGCGACCAATCCAAATCCAATCCGTTGCAATTATCGCCATCTTTGAGACCTGCCGGGGCATCAGATGACAAATTAGGATTTTTTTTTTTCCTTTTTATTTGTATCAAGTTCGCTTTAGGATGGTTCCAACTTCTTCTTCTTTTTTTTTTCTAATAAGTGTGCGTTTCTTAACAGATTTTTTTTATGAATATCTATTTAAACATCGAATTTTATATGAATATTCTTTCAAAATTGATATATGCATTTTTATCCTCATAAAACACTTATTTTACTATTTTATCTATTTTTTATTCTTAATTTTGCATACATACCCACGCCATCTAACACCATTAAAAAATTAACAGTTTCAAATTAAAATAACTAAAATATTTTTAATGGATAGATGTGTAAAAAAAAATATTTATGAAGTGATCGCAATGAAGAATAAAAAAATAATTTTAATATTTTATTTTATTTTTAATTAAAATAATATGATTTTTATTAACGGTGTACATTTATACAAAAATAGTATTTTATATAGATATAAAAATAAATATAATTTTTTTTAAAAAATATTAATATAAATTTAATTTTTAGAAGGTAATAATGCAAAATATATATATATTTTAAACAACCGTAAGTTTCTGAATATTTTATACTCTCCTTCCCCTCTTATATGGCACATGCCTTCTTTTTTTTCTTTTTCTTTTTTTTTGTGGTACATGCGACATGCCTATTGAAACGGCCCGAACAGCCAAGCTGGCGCCACGTGAAATTGGAACCGTCCCAAGCTCGCAGCATTTATGCAGAAGAATTATTTTAAATTAATTTGAGCCAACGACTAAAGACAAAGTCTCAAGGCCGCTTTGCCATCCATGTGCCCTCTACAGTCTACTTCCAGCCTATAAAGCTAGCCGAGAACGTACACTTGAACCGGCTCCTTAATTGGTCCCCGTGCACCCGGAGAGGCAACCAACCAGTTCACGGCCCTCGTCTTTCTCTCTCTCTCTCTGAGAGCTTAATTCTAGCGATCACGTCCCCCTTTGTTCTCCAATCTCCACCACTCCCAGTACTCATTCTCTCTGCACATAATATATATGTTCTCATACTGCTGCAACAACAATATTATAGTCTAAATTTACACCTGTTCCTTCTTCATCCTTCCATATCCATGGACGTCGCAGATCTCGAGTCCCCCATCTTCATCCCCTATTCCTACCCTCCGTTACCACAAGTGGAGGACTGCGATGACTCCACCATTCCCAACTCTTCTCATAAACCTCCGAGGGGGGCCTTAAGGCTGGTCTTGCTTGGCATCACAGCCATAACGCTGCTGGGCCTCGTCTCTCTCTTCTACCATGGCGGCGGACTGAGAGGGGAATTGGAGTTCGATCCGGCACGAGAGACACCCGTGGACCGGTGGACAGTGTCCCGGGGCACGGCCGAGGGCGTGTCGGAGAAGTCCAACGGGCCGATCCTCGGCGCTACCCCGGCCTACCCCTGGACCAACGTCATGCTCGCCTGGCAGCGCACAGCCTTCCACTTCCAGCCCCAGAAGAACTGGATGAATGGTTCCTTCCTTAACTTTCTTCTCCCTTCTCGTTCCCTTCTTCCTTCTTTACTTCAAAAATAAATAAATAAATAAACAGAATAGGAGATGTCCATACTAATTCTTATCTTTTCTTCTTCGCTTTTCATCTCCCATCTCCGGGGAATCTCACTCGCGTTGGCTTCCGTGCGTCAGACCCTAATGGTAAGAAGATTTAATAAGAAAAAGATGAACTGTTTTCCACACCTTTTGGTGTACTGTTTTTTTTTTTTTTTTTCTTTATGGGATTTGTGTTCTGTTTTGGGGATGGAATCATGGGAATGAATTGTGACCGTCGGATTGGATTTGATTGTTAACTAATGGATCGCAGGGCCGATGCTTTACAAGGGGTGGTACCACCTCTTCTATCAGTACAACCCGGAGTCGGCCGTGTGGGGGAACATCACGTGGGGGCACGCCGTATCACGTGACCTCGTCCACTGGTTCTACCTTCCCCTCGCCATGGTTCCCGACCACTGGTACGACGCCGGCGGCGTCTGGACCGGCTCCGCCACCCTGCTGCCGGACGGCCGGATCGCCATGGTCTACACCGGTTCGACCGCCGATTCGGTCCAGGTCCAGAACCTCGCCTTCCCGGCCGACCAGGACGACCCGCTCCTTATAAGATGGAACAAGTACGAGTCCAACCCGGTTCTCGCCCCCCCGCCGTGGATCGGGCCGACCGACTTCCGCGATCCGACCACGGCCTGGTACGTGCCGACGGAGTCGGCCTGGCGGCTTGCCATCGGAGCCAAGGACGCGGACCACAAAGGGATCGCGCTGGTGTACCAGACCAAGGACTTTACATCTTACGAGCTGCTGCCGGGCTTGCTCCATGGGGTGAACGGGACAGGGATGTGGGAGTGCGTGGACTTCTACCCGGTGTCGACCGGGTCGGCGGTGGGGCTGGACACGTCGACCGGGCCGGGGCCGGCGGTGAAACACGTGCTGAAGGCGAGTCTAGACGTTAACAAGCGCGACTACTACGCGATCGGGACGTACGACGGCGACAAGGGGACTTGGACGCCGGACGAGCCGGAGATGGACGTGGGGATCGGGCTGAGGTACGACTACGGCAAGTTCTACGCGTCGAAGTCGTTCTACGACCCGGTGAAGGAGAGGCGAGTTCTGTGGGGTTGGACCGAGGAGACCGATAGCGAACGGACCGATCTCGTGAAGGGCTGGGCCTCCCTGCAGGTAAAAGTGAACGTCCCTTTTTCGTTAAGATTTTGTCCGTGTTTTACTTGGTGGATTCGCGAGGTGGCATGGGACACGGGTCGTATCTTTCGCGCGAAAGAAGGATTCACCTTCCTTCGCCAGAATCCACCGTTGGATCCCGCAACGGGGGATTCGAGATCTTTGCAGGTGGATTCATGGAGGAGTTCGGATGCTTTGAGATGTATGCTGGGCATGATCCGACGGTCATTCTTTCGCACGAAAGATACAATCCGAGCCCGGTAATATGTCAGCTTGAAAAGTCAAAATATCGTCAATCCGTCGTCCTTGTTTCTTAAAAATATTGAGGCCCGTGTTAATAAAGAAAATAGGCGGATTAGACAGACGTAGGAAACTGAGACACTTCAATTTGCTACCTTGTGCATGCTACACCTGGCACGCTATGAATACTAATCCTATCTACCTAGTTGATGGATAATAATTTAGAAATGGACCTCTTTGGCCGCCTTTGAAAGTGAAATAAAAAGTTTAGGATAACTAAACTAAATAAATCATGTGGAAGGAGAAAAAATATAAATTATTTTATTTTTTGTTTGATTAAACTATTTTTGGAATTAGTGGATCAATGATGTAGTTGGAGACAAAGTAAAAGATTTAAGTTGCATCATTTTTTTCCAATTTTGTCTTTTCTAGAAAAATTGTTCCATATGTTTAAGTGATCTGTTTGTCTAAAAGACATGAAACATGTGGGTGAAGAGATTTATATTTCTCTTTCTTCTACTTCGAAGGGCAGCATTAGTATTTGACACGTACACGGTAGATAAGTAGATTCTTACCTGATCGGCGTGTCCGGCCATATATGACTCTTTTTTAATTGGATAGAATGCCGTACAAGTAAGTAGATAAGTAGATTCTTACTTGATCGACTTGTCTTGTTTGAACAAGCAATAGATAAAATTATTTAAAAATAAATCACCATACTCTTCCATGCTGATCAATTTTCTTTTTCTTATTTAATTACAATTTTATGGCAATTCCCACAGGCTTTGCATTAGGCTTAATTGTTATCGAATCGAAGGGTTTTGATTGCAGTAGCAAAATAACTAGTATAGTATTTATTTATTTTTGAATCAATAAGTTTATAGGCTTTGTCCAATGTACCGTCGTGGGCGATTATGGAATCGGATAATTGTCAACTCATTAACTTCCAAACATAACTGGTAGATAGACGATGAGTTATCATCATATTCTTCCTAGTGAAGTGATACTCATCATTTTTGCACACTTGATCCCCAGTAATTAGTAACTATAACTTTACCCCGTCAAACTGGCCGGGACTGCAGTTGTCGCCCGAAATCCATGATTCCCCATGAATTATCCCTTAACTCTATCTAGTTTGACACCACAGGCCATTCCAAGGACGATCCTATATGATGACAAGACGAAGAGCAACCTAATACAGTGGCCAGTTGACGAGGTGGAGAGCCTAAGATTGAACAGCCAAGAATTCAGCAACATCAAACTTAGCACAGGATCGGTGGTGCCATTGAACGTCACCGAAGCCACGCAGGTAGTAAATCTTCATGCGCTCTTGTGCTAATATCTCCTCGTGTCACTCCTGATCACGGGTAGGCAATCTGCATCGCAGGTGGACATCGAGGCCGAGTTCGAGATAGACTCATCGGCCTTGGAACGGGCTGTCGAGGCCGACGTCGGGTACAACTGCAGCACCGGCGGCGGTGCTGCCGGGCGTGGTGCATTGGGACCCTTCGGATTGCTTGTGTTGGCTGATCCGGACCTGAAGGAGCAGACCGCAGCGTATTTTTACCTCGGCAGGAGAACCGATGGCAGCCTAAGGACATTCTTCTGTCAGGATGAGCTGAGGCATAGTTCCTGCTTGCTCTTTTTGTTGCTCCTTGATATATATACATATATACACTAATGGGATCTGACTGTTGGTAATTTGCTAAAACGTTCGCAGGTCATCGTTGGCAAATGACCTTGTGAGGAGGGTTTACGGCAGTGCGGTTCCCGTGCTCGATGGTGAAAGCTTGACAGTGAGGATTCTGGTAAGCTGGATTCTTTGGATAATGAATCTGTGGTAGTAATTGGTTTATCTTTAAATTTTCTCCCATGGTTGAAATGGAGAGCTGTTGCTCGGCATTTTATCAATTAGCTTGGATGGTATCACCGGCAGGGATTCAATTCACAGTATGCCACGGTTTCACGAGCATTAGGCTAGGTCTGCTCTAGGATTAGAGTTTTGGCCGAGATGAAGGGGTGCAGCTGTGAAAGGGTAGGCTGTGGAGTTAGGAACCCCCTAATCATTCTCCAAAAAATAAAAATAATAGAAGTAAACATGGATCTAGACATCAGCATTGTGTCCATCAACTGTTCAAATTTATGTCTTTCTGGCACTTTTGGTTGTCTATGCTTAATAGAACGTGATGTGTCAAAATCAGGACACGTAGCATAATATTTTTAAACCTACAACCTTTTTCTCATCCCCGTGGGTTAGGACAGTGGGCCATCTTCTCACCTACTAGGGTTTATGAAGTTGATATCAATCAGTTACAATCAAATCCTTCATAAAATTATTGAGGCTAAAAAAAAAAGTCTTGCCACAAATCCTAATAACATGTGTCATGCATGACACATCATGCTATCTTGTTTAATGGCTGTCCAGGTAATAATTTATTAAATGCTGCATATTACTGTATGGTGCAAATCACTACCATTTGTCGATCGGCAGGAAAGATATTTCTAGCATTTCCTAAACTATAACACGGTGGAAGGTAAAGTCTGGTTTAGGAACTCCATTCATCTTTGGTACAAAACATAAGGGGGTCCACTATTCTTGTATCTAGTTAGAAGCTAGCATCTCACTGCCCGCTGGTAAACAGCTAATTAATGCTTGAAGATAGGATGAGTTCTCACACCATTTCAATTCATCATAGGTGGATCACTCCATAGTAGAGAGCTTTGCTCAAGGTGGGAGGACAAGCATCACATCACGCGTCTACCCAACGAAAGCAGTTTATGATGCGGCGAGAGTATTTCTTTTCAACAACGCGACCGACGCTTCCATGATCGCCAGATCACTCAAGATATGGCAGATGGACTCTGCATTCCTTCATCCGTACTCAGCCCAGACTGAAGAGCTCGCGATTTAATCTCCTTCAGCCTTCAACAGCTTCAGTTCTCCAGCGAGCTACCAAATAATCCATGTTCCATGCATGTCATCTCGTTATCTGCATCCGCTAATGCCATTTGTCGAGATATTCATAATAGAGTTGTATATGGTCCCATTGGAAAAGCCTGTAGAGTTTTTTTTTTTTCCTTCCTTCACTTTGGCAGTATTTGTAAGCCTATTATATATCATATTTGTCCTCAGTCCTCTCACCTTATGGGTCAGAGTCTGGTGGCAATTTCCTTTACATATGTTCCGCTTTGGTCTTGGTGGATTGCTCAAGCGTGCAGTTTGATTAAAAAACATTTATTTCGCATTCTATAATTACACATGCCTTCAACTGATGTTTTAAGTGGGTGAGTGAGAGAGATTTGATAGAGCTTCCTCCTCTAGAGAGGACTATAAGCGAGGGTTCTAACATAAATATTTGATATTAATTCCTTTTCTAGGGTTCTTGGTGCCCTAATTAAATGTCAATGAGACTAGCATTCATGATGGTGATGCATTATTCTAGTATCTAGCTTGAGTGAATCTTGTTAACACGTTTTCTTTTCCGTACAATAATACAAAGTGGGCACTTTGCTGAAATTAATTATTTCTATATATTCGTGCTGTCGTGTGAGCTGAGTCATGCCATGTTGGTCATACGTATCTAAGGAAATAGATGTTTTAAGTTTTATATCATTAGTGGTGTACCCTAATTGCTTACAGTCCATTCTTGCTTCGTCAAAGTGAATAGGAATGTTTGTCCTCGCCCAAAAGACTAATGTTTAGGACCACATCACGTGTCACATGTGCTGATGGCTGCAGACCCAAAATAATGGAGGCCAAACCTGACGTGCACGACCCGTGTTCCTAAGGGGGCGTTTGGTAACCCCAACAGGATCCTCACGGTGATTCAAGATCCCCGGTGATTCGAATGCTGGGATGATTTGATCTCCGGTGATCTAAGATCAATGTGCTTGGTAGGTCATGGTCCAGTGATTAAAAATTTCTGGATATCCATGAGTAACTTGTTTGGTATGGTGCGGAAATTCAAGATCACTGGCTACATAATACCGTAAATACCCTTGATATATCTTAGATGAATTTTTTATGTATTTTTAATTCTCATGAATTAAAAATATAAGTCAATATACTAATTTCTATAATAGCTCCATAATTTTATCACATATTCTACTTTTAGTAGCCCTTATCATATATTTATTAATCATATAAAATATATTATAATAAAATATTAATATATTTATGAATATATTCTATAAAAATATATTTATTACTCCTATAAATTATTAATCTTATAAAATATGTTATTTTTCATTATAGAATTAATATTTTTATTTATACTTATAATAGATTTTTTAATACTAATATTTATTTTGATTAGAAAAATAAGGTAAATAGGAGTAATATAGTAATATATTAAATATTTTCATTATATAAATATAAAATATAACAATATATTTCTACTAGAATTTAAAATTATTCTTCAATAATAATAGGATAATAATATGATTAGTAATATATTATAATATAATACATATCATTAATATAATATATAATATCAATAATATATATATATATATATATATATATATATATATATATATATATATATATATATATATATATATATATATATATATATATATAACATTGATATAATATATTGATGGTATATTGATATATCCATTTTTTTGCTAACTTGAGGGGTATTTTTGTCTTTAACTTTCAATCCAGGATCACTGCCCTGGGGTGATCTTGGATTTCCGACCTCAAGGACGGGTATCCCATCACCGAGTTGGGGGATGATTTGAGGAGTGGAGGTGATTTAAGATCACCGCCACGTAGGATCACCGTGGTGCAACCAAACACGGTGATCTCATCACCTCCACCCACATCACTCTTGATCCTAGGACGATCACCCCATACCAAACGCTCCCTAAGTTTCTAATTCCGAACCTGCTTGATAGCCAAGGAACGCCGATAATTTTGCCTCTCTCAAGCTTCTATTCCCAAATTGACATTGATGCTATTGCACGTAATTGCTGCCTGAGCTAGCGAAAGATTAAAATCTACCCAAGAATTCGCATGATTGGCTGAAACTGATACAAATGGATGAGGCGTCCACGAGTCTTGGGGTAGTGCTTCATGTTTTTCAGATGCTTTTACAAAGAGAAGCAGCTTGGGCTTTCAACATCATAATTTCTGCAAAAACTCCAGCTTGTCCTCGTTTTGTTAAATCTGGACTCCATCTTTTATCGTCTTGTCTGTTGCATATGGAGCTGTCGGATTGGGGGCAATCCCCCCGGTTTTTACTGGAAGAATCCAAAAGACATTAAGACTTAAAGGCCAGGAAATGGAGATAAGGATGAGCTAAAATTAATGCTACTTGGTCTTTTAGAACACAGCCAACTTTGTCAGTTCTCGAACCTCGTCATGCAAAGCTCAGAAAAGCAATGGAGAAACGAATATTTCTTTCCAAAGAAATTTAAGCTTATAAGCTTGGAAGGTGATGGACAAAATATTGGCGACTTCGATCTTGGGCTAGATCGATCTTCTTTATTTCGGATATAAACTGAGAATAACTCCGGCGCCCCTGGCCGAAGAGTCAATAGTCGAGAAGCCAAACATCCGAAGAGAACAATTAGCACATGTCGACAAGGACTGACAATTCCAACAACCGACAGCCCTAACAGCTCGCAGTCGTGGCAGCACCACAGCATGCGCTCGACCAACGCTGCACGTCGCCCACGCAAACTGCTCTCGCGCCGCAATCATACTATCGGTCGTTACCTAACCATCAGCGTATTCCACATCAACCCAGGTAACGACAAAACGAGCTTCCCTATATAAAGGGGCGGCTTGGGGACCTCAGGGGGACAAAGGTAACATAATACACAGAGGATGATATTCTACTGAAATTTCTTCCATCTATACTGTTGTCTAAGGGTGCAAATAGGTCGGGTCGGATCATAAGTGACCCCGATCCAACCCAGTTCCTTATTCAAATCTTAATTGTGGACCCAGACCCAACCCAATAGAAGATCGGGCCGGGTCGGGTCCATTGCTAAATTTTTGACCCAACGGATCATTCGGGTCGGGTCGGTCCATGTATAACTCGGACCCAACTCAAAAAAATCGGATCCAGTTCGAGTCAACCCATCCATGGCTTCGCTCTTCCTGCTCTTCCTCCTTGTCGTCCCCTGCGCCGCCCTCTTCATCCTCCACTTGACAGCCGTCGTCTTCCCATGACGCATCCGGATCCCCATCAAGGGCCACCACGTCCTCATCACCGGCAGGTCTAGCGGCACCGGCCTCGCCCTCGCCCTCGCCCGCCGCGCAGCTGCAGAGGGCGCTCGCATCTCCATCCTCGCCTGCAACCCCCACCCCCACCCCCCACCCCCACTACCGCCCGCTTCCAGGAGGCCCACGACGTCATCCAACTCGCCACTAGCGTCGATGCCGCCGCCCTCGCCACCAACGTCCGGGACCCCACCACCTAGCTCGGGCCCTTGAGGAGGCTGGCCCCATCAATGCTCTCATTTGCAACCAGGGCGTGCTCGTGCTTGTGCCCCAGGAACTGGAGGCCGGGTTGCTAGAGGACGCTTCATGGTGGAGCCGTGGAGGTCAACCTCATAGGCTCTCTCCACCTCATTAAAGCCACCCACCTCGATCGCCATGAAGGCTAGAGCAGGGAGACCAGCTTCCCTGCCTCCATCGCCCTCATGTCCTTGCAGACCGGCCAGATCCCATCTACAAGCTCTCCCTCTCTCTCCCTCTCCCTCTCCCTCTCCCACCCTTCCTCTCTCTCCCGTGCCTTCGTCGCCCATCCGATTGCCCCTCCCCCTTGCCTAAGCCTCCTTCACGGTACTAGAAACCCTCATGAGTAGTGAGTCGCGGGCCTCGCAGCCTCGCTTTCTATTTTATAAATGCTCATTCAGCTTTGGGCCTTTGGCCTCTAAGGCATGAGCGTGATTTCAATGTTTACATGGATACAGAGCTTGTGCTAGGCCTTAAGAGAACTTATTTGCACCCATACAGGCCGCAGCTCATAGGCCTAAATAATTTTACAAATTCGAACCAGATCGTGTTGGGGCAGGTCGTAAGATTGAAAACCTAAAATTACTCAAATTTCAAATGGGTCGGATCGGACCCAATTTAGTAAACTCAGACCCAACTTGAAAAATAGAATGGGTCCTATTTTAGGATCCAACCCGGCTCCACAAGTTTTCCAAAATAGATCGGGTCATGGGTCAACCTGACCCATTTATAGCTTTACTGTTTCTCTCTATTCTGATTTAGATATCAGGGGGTCCTCCGTCGGAAACTCTCCGACAAACGGACTTCCACCTTTGGAGGAGTTCCACTTTTTCGTATCTTAGCCAGCTTGTTCAGCTCGTCTCTAGTTGACCTCAAGGTCGTTTAAGCTACACTCCGACCTTGATTCCAGATAAGAGATAAGAAAAAGTAATGATTACTTTTCCAAGATCCTTCTCTTTCAAGTCGGAAAGCCTCAAATTGTGCTCTGATTTTTTTTGCTTAAAGTACAGCGAATATGATTGTCCGCGAGATGCCTTGTGTTGATAAGATCTTCCCGCCGTTTACATAGGCACCCGTTCTTAAAGTATACAAAGTTGGGGATTGGCTACTAGTTTATGTGGGATTATCTGGAGCTCCCCCACAAACAAAAATGGCTTAAACTTCTGAAACTTGAACACTGTGAGCATGCAAATCCTCTGTAGCTTCTCAAGCATGAATATTTACACATCACCGATGGTTGGTGTCCAACATAACACCAATACACACTTAATCAGAGGGTTACCTTAAAGCATTACAGTTCTCAGAATTATGCGTAATCTCGTCTATTATGTCTATTATGGCATATACAATATTGGATATCATAACTGCTACATATTGCATGCACAATTTTAGTATAATTTTTTTATAGAGTTTTATAAAACACATAATCTATTTTTTTATAATATTTTCTGTGGGATTTTGTCAATTTTTCGCGTCCCATGCTGACATCTCATTAATTAAAAACTTTTCCTCAACCCATCGGCCCTCGCCCCTTTTCTTCCCCCCTAATGCCCTATTTTCTTTTGAGGCTCGGAGGGGCTACTCTCTATGTGTCTACCTTGTGTCCACCTCCCGCTTGGATTAGAGACCAGACTCTATAAAAAGGTTCAGGTTCTACTTTTCGTAAAAAAAATTATTGATCTTTTTTCACGACGTCAACCAGATTCTATCATGCACAGATCTTCAAGCACTTTAAACTCTTTCATTCATCTGTTCACACAAATCTCAAAATAGTAATTGCCCAATCCAATGTTGGATTCACGTGAAGGAAAGTGAATGGTTCATCTGCTCGCGGAACTTGAGGTTTATATATACGTGGATAGAATCGGTGCCTTGCCATGGACTGTACCTTGGGAGCCAACCAATGTTCAGTGGTCCAATTAACAATGTCTCCCCCTTTTCTGCTTTGAAAGGTTTATTTTGGGCGTCAGCCCATGAACCTGCGCTGGTGGCCTGGTGCTGTCCATGCAGCGAGCTTGATGTTGGCCGTTAGGTTACCTTTTGAGGGTCAATTGAGCTCCACTCACCGTTTCACAGTAGCCGTGCTCGTGAGGAGATCTTTTCACGTTCTCTTCCCACTTTTAGCGCTTAAAAGTTAAGAAGACGTGGTTACCTTTTAAATTCACGACCAGAAATGCCTTTTACCATCTTTTCCCACTTTTGAGCAAAGCTGTCAATGACTTTCCCTCAAGTTCACTCCGGCAATTTGCTTAAAAGTAAAGTCTAATGCTGCAAGCTGTTTTGGAACTAAAGTTGTGATGATCCGTACGGACATGTATTTTGACCCACATCAGTTATTTACTAGGTAGATCTTGGATACTTATATAGGATTAAAAAATCCAAATAATACCTACCAGTTAGCCATTTTAGGTGAGATCCTATATTATTACAGATGGTATCATAACTGATTCGGCTTATAACCTATGTGGACTAGGGGATACTGTATCACGAATCCATTGGAACAGATCATAGGCTGATCGTTGTGTTTGTGATTAAATTTGAATGGATTTGAACCCTTAGCCTGACGAGGACGTTAGGACTTAAACATGGAGAGTATGTGAGGACCTGTGTAGACATATGTTTAGTTTCATAGCGGTTATTTGCTGGGTAGATCTTGAGTACTTATAAATGATTAAGGAACTCAAATAACACCTTCCGGTTAGCCATTTTGGATGAGATCCTGAATTGTTAGAAAAAATGGTGGTGGCAGGGTCATACTTGTTTCCATTCTTATCATCACTCTATTTAGACATGACTGGAGCCTAAGCAAACTTTTTTGGCATTGTTGGTTTGCTGTTGCCATGCCTTTGATTAACTTCCCAAAGTTACAAATCATTCATTAAGTAAAGATCAAGCAACATATGAAAAGTATATGCTTGTTTTTAAAGTTTGCAAACGCTATTAATCTATAGCAACTTCTCTTTATCTTCAGTAGGTTGTGTTCATGGCTAGTTGAGGAAGTTAAAAGGAAACATTTTTAAAGATTGCCTCGTAGCTAGTAATCCATTATATATCCCCAGCAGATTGCTTTCATTAGCATGCATGCTCCCAAGGAGGCAGCTTAATTTGAAAGTATAGAATTGAAATAGTTCTTGACCGTTATCAAACGTTTGGTCGGATGCTATAACCCTTAGCGGTCGTAGCAAGAAGGATGTCGACCCTCACTTGGATCCCTGATGTATGAATCTTTGGTTCCGCGAGTGGTTTCTTGGTCTATCCTGGAACCTGGGCTCCAACCTAGGTAGGGGGAGGGGCAGTAGAGGGCAAAGGATAAGACTCATTTGTGGAAGAAAATATTAGTCTAAAACTCATTTCACAAACTTTTTCATTGTGTCATAACAAATGAAACTCTAAAGATAAAGTTGCAGATCAAGTCCTGCAAGATTATTGGGCGTCTGAACCAGCCCACCACTTTACCATTTCGTGACAGGTTTTAGATGCAAATGAATCTCAAATCTAGCATTTTCACCACTTCTATATAAGTGTTGGCCAGTATCTTTTTTCATGTGGCCTAATTGTGTTGGTAAAATCAAACTTGCATTAGATATTCTGCATCCAGAATTTGATTTTTTGCATCTAATAATAGCTCATCCTTGCTTCACACCACCCCTTCTTCAAACTTCAAGTTTATAGAAGCAGAAGTCCTGAGTTAATAACAAAAATTTTGCTTATACTCATTGTTAATTCCACATCTTCTGGATATTTTTGCCCCGAGTCTTGCACTTTACTGACCTTTTAACCCTTGCCCCTCCATCGCTGATCCCGGACCAGTCAAGTCTTCAGCAAGAAGTCGTCAGATCCTGAATCTTATCAGTTGTTACGCCAAGGATTATGTTCTTCTGCAATCCTAGTTATGTTTAAACAATCAACAAAAACTAGTGGAAGGGCTGATTTGCATACACAAAAAGTTTCACAATTTTTTTAATATAAATGTGAAAAAGATAGAGATTAATATGCAATATAGGAGGTTCGAGCATAAGCTAAAAAAGCATGGTCCACCCATCTGTTTTTTCCCATGACATTGTATACGTCCATAAAGTTTTGGAGAGTTACATTTATTTGATTTACAAGGAAGAGCATGCATGGGCCTGCTGGAGGCCAACGGCCTATATATAGATATGAACCTCTTCCCAAAAATGAAAATGTTGAATGCATGCTGGTTAATTGCCAAGTGCATGGATCCTCTCTGAAGCACGGTATACACCGTAGAGTCCGATGCAGTGCTCGACGGCCATCTTCAGAAGATGGACGGCCATTAAATAAGGCGCTCTTTTCTGCCATATATGGCGTGTCTTGTTTGATGACCATTCATTTTTTGATGGCAGCTATCGAGTGCTACATCAGACTTTGCGGTGCAAACCATACATTGTTTCCAAGCACATCAAAACCATTCAGCTTAATCTTGACCTAGCCCGAAATTTCTGTATTTTCTTGAGACACTCTTGGCATCGCTTTGGTGGCTCCATTTGCATCATAAAGACCTATTGATAGTTAAATTAATCATCCTGAAAGGACCACATGATGAGCCAATATGCTTTCTAACACCAGTCAAAACTTTTGGAAATGGGTTTTGACATCAAAATTTCTGTAGCTCGTCATCTTGAGTTCCTCGTAGCTCCAAGAGACTGCCAACGTAAGAGTCCAGCATGATGACTCTAATAGAGGCACCTGTGTGGCCGCAGCAGAAGAAAGTAGAGGGGCCAGGTAAACAAGCTAAACAAGCACGCAGGACGGAAATATTAGGAGCGGCTCAATAAATTTGGAGGCCTAAAGCGAACTCATTAATAATAATAATATATGCATTTGAAAATTATTTGGGGGCCCCAATGTATTTAGAGCTAAGAGCCTTTTGGAAGCCTCAATGTATTTATAGCTAAGAGACTTTAGGCCGGAGCCTTAGATGACTGCCTCAGTTGCCTAAGGATTGAGCCGGTCCTGGAAAAAATTTAGATCCAACAAGTCGGAAATAAAATCAGACATGTTTGTTGACGAGCCTATCAGAGATTCTAGGATTGTTTCTCTAAATGTTGTAGTGAGAGGAGTTAAACAAAAAGTTTGTACATGGAATATATTCAATAAATACCATAAGGATTCATTCTATTGTTCTCCAATTTGAAGGATTAGTTTTCTAAAATGCCAAGGCTTGCCAAGACTTCACTCATAAAATAAAAAAAAATCATGCAGGGCCGCATTGTATGGACTTACAAACATGCCCATGATTGTCCTGTGAAATATATTGACTTCTGCCTATTTCATTGTCCTGTGAAATCTTGTGGTTCACCAAAATCTTTGAGACAATTCATGACCGCTCCTTATCTTTCTTCAGCATATGCATTGTGAAGTGTTTCCTTTATTCTAATTGTGTGCACAACATTCTTGTTTGCAACGGAGGTAATAAACCAAGTAGGATTATCCTTCTATTGAAAGAGGATATTGTCTCACCATCGCCATCAACCGTGCTATTGTCATTAACTTGATAATTAGATCATCACCTGAGGGTTAGTCTAACTGAAGGTGCAACTCAACTCATTTTGGTTGGACGGAAGACTAATCAAATCTCATTAGGATGCATCAAACAACCCAAAACAGATAGACCAAAAGTATTTTTTTGGGCCGTGACATCCTCCTATTCGACATAGCCTATGGGCCGAGTTCACTCTGATACTATTTTTAACAATTCAGGACCTCATCCAAAATAGCTAACCGAAAGATATTTTTTAGGTTTTTTAGTCCTGTATAAGTACTGAGGATTTTCTCGATGTATAACTAATATAAAACTAAATACACGCCGACATGATTGCTCACAATGCAAAATTAACATTCGTTGTTCAGAATCTGTCGCTTTTGTAAGCCTGAGAGCATCCTAACGACAAAACATGGGAATGCAGCAATCGGCATGCGAGCTCCCATCACCGCAGCCCAGCCCGGTGGAAGCTCCAGCGGTGATCAGCAAATGCCAACCGTTTGACCAATAAGAATCGAGAAATTAGAGATCCATAGACCATAGTGGTGGTACTTTATAACCTTTGTTGGTAGCTAATATTTAAACTTGTGGCGTTTACGTCGTTTGCCGGTGAATGATGACTAAAGTTTCCTTTTCTTGTGATAGATTGGAAGGTGTAGCTCATCGATGCGAGCAGTTTCCTTGAAGGAAAACGCAGTCTCACAGAGCTCTGTACTAGCGGACGTGCTTCACGGAGCAAGCGCTGGATCTTGGCTTTTTTTGAAAACCTTTTGGCAGCTCTCTGCAGTCCTGGATGAGTGCGAGTTTTACCAAGGTAAGTCGCAAGCCTTGAGCCTACGGACCGTTCTTGTCTCTCTTCTTTCCTCCAACGGCCCGCTTCCACAAGGTTAAGATTAAACAAGCCCCATCGTCTGTTTCATTTGAAAATTTATATCAGCAGACAAAACCTTCAGTGGTGGACCAGATCCTGCCTAGTTGCAGGCGGAAATCGCATCATTAAAGATGGCGTTTGTGTGGCGGAGCGGAGCGGGGAGGTGAGCACACTTCCGGTGAACAGACCGCGCCAGATCTACTGGCTGGACTCCGGACTCCGGTGGAAGTTAGTGCGGGGGCCCACAGTGCACATGCCTCTTCAGATGTAGCAAAGATCAAGAGTTCTATATCCAACATCACGTACCTAACCAACGAGCTACTTGCTGACACGTGTGGAGTTGCGAATGTTGGTAGCTCCGAATTGTTGATTACCATTCGGTGTGTACAGAAGTGCACAGCGGATCCTCCGCCGTTCCCACGGATCGGCGCCTTCTCCTGGCGATTCGCTGGCGTCGTCGTCGGCCAATCAGGATTCAGGATATTCTCCGCACTTTCAAGCCGTGGGTGCTCGAAGAGGAATACCATACGCCTCAATGCTCCAATCTTTGAGTGCCAAGTAAGTGACTTACCTTTGATTTTTTTTTTTTTTGATACAGGGGCAGCCCACAAATAATCCACAAATATAAAGTAACAGATACAAAATGAGTTCAAATAATTTCTTCAGAATCTCTCCAAGTAAGTGACCTCCACCTATGATTTAAGGGCATGATCCAGGTATGCTCCAAAGCATCGAGTTGTAACTTTGATGATTTGTATTTTCCATAGTATAGTCAGCCATGCAAACCTCAAAGTTTGTTGTTCATTAATTGAAGATGGAGGTTAAAGTTGAAATTTATTCCTGTCCGATGGAGAGGCATTGCAAGTAGTGGACCCAAAGTTTTGATAGCATATACCTCATCAACTGTCTTATTGAATGACTTGAAACAAGATAATAAAGGACAAATAGGACCAAGATAGAACAAACGGGGTGATGCATCAATCACATAAATTTATAATAGTCACAAATTTGATGTTTATAAATAGCTTCTTTATAAGGAGAGAGTGAGGAGGATGAGCGTTACTAGAGCAGTATTAAATGCAACTGAAACTTGATCTTGGAGACATGAGAATCCTTCGGAATTAAATTCAACATTTTTATATGATCAAGAATGTTTTAGATCTTAAGCTTAGCTATGAGAAAGCAAACAATTGGAATTGCCTACTTTTGGTTGAGTATAAGTTGTAGATCCTCACCACTTCTCTATGTCCTTGGTTGTTAGCTGAAGCGTGCCACTACGGCCAGGTCAGGGTTCCAATAGTGATGGAGAGGGAGAGAGGAAAAACAAAGAATGAGGCACTTCAAATATGAACTACGTGAAATTGACAAATGCCTCGCATGAGTGGATGTGATTGAGAGGCAATTGATTATTATGGAGTGCCACACCAATCGAGGAAGAACAAATTTTGCAACAAGTTTGAGCCTAGTAGCCTTTTTCTTTAAAATCAACCATCTTGGTCCGTCTCGTCTCACATGAGCTCAAGTCTCACAGCCAATATAAATATATATAAATATATATATATATATACATATATATATATATATAGAGAGAGAGAGAGAGAGAGAGAGAGAGAGAGAGAGAGAGAATCTCATAGGCATAATTTTTCTTTCCAGTTTTTCTGCAACTAAGAAATTTGGTCAAACAAGCATCTCATATTTTATTTATTTATTATCAAAAAGCCATTTAGTTTTGAAGATTTTAGGTACTTTAACCCTTGGTCCCATGGCTCGACTAAGTTCCAAACAATATATGCATTTGATATTATATATATATATATATATATATATATATATATATATATATATATATATATATATATATATATATATATATTCGAGTTTGTCTAAATTTACTTACTCCTCCTTCATTTCAGCAATCCTCGAAACCATCCATCATTGCATGGGGGCCAATTGCAGGCTTTTAGACTGTAGGTGAGCACCAGTTTGCTGTCCATGGAATAATTCATTGTACAAAAACTTAGACCATCCATCACCTTGCTCATCTTTCGTTGAACGGGTTTAATCAGTAAAAAAACTTTATCACAGTCCAAGCAGCAGGTAGCTAACACCAGACCTCACTGCTCTCCGTACTCCAACTAGGGGAGCAGCCTGCGAGGCACTCTGATTGCGGCAGCACACTTTGCTCCTTTACGTTGTCCTTCTCATCCCTCCGCCATTCCTCTCTCTCTCTACTCAACCCTCTTCACTCCTTCGCAACACGCCCCCATTTGCACGCGAAGGGCGAGCAGCCGGTAATGTGAATCCCAGGCACTCCGACTGGTAAGCAGGCGACCGCGTCTTACTTCCCCCTCTTCTCTCCGGTTCCTTGGACTACCCTGGAGGTGCGGTCAGATAGTAGAATGGCGGAGCGGTGGCGTATTCCGGCGGCATTGGTGGCGGCGGTGGTCTGGGCGTCGATGGTGGCGGTCCCCTGCTCCGCCGAAGATCCCTACGCCTACTTCGACTGGGACGTCTCCTACGTCACCGCCGCCCCCCTTGGCGTCAAGCAGCAGGTCTGCCTCTTCCCTCTGTTTCTTTTTTCTTTTTTTTTCATAAATGACCTGTCGACGTAATTTTTGGAATCCATTCATCAATTGAAACTATTTTTTTTACTTAAAGCCTTTTTTTTTTTAGTTCCTCGTTTTTATTCTTTTAACTTTTTCCTTTCCTCCAATCCTTTTCTCTTTGTTGGTGGCAGGTCATAGCTATCAACGGCCAGTTCCCCGGTCCAATCGTCAACGTGACGACGAACTGGAACATTGTCGTCAACGTTCTTAACGATCTCGATGAGGATCTCCTCCTCACTTGGTAGTACCGACCGTTAGCCTCTCAACCCCCTTAAAATTTCTCATGGTGATGAGCACCGGATCTTTAAATCTTTTATGGTGGCTATAGGGATGGCATCCAGCAACGCAAGAATTCTTGGCAAGACGGAGTGTCGGGCACGAACTGCCCCATCCCATCAGGCTGGAACTGGACATACCAATTCCAGGTGAAGGACCAGATTGGGAGCTTCTTCTACTTCCCCCCTCTGAACTTCCAGCGAGCGGCCGGTGGGTTCGGCGGGATCACGATCAATAACCGGGATGTCATCGCCGTGCCCTTCGGGAAGCCGGACGGGGACATCACCCTTTTCATTGGGGATTGGTATATCAGGAACCATACGGTCAGTACAATTGCGAAACTTTAACAAAGAATGCCTGATATGAACTACTGGATTTTGGCTCAAGAAGCTTGACGGGAAGTTTTGGGTGGTTTAGGACCTGAGGAAGGCTCTTAATGAAGGAAAAGATCTTGGGATGCCAGATGGTGTTCTTATGAATGGGAAGGGCCCGTATCGATACAATAAGACACTTGTTCCGGCTGGTATCGACTACGAGTCTATCAATGTTCATCCTGGTAATTAGTCTTCCTGTTAATGATTCTATATTTCTGTGGATATGAGGCATTTTCTGGTTCTGCCATTTAGTTTTGTGATATGCTGAGTTGGTGCTTTTATTCCTGATAGGAATTTTATGTATAGCCTAGAAACTCTACTCCATCATCCATTTAAGCTGAGACTGATGTTTCTATAGCAATTTTCATAAATTATGCACAAATAGCCTATCTGCTTCATTCCATCAAGAACAAAAAAAAGGAAAGAAAAAGAAAAAACTGTGAGTCAAAAGTTAATACCGTATCTTGAATTTAGTCCTCGACCAAATGGATAGAATGTAACATGTACTGCAATAGTTATATACTTGGTTATATTAGAAGTTCACAAAAGCATATATATATATTGGCACAAATTTAAGGAACTAAAAATCTTGTATGCTTTTCTGATTTAGGCATATGATGGCTGACTATGATTTGGCCTTGGAGCAGGCAAAACATACCGTTTCCGTGTGCACAATGTTGGCATCTCTACTAGTCTGAACTTCAGAATCCAGAATCATAACATGCTGCTTGTGGAGACAGAAGGCTCGTACACTGTGCAACAGAATTACACCAACCTAGATATTCATGTGGGGCAGTCATACTCCTTCTTGGTTACAATGGATCAGAATGCGAGTAGCGATTACTACATTGTGGCAAGTGCTAGGTTTGTAAATGAGTCACGTTGGGTAAGAGTTACTGGTGTTGCCATTCTGCACTATTCAAATTCCAAAGGCAAAGCATCCGGTCCTCTTCCAGATCCTCCTCAAGATTTCTACGACAAGACTTACTCAATGAATCAGGCAAGATCCATCAGGTCTGTGTACGTTGTCGAATATGGTTCATTTGCAGGTGTAGCTTGGCTGTTTTTCCTAAAAATTTTGGTATCTGTGCTCCTGCTTGTTCATCATAAAATGGCATTCATGGATTATATCACTTTGCCACTTTATATCTGCATTCGTGGATTATATCACTTTGCCACTTTATATTTGTGACTATGTAGGCTCTTGTTTTTGACCATGTCTATATCAGAGCCTGTTTATAGATAAAGCATATATGACTGATCTCTGGTATTTACAATGATTTTTATTGTCCTTCCACCCACAGTTTTTTTTAATCACTTCTTGTTAGATAGGTGGACCTTGTTGGTGTATTGAGAAGAGATTTGGTTCTTATCTCACCTTAAGTGGCGTTGATGGGAGATTTGGGTACTTCTATTTTTTTCCTTCTCTCTCTTTTCTGAAAGAAAATGAAGGGAGAGTCGGCTCCCTCGCTACCTGCATGTTTACTTGTTTCTCCTGCTTGTCATATATGACTTCCTAGCCTTCATTCTGAGAGTTCATTGTACTCTATCAGGTGGAATCTAAGTTCTGGTGCTGCACGGACCAATCCTCAGGGATCTTTCAGATATGCTTCAATCAATGTGACCCAGTTGTATGTGTTGAAAAACACACCACCGGTGGTTATTAATGGAAAAAGTCGATCTACAATCAATGGAATTTCATATTCTCCTCCTGCAACACCACTGAGGCTTGCTGATCTGTATAATATCGAGGGAGTATACACACTTGATTTTCCCACAAGGCCACTCAAGGGTGCTTCTAAGATTGGAAGATCAGTGATCAATGGTACATTCAGGGGATTCATGGAAATCGTATTTCAGAACAATGATACTAAAGTTCAGAGTTACCATATGGATGGATATTCATTTTTTGTTGTTGGGTAAGGACTGCATCACAGTTCATATTTAAATGTGTACATATGCATGTGTTCACTTATCTTGCTGCTAACAGCATGGGCTTCTGTTAATTGCAGGATGGACTATGGAGAGTGGACAGAAGATAGCAGAGGAACATATAATAAAGGGGATGGTGTAGCACGCTGCACGACACAGGTGTAGAGCTTGAAACTTTCCTCATTCTCATGCAATTGGATACAAAGATTAAGTTATCATCCTTATGTATTCTTGAATCTGCTTGTTTATGAATCATCAAAATTACCTGATAGTTTGATTATTTTTCATTTTTTTTTGTTAACGCCATCAGCTTGAGCTTCTTAAGATGGGTTTGTTTTATAGTGATACTTGTGATGCATCTAATACATCTGTGCTATTCAATTTAGCAATGCTCCTTACAAAAACTTTATTGACCGAGATATCAATTGGCTACTTGAATAGTATTTTTGGAACTTTTAAAGGTCACCAAATATTATCCTACTTCTGGATGTGAAGCATTTTATTTTATATACTTTTTATTTGATTCTAATATAAAGAAGTTTTTCTGGATCTAGCCAACTGCTTTTTTATTTCAGAATTTCAGCAGTAGTATTTTGCCTCTTTTTTCATTTTTATTTTTTTTAAGAACTAGCTTGGGAAGCCAGTGCTCCAGCCTAAATCAGGGCCATGGATTTGAACCTATGTCACTGGTACCCAACACCGAGTAACTTTACCATCTCAAGGAGTTTTCACTAGTCGATGATGATACTCTTGTTAGATCCTAGGTATTCTTGGTTTGAAACCTACTAGCATGAATTATTAGAGCTAATGCCTTTTTACCTGCTAGTTCAGAACTTGCATATTTCCTTTTTACCTTCCAGTTTCCATTTTTCAAACTAGTGTTTGGCATATGAAATGAACTTAAGAGAAGGACGGATTGCTATCTTTTCCTGAGCAACGCATGCGAAATTGGACTGTTTTTCAAAATTCAGAAGTGGCTGAATAAGACATGTTACTAGGTGGTGGGGTTCCTATAGCAATAATCAGGATTTCGTCGGCTTTAAACAGTGTGGGGGCTGCAAGGCCAGATTTTCTGGGTGTTCATGTCATTGTTTTGATTGGTTGAATTTATTATAGTATTCAGTACCTAGTATCCAGTTTTATAACATAGTCTTTGAAAATACTCCTAGATGCACGATATGTTCTTTCTGTATGATTTGTAGCACACAAACTATCAAGGTCGCTGTTAATTGCTCTATCATTCCTATGTATGAATGCTTTTTATAAGAAATGTGTCATTTTGTATACTGGGAATCAGGAACATGCTGAAATGTTGCTTACTGTGATATCCTAACTGTGGAGACAATGATCACTTAGTAACATGTCTGCCCGCATTATTCTCAGGTTTTCCCAGGAGCATGGACTGCAATCTTAGTCTCTCTGGACAATGTGGGATTCTGGAATGTGCGAGCGCAGAATCTTGACTCATGGTACCTTGGGCAGGAAGTCTACGTAAGGGTTGTCAATCCAGAAATGACCAACAAAACAGAGTTGCCTGTGCCAGATAATGCCCTTTATTGCGGTCGCCTCCAAAAGTATCAGAAGTATGTCAACAAAACCTGCATACTTTATCTTCTTGCTAGAAGATAGGCTTGCTAACATGATGCATGTATTCTTGTTGCTTGAAGTTTACAATTACTGATATTTTGGTTACTTTCAAAAATTTTCAGTGAGCAGACTCCTCATCACAAAGCAACTTCATCTTCTTCAACCACCTATATAAGAGGCATTTTGCTCATTCTGATGCTGCTTCTGGTTTCGGTTGCTGTGCTGCCATAAAAAAGTCCAATTTTCTTGTGAGGAACATTACCCCATGAGCAATTATGTGGTTGAGTTTGTAGGTTGTGCATCTTTTGCTATGGATGTGTTCTCTGTGATTTATAACTTGTTTCCTGGATTGTGCCCATCTAATTTTCAGTTTGGGTTATTTAGGGGGACCAACCATTCTTTCAACCTTGTGTTTATGTACCTGTTATTTATAGCTTCCATTCTGTGTGGCTATGTAATACAAGCTTCGGTGTCGATCTTAAATGAAATTGCATCCGCTGGCTAGCGTTTCCATCTATATTTTAATTCTTTGATCTTTTTTGCTTCCACTGGCTATGTTGTTGGTTTTCACAGCGAACTGTGGATAAGAAACAGAAAGGAGTGCTGGCGTTTCTTCAGATTGGGATACGGGAGGCATGCATGCGAGCTGTTCATGTCCGCTCGTATAGCTATCTCAACAAATAATTAACAAAACACGATGGTCTCTATTTACTCGTATAGCTATTCATGTTCCTTCCGCTGAAGCGGTTTATAAGTAATTGTAACGCTTCTATTTACTCTCTTCTGTTTATGAAGTTAGAACAATTTAAGCTCTTGCTAGTTCTGAAAATCAATAATGAGATGGAAAAGTTTCATTCTTATCATATCTCTTCCTGAGGGATTAGAAGCATTTTCATCTCAGCAAGCAAATAAGAGATCAAAAACAATATTAGTCTGCACATGGTAACTCCAAACTTTAGTCTCAAACTACGGCCTTTATAGAACTTCTGGGATACATGTAAGTGGTATGTAGTTGTATGATGCATTATAGACACTATAATGATGTAATATCTGTTTCAATAATATATCTGCTTATTTTATTTTTTTTTTGGTACAATGGCCGCTCACACAGCTCTTGCATGAGTATAGCCTATAGAGTCAAGAGAAAGGAGATGATGCAGAGATGAATGGGCAGCTATATAACTATGTTCGGAAGAACTTTCTCGAATGTTGAGCAGCAAAAGAGGCAACTCAATCTGCGGCCTTATTCGGCATATATGAAGAGCCTGAAAGGAGCCGCAATCTCTCACGAGCCTATAAATGTCACATGCAAGTAACGGGTGTCCATCCCTCCCATCAGACTTTGTCCCATATTAACTTGATCACCTTAGCTAAATTCCCTCCAAGGCAGATGCGGTCAGCCCCTAGAGCATACTTCGTGTAGGTGATGCCCTCTCATGTTAGCTCCGTCTCTGTAATTGTTACATCAAAAATGTGTCGCCCTCCAACTGCAATTAATCTGGAGCGATGACCCTGATCGCCTCCTCTTTCTCCATACCTACTTATCTGTTCAGGTGGCTGTGTTGCCCGCGTGCTGTCGACTAATAGAGAGGATTCTAAAGACGCGGTCCCCAGACTTGGCTCATTTTTTGCCACTTGCCCGGGCTTGGGGGGGCCTCCGAAATATGTTTCTCGGTGTAAACGGAGGAAGAAATAGTCTCATGCATGTTACCGTGCGTCCCAAACTCTCAATTCACCGAAGCAATATGATTCCGGCATGCGACCCCAAGAAAAGCATGCGTACTTTGCCTTGATTTTTGGTGTGCATGGTGCTTTCGGTCCTCCTCTTTTAATGCTTCCCCTTTTTTAATCAATGTCGAGCCTACCACCGAAATCCTTGCCTATCATGTTGTCAGCCTTCACCGACAAGAGAACCTACTCAGAATTCAGAAAGCAAGGAGCATCAATAATACAAAAGCAAATGAGTATTTATCAACTCATTTCGCACCAATACTGCTCTAGATGCTGTTTTCCTTCTAAGAATAGCTTCTCACTTCTAGCTCTAAAAATATTATGTGGATACCGTCGTTAAATAGCTAGATATACCCTACTTGTACATTCTTTGTAGGGCCAAAACTATCTCATAAACTCGTATGGCCAAAACTATCTCATAAACTCGTATGAAGTGTCATGATAGAAAAGCATTGCTGTAAATTCCAGATAAGAAAGGGAATGATACAAGAGATTAAAGAGGCAACAGAAAAGCAGGAAAGGTTCTCCCACTGGGGCTTAAGGTGGAGTCTTCACCAGCTAGGGTCTAGGGACCTGGTAAGCTTTTTTTGGAGCAGAATCATTAGGCCCAGCGAAGATGGAATCAGCAAGTCACTATCGGTTAAGATTGAAACATTGAGAGGGACTGACATCGTCACTATCGGTTTGAATGATTGAGCTGAAAATCCTATAGAATTTGTGGGTTGGACCAATACAACCAGCAAAATCATAGGATTGCTGGCTGCGCTAGGCCTATATTCATAAATACCCGGAAGTAGCTTTGGAATGGACATCCAAACATGCCCTTAATGTTTTAACCATTGAATCCATTCATTTATAAGAAAACTTGAATTCTATATATCAATCTCATTGGCCACTGAGAGTTTTCTCATTTATTCCATGAGATGAGCTTCGAGGGGAAGGATTTGATCCATTTGAAGCTTGTTAGTGTCGTAAGACAAAAAACTTGAAGCGATCGGAAACCCTAGGCTATAATTTTGGGCCTAACCTTGAGTAAGTAGAAAGAGAGCACCAAAAAAAGGTTCTACCAGCCTATACTGGATTTTCGAGTCAAGTTCACTTTGGCTGGTTATGATCTTGTTCATTTTGTACAACCTAGATTACTTCTCATGGTCTATGCTGATTTTCATGAATTATATACAAGTCAGTTGTTTCATTGTTCTTTAAAATTTAAGTGTTCATATTTTTCCTTGACCGCATGACTCCTTGAAGGTTTTTTTTTCTTCTAGTAACTGTTGTTCAGAATCAATGAATATTGCAAATTATTTAGAGTTTACAGATCAAGTATTTGTTGACCTTGAATAGTTGATGTCATGTGCCGTTGCTTTTGCCTTTTCCGCACCTTGTTGTCAATGCCTTTGCTTCCAATTCTTCTATGCACTTATATTGATAGGAAAAGTTATTTTCCTTTTTTTTTGTTAATTTCTTGTAGTTATTTGGTTCCTTTAAACATTTCTAGGTTTCTCTCTAACTTTTTATCAGAATCATTACAACATTTTGTTACATCTGAAACACTTGATTCACTATCTTTAAAAATAATTTTCAAATGCCTATCTTTAATGACGCTCATTCACACAATATTGTGTACGGGAATTGATGATTCACTATCTTTTTGATACACTTGTTTGTGAATGTCTTTAACCTAGAGGGCAGTTAGGATGATGCAGTTGGCTTGCGAGCCACCCCAAATTTCATCTTCATTACCAACCGACCAAAACCCACCTGCAGATCCAAGTCCTGCCTAACTTCACATTTTCTAACTCAGTTACAATCTGGTCAAGTCCATACGAGAGAGATGAGCTATTAGAAGATTTCAAATGTGATACAACAATAGCTATCTAAGAAGGAATCCTGGCAGTTACATGTAGTAAGTCATATTAATCATTATATTTAACCTTTTATTTAGTTGATAGATACTGCAGCATGTTTCTGATCGAGGATCCTTATGTTTATTTTAATGACACGTGGTTATCGTATATACCTACATCATATGAACCGCATAGAGTATGTACATACATAAATGCATGGGTACGTGCATACATATATATAGTTTTAAGTTATATTTTAATGCATATAAGCTATTTGGTCTGGCTTGGCCGGATTCAGAGCTCTACTACAACAATTTTGGTTCAGTTAGTTTAAGATTTGGGCAAAACACTTTCCTTGTCATTAACCTAACTCAATACAACCTTGGAATCAACTTGGTGAATGCAAGCCACCAACTTCACCTTCATCCAAATAAAATATGTCCTTTTAGTACAAAGTTGTAGCTCTTTTATTTAATTAGTTTCAACCTTCAAGTCAATCCCAGCCACAATTAGAGAGGGGTTTTGACCAAAATAGAGTATATTCTAAAAAACAAAAGTGGGACACCTTTTCTCCACACCCATACGTACTATGTAACAAATAGGGCTGATGATGGGCCGATTTTGGGCCAAAAAGCTATCAATTTTAAATTAACCCAGCCTAAAGTTTGATTAAAACAATAAATATAATTTAGACCCTCTCGTTCTGGATTCTCCTGTCGCGACTTGGAAATGGAATGTTCATCCGCGGATACCACACCAATAATTAGTACACGAAGCGCAGGGCAAGCACTCTCTTCTCGAGATTTAACGTTCCACCTACCGTGTGATGCCTACCACCAAGAGTCTTAGGAAAATGCTAATCACTCCTTTAAGTAATCCAATTCCGCAATCCATAGACCACGCACGCCATGCCAATCTCAATTCTTCAAGCCTCTGACAAGTAGTTAATGCAATATTATTTATCCAAAAAATACCACTTATAACATTGTAATCCCATCCGGCGCTCCATATCAAAAAATAGCAAAGCATCATTTTTTACTTTTTTTATTCTAACAATAAAAAATAAAAGTATATTTTTATTTTATTTAAATTTTAAAAATATAAATCAATTTGATAAATATAAATATAGTAACAATCACTATAACAACGACAATGATGGTAAAATAAAATCATGATGATAATGATGATGACAGCAGTAATAAAATCGACAATGATAACAACTAAAATAACAATTACAGCAGTGTTAGTGGTAGGGATCATGATATATTGACATGTAAAGCCGATGGTAGGAGGTAGAGATGACGCTAAAAGTGATAGTAAAAAATACGTATTTTTTATTTTTGAAATTTTTTAGAAGTAATTTTTTAAATAATAAATTAATATTAAATAAAAAATAATCAAATATCTTTTACTTTAAATTTATTTTAAGAATAAAAATATATAATATAAAAATAAAAATAAAAAACAAAAATGATGTTTAGCAGGCTAAGGAGATCGTCGGAACGGAAAGAGAGAAGCCAGGCCCATTCCCAGCTCAGCAGACAAAACTTCTCTCCTGGGATTTCTCCAGATCCAACCCTCTCTCTTTTTTTTTTTCGTACACAACCTTCTCTCCTTCACCCGACATTCCGTCTTCTCTCCTCAGTCCTCCCCTCTCCTTCGCAGTCCAGAGCAAAAGCAGTGCTCCCGACCCAGAGAAAGAAAAAACTAAAAGAGAGAGGAAAAGAAAACTTCTCTTCCTCGTGAACTACTCGGTCCATTCCAATTCCCCTTTTTTTTTTTCTCACCCATCGGTCGGGTCAGTCCCTCTCACCCGCAAAATGCTTCAAAAATTCGCACTAGCCTTCAAGACTAAAACCATCGAGCTCTTCGCCGAGGACGAAGAGGAGGAGGAGGACAGAGCGAGCATCTCCGCCGCCATCGACCTCGACCCCGCCCCGGAAGAGATCATCACTGGCCAGCGCGTCGTCGTCCTCAAGCCCGACCCACTCCCCCCTCCCCCCCAGCTCGACCCCGAAACCCTAATCCTCGCTCTCTTCGCCACCCTCTCCTCCTTCCGCGCCGCCTACCTGCACCTCCAGACCGCCCACTCCCCCCTCCTCCCCGACGCCGTCCGCTCCGCCGACCGCGCTGCCGTCTCCCACCTCCGCCGCCTCTCCGACCTCAAGGACTCCTACTTCCAAAACCCTAACCCTAGCACCAGGCCGGTTCTCCCCTTCTCCTCCCACTTGCAGGCCCAGGTGCTGGAGAACCAGCACCTCCTCCGCACCTTCGAAGCCGTCGTTAACCGCCTCCAGTCCGACATCGACCGGAAGGACGCCGAGGCCGCCGCCCTGAAGCAGAGGCTCCGGGACGTCGAGACGGCCAATTCGAAGTTGGCGAGGCGGCTCGACAGGGCCTGCACGCCTCCTGATGGGAAAGTCGAGGCCTTGCTGTCGATAGGGGTCTTCGACTCGGTGCTCAAGGATACTTGCCGGGTCGTGCACCGGTTCACTCGGCGCCTGGTCGATTTGATGAAGAGATCCGGATGGAGTTTGGATATGGCGGCCAACTCGATCTACCCGAATGTGGATTACGCCAAAGCAGAGCATTGCTCGTATGCAATTCTGTCCTATATCTGTCTGGGGATGTTTAGAGGGTTCGATTCTGAGGGCTTCAGTCGCGAAGGGAGTGGTGGAATTGGGTTGGATGGGATTGATGTAAATACTCAGAGAATGAATTCTCTTACACAATTCATCGAGCATTCAACCGTCGATCCGTTGGAGCTGATTAGCGGCAGCTCAAGTTGCGATTTTGCGAAGTTCTGTGAGAGGAAGTACCAGCAACTCATTCATCCTGCCATGGAGTCCACTTTTTGCAGAAATTCAGACCATGGGGAATTCGAGTGGGGTGCATTGCGGGCCTCAGGCCCTCTTTATGAGCCATTTGTTAGCATGGCCAGCTCGATTTGGACCCTCCACAAGTTGGCGTGGGCGTATGATCCGGTGGTTGGAATCTTTCACGTGGCAAAGGGGACTGAGTTCTCAATGGTTTACATGGAGAGCATTGTCCAAAGGGCAGTCACCATGGGCTTGGACCGTGAGAAGAAGTCACGACCGAAGGTCGGGTTTACTGTGGTTCCGGGGTTTCGGGTTGGGAAGACAGTGATACAGAGTAGGGTGTATCTGAATGGCTTGAAGGAGGTAGTATAATTCCATGTTTAACATTGTAAATGGAAATATTAGAGATGCCCTCTTGGTATAGGAGATGATACAAAGGGTATGCAAAGATTGTATTAATAAAATGAAGGATTACAGAATTTAATGAAATATCTATTTGAACTTTTAATTGGATTTGCTGTAAGGCCTACTTTTCTTTGACTCATTTCAACACATGTTTGATTAAGGGCTGTTTTGGGTAAGCTATCTTGATTAAGTCTGTGACCTCGATGGCATTTTTTTTAGTTTTGATAGGTCAAAGAGTGTTTCTTTTGTCATTTCCTTTAAGGAAATGCATTTGGTTCTATGACCAGAGGCCTGTTTCTTTATCATGAATATAAAAAAAATATACAATAGAATTTACAAATTGGTTGTATCTGATGGACGCTTCATTGTGAATGCTGTGAGTAGGTCTAGATCTCAGCTATTCTGTCAACTGATTGTGTTGAGCTTCTTCTCTAAATTCTTATTTTATGTTGGATAATGTGTTAGTTCTATGAATTAGCATATAGTATTCAATTCCAAATATTGTCCTATGTGTCTGTTAGAATGGAATGTGAAGCATTCCATAATCAAGGTATATTAGAGTCAGAGGAACAGATGGTGTGAGATTATTATTATTATTATTATTATTTTGGTTTAACAGATGTTGCATTGGGCCTGAGTCATCGTTGTTTACTTATTTTCAAGGTAGATATCTAGCTTACAGCCACTTTTGGCACATCTTTTTAATTTTTCGTTGTGCCCTTTTTGATTAGATGTAGAGTTGCATCCTGACAATGATCAGTATTAAATCTTCTTGTTTTTCCTTATGGTTACTGAAGTAGACCTTCAAGGCTTCAGCTTCTGCCGTAATCATATTGAAAATAGTTTCTGCATCTTCAGCTGGCTGTAGCATTTTCTAGTGAAAATTTCCACACAATGCAAGCTTGTGAAAAAAAAAGAAGATTATGCTAGACCACTTTCCTGTGATTTTGCTAAAGTGAGGTCATTTGTATATTGATTTGCAACCCTGCTTCTGTAAATTATTGCTTAATAGGTGATTTATATGAGCCTTTTTTTTTCAATCAATCATGGTGTTCTGAATCCAAATATCTCTGTGGTTGGGCATGGTGATTATGGAATTGATACTGGCTTACATTTAGTAACTGCATTTTTGTTTACTAACCTGCTAAATATATTTCTAATTCTATTAGACTTCTTGTGTACATTTATCAGGTCATTCTCTATAATCTGAAGTGTATTTGGTTACCGGAGCTAGTTACATCTGGATATCAGCTGGTTTCCTTTACCTTTAATATATTGATGCCTGCATGTGAATGAAGCAGGTATGTTCTTTGCTTATTCATGAGTTCATCTGCTAAGATTCCAGTTTTTGCAGTAGGCAGCATGATGCATGATGTGACGATGAGAAGGTTTGCCCTTTTCGTTAAAACAAGAAAAGTTGGTGGAGCATTGAGAAGTTTTGCTTTTGACCTCTGTACATAGATTGCTAGATCCCTTTCCTGACATTGGTCACTAATGTCTGGAAGTCTTTCAGGACTTCTTTCTCTAGGTTGAGAAAGAATACACCAGTGAAGTTATCCCCTTCCGTCTGTTCCTATGACTTGTCAAGCTGTAGGACACCAACTTTAGTGTTAGGACTTTTTGGTTATTCATACCTAACTGTAAGAATACAGATTTTACCTTATGTTTCTTCAGCCATTCAGGAAAGCAGGGCTATAAATGTATACTTATCTACATTGATGCATGCATACAGTCATATACCCCACAAAAGAAGATTCAAGACATTGTTTGCAGTACATTACCTGACTTAAACTATTTTTAACAATACAAAATTATCGATGTGCGGTATTCGTTTGGTATATTCTGTTGCAGGAGTGACGCATCCACCAATACCTAGAAAAACTAGTTAAAGCTGGCTCTCTGGTCACCAATATGTTAGGAGCCATTAATCTCTAATTTTTAGCATAATTTCTAGGTAGAAATTTGTTTCATGGTTACGCTACAATGACAAATGACGTATCTGCATATTAGCAAAGCTTTCTAGCCAACACCTTGTATTTCTACAATATGTAGATTGGATACCATGTTTATCTTATTCTATTGTTCTTTTCACAAATGATACAAGGCCATAAGTTATATACAAGTTTTTCTTACTTGGCAAGAACCTCTTTAAGATCTTTGTTTCAACCATTGCCTGACCATATGATTTAACTGGAGATCCTTATCGTATGACAAAGCAATCCTTTGAATAATTATGACCATATAATTTAACTGGAGATGCGCATCGCTAGCCTTCGACTCACTGATGTGCTGGTTTTATGATTGTAAAATTTAAATGAACAAGGTGTCTCATTACTCACGTATTTTTAGTTTAGGAGGCCCAAAGGCTCATCTGTTCGCCATTAAGATGAATCTCCTGTAAAATTATCACGTAGCATAGCTAGCATATTTTGGTGCTCTTCTCTGAAGAAAGCTTATATGAAACCTTTACCTCGCCAATTCTGCTGTTCGGCGATCTTCGCCTCCCTTGGACCACTTCCAAACCTCTGTATAAAGAGAGGTGAACTCATTCACTAATATACTTACCAATCTGAATCATGAGTGTGGTTGAGACAGTATTCAAGGGACCTCATTCCTGTGCATTTATGACTCCATCATGGCCGAGCATGCTGCAGGAGAACAATTTAAGTTCCTACGATCTCAACAATAAAGACCCAAATTTATAATAATCAGCATAATACATGGAATCAGAGGACAGATCTAATATAGCAGAGATGAAACTCTTCCTCATCTAAATCAGCTGAACTGACATAGCTGGCCATCAATAGATTGCCAGCATGGAGGTCTGAATGGCTGTAGGCGGTCGGAACGAACACATCAAGGACTATCCTAGAAATTTAGCTTCACATGACTATTTTGATATCAGTCTTGGTATGTTGTTCTCCAACCTCCAAAATGAGAAGACTTGGTTTAAATTAGCAAAACCGACTTGACAAGGCATTAGTCATTGCTGTGGGGATCACTAGGTCCTTTCAAATAGTTCCTTCAGGCCCCATGACTTTCAGCAGGCTTGGGCATAAAGCTAGCCCCGGTGGCCTGTCTTTATCGGTTTAGAGTCGGGCCTTCTTTTGTTGGTCAAGGACTCAAGTCATGCTTGCTCGAGGTTAGAGTTCCATTGGAGTTTTATGATTAGAAACACTTCAGCTGCTATCTCCGTTGATCTGTGCTTTGTTTCATTTTTAAGTTCTAAGCTACCAGCAAATGGATATTTGCGAAGAATGGTGAAAAGTAATCGGCACTATTCCCATTTCTTAGCTGACTTCACCACCCAGGTCTGTTCCAGTGACTTCCGTAGGGCTTTATTGAGGAGATGAAGGTGCTTAATAAATACTAAGAGGCTCGCTGTTTTGGGATGCCCAAAAGGTCATATGATCTCGGTCGATACACAGTGTTAGTGTTTATTTTGTGCACTTGTTGCGACAGCTTTACTGTTCATCACAAGTGGGGATGTCTGTAGGCACTTTTTTTCTTTTTTGTTTGGGGTAGAAATTGGCCCAAAGTGAAGCACATAATTAGATTCATCCCTAAGTATTTGGATGTCTTGTTTGCGCATCTAGCATGTAGCATACCTCTTCAATGGCAGTACATAGTATATTAGTTCCAGTATACTGACCGTTTCATTATTTTGTGTTATATTCTAATCATATGATGAAGTTAAACCAAAATCAAACGGCGTAGTTTTAAGTTTGCTGCAGAAACAGAGAGTTTACCTTGGGGAAGCGTGTTCTGCATGTCAGATCTTTGAGATTTATTCTTGGCATATATTTGTAGGTTAAACGTTTTAGACAGGCTTGCATGGAAGTGATCATCTTTGAACAACAAATCTCAAATTCTGGGTTGCATTTATCTCCTGCTCCTCTCGGAACCACGTTTCCACCGGCCTGAGAACCTGAACTGCGCCCAAACTAAATTACCATCCTCTTACATTGCTTCTGTATTAGATCTTCAAAGAATGAGTCAAAATGCTAAACATTGGTGCTATAACTCTTTTGAGTAGCAGCCCACGAAGTTGGAGACAAAACTGATGAGCAAATCTTTAGCGGCAAGGGCGAGGTAAGTGGATGGCTGGAGAATTCATGGACCAAGGCGTCTTGGAATAAACTCTATTATAGGACGCCTACTCTTAATGCAGATCACTATATCCTGGAAACTTGCATATCATACAATCCCCAAAACTGAGGATGCTGGATTTGTATTGTGAAGTGATCTCCACCATCTCCATTTTTATGGATCCTACGGGCCAAAAAATTATTATAACAGTTGTGAACTTCTGGTTATGACTCGTGCGCTTTCACTAGATGAGTAGGCATAGAGAGACTACAGGGTCTTGGCCACATAGGACCTAGGCTTCCGCGTCACCAGGCACAACCAAATGCATGAAACTTTATGTAGAGACAATTATAGAAATTCTTAGATTATTATCGGTGACAATTTGCCACCATCTAATTTCTTTTTTATTTTTTACCACCACCGTCGATCGATCAGTTATCTTGAGAAAATATGGCAAGAGCTTTAAAAAATATTAAATTCAAGTGACAATCATTTGACTACTCTTTACAACAGTTTACCGAGCAATGCTCGCCGAAAAGTTTTCTTCCCTCAATTGTTGTATTGTGGAAGAGCCACCTGAAGGAGTTGAGATTCTATCTAGTTCAGCATTGGATTAGTAATGTCCAGCAAGTATGGATGTCCGTCTATTATATAGTAGTTATTATTCCATAAGCCCCATAGTGCTTAATTTGGTTGCCAATGTGCCAGATGGATCAAATCGATCAAGTTGATCTAGGGTTTGCTTTAGCTCTTTTCTCATAGCTGCTTGGAAACCATGAATGTCGCCAAAGCTAATTGACGACAGGGGTTTCTCATATGTTTGACTCTGGCCTCGTGCACCACCTGCTCGCTTCTGGTGCTTGATGGAGTCATGCACCGTCCTTTCTCTAATACCATGTGGTTTTAACAAACTTTGGGCGTACAAATGAGTAGACTTAGATTTTTCCCTTTGCATGGGTGATGGACTAAAAAACCTATGCATGAGCTATGGATGAATATATATAGTTCAGTAAGTAATAAACCAAGATTATATTACGATAGACTACGGTGCTTTTTTCTCTTTTCCTCACACTTCACGTTGATCAGTAGGAGACTTATGGTCTAAAGATTAAAAAGTTACCATCTTGGCAAATTTTTCTAGGGGTGTTACCAGGCTGGGCTGCATCCAGGCCACGTAGGCCAAATTCCGTTCTAAAACTTCGGGCCCCAGTTTGGCCAAACGCTGGGCTCGAATCCGGATTTCTTTCTGGTTTAGCTTTCCTAAACTTATACAATGGGCTCGACCTAAGCTCCTGCAGGCTTGACCCTAGCTCTCATAACTGAATGCGACAGTTCCTCCTTCAAGCCATATATCTGGGTTGACTGGGCTGGCATGGCCCATTTACCAATGGATTGACTATTAGATCAAATCTAATCTTAGTGACATTTTCTAACATCATTAACTGAAAATTCTAAATTATTTTAAAGATTATGTGCCAAAAGGGAAGATATATACATGGCATAACTTTTTTTTTTCCGGAAACATCAACGGTACTCTAGAAAACAAAAAATTATTTCCTACACTGCCTGCACCTAGCAATCACAAATGCTCATGCTTGTGGGCTCCATTTATCAAGCGCATACTTTAGTACACTGCTACAGGAACGAGCGGTTGTGATTGAAATATAGCACAGATAATTTTTTGATGGAATACCGCACAGGTGATTTCTTTATAGAGCTGATGGGACTAGTCTTTTTTTTTCCCCCTCTTAATAGTAGGAAGCAATATCATTGAATGAATCTCGCGAGCACCTGATAGGAAACAAACTAGATTCGATGCATTTGTTTTAAATGCTTAACATAACAAAATATTCATATCAGGAAGCATAATCACGTAAATTTCTCTAATATTATTATTGATTTTTTTTTTTGTATCATTTTGGTGCTGTTTGGTTGTTGTCAGCTTTGTCAGAACTGTTTTTAAGAAATGATAGTTTTGTAAAAATACGTTCTGGTAGAACATGTTTTACTAGATTTATCGTTCGGCGAGAGAAACTGATATTGTGTAAGACTTCGGAGAGTCCATCTAAATCCTGATTGCGAGGTCTTGCGTTTGAGAAAAACATGGAAACCCCGGTGTTTCAAATAAAACCTATTTTTCCTATTTTGGCTGTCAAGAAACTTTTGCCAAACAGCTAGTTTCATAAAATTATGGAAATTTTGGTTTTAGAAATAATAATTTTGCTAAAACTATCTAACCAAACAACATATATGCTATATACATTGCATCAAACCTATCTTAGGAAAGCTTAATTCACTAGATTTTCTTTTCAAGAAATGGGTCATAAATGGATCCTTCATCATGGCGTCAAGTCCATCTCTAATTTTCTCTTTCCATCCTTGTTATTGATTTATTTTGTCCTCATGTACGTTAAGGAAAGGATTCACTAGGCATAGAGAATGTTTCTAGCACTCCCTCTCTCCTTCCTTCCATTTATCCATCTGTTTCACCCTTCTCTTATTAGTGTTTGCTTATTCATTTTCTTTCTTCTTTTTTTTATGACAAGAGACACCACAACCACGAGCAGTAGGAAAACGATCCTAAGATTATATCACTTTTCTTATCACGAATCCGGTTCCATAAGTTGGTGGATCTTTCCTCAATATCATATAAGATGGAGGAGATCCAAGGTGAGCTTTAATTTGATAGTTTTTTCCCTTTTTTTTAAAAACAAAGATCATATTAGATTAGTCATGCAGTCCATACTTTCAAGCAATTTACATCATTTATGATGTGTTAATTTTCTTCTTTTGGTTTTTAAGTAGGAAGAGATGCATGAGAGAAGGAGGCCTTGAAAAAGTTGATGGAGTTAGCAATAAAAAGATCATTGGATATGTCAAGAATCAACTCAAATACTAGTGTGAGGATGGCTATACTAAATTATGGCATGTCCATTGGATCAATGTTTCCTACTATTTTTAACATGTCAGAATATATAACTACTATTAGTCTTTCTTCTTTCGATAGGAGTTCCTTACAAACCAAAGTATGAAACTTGAGCTAGAATTTAGCAACTTTTGATGTACACCCCCTCTTTTTTTTTTTGAGTGAAAGAGGTAGGTAAACCCAAGGCATTATGATGTACATATGAAGCATATTTTTTGTTGACTTAAATATAAACTCTTCTTTTCTTGGAAAGTAAGTTCAGGCATAGGCTGCCCTTGCATTGCTTTCTACTGCTTTGTAATGTTTATGTTGCTTCTAATTTATCTTCGAAATGGCTAGCCTATCCTATGCAGTTAGTCTGTCAGTTGAATGTAACAAGAAATTCATTTCATTGAACTAGCGAAAATGAAAGACCAAGCAGCAAGAAAAAGAAAGAGGACCAAATGGAGCCCTGGAAACCAAAACTGTATTTGCATCAAAAAACTTAAAAACCTCAACGAAAGACAGCTCAAGTTTCTATTCATGATTAGCCAATGGATTCTTTCGTTGAGAAATTTCGGCCATGAAAGTAGGAAGAAAACGTATCATTTTTCAGCTATCATTATCTTATAACTTCAAAGGTCTCCAATAAAGGTCGTAGAGGAATAAGCTGCTTTATGGATGAGGTTTTGGTAGGTGAGGCCATGAGACAGCCTGATAAGAATGAATGGGAAATATTAGGATGTCTTTTAGACATCCCTGCTACACTGGATGTTGTGTACCGGTTGAAATCTCATAAGATAGTTTAGGTAGAGGAACTCTCCATTTGAGATCCAACATTGCTTGCACATTTCAAGAGAAAATTTATTGTTACCGTCCACATTCTCCATTGTCAGACTAGTTCCTGGTATACTAATTTTCAACACATGCAATTCTTTTTTCCACCATGACAGGTGAATCTAAATTGCTATTGATCAATCTACATCCCGAGGCACATATACACCTTCAATTAGACACGTAAGAGTTCCTTGATCCATTTTAAGTCCTTTCTAGCTTTGTTCTACCCAGTCTTCATTATTATTGGATTTCCACTTGGAAAAGAGAAGACCTCTCTATCTTCCTGACTTGGAAATTTCTTAATCTGACCTTAGAAATCAACTATGTTCTCTTATTGTTCCTTTGAGAACCGATATAAGAATCATGGCGATCCAGATATGTCAAGATAGTCCTTCTGACACCTGATGAAATGAATTGATGTGGGTGCTATCACTATAGCAAAAAAAAAAAAAAAAAAAACTACTACTCTTTTTAATGCATATACCGACGCTTATAAGCGTTGGTATTTTTATTGCCGATGCTTTCTAAAGCATTGCAAAAACATCGGCAATGTAAACGTCGAAATTTTATTTACCGACGCTATTAAGCATCGGAAACTACCGCTACTAATAAGCATCGTTTCGGCAGTTGCCAACGCTTATTAGCGTCGTCAGTTGCCGACGCTTAATAGCATCATCAGTTACTTCTTTTAACGACACTTTAAAGCGTCACTAGAGTTAAATTTTTTTAAAAAAATATTTTAAAATATTTTAAAATTTTATATACATTTACCAAACACATATATAGAGGTGGGTATTGGGCCGGGCCACCCATGGCCCGGCACGATGCGGCCTGCTTGCTACAGTAACGGGCCGTGCTAGGCACGGCTCATAAAAGGAGGCCAGGCTGGGTTAAGGATTTCTGGCTTGCAGGCCGAGCCTGGCACGGCCCATAAGGGCCTGGGCTGGCACGATTCGTGGGCCAAGCACGGCATGGCTATTTTTATGGCCACAAAATAGCCGTTTTATGGCTGTTGAGAGGGGCAAAATGGGTTAAAAGCCACAAATAGTCGTTATGGACCAAAAAAAATAGCCAGCCACCTATAACGGCTATTTTTTTTGGACAGGCGGGTCGTGCCAGGCACGGCCGTCTCGTGCCGGGCACGGCAGGGCCCGTCACCCCATGGGCCTAGGGTTGTGCCGGGCTTAGCCTTTAGGTTAAGCGGGCCGTGCTAGGCACGGCCCGTTTAGTAACAGGTCGGGCCAAGCACGGCCCATTTGGTATGTGGCCCGGTAGGTCTGGGCCGGGCCGGGCCCGGCTCGATCCCGGCCCGGGCCCGGCTCGATGCCCATCTCTACACATACACAACAAGAGTCACATATCACAATCAAGTGTGAAGCCATTCATATTTTCAAATATGATTACATTTATATTGTCGATTTACATTTACAATGTGCTTTGAAAACATAAAAAATATCCATATGAAATTTCTAAATAAATAGTCTACGAGGTATCAGGGATCAATGGCACCACCATCATCATCATCTTTACAAGTAGATGAAGTATCATGAACCTATATGAAAAAAATATAAAATTTAGAAGTTAAGAATATGAAAATCATTAAGCTCATACAAAAATACATGATAATTATGTAAAATATTCAAATAGATGTAGTTATTTACCTGAGGAGAGGCAAACCTATGCAACATAGATGCAATCTGGTCAAACTATGTCCTCAGAGATTGTATCTCTGTCTCAGGACTCTATCTCATCTACTTCATCTTTGTATGATGACTTTGCCTCATCTCCTTCATCACTGCTTTGAGACTACGAATCTCTATGGTGCTACTACATTGTCTGGCATCTTGTATATATCTGCTCACTGCGGATAACTTAGTAGAAGTAACACCAATAGGGTCTAGTCTCTAGCTTCAGAAGTGATTATAATATCAACTTTTACCGCAACTAGAATAGGCAAGGAAAAGGGAGGAAACATATACCTACATCTCGTTATTATTAGATAATGATCCTTATAGCTCGAGGCGGACTTGTTTTCAAGGTACGGAAAATGATAACTATCACTGAGCTCTGGAATATTGTCGTTTCTGTGGAGCGAGTGAAGCTCAGCTCATGGTAACTGTAAAATATGATACCCAAAGCTAAAAACGTATGGCCTGTCAACTTCTGAAAGCCCTAGAACCCTAAGACATATTGCACCAGTATCCATGCTGGATCACATCGACACCCTTATGAGCATGACAGGACAAATACTTCACCCGCAAAAGGACCCCTTCTGCGTCGTTCCTATTCGCTCAACCTTTTCCTCCCGACGTTTCTCACCCTTCTGTTTCAGAGCACCATCTTGCTCTTGTCCCCACGTGTAATAGAATGTAGGCTTTCTTTTTATCTGAACGAGAGACACCTAGTGGGACTTGCAGACAAATGAAGCATGGACAGCTTCATTGCGTTCATGATCACATGGTCCATCATCTCCCATACCTCCCACTGTATCAACAGCCACTTCTTGGATGCCGGACATGTCGTCATCACTCAAAAAGCCAGGGCCTCAAATCATTCAGAACGCATGGGCTGACATCTGCCATCATCTTACTTTCACTGTGTCATTAGTTGGCATTACTGTCTTGCCATGTAGACTCATTAGTTCTCATCATTGGTGCTTGTAAATCTATGGTTCTGGAACATCATGGAAGACCAAGGAGTTAGGATATTGCCTGTGGTTTTAAATGAAGACCGGGAAAAAAGCCATTCCAATGAGCCTTGTACCTACATGCCTCGTACGAGTACACGCGCAAGATAAGAAGTTTTTTTTTTTTTTTTCGGATTCTATGGAGATGGCAGATCGAAGTTGTGTCTAACCTCCCCAAATCCATTAATTCAGTAGTTTTTTGATGAGGTTGCAAGACATGGAGCAAGGCAATGAAATTTTGTTTCCAATTTTTGCACGGATGTTGCTTCCTTCACCTCTTACTGTTCATGCATGGCTGTGGAGTTCTGCAATATACGGTGGGATCGAGGTATCTTGTCTAACGGGATGTATTCTCTCTGAATAAAATTTCTGAGCCATGATAGGCATCAAATATATGAAAGAAAAAAAATCCTTTTTACTGGAGTAGTCTAGAGTTGGTAGCTGGGACTCACTTGAGGGGAGGAAAAAAGTTCCGAAGAAATTACAATATTGGTTTGATCAGTGCCAAAACGTTAGTTGTTGGAATATGAAGGCTAGGCAAATTGAACTTGTGCCCAACAAGCGTGACATGAAGGAGGAATTTAAATCTAAATTCTTGCTTTTCTCCAAAATTTCAAATCTTATTTGTGTCTTAATTAGCTATTGAATTTCAAGTGAAAAGATCAAACGGGCAGATGCGATGGTTCCACAGGGTAAAGGTATTCTCTTGGGTGTTCATTGAAGTGATTCATTTATAGTATTTTTGTATAAGTTTTAATGCTGAAGTGCCTATTAGGTTATAAAACTTAACTTTTAGAGAGAGATCATCTTTTTTTTTTTTTTCTTTTTTCCTAAAATTCAGGATTTTTGTGGCAAATAACTTGAGAGGAAGCTGACATCAGAACTAGAATTGAATACCGGGTCGAATATTAGGAGGTGGCACAAGTGGAACTAGAAGAACACTCTTCTCCCACTAGAAATCCACCAAGGGGATAGGAGCAAAAAGATAACAAGAAGGAACTCTTTCCCCAAAGCCAAAGGCTAAATTCTCATTCAAAATATCATATCATTTATGATACCTTCTTCCATACCAGGTTAGTCTTTCACAAGCATAGGATGGAATAAGTCTCCAATTTTAGGCATGCAACATTAATGACATAATAATTTTCAATAAGTCTTTTCAAGTTTCTGCAAAAGACTGCACAAGCAACAAAGAGTGCAGGTATTAATTGTAACATTAAATCTAACATTTAATTAAACCACTACTTAATCTAATAAATGGCAAATAATTGAGAATCCAAAAGAGCGTTGTAATATGAGCTTAATTTATGAAATGAGCTTTCTAACAGATTTCAAGTATGGATTTCTTTTGTAGGATCTTCAGGCTTGAATAATGAATATCTCTGTAGCAAAAAAAATAATGAATATCTCCAATGTTCTTCTAATTCCCAAGAGTTCAAGTCTATGTACAAAACTTGATGATATAATCCAATCAATACCCTTCCACCATGTAACTCTAATTTTCTCTTTTACGGCGCCTTATGCACCAAGCATCTTACGCCAGAATTGTAGGTAGAGTCCTTTAATGCTGTGTTCAAGAAAATTCTGCAAATCTTTCAGCCACACATGTTCTTTTGACTCAGATAATGTTCTATCGGTCAAAAATGATGAGCATGTTACTCCTTGCAAAAGGGATCTTCATATTCCTGAATTAACTAATGGGAAGACCAAATATGATTCTCTCTTCTCAACCAAATCTTCTAAGGGATCAATTAGTTGATTCTCATGATGAAGCTGAGACTTATCATCATGATCAAGAGCCAATTCTTCATTCAAGGATTCTTGAAAATGCATTGGAATGGAGACCTGTATACCATTCTCATCAATGTCCTCAACTTTATCAACTATGATGGACTCAACTTTTCTAGGAATTGAATCAATAGCAAGGAAAGATTAAAATACATCATAAAGAACTTCATTTGGAGAAGTATCATAGATAGGATGTGAATCAAAATCAAGAGTTGGTGCACTTTGAGTCTACCATAAAAGAAATTATCTTGATTGTTGCATATCTTTAATTGTATCATGATAGGAAAGCCTTTTAACTTAATGCCCATTCATGTGCATGAGTGAAAGAGTGTAATGTAATCCTTATCCTTGTATGATATGTTATACTCCAAAGAGTGAAGAGATTCATCATGTCTTGGAGGCCTACTATGAACCAGATGCTTTTGTAGACATTTTATTTGTTTCCATAATTTTGCTATCAACATGTTGTTGAAGGTCTCACACTTGTCTCTTTTCCTGCAAGTCATGTTCCATGACGGCCTAAGCTCTGATACCGTATCTAACACCGGAACTAGTGGGCTTGACTGCCAAGTTGGAGATAAGGAGGTAACACAATTGAAATCGGAAAACACTCTTATCTCACTAAGAAACCACCAAGGATTTAGGAGTGAAAAGATAAGAAGATCCAAAGACAAAGGCTAAATTCGCATTCAAAATGTCATATCATTCACTATGCCTTCTTCCATATAAGGCTAGTCTTATATAAGCATAAGATAGAACAAACCTCTGATGCCCAAGATCCAGCTAGTACATAGCTGATGTAGGACTAAACACATACCTGCACAAATTCTAGCAATTACTTATACTATTCCTAGGATCCTATTTGGATGTTTTTGCCGATGTCATTGTTTTGACCATTATTTATCAGTTAGATTAGTCGAAACCTACCTCCTCTTATTGGTAGTGCAAGAGAAATCCCATGATCAGCATTCCACTTCAGCATAGCCATCGTAGGTGTTTCCCCTTTTTTGACCATATCATGGCTTCAGACTAATCTATGAAATCAAACATCCAATCTTTTCACAACACCAAGCATAAAGGAACCATGAGTGAATCTAAACTATACTCAATTAAGTCAAAAAAAAATTACATGCTAAATACTTGGCACAAATCCAAAGCTTTTAGATTTTCCCTTAGCTCAAAGTAGCATTGTCAGAAGTGAAATTAACAAGGGAGATTGAAATTTCATTCCATATAAAAGAGCTGATTCATTATCTGAAATTCTAACAGTTTAAAGCTCAATTTAGATGCACTAGAACAATTTTTCATAAATAAAATCTTATTATCACAAAGGAAATGTAGGCAAATGCAAGTGAAACGGTAGAGACTACCATCATTATGAAAAGCATAGGAAGAACTGACGAGTAAAGTCTTGCAATTTTCATCTTCAAACTTTACAATCATACTTGTGATGCACAAATTATTATCTAGGAACAATGAATTGGAGAATCAGGTTGCCTTCTACCCCCTCTTCGCTGGTCTAATCCCAGTTCACCTAGCTAGTTGTTAGGTCTTCTTGCCATGGTCACCTTGAACCAAGAGGAGATCAGATCATTTGGAAGTTGAGCAGCACAGGCAATTTTTAATGCTTCTCTCTACCAATTTCTTAATGCTAGAGGCATTAAATGCAGGTAACATTTTCTCTTTGGAGCCTTTGAAGCCCTCTTAAGATTAAATGTTTTCTTTGGTTGTGTTGGCGAAAAAACTAAACACCAAATAAATAATTGGGAGGAAACTCTGTGAGGACGTTGGCAAGTGTGTATTGTGCAGCCAGACTTCAGAGATAATAGACCACGTTTTTTCTTGCTGCCACTTCTTCTCCTATGTACATTTGGAAGGCTATTTGCTCGACACTTAGAATGCTCCATCCTCAATCCTCCTGTGCTTACCTATATCTCGACTGTATTCAGAGGAACTTTAAAAAGGTTTAGCCAGTTGTTTTTATGCTACTTATGGCTATCGCTTGTGTCCGTTAGAAAGAATAGAATTCTACGATTTTTCTCAACAAACATTCATCTATTGCAGCCGTGGCATAAGAAGGATTTGGCATCTTCAATGACCAGTCTTTATTATGTGACCGGAATCTTCCATTAGAATTCGGAAGAGTTTGAGACGAAGGTTGGAAATATCCCTAGAGATTTTTATGAATGTTACTCTACAAGATGTCTACTTCCTTTTTCTCATTTTCTTATGTTTTGTTTCATCTATCAGATTGTAATTCAACTTCTGAGGATCTTCTTTTCCTCTCTTCTAATTTTTTTTCTAATCTTCAATAAAAGCTGGGTGGCTATCTCCTTTTCCTTCCATTCAGAAAAAAAAAAAAAAGGAAAAAACATAATAAGTTTATGTCAAGGCTATCCTGCCGCCCCAGGCCTTCCCAATCCGCCCTCCGCCCCCAACAAAAAAAGATGGGGTCTGGATAAAACATGACACTTATGTTTTACAATTTTACCAACAGATAGTTGGTCCATTGAAAGTTGAAGAACAGAGAAAAACACATGAAAATGGAAACAAATGACCTTCCTCTTCCAGTTTAGCTATATAAACTCGTTCGTATAGCATGAATTTATATTATAAGATTGTTGAGAAGTCTAAAGTTTTTCTACTGTACCAGAACTTGAGTGAATGAGATCGTAATCTCTACTACTAGACATAGCATCATGTACTCATTTCATTCACCATGCTCAACTAAAATAGAACAAGGTCTTAGTATTCCTGCCGTACCAAATGAGGCTGAAATTAGGTTTGAGATCTGGGCTACGGTTGATGGTACAGAGGTTATAATGAGACATATACCAAACTAGACAACTTCAAAACCTAATGTGAACGTTGTGGACGTCAATGAAGTAGCAGGACCATGCTTGGTCTGCCCTCCGTCGAGCAATGCATCACTACTGATACCATATTAGTCTTTGATTGTTGGAAAAAAATCAAATAGAATTATAACTAGGTGATTGTAGATCCTTGTAGCTAGTTTTACTTCTTTCGTTGAATTTTATAGTTTTAAGGTCTCAGAGAGACTAACTATATTAACTATATGCTTTGAGTACAGGCTTAGCAGATGTCCAGTTTCATGGAAGAGTGATCTGGCTTCTCTGATGAATCAATCTAGTCAAAAATTCTGTGTTGACAAATATTCATCTTTTTTTTAATTGGAGGCTATAATTTTCAACTGAGGTTTGGGAAGTTTGATAGTGACACTGATATAGAATCAATTATTAAGGTGTTTGTGATGTCACTTGGAATAGTAGTACTCGAGGTCCCTGACAAGAAGAACTCAGTCTGTAATCTTATCAAGATGGGCGCAACTGATATTATTTGTCTGCAGAAAGATCAAATTGAAGGTGATGGATGTCTTGATGCTGAAAGCAACATGGGATTTAGAGGTCTTCCAACATGCGACATTTGAAATCCTGGTCTGGGAACAGCAAACCCTGACAGATTCAAGGTTTGACAGATTAGTGGGGACTCGTGCAACTTCTCATCCTATCTCAGAAGCAAATGCCATGAAGCAACCGTTTTATTCCCAGCTCAAGTCTGCCCCACTGCCCCACTTTCTCTAGCGTGATGACTATAGGTTCATTTATTCATGATAGCATACGGGGAGTATCCCGTAGACAGTGAAAATAGTTCAGAAATATATACATTACTGTCAAGTTGGCATACGGGAAGGATAGGTTAGACAGCGAAAAAAGTTCAGATATATAGTAGGGCCATTCAGGTGAGATCGAGTTTAAAATCATGGAAATAAGTGGCCAATGAAAATTTTCAATTCATGTCAGAAGGGAATATATACGTACATGGGAGTTCAGTATGAATGTCATGTATTTTGCATTTTGAGTCGAGAATAGGTCTTAAGTCTGGTACTGTTGGTGCATGACTCCTTTAAGCCAATATAGTTAGCAGTGGTGCTCGACTGAGACAATTAAGCTCTCTTTCCTAAGCTTTTGCAATAATAATAATAATAATAATAATAATAAAGAAGTACTATTTTAGGTGAAGAAAGTACGACTAATTCTTATTAGATTTAGTTATCATTCTAGACAAGAATACAATGACTCCCCTATGCGGCTGTTAAGACCCTATCACCAACATATTAGCTAAGGAGAAGAAAGACTCTGGATCACTGGACAAAATCAATGAGAAACTTAACAATTGAAAACATAACCAACCTGGAAGCAGGGCTCCCTAGTTCATGAAATTTTACCGTAAAATGACAGCAAGAAGGTGGAAGGTATATTTGCCTCAAAATTGTTTTATCACTTTCCCCCCTTAAACCATGGAGACCGTAAAATATTTCTAGTTGTGAGAGCGAACTTCCCCAACGTTAACTTGGTATCGAGGTGCTTCATTTATCTGCTCATATTGCCATTTGGTTTCTATCTTTTATTAGTTATTGTCATTATTTTGTAGTGCTTTGTTCATCGTTCTCCATTTAGTTATTTTTCCCCATTACATATGTCTACATCGATGACATTCATAGAGAACAAGAAGGCGGGATTGAGAGACAACTAAGCTCTAAAGGTGAGTGCAACAATGTCTATCATCTATAACCTTGATATCTTAACATTAATAACGTTGTCCTTAGAAGGAACCTTGTCATATCTATATATTAGAAGAGAATAACATAGCGAACAAAAGGCTTAAAAATCTTTAAAAAAGGAGTAAAGCTCTGAGCAAAAAGAGAAGGATGCAGAAGAGGAGAGATAAAAGAGAGTAAATGGCAACAGTAGACTAATAAGTAGTTTTAAAGAGATGTTTGTCCATAACAACACATTTGGAATATAAGGCAGCATACCGACCTTTCCCACAGGCGTTCTCAACCTTTTTCACAGCACACAGCCCCCCTTTTACTCGACATTGAAGCCAAGAAGAGAGTAAAAACGAAAGAAAGAGAAACCCTAGAAATAAAGGCTGTTAACAGTTCCTTTCCACATAATAAAGCTAGGAAAGAAAGAGGAAACCCTAACAGTAGTGGCAGCAGCAGAAGCAGCACAAGCCCAACGAAACCCTAGAACCAACCACAGCCAGAGTCCTTGCCGCCTAGAACGGAGTGACGCCCATGTTCGCTGCCGCGGCGGCGTAGAAACCGTCCTTGAGGAGAACGTCCTCTCCCTCCTATATATAAAAGAAAGAGAATTAATCAATCAAAACCCTGAAAGGGGAAACCCGTGAAGGAGAGGAACAGTCCACAGAGGAGGTGATCAGAGAATATGCTTAATAAACTACTTTAGTTTTTAAGTATATAAAAACAAGTTAGTTTTTTCTTTGCATTACCTGCTGGCGGACGCTGCTCTTCTTCAGGCCCTGATCGGGCATCAGGCCGAAATGGATGTGGGGGAAGTGGGCCCACTAAAAATAGGAAGCAAAAACGTTATTACGTTAATAAATGGAAACCCTAAAAGACGGAGGAAGGTGGCTCGCAAAGAAGCCTAGCAGTAGCGAAGTAGAGCAGTAGTGAGGGGAAGTAGTCTTATACGTTCTTAGCAGCGGCGCTGAAGGCCTCTCTGTGGGTGATGTCCGGATTCCCAGCCTTGATGCGTTGGATTTCGTCCCTATGATGACCAGAAAAAAAAAACCATGCTTCTTAGCATCAATTACTGAGAGAGAGAGAGAGAGAGAGAGAGAGAGAGAAGAGCTAGCTGCTTCTCTTCTTGATTCTTTTGGTGTTACCAAATCAAAGTTTGGACTTCTACTTACTTGATAAATCGGTTGTATGCCGAGGGAACTCTCTGCCTCTTCTCTGGAGCTGCACTCACAACACCAAAGCAATCAAAGACGCTAGTTAATCTGTTGTTTAACCTTTTATTTTCTAGAAAAAGACTAGCTAGAAGACGAATAGAAGGGAGGTAGTCAGTAGATCCTGAACTGTTCTTTGAGTTCTTTGTTAAATTAAGTAATTGCATAGTACTTTGGATATGATAACATGGGGTTTGATTTCCGAACAGACAAAGGGGAAGAGAGGATGGAAGAGCTACTATAGCTACAGGATGCCACGAGGAAGAAGATAGGTGCATGCTTGGAGTAAATCCAGCTAATGGTTTTCTTATAGAACAGCACAGAAGGCAACTATCAATGTGTAGATGGAGACTTTTCAGGCAGGCTTTTTTTACTTGCTCTTTTATTCCACATTTTATCTTTCTCAATCATTTTCTTGATTAGGTTGGTAGTAGATGGTGACAATCAAGTAGAAAGAATTTCATTGAAAGGACTTTGGTGCAATTGTTTATATTATTTTAACTGCACTACCGTCAAAAAAATTTTGTTTCAAGGAAAAAACGAATATTTGATAACAATAGTGTAGAACTATGCAAGGAAGAGATCACTAAGGAATCGAAGAGGGAGAAAAGAAAGAAGAAGGCAAGAAGAGTCTTCTCACGTCTGTTGACAACTGGAGTCTGAGGGAGCTCTTCTTCGGTCCCCTTGACAGGCGCCATCGCGTTGTGGTTGTGGTTATGATTGCCATTGCTGCTGTTGTTGTGGAGGATGGGCTGATCCATCAGCAAGCTTGGTGGTGGGCACGTTATCTCATCCTGACCGTTAAGACCACAAATAAAAGAACAATAAACGCAGGAAATAACAAAAAAAAAAGTGATAACATGCACCAAGTTAGAAGAAACTTATAAAGAAGAAGCTAGTGAAATATAGGAAGAGAAGAAAAGGAGCTCCAAGAGCTTAAAATGGGCTACCAAGATGTTGTGGTGGGAGGGAGCCAGGAAGGGGTGGCCAAGGCCAAGCTGGTTGGCGGCAGGGAGAAGCAGCCCCCGCATGTTGACGGAGAGGAGGTTGGTGCAGTGGCCGCACCTCACCGTCACCGTCTTGAACAAACTGCTACAGGGAACACTCACCTGCCACTCCACAGAGTAAGAAAGCAAATAGAGGAGAAAAACCAAGCAACACCAAATTGGGTAAGTCGAATGAGCTGGCATGAGAAATGACCGAATGAGAAACAGAAAAAAAAAAAAAAAAAACGAAGAGCAGGAAATGAACAGTGGATTAGGTCTCTAAAGGGAAAGAGTAGAGAGAGGGAGGGAGGGAGTAGAGGGACAAGAAGAAGAGGGGGAAGGGAGAGAATAATGGTATATACCGCGAGGACGGTGTCACAAAAGTTGCAGTGGACGTAGCAGAGCTGCTCGGAGGGGGGTGAGGAGAGGTGGTCCAAAGAAAAGGCGGCTGAGGAGGATGACATGCTGCTCCCTCTCTTCTGCTGCTGCGCTGCTCCTGATTTGATTGACCAACCGAAGGAGATCCCTGGGGAAGGGAATTTCTTTCTTTTCTCCTCCTCCCGCTGATGTGATGATCTGATTTGATGCCTTGATTTGATGCTTTGATTGACCGCTGATTCAATAACCTCGGATCTGTTGTTTGAATTTGATAATTGGTGGGGTGGGGAGAAGGAAAGAGAAAGAGGAGGAGAATGAACGGAAAGATGGTGGAAAGAAAGAGAAGAAAGGAGGAAAGAAAGAGAGGTAGCAAGAAAGAAGTCTTGGTTGGATGGGTAGATGGCTCAGAGCGAGGGTGAGAAAGATAAAGATATAGGCCAGGCCAAGCCACACCCCCACTCCCCCCAACTCTCTCTCTCTCCCCCCTCTTCTGTGACACACAAGACAGCTACCACCGCTGTTTCCGAGATGAAAATAAAAAGAAAATAAAAGCAATCAGAATGAATGAGTGATGGGGAATTGTCTGTTGAAGTTACTGTTGGCGCTGGTGCATGAACGAATGTATAGTGATCATGTTACGTATAATGTCTCATAGACGATACGATATTGTATAATAATAGGAGCTATGATGAGCCAGGGAAGCTAACATACGCCGGGGGTTCTGGCTTTCAGGTGATACAATAATAAAGATAAGTTGGGGGGGGGGGGGGGGGGGGGGGGGACCTTTGATGCGAACTTTATGTAAAAACGATACATGCTCGCATTTTAGATAGCATGGGTTTATCTAAAATTAAGGTATTGGGAGTCCAAAGGACGCCAATGATCACCAGGGTGGTGGTGAATCCCGTTTGAGGAGTCCATGGATTGGAATGGATGGATGACCATCTGATCAACTTCCTTTTCCTCAAACGCATCTTTGAGGTGTGGAAATCTTGGTGTGTCGCGGGTTGCACCGGAATGGACGGTGAAAGTGACCCCTCCCCTCGTGTGTCCTCCGTGAAACTCCTATAGTAAGTTCCCCCAAGAGATGGAAAGAGAAGACGCGAAGACTTAAGACTCGTGTGTGGTGGTCGGCATTCCCAATGAGAGAGAGAAAGAGAGAGAGAGAGAGAGAGAGAGAGAGAGGGCAGGGGCGGCAGAGGTGGGGGAGAGGAGCGAGAAAGGGACGTTTGCATGGGCCGCTTAGCTTTCCCTCACTCACCCGTTGTTTTCGTAGTAATGAGCGAGAAAGAAAGAAGTAAGAAAAAAACAGCAAGAAAGAGAGTAGGAAGAAGGTTGATGCCTTTCTCGTTTCCCGGATCCCCTCTTCTGCCTCCCGGGCAATAGCCCAGAATAGCTGCAGTGCAGTAGTAGTAGTGCAGAGAGGGGCATAGCCCCGCTTAGCCTCCGCCTCCGTTTCCGCCTCCTAAGGGTGCTGTCTTTGCCTCAAAAGTTCAAATAGAAGCATACACATAGTGAAAATTAAAAAGAAAAGAGAAAAGAATTGCTTCCACTTTTTATGATTTGACCGCACATGACCCCTTCTCGCTCAGTAACAAAAGAGCAGCAGCAGCAGCAGCAGCAGAGGACAGAGATCCTCCACTCTCTCTCTCACTCACTCTCCTTCTCTCTTCAAATCCCCCCTCTCTCTCTCTCTCTCCCTCTCATCTTTACCACCTTTGTCCTTTGCTAAAATTCCCTTGTTTTTCTTTGCTTCTTTTCTTTTTATTATTTTCGTCGCTCATTTTGAGTAATTTTTGTTGTCTTAACTAGTCTGGTTCCGGTTCTTTAAATTTTTCATTCTCCTCCACACATTTCTAGGCTTTTCTATCCGACCAAACTCTTACTAACTTCTGAGCCCAAAACCGAGCGACCACCCGCATGCGAACCAAGCATTCCTCCCTCCTTTCCTAACTTGTGCTTCTACTTTTTCACTGCGCCCGGACCGACCCCCCTTTCTCCATTTACACTAAAGCCTGCACTGCACCCACACCACACACACTCATGCTTCCTTGCTTTAGCTTTAGCTCTTGTATTATTTTGGCCTGCCTTGGGGTGACCAGTCCTTGGTATACAGTACCCCCCCACCCGTTAAATTCCAAATATGACCCCCAGGACCAGCCCATACCCCCATCTCCGTCCTCATCCTGGAGCCAGCTGCCGCCACGTCATCATTCCCCCCCCCCCCCCCCCCCCCTTGGAGCCATTGTATCGCCATGGTTCATGCTCTTATTATTGGGCCATGATGCTTCATACGTGTCGGCCTCTCAACTGGCCGCGGAAATGGTTGATGCCGAAGTAGAGCCAGCAGGGAGGGGGAGGGCCCTTTAAATGATCCGGTCCGGTCTGGGTGGTGGTGGCAGCGGCTCTCATTCAATGGCTGGGCATCACGAGTAACTCGTGATACGAGAATTTGGCAAAATTTGTCTTCGCTCGCCACTTACTTTTACCCTCCCCTCTGACTGCCACGTTGTCACCTACTATAGGGGGCTTTCCGCCATCTTCGTACTTCTACTGTTACCTCCGCCGTCTCCTCCCCCGCCCCTCCCCTCCAAGCGTTACGTGAGGACACGGATCTACAATGATCATGTCGGCGTGGACGAACTAAGGGAGGAGATGATGAGAGAAAAAAATAACGAAAAGCAAAGCGATGGGTGAGAAGTTAATGCACTCTGTCCGTGTTGTTGGCTGTTTGGTGTCAACCCCTGACCACCATCACCCTTGTCTCTCCATCCTCCATTCACTCATCTCCCCATCTCTCCATCCATCCATGCGCCTATATCTACGTCTCTCTCTCTCTCTCTCTCTCTCGTACTCATGAAACATCTATATCTACATCTTTATATGATAATCTATACCCAACCACCAATTCCATTTCTACCCCTCTCATCTCTCTCCCTCCTCTGCCATGCAACAACAGTACAGAGTTCAGAAGACCGAGTGAGGCCACAAATTCTACGCATCCACTTCGAGGTAATATTTGGACGTGCCCTGAACGTTGCAAGACAGAAACGTGGCATCCATAAATATATCTTAAGATATATTAAAGGGAGTGATATCCTCTAAAGTCAACTCAAATCGTCTCTCTAACCGACGCATGAGAGAGAGAGAGAGAGAGAGAGAGACAGAGACAGAGAGGAAAGCTAGCTTAATTGACCGAGTCATTGCCGGGTCAAACCGAGCGAGCAGTCCGTCTACGAGGGGCGCAGTGAAGGAGGGGCCACGGTGAGAGGTGGCTTGTACTGACGCCGGGTGGCTCCGATCGGGGGCCATTAAGATCCGCTTGGGGGTCCATGTTTGTGATGGTGCTCTCACAATGTAGCCCAGCGACCCTCAGATACAAAGCGGCCGGGTAGTCGGTGTACCTCCTCGTACGGCTCTCTGGGTACGGTTTAGTCTTTTGGTTCGGCATCTAGACCGGCCCGTGCTCGCGTGGTTTGAACCTTAAAAGCTTGCTTTCCCACCTTTCCTTGAACACAAACCTTTTTCCCCTCGTCTATTGGTGCATGGTAAGAGCCACGGTTACCTTTTGTTACGCTTCACTAAATGTGCTAAGCCCAATTTGAAGTACGTTGCTAGGCTCCATGCTCCGCTGCCTAGGATTTAGGCCGCTGTTGTGGCCGAAAAATAACAATAACAGGCCGGGGATAGGCACATGCGTTGCACCAGTCTACATCCTAAAAGTACTATAATTACTTGATACGTCGACTTGTTCAGTACAAAAGTTAGCAGTGTTATATATTTTGGTTAAATTTAGGAGTAAAGGACAAACATGGATGGTGTGGGATGATTCAGACGGTGGCCACATCAATCATCATGCAATGAAATGAGCAAGAGAATTTTTTTTTTTTTTTTTTTCACTTTCGTCATCTTCACCGTGCAAAATGTAGGCTTTTTTGGTTTGGGATTGCCCAGAATTAACTCCACTGTAAAGAAGTGCGACCATGGGAAGAATCTAGCGTTCCTACCTTACCTCCTTCACAGACAGCTTGCTTGCAGCCTAATAAGGCCAACTATAGAAAAACATAGCCTGCGTATCTTATTCTAATGGACATGTCGTTTTTGGTTATGGAGGCTCGTGATTTTTAGCTCCTACCGATGACTTGTATTGTCGCAAGAAGATTAATTTCTGCTTGGCAGAGATTAGTATCCGGTTTCGAGAATTATTTGTTTATCTGGTATTTCGTTAAACTGATGGATCCTTGAAGAGTTTCAGACAGTTGATCAATTTTGAGCACATCCATACATAGGATGCTGTCTTGGGCTAAACCATAGACTGCATGTATATGCAAACTTCATGTATGCATACTGCTAAACCTAGACCGTTAGCATTCTGCTGTGACATTAAACATAGTCATGTCAACGCGCCAACTGATCATATATACTTGTGTATTGGAGAACAAATGCATGTATTCTTGAGATAAATGATGATGTATAGATAAATGAGCCGCTTCTTTCAGTTATCCTAAATACACATGCAATGTACGTACTGGGCACTAAACTGAATTGTTGCGAAGTCTCTCTCTCTCTCTCTCTCTCTCTCTCTCTGCCGGTTGGTAGAATTTAAATGATCAACAAATTCTTGACAGATGCTTCCCTTTTCTATTTCTTTTTTAACTTGTCCAACTTTGACCATGAACCATTTTTGTCGATATTGGATTATTCAGCTGGTTAGATCCCTCTCGACCTGTGAGAGATCAAGGGTTTGCATCCTATTGGTGGTGTTCCCACCGTATTCCTCCAAAAAAAAAAAAGGATTTTGGTTGCATTAATCTAAGTTGGGTTAGTGACAATGATACGGCTAATGGTGATAGAATTTGATATACATGCATGGTCATGAGTATGATAAAAAAAAATAATGTTGGTCAAATCATTGACTAGATAATTGATAGAAAATCAATTTTGATGGTGTTATTTGATGACTGACTAATGCTAGAATAATCGCTTATTAGGGATTATCTATGTACAATTGATACTTGCTAGGTTCTCTCTTTTTGCTTATTCTTTAGAGTTTACCAAACTTTACAGAGCATGAGAACGTCATAGTTTGAGGGAATTGGCAAGAAATTTGGCTGCAAGGAGATGGCAGAGAAATAATGTGATGATTGAAGGTATTTAGGGCCTTAAAACTGTATACATCTTCTTTTCAAACCAAACATAGATGACCTAGTTGACTGCTACTTCACTAGCTAGACAGCTCTCTCAAACCATTTCTCTTGTATGACTTTGAATAAATAGTCTTGTGAAATGAATCAACGGTTGCCCGCATCTTCTCTCAAAACAAAACGTAGACGAACTGAGTTGACTGCTGGTACACTGCAAAGCTCTCTCAAACCATTCTTTTTGGATCACTTTCAATATTAATCCAAACTCATATATGAAAACTTCCATTGCAGCAATACTTAGCCTTTATCTAATCTGACAAAGTTAATGATTATGGGGTATAACACGAAGATATGGCAAGTCCACACATCCGGTGAAATTGAGTGGTGAACAGCAGTCACTACAGTAAAAATAGGTTTTTCCAACCCTTTATTGCCGACGCGAGAGAGAAGCGTCGGCAATTTTGTCACTATGCCAATATTTGCCGACGCTTGTGGGTACGTAGCATTTAAAAATATTATAATTAGACGACGCTAATAAGGGTTATAAGCATCGTCGAAGGCCAAAATCCCCCCCCCCCCTTCCAAAAACCCGCGAGCGGCCAAAATATCCCCCCAATACCCGCGGACGGACTTTTTTTTTTCTTTTGATACAAATCCCTAACCCCGTCTTCATCCCAACCCCCAGCAAAACCACTTTTTTCGTTCCCCCAGCCGCCTTCGTCCTCTTGGGCTCCATCGACGTGAGGGATTTCCTCTCGGTCCAGGACCTCGACGAGTCCTCCCCTCTCTCCGCTCCCGACCTTTGTCTCTACAAGCCCCCTCCCTCCCCGGCCGACACCGACGACGACGATGCCGTGGACGCGCGGGGCAAGGTCTTCTCCAGGATGGGGCTGGCCGAGTCCGCCGTGCCGCCCGCCCTCCAACGGCTCGAGCAGTTCCGTCCTCATGTGCCTCTTCGAGGGCGACCGCGGTGATCTCCGCATCATCCTCACCAAGCGCTCCTCCGACCTCTCCACCCACTTCGGTTCGTTCCATCTCCAACTAATGTCTCCCTTCCTTTCTCTGATCCAAAGGGATTGTCGAGATTCGGGCTTTTGCTTTAATTCATTGCTGGGTATTATTAATTAGGTGAAGTGTCGTTGCCGGGGGGGAAGGCGGAGGAGAGCGACGCGGACGATAGCGAGACGGCCATGAGGGAGGCCAAAGAAGAGATAGGGCTGGATCCATCCCTCGTTACAGTCGTCACCGTTCTTGAACCCTTCTTGTCTAAGGTATTACAGCTCCAATTCGGATCTCTGTTATTTCCAGATGAAATCCAATAAATTATTTTTACCTACGTTGATCGACTCGTACTGTCTAATGAAATTGAGAATATTTAAGTCTCGCCGTTTTTCGGGGAGTAAGATTTTGAGTGTTGCCATTTGATGTCAAACCTAATGGTCAGTGGAGAGCAAGAACCGGTGCAATGATCCCTAACCCATTGACTGCCAGGTCGAAATTTCTCCAAGTCACAGTGATCCCTAACCCCTTCTTTCATTCTCTTTTTCTTAATTTTTTTTCTTGATGGATACATGGGTTTTTTTTTCCCAAAAAAATAGAAAACAAAAGCTCCCGTTGAAGTGTCATTTGTTGTAAAATAAAAGGTAAAGAGATTGGAGACAAGAAAATAAATAAGACACAGAAATTATAGAAAATTAGTTCTTCATGAACTAATAGTATTTTCCATTTCTTTCTAATGCCTTTCTTTCTCTTTTTACTTGTGTACATTTCATCCTCCTCAAGGTACCCTTTTATAGGCCTAGGGTTATAATGAGGAGATATAATAGTCATAATCACAAGACAATTAAAGGACAAGAGAAGGTGAAAAGGTGGATGAATGTAGACATCCCCAAGGGATAAGGGGCACATCTAGAAGTTACAAAAGATGGAAAACCCAAGAGGTGGGGAAACTCAAGAGGTGAAGGTTAAGTGGTCATCCACCCAAATACGGTAGATTCATAACATCATTAAATTTGTAACTGAGCTTTTTATTTTTTTTTAAAAAATAACTATAATGATGCTTTAAAGCGTCGTTATAATAACTATTGCCGATGCTTTAAAGCATCGGCAAAAATTCCGTTATTTCCGATGCTTTCCAAAAGCGTCGGTAAAAAAAATCCACTCTGACATAGGCGACGCTTTTAAAAGCATTGGCGTTGAAATTACCCACGCTTATAAGCGTCGGTATACACTTTAACAAGCGTCGGAAAATATGTATTTTGTTGTAGTGGGTGTTTTATTTGGGATTGCCATATAATCAGACACAGGTGCATGAAAATAAATGTTCAGTAGAGATAGTGCTTACCCAGATCTTCTTGTTCAGAATTTGTTCATTATTTAGGTCCATATATTTAGGACTTGTCTTTAGAATGGATCTCTACCTACTTGACATGATGGCATTCTAGTGTTTTTGACATGAATGTTATTCTTAAGGATGATAACTTTTTACCCGAGCCACGAGGTCTTGAAAAGCCATTCTTACAGTGTCAAACTATACCAGGACAAGCTTGGCCCACAAAGAGTCAAACACTCAACCAAGTGTCATTTTCTCTACCAGCTGGATGCTGTACATTTGAAACTCAATCTTTACTATTGCAGCGCGGACTTTTTTCAAGCCGTTTCCACAGGTTCTATTTACTTTGTTGCTCCATTCTAGTGCAAACTGTCTTGATTGGTGCATGGGACATAGCCATTATTTGGGTTCTCATCCTTGAAGTAATCACGTGCGACGTACGTGCTGATAACTCGTCAATGTGGATGGCCTAGTAGCTATCACTATGCAAATGGATCGACTCCAACAAGACATTCTATCAAGAGCTGCAAATGGATCGAGTCCGACAAAACATTCTAGCAAAAGGTGCAAATGGATCGAATCCGACAAGACATTCTAGCAAGAGGTACCAATGGATCGAGTTGAACAGACCATTAGTGACACCAAGCCGATCCGATTTGTTGTTTGGATTCCAATGTTGGAGCCAAACCCAACCTAATAGAAGATCGGATTGGGTTGGATTGGATCCACAGTTAAACTTTTTAACCCAAGGGATCAATTAGATTAGTCGGGTGCATGTATAATTCGATCCCAACCTAAAAAATTTTGGTCAAGTGCAGCTTGGGATCGGGTTCAGATCACAAATATGGAGTTTTAAAGTCAAAGAGTTGAATTTGGACAAAAGAAAATTCTAACTTCATCATAAAACATGAATATCTCTTTAGAAGCATGCTATGACGCATTCAGCATGACAATTTTTTTCCAACAAGGCTTAGAAAGCGATTGAAAAGAGTTTCAAAAGTCGAGCTTCCCCAATAGATTATATAAATTATTATGTTTAAAGATATCTAATAGAGGAAAACATAGCATGGATAAGATGCCAGTTAGTCACGATATCAATCTTCAATCTAAATGTCAAAATTTTCATCCAAGGATATCACTCAGCTATCAAGTTTGTCTCAACATCTTCTATGTCATATGAATAACATCATAGCAAGAAGCTCGAATTGGCTATTTCAAACCAATTGATTGATGATGGATGCCACCATTAGATAATTCTACAAATTCTAGCACACAATTCCTAATGCTTTCGATCACTATGCTTTTATTCCTACCATATTATGCATAGCTGAAGTTTACAAATGTAGTTCACAGATTTTTTTTTATATGCTAAAGCCTATATGTGGATTAAACCATCAATTAAAATAAATTTGTACAATCTATTCTCTGATTAATACTTTATAATCATCGAGTAAAACAAGGAATAAGGCCAAGAAATTTAATAACAAAGGTACTTAAAGGTTCCATTATTTATGGTTTTTAGTTTTTTTACCTACTTTTCTGGTTACACAATTCCACAATTGAAGTATGTTGAGACAAAATCCATATATTTTGTATCGAGTCAGGTAATAGGCCAGAAAACCCAAATTAAATCCATATAACAATCGAATCGAGTCAAGTCAAACGGGTCAGGTTGGATTGGGTCAGATTAGAACCCAATAAACCCATATCCGATCTGAAATGTGGAACTGGTCGACCCTACCTGTTCTTAAACCGGATCAGAATCAGATCTAATCATGTTCGGATCGGGACATGGGTGAACCCGGCCCATTTGCAGCCCATTTGTAGCCGCGAATATAGGCATTCGTTTCGTGGTTGGATAGAAAACTTTCGACGCAGTCACACGTGTTCGCTCCCGAGCCAGAAAACACCGAGTCGGGATACTCAACACCTCCCCATCATGGCTTCTCGCTCTCGCCTCTTCCCTTCTCCCACCTCCGCTCATCTCCTCTCACCTCCAATATCCCGTTCTCGTCTCCATTCCCCGACATCATGGTTTTCGCCTCCGCTTCTCTGCTCGCGACTGCAGTGCCCAGAACGCTCCCTCTCTCTCGCGCGCAGCGTCATGCGCGGCCTCGCTCGACTCTCATCGTCTGCCACAGCTCCGGCGAGTGCCTTTGTCCTCTGCTTCTCACTGCGGCATTTAACCAAACAGTTAATGTGCTATGTGTTAATGTTTGACTCTCCTGAGTGCAGAACCCAAGAAGTGGCGAGCGGTCGTCTCGACCGCGCTAGCCGCTGCCATCGTGAGCTTCGGTGGCATTGGACCCATGACGGCGATGGCCGACCTGAATAAGTACGAAGCGGAGATGCGGGGCGAGTTCGGGATAGGTTCCGCTGCTCAATTTGGTTCCGCGGATCTCAAGTTCGGCTCTTCAACTAGTTGCTCTGTCCGTTTTGTTTTCCGAATTTACTGTTTTTCGTTTAAATTCATCGTAATATCTTTTTCGTTCTCTTTTTCCCTGTTTGTTTGGTCTTATTGAGCAGGAAAGCTGTCCATGTCAACGAAAATTTCAGGTAAGATCTTTGCTTCTTCAGTTGGTATATGTCTTTGCTCATTGTCTGTATTGAGAGTTAAGTGTGTTACTTTTTGATGGTAATGTACAGAGCTACTGGTGTTGACAAGGTTTGCAGGACATTAAAGCTTTTTTTTTTTTGATACGTATAAAATTGACCCACTATTTCAGAAAATTTGATGATTTTTTTTTTTTGCTCAAATCATTCTTTTCATCCTTTCTATGTCGAAATTTGAAACTTAGTGAATTTGAATGCCTCTTATAAATATAACATGCCATATGTTAAGTGTCGACCCAGCAGTCATGGGGATTATCTCTAGCGCTGAATCCGTTTATTTTATGTTTTTGGCACCTTGTTTGATGTCATTAGTTGAACATCTCATGGTTATCAATCCATTTGGATGAAAATCTTAGAAGACCATAGTGAATCAGTGGAGAATGGAGATAAAGGTAAGTAAGCTCAAATGGACAGAGGAGATATCCCTTATAAAAGGAACAAATTGATTTTAAAAAAAAGTGTGATTCAAGCTCAAAATATTACTATTACCTGGCACTGGCTCAGTTATGCTACTCCAACACTAAGTTAAATGAAGCAAACATCTTCTGTCCAACTAAAATGTGGCTCCCTGATATCATTACCTTTAAGGATGTCAGAAAGTCCAGCTTCACTTTCTTATTTTTTTGGCTAATGAATTCACATCCTCTCTTGGACCAATCTTTTTTTTATAAGCGCATTTTAATCATCTTTTATTGCTTCACAAACTCAGTTTGCCTCAGTTGTTTTGTGAAAATATCTTTAATAATCCCCGCTTTTGCAAAAATGAGGATAGTGTCATTTACCATTAGTTCTAATCAAGTGATAATGGATGCTGCTACTACAGTAGTAACGAACTACTTAGGATAGCCCACTTCTCGAGCAATCCTTTGGCTGCAACAGCCAATTACTATGCAATAATACATTGATACCAACAGCTTTAGTGATTTATAAAGGAATAATAATTAACTTCCTTAAAGACCATGGAAGAACATCACTACTACAAGTCAGATGTGCTTTCCCTTTTACTACAAGTCCCTTCCGGACATGTGCAATGCATGTGATTTATTCAAAAGAAGGAACATTTGATGTACAATTTTGAATTCATCAAATATGATTGTTTGGAGAGAATTTGATAAACTTGATCTCTCTTTAATCTATATACTTGGAGAGTAGGTATGGACTATAGAGGATGGATGTGCTATCAAATGAAAAATACATTTATATAAACGTGGATATTGAGTATCCAGAGACATAGTATCCATGAACATTCTTTCTCTATTTATGTTGAAGCCTAATAAGTGTGAATAGTTTTCTATGAAATAATTCAGAGATTTGGCATGAGATCATGGACTCCATACCAAGATATACATGCATGGTTCAAAACTCCAATTAATAACCATCCGGCTAGCCTTTTTGGGTGAGGTCTTGGTCTTTTATATAAGGGTCCAAATAAAATGCTATTCCCAGTGCCTTGTAAGGCCCCACAGTTTTCCATACAGTTAAAAATTGGCAAGGGCAGCCCTTCTTTTCTCCTTCTTTCTGGATTTTCTTGCTTTCCCAGTGTATTGTGACAAAAGTAGGCCATGCTTACAATATAGAGGAGTTTGACTACAAAGAACTGGAGTTCAAAATATTGAGTTGTTTGGCTACAAAGAGGAAAGTTCAACTGCAAATAAAAAGGCTTTTGAATTTGAATTATAGAGAAAAAATTAGTGATTATTTCAGATAAGTTCCACACCTGTAGCACACTTCCTATAAACTAACCAAAGTCAGCTTTGGTCTTGATTTCAATCAAATAAACTGTGTTTCAACTTTGGCAGCTTTGGCAGTTTTTGTTCCGTTTTTAATATTTGAACAGAAATTAATAAAGGTCTTAAAATTAAAAAAAAATAAAAATAGTAAATACTCGAAAACAAAAATAGAATAGGCTAAGAAAATGTATTAGATGTTGTTTTAGAATATGCTCATTATTTGGGATTTTTGGTTATCTACTTTGGTCATCTCTAATTTAAAATGCTGATTTAAAGAATTAAGAATTAAGAGCTTTGCAACTTAGGGAGCATAGATCTGTAGTCAACTTCTAGTTATGGAGAAAATGACTCCATTTTTACTGGTTTCTTGATATGTGCACTTTAGAAATTGGTTTTCAGCTGAAATATTTGACACTAAGTGTCACATGTGACACAGATATGGGTATCTGAAAGTACCGGTTTGTTGAAGCGACATATAGTGGACAAGTTTAACTTATAACTAGGCAGTCAGCGTTAATCAAGTGGTAACCAAGGATAGGGCTTTGAAATACTAAATTGATGGTAGCCAGGCTGAGTAGACAAAGCAGTCCAACCAAGCCAGTTAGGGAGTTTCCTGGTCTGTTAATGCATATGAAATTCAATATGAGGTTTTTTACTTGACTATTGGTTGTCTAAATATAAACTGTCTTTTGTATCATAGTAAAATAAAAGGTAAAAGGAATAAGAAGATTTCATCTATAAGAAATTTAGAATACAATGTAGCTTAATCAGTAAGTTCAATATTCGTGTTGCAGTAGCCTCAATATTTATGACCCTAATCATAAAAGCCATATGGAGTCAAGAATGGCACTTTTGGAAATTGTACCTGCTCGGTCTAGTTGAAATTTGAATTATGCTTCTGAGTACTATCTGTACGCATATTAATATTATCATGAATGGTTTTTTTGTACTAGTTACTTGTCATTTATAAGACTTTTTCAGAATACTTGCAAATATACATTATCAGATATTAGTCTTGCCATGGTAACATTATAGGACTATATGCCAGATACACATTGCACAAAACAGCACAGCCACCATCTTCACTAGCAAAAGGAGTGTTAAGTGGACGGTAGTCCTATAAGGAATGTTATCGGGTTTAGCAGGATTTGGTGCCCAAGGGAATTTTGTAAGAGCACTCCACTTTATCAGGACACAAATCCTCAATATAATACTTCCAAAAAATTTTGAGAACTGAATCTCTACATCTGCAGCAGTATTGTTTCAGTTCCTACTTCCAAATTTATGCGAATGCATGATTAGGAATTTTAATAAATGTTATTAAATGGCCATAATGGAAAATCTCTAACATGATTGGTGCATATCATATTTGGGTGGATTAACGGAATTTAGCTTCTCATATTATAAGTGATAGGAATAGTTACTCACATCCCAGTATAACCTTAATAATTTCAGTATACCTGTTTCCTGTTATTTTGTCACTTATTCTCTGAAAAACTTATATAGAAACTAATGATTTGCTTATGCACTTGAAAAACAAGGCAATAAATATTCTGGAAGTCTGATCTTGAACCTTAGCTATAAGAAAAATAATGGAGCACTTCTATCACAAATCCTCGAAAGCTCACGTAGCCCTCTAGCATATTCTCTTGGTCATTACCTTCTAGGTGACAATAACTTTCTCAAATACTTTATTCTGCAGTTTATACTCAGTCATGATTTTTTAAGAATGCAATGTATATACTACAGAAGGGCTAACTTCACAGCCGCTGATATGAGAGAATCTGATTTTAGTGGTTCAACATTCAATGGTGCTTATCTTGAAAAGGCAGTTGCTTATAAAGCAAATTTTTCAGGTAACTGTTAGCAAATTTTTGATAATGCTACTCTTATGTACATGTGTTAAACAAGTTTTCGTTTTTTCCCTCTTGTGGCATTTAAGCTTTTGTCTGTATCGACTATATATTTGCTATCTCATATTTTTAAAGGTGGAGTTTATGGAACACTAACACATCTGTATCTATGTCAGGGTTGCTTTCATACCATAAGGAAGGCAATTACTAACATCTTTCAGTAATTTATACCCTTTGGGGGAGACTATGTAGAATCTTCACATTCGAATCAGTTGTCCAACAATTAGTTTAACCATGTCTGAAGGTGCTTACTGCTTACGTAGCTGTAATTTTTTTTAACTAAAATATTCCTTTGCAAACTGATGCTTATCTAAGGCCTTACTTGAAGAATTCTTAGACATAATTTGGTATATTTCATCTATCCTTAGCTTATCATATTTAAGTAAAAAGGAACTTTTTAAAATTAATTTTTTTTTCAAAAGTTCAGTTATTTCAAACAATCGAAAAATATTTATTTTGTTTCAAAAGTTCAGTTATCTCAACCAAAATTTTTTAACTTTTTGTAATTTTTCGAATCATGCACATCAGTTATTCTCTTGGCTATTTAAGATTTTTGGTGAACTTCTGAGTCTTCTAGACTTTCACGACAGAAACAATTTTGATTCCAGTTTGTTGTGCTTTAGACTCATCAGAAGTATTAATTTTTGAAACTGATGAGGATAGATAAAGGAGCAAAACTCGTATACAAATTATTTGCGTTGTCATGTGGCTAGAGTTTAGAGATCAAGGTCGAAGGAACGGGTACCGGGCACCGTACCGGTTCTCCGTTGGGATGACTCAGTAAAGGCCGTGTCGGGCTTGTACCGAGAGAGATTATTGGTACCGTGAGAGAGAGAAAGAGAGAGAGAGAGAGAGTGAGAGAGGCTGGCGGAGGGTTGCGAACGTTGGCGGAGAGCCGCGAGGGGCCAACAGTGTCGCAACAGGTGAGGCCACGACTGGTTTTTCTGTTTCGAACGAAATAGGAGCCCGGTCACAGCTAAAAAAATTTAAAATTTTTAAGTATTTACCAACTTCACTTAAAAATTTCAAAATTTTTTAGCCGCGGTCGGACCCCTGTTTCATTCGAAACAGGAGAACCGGCCGCGGCCTCGCCTACCACAGCCACCGCCGACCCTCCGCCAGCGTTCGCCACCTCTCCCTCTCTCTTCCTCCCCCGCTCGCTCTCTCTTTCCTTCTCCTTCTCTGGCTACGGCAACGGGTCTCATTTTTGTTGTCGGAATCGTACTGGTTAGCCACCGGTTTGGCTCGAGTGGGCTGGAACCGTCCGGTTCGGGATGGTTCCGCCGACTTTGCTAGAGATGCAAATTCTCATGTGCCTACACATATAGGAGAAACCATTAGTCCCATTAAGGGATTGAATCGACTATTATGGTCAGCTTCCTTTGTCAAAGGCAATGGATTGAATCTCCAAAGAGACAAGAAAATACAGTATAAAAGGAAGATGGGGATGAAAAGACAGAAAGTTTAAATGTAAGAACATATGAAATGAGAGAGAAATGAAAAGTAAAAGATGAGGAAAGGAGGGGTTCGCAATTTGAGGTTGTAGATTGTTTATTTGTTTATGGATATATCCATCTATAGTATTCATATGGAGTTGGTCGAATGACTAAACATCCCTTTTTTTAAGGTCATAATTGTACATGCTCGAGTTAACTCCTCTTCTGTATGGATCCAAAATAAGATGCATTACATAAAACATGAAATTTAGTCACAGCATTCATTCCATGTAGGAAAACCTAGCAAAAGAGGAAGGGGAAGAAGATAGATAGTGACGGTGGTGGTGGTTCCTGGTAGTGAGGAAACAGAGGGCGAGGAAGGGGGGAGACTCGATGGTCGTGGCTCTCGGTGGAGGGAGGGGGGAAATAGAAGAGGAGCCTCGCTCCTCCCTCTCCAAGCCCATGCTTGGCCAGACAACGGCCATGCCACCGTTGACCCTTTCTCTCCTTGGGTGCTGACTGCAGGTCTCTGGTTCTGGCCCACTTAGCAGGTCTGAACCTGGACCCTTGTTATAAGATTAAGATAGAATAACAATCATGACATTATTGAATCCTAGGAAAACATAATCACCTGAATGAAGGAGTCACATCATTCCTCTGGAGATAATTTGAGCATTTGTATAAAGTTCCTTAACTTGCCCCTAAGAAACAAACCTAGATTTTGCTCTATATAAATTGATACATCTCCATTGAGAATTCCTAGTGCAACCATACTCTTTTCATCTTTTATATTGCAGTTTTTAAGTAATCAAGTATCAATTGTTGGATTTTTGACAAAATGCTTAGGCTCACAAGGATTAAAGTGTTGTGAGCTCATCCATGTTGGTCATAGGTTGGCACATACCATACTTTGCCAATCACATGTCTGATTATGTGCCAAAGCTCATAATAAAAAACTTTGAGTCTTTGTGTAGTCTGTTTGTGAGGAGACGTGCGGGCGTATGTTTAGTCCCACATTAGTTATTCGTTGGGTAGATCTTTGGTAGTTATACAGAATCAAGGAACCTAAATAATACCTTCCGGCTAGCCATTTTGGGTGAGATCCTGGGTTATTACCAATGATATCAGAACGGACCCGGCCCATGACCTATGTGGACTAGAGGACACTGCAACACGGATTCATTGGGGCTGACCACAAGCCGATCATGATGCTTGTGATTAGATTTGAATGGATTTGAATCTTTAGTCTGACGAGGACGTCAAGGTTTGTTGCCCAAGGTGACAATCCAAGAGGGGGGGGGGTGAATTGGTTTCTTCTAAATTTTTGGTACTTTTAAAAATTTCTTAATTAAGTGCGATGGATGCTCTCTTAGGTTATTTAAGTGAGTTAATCTAATGCAAGAAGAGAAGATAAAGCAAGAAAAAATGAAAGCACAAACACAATGCAAACACACCAATATATAGTGGTTCGGTGCTCTCCTTAGCACCTACGTCCACTCCCCAAGCGTACCCTTGGGAATTCACTATAATCTTGCGGATTACAGTTGGATTGTTTTCCGGGCTCACAATCCAAAAACCTTGTTGGTTTTACGGGCTCACCAACGAACCTATACACTTAGTTTTCCGGGCTCACCAAGAACCTTGTTGGTTTTGCGGGCTCACCAACGAACCTATACAACTTTGGTTTTCCGGGTTCACCAAAAACCTTTGTTGGTTTTGCGGGCTTACCAACGAACCTTTGTTGGTTTTGCGGGCTTACCAACGAACCTTTACAAAGTGTTTAAACAAATGAAAAGAAAAGATTTAAACTCCTAGATGAGCATATAAAGCAATATGAACAACAAGAAGAGTTAGAAAGAAATTATCGCTTTGAAGTCGCTTTGCTCTTCTTGGTCAAGGAAGCTTCACTCTTCAATGGGGGAAGGAGCTCTTAATGCCTCTTTGAATCTGCTCAATCCCTTTCTTTGATTCTTGAATGAAGCTCTTGATGAAGCTTGTCTTGCTAGGGTTCTCTCTTGAATGCACTTGATGTATTTTCCCCCAAAAGCTTGCTTCCTCTGATGAATACTCCCTCTTAAATACTTCTCCAACCTCCAAATAGTCCTTTCTGACCGTTGGATTGAAGAAACTAGCCGTTTATAGCCGTTGGGAGTCCAAAAAGCATTTCTGCACAACTAGCCGTTATGTTCAGCCCGTGTTTGGGTCGGCTCAACCTGTCCTTGGGTCGACCCAACCTTCACTTGGGTCGACTCAACCATTTCTTGGGTCGACCCTCTCAGAAAACACAGAAACTTGAAATTCAGCCTTCTGTTGCCTTGGGTCGACCCAACCTTTCTTTGGGTCGACCCAAGGTCAGCTTCAGAAAATTCAGAGCCTTGAATTTCAGCCTTTCTTCACTTGGGTCGACTCAACCTTTCTTTGGGTCGACTCAAGGTTTACTTGGGTCGACTCAACTTCTTCTTGGGTCGACCCTCTCAGTAAATCCAGAGAGCATTCTTCCTTTGCATTTTGAGGTTCTTTGGAGGTTGGGTCGACTCTTGCTTACCTTGGGTCGACCCAACTCACTGTTCATTTGTGCTGTTTTTGCAGGAGTGTGCCAGATGATTCCTCGATGTGCCGGGGTCGACCCAATCAACCTATGGGTCGACTCAATCCACACTTTGCTGCATTCTCAAGGTTAGTTTCATCCAAATGAACAAGACCATATATATATTTCCAATTAAGCAAATGTACTGAGAGCAATGAACTTATAAATGAAGTATCAATTTTAACTTATAGCATACTCTAGAGAATTGCTTGTTAATCATCAAAATAACACTATCATCCTCAATCTCCCCCTTTTTGATGATTACAAAATAAAGAGTATAAGCCTATTGATACTTGTCTTTAAAATCAGTTTATAAAAGGGATTGAATTTCAGAATTTCAGCTTTTCATATATATAAGTGAAATCTCCCCCTATATCATTCAAAATTTGCCAATTTGATTTTTTGAATGGCTCCCCCTTTCATTTATAATTCATTAGCAATGAAACTTCAAAAATTTGAGATAAAATAAGAGTTTCAGCTTATGTATCGGGGTGAGAAAGGAGCGTGCCAAATTCTGAATTTATATGTGCCAAATTCTGAATTATGATAGAAATTTTTGATTTGATGATTTTCATTGTTACAAATTGCTCCCCCTTAGATATGTAAGCTTTCTTATATGATTTTCAATTTGTTTGCCCATTTATTTCTCTTTTCTTTTCATAACTTCTTTACTCACTCTTTCTCACAAAAGTAATACTCTTTCTTCTCCCTTTATATACTCTTTCCTTCTCTTCTCTTTTATATACTCTTTCCTTCTCTTCTCTTTTATATACTCTTTCCTTCTCTTCTCCTTTATATACTCTTTCCTTCTCTTCTCCCCCTTTTTGTTATCATCAAAAACATATATATGGGAAAAGATGCAATAAAGAACAAACTTCAGACTTCATTGATCAAAATAGGAACATTTTCATATATTAATGCTCAAAATGATGAAAAGTACAATGTTCCACAATCAAGATTTAAAGATATAAGGGAAAGACAAGATTCATAAGGGAAAAAGCAAGATACATATGAGAAAAGGCAAGATACATACGAGAACTAGATTTCTAGCCTAGGCTCTAAATATAGATGCTAAGATCAGCCTAGGGAGACTCTAATTGAGAGTGGGAAATAGGGTTTTCGGAAGAGGACAAAGGGTAAACAGTGCCCTAGATAGCTCACGGGTCCCCCTTTTAATAGTGGGGTCCCGACGTTGGGTCGACTCAAGAAATTTCTTGGGTCGACTCAACGTTGGGTCGACCCTATTCTGGGTTGGGTTGACCCAAGTGCAGAATTTTTCTTTTTCGTTTTGCTTCTAAAATGTTTTCCTTGCTTCCAATCCTTATAAACTCTTTATGGGACAATGATACATGAGTAAGGAATCTATAGATAACAAGTTTTGACTCATGTTTCATGGATTTTTAGAAATTGGAGGAATGTATCATGAGACTACTTGCTCCCTTTTATATTTCTTCAATAAAAAGGATCACATATGCCTAATTTCCTCCTTAGCGTGCAGAATCTATCTTCACTCAAGGATTTTGTGAATATATCGGCTAATTGTTTTTTCAGTGCATATATGCTCAATACATATGTTTCCATTTTGCACATGATCCCTTATCTTATTTCTATGTGTTTGTCTTTAGAAATGAGATATTTAGGATGTAAGCCAGAAGTGATTTCTAAATGTAGATTCCAAAGATAGTTTTCTAATCAAGTGTAGGTGGAATCTTCCTTAGGTTAATTCAAGAAGTACCATGAATGATATTCAAGGAAGGACATGAGTGGAAATCTACTCTCTCTTCACTAAGTATGAAAGCTTGTTCGTTTAAGACCTTTTGCCCAATTTATTAAGTATTTTATCAACAGGAGAGTAATTTTAATTAATTTTCAGAGTGAAAGATCAAAACTTATATACTTGAAAGTCATATCATCATGTTGGATCATTAACTTTTAATGACTTCAAGGTTCTTTTATGATAAAAAGAGCATTGGGGCACAAGTACCAAAATGTGAATTCATGTAGTTTTTGATACATCTTAGAGTTCTTTTACAAACTTTCTTTTATCCCTTTAGAAAATAAGCACAATTTGATACATAAAAATATGAATTGGCACACAATTTAAGTTCTAAAGATCAAGTCAATTAGGATTCATTAGTGAATATCAAAAGAGATTTTCTAAATCACAGTTTTTATAGATGATCATTGAGGTACGTGTATTTATAGAATTCAATTTCTTAATCACAGTTTTTCAGCAATGTATACATGAAGCTCAATGAATTTTTAAATATCAAAACATAATCATATATTTAAAAATGTTTGCTTGTAATCAAGATCATTGAAAGACACATCATTTAGACCAATATTAGTACATTTTAATGATAAGAAAAGATATGTTTCGGATGCGTATCAGAGCAATCAACCAAGGCATCAAAATTAATTCTGTTTTTCTTACATTAATATTTTATTTAGTAAAATATATCATGTGTTAAGTCATGCATTAAAATACTAAGAACAAGAATGTCAAGGATCAAAATCAGTTCTTTTCAAATAAACTCCCCCTATTTAAATATAATTTCGCACTGATATATTCCTTAAAGTATGTTTTCAAGTGATTAACCATTTTGACTTGATTCTTCTTATATACTTTCATTTACTTTGTCTTTCATTTTTACTTTCTTATGCTCTATACTCTATTTGCTCCCTATCCGGTGGAGTTGGGAAGGGGCACGAGGTACTACCACTAGCCTCCCTCTTGTGCCGTCCCTAATATGCCCTACACCGAATAGTTGGGTCAAATAGTGCCGGGTACTACCACTAGCCTCCCCATTGGCACCATCCCTATGATGAGCAATATAGAAGGGTTAAAATGTTTACTTCGAATTCTTCCTGTTTTAGTGTAATTAATTATGGATTTTATCCCTTCCAAATGTCCCGAATATATTATGCTTGTTTTACTTTTCCTTAAGATTGGAGTATTTGCCTTTGCTTAGATTCTACACCTCTTGAATAATATTCATTTTCTTTTCTTTATCTCTCTCTCTTTTTGTTATTCTCAAGTAATTTACATGAAAGAGCAGAATGAGGAATTAATCTTGTGTATCATACAAACAACATTTTCATTATGTTCATGGATTCATAATTTCACACAAGTTATTTTAGATCAAAATTTTAAGCATAAACTTGTGTATTTCATGGTTATGACATATGCAAAGATATATTCTAGTTTGGGCAAACCATGAAACAATCTCTAAAAGTATAAGTCAATCAATTATAGACATGATATCAAAAATTAATAATTAAAGGCCTCAATCATGCCATAATAAGATTTAAGTTATTGACTTTGCTCAATTAATTTATGAGAGAAGTATCTAGAATTACCATTTCATTCTGCATTCTTCAGTCAAATACCTACTAGATTTCTTATGTATGAACTTTTGGCTGAGGAAGGTCCTCTCTCTTGTTTGCATGTGAATGTTTATTGTACCTTATATGGAGATATCCTTCAAGTTGAGATCTCTCATTTTTCTTGCTCAAGGATCCTGCATTATTAACAAACTCCTTTTCTTTCTTGAAGGAGAGTCATTAGTTTCTTCAAGATACAAAACATTCATCCAACATATTCTTTGTTTTAAACTAGATGACTCAATATAAGATATGACAATAGTTGCTTGTTGAGTCACTTTACTCAAGAGATTGCCTAAATATAAGCAAGCACATATCACTTGAACTAAAGAGATAGTTTCATTAACCAAGATAGTTCAATGACAAGCATGTGAGCAATGGAAAGATTTATCAAGGTCAAGTCAATTTTTATTTTCAGAATCAATTTAGCTTAGATTCTATTTCCTTAAGATAATTATCAATAAGACATATTAGCTAAGTTTTAATCAATTTTATCTTAATCAGTTGTTTCTATCAAAAATTCAGATTATGATTTATTTGTTATCAATAAAATAAGATTCATTAAAGTTAGATTGAAGTCTTGCCCAAGTGCACATAATGAGCATACATTCTGGTCTATTAGCTGTAAGATGAAATAATTATTCTATCAAGCTTCAATACAGCTTTAAACAATAGATCTACTTTGCTCATCCTTTTCAAATTCTACAAGATGGGGTCATAGATGTACCTTCTTCATGCCAATCTTCTATAAGAATTTTCTTGTGGACTACCGTTGGTCAATGAAGATCCCCTTTCTTGTTTGTCTTAATTTGGAGATTGAGAGAAGATGTTAATTCATTTATCACACATATTTCAAACTCACCTTACATGAGCTAAGTAAAATCTTCATTATAATTCTTCATTAGTAGAACCCAAAAATGATGTCATCAATGCATACTTTGAGCAAATAAGATATTACAAATTCTTCTTTTTGATGCATAGATTTATCACTATTACTTTCTATCAAAAAGGTTACTTAAGCTTTTATATATCATGCTTTTGATGCTTGTACCAAATCACATATTGCTTTATCATATATGTAATGTGTATTTTTAAGTATGGTGGTTATTTTACATAGATCTCCTTTTTAATGAAATAACCACATAGGGGTGAGTTCTACACATTCATTTGATAGCATATAAAGCTCATAAAGCAAGCAAATGATAATGGTGATCTTTACTTCTAATCATACAAGAATCTCATCAAGATCTATTTTATCTTTTCTTGATTTAGTCTTTTAGTAGTCATCAATTTTTCTTCATTAAGTGCATTTCTGAAAAACTCAATTTGGTTCTAATTATTAACATGTTTTCAGATTGTTATATGTAAAAGATTAACCATATACATATATATAATTTGTTTTTAGTATTTTGATAATAAATTATTAGTCTCATAAAGAATAAAGTGAATTGATACTTCTACAACTAGAAGTTTTCATGAATGTTCTATATGCATTGCTTGATGAATGATATCCAAGGATAGAAATATCTTTATCAGATTTGGCATTATTTTCATGGGAACATATCAAGCATAACATGTACGACTGAAAAATATGAGAGATATGCAATAGTTCTTTTTCTATTTTTCAGAAGATCAAAAGAAGTTTTCATCAAAAAATAGATTTAAGAGAGATCATATGTATGACACGCAGTGATGATAGTCTTTTAAAAATTATTTAAGTAGATGACTATCATACATAATTATCTTTTGCATTTCTTCAAGAATTCTATTAACTCTATTTTACTTATGGTGTCCTTGGTGCTGAAATCGTTGGATTTAATATTATTTTCTGTATAACCTTTATCAGGATTTTGGTTTTCAACACTGTGCCATGATACTCTTTATCTTCACAGTTTGGAAACCTTTATCATTTGAAACACTTTTACAAGATTTAGTAAATACAGAAAAATACTTCAGTTTTATTTTCCAAGAATAAATCCAACGTAAGCTTTTGAAAACTTAGAGATGGAAACAACATCTTTAGATTTAGAAAAGATTTTTGTTTGTTTCCTTAGTTAGCATGCATAGCAAAACTTTGACCTTTAAGTAGATAATCTAAGTGGGCCTATGGCAAGATCTTTTGGGAGTAAGTACATACTAGCATGAGTTGATTCTATGTGCCAAGGATGGTTTCTTTAATCTTGGTATTCATAGTGCAAATATTCAAAAGCATACCAAGTACACATTATCATTTTCATGATCAATAAAAAATAATGCCATGGATAAAAATTCTTAATCAAGCATATAGAGAATTCATCGAGTTATTTTTTAATAAATTAATTAACCATTTTGCAACTTATCCAATAGTAAGTGGAGCATACTATAAAAATGAAGTGATTTGAATATATTTTCTTTTCATAAAAAAATATCACTTATATCACAAAAATGATTAATACTTGCAAGTTATGTTTTAATCAACTAATGAAGTAATTTCAACACGAGAAGATGTAAGAATTACTTATTTCATTCTTTCTTTCATTTGAATCATTCTTCTTAGTTACATTCAATTCTTTAACACATGTCTAGAGCACCCATTGTTTAGATAACGTCTTTCATTAGAACCTTGGATAGCTAGACATGCTTGCAGAAAAATAATCATATTTTCAACTTAGGAACCCAAGCTCTTTTGGGTCCTTGTAGGTTAGCTATAATTGTTCCTTTTGGAACCCATATTTTCTTAATAGCTATTTTGTCCATGAATTTACAGATTTTAGTATTACAAGGGATGTATTTCTGTATCCTCTTGTTGAATTTAACAAACTTAGATCGAACATGAGTAGTAGGAAAACTTCCAGTTTTCTGTTTCTCCCATTTTGGTTTATCAAATTTGTAATGTATAGATTTAGGAACAACAGAAGAGATTTTAATTAGCTTTTGTTTATAAGAATCTGTTTTAGAATAATTAAAAACTGTTTTAACAAACATATTTTTAAAAGATTTTTGAGTGTACCAAGGTTGATATCCTAATGTAACTTTATCAAATTCAGCTCTTTGATTATTTATCATTAGGTTCAGTTTTTCAGAGCTGAGCGTAAATCTTTCAACAATAGGTTTTAATCTGTCAACTTCTTTAGTTAATCTTCTGTTATCTTCTGAAAGTAATTCATTGTCTTTCTTAAGTTTATCATGACTTTCAGTGAGAAGTTGATCTCTTTGATTTAGTTCTTGATTTTCTTTAATTAAGATTTCAGTTTTACTGGTTAGTTTCAGTTTTTCATCTATTTGTTTTTCAATCTTCAAGTTCTTGTTCTTACAAATAAGTTTCTTATATTCTAAATACAAATCAAAAAAGGCATCATGGAGTTCATCAAATGTAAAATTGCTTTCAGTTTCAGTATGTACCTCTTGTGCCACCAAGCATGGATTTTCAATATGATACTGCTCTCCTTCTACACATGATGTTTCAGATTTGTTAGTGTATTCATATTTGTCTTCACGCATATCCCATATTTCTTTAGCAGTCATGCAAGAAGATATGCAATTAAACTCATTCCTATCTAACGCACAATATAATAGGTTCATGGCTTTTGAATTTTGTTGAACCATTTTCTCATTATGTCTAGTGTTTGTGTGTGTTCCATTGACTATAATGCTCCATAAATTATAATCAACTGATTGTATAAAAATCCGCATGCGTATTTTCCAATGTGTATAGTTTATGCCATTAAATAGTGGAGGTCGATCAATTAACTGTCCCTCTCCTAGAAAACTGTCTATTTGAGTTGTCATGATCTTTGGCTCTTTGACGGTTAGGTCAAAAAAAAAAAAAAAAAAAAGGCAAGGAATTATAGAGCACCTGCTCTGATACCACTTGTTGCCCAAGGTGACAATCCAAGAGGGGGGGGGGTGAATTGGTTTCTTCTAAATTTTTGGTACTTTTAAAACTTTCTTAATTAAGTGCGATGGATGCTCTCTTAGGTTATTTAAGTGAGTTAATCTAATGCAAGAAGAGAAGATAAAGCAAGAAAAAATGAAAGCACAAACACAATGCAAACACACCAATATATAGTGGTTCGGTGCTCTCCTTAGCACCTACGTCCACTCCCCAAGCGTACCCTTGGGAATTCACTATAATCTTGCGGATTACAGTTGGATTGTTTTCCGGGCTCACAATCCAAAAACCTTGTTGGTTTTACGGGCTCACCAACGAACCTATACACTTGGTTTTCCGGGCTCACCAAGAACCTTGTTGGTTTTGCGGGCTCACCAACGAACCTATACAACTTTGGTTTTCCGGGTTCACCAAAAACCTTTGTTGGTTTTGCGGGCTTACCAACGAACCTTTGTTGGTTTTGCGGGCTTACCAACGAACCTTTACAAAGTGTTTAAACAAATGAAAAGAAAAGATTTAAACTCCTAGATGAGCATATAAAGCAATATGAACAACAAGAAGAGTTAGAAAGAAATTATCGCTTTGAAGTTGCTTTGCTCTTCTTGGTCAAGGAAGCTTCACTCTTCAATGGGGGAAGGAGCTCTTAATGCCTCTTTGAATCTGCTCAATCCCTTTCTTTGATTCTTGAATGAAGCTCTTGATGAAGCTTGTCTTGCTAGGGTTCTCTCTTGAATGCACTTGATGTATTTTCCCCCAAAAGCTTGCTTCCTCTGATGAATACTCCCTCTTAAATACTTCTCCAACCTCCAAATAGTCCTTTCTGACCGTTGGATTGAAGAAACTAGCCGTTTATAGCCGTTGGGAGTCCAAAAAGCATTTCTGCACAACTAGCCGTTATGTTCAGCCCGTGTTTGGGTCGGCTCAACCTGTCCTTGGGTCGACCCAACCTTCACTTGGGTCGACTCAACCATTTCTTGGGTCGACCCTCTCAGAAAACACAGAAACTTGAAATTCAGCCTTCTGTTGCCTTGGGTCGACCCAAAGAAAATTCAGAGCCTTGAATTTCAGCCTTTCTTCACTTGGGTCGACTCAACCTTTCTTTGGGTCGACTCAAGGTTTACTTGGGTCGACTCAACTTCTTCTTGGGTCGACCCTCTCAGTAAATCCAGAGAGCATTCTTCCTTTGCATTTTGAGGTTCTTTGGAGGTTGGGTCGACTCTTGCTTACCTTGGGTCGACCCAACTCACTGTTCATTTGTGCTGTTTTTGCAGGAGTGTGCCAGATGATTCCTCGATGTGCCGGGGTCGACCCAATCAACCTATGGGTCGACTCAATCCACACTTTGCTGCATTCTCAAGGTTAGTTTCATCCAAATGAACAAGACCATATATATATTTCCAATTAAGCAAATGTACTGAGAGCAATGAACTTATAAATGAAGTATCAATTTTAACTTATAGCATACTCTAGAGAATTGCTTGTTAATCATCAAAATAACACTATCATCCTCAAGGTTTAAATGGGGGAGTATGTGAGAACCCTGTGAGAACCCATGCGAGTATGTATTTAGTCGCACATCGGTTATTCGCTGGGTAGATCTTGGGTAATTATACAGAATCAAGAAACCTAAATAATACTTTCTGGCTAGCCATTTTAGGTGAGGTCCTGGGTTATTATAGTGTCAGTCCATGCCAGTGCATGCACGAACCAGCACACAAGATAATAAGGGTATAACATGGACCAACACAACATGGAACTTTAATCCATGATAGCATATACTTAAGTATTGGCCCGAAAGGTTACTTTGGTGAGTTTGGTCTTGTAATCTTGAATTTTGTTGTCCTAATGGCATAAAAATTCAGGAGGAATTTGGCGAAACTAAGAAGGCTAAACATACATTTCCTTTCTTTCTTTCTTTCTTCCAGTGCAGTCTTAAGGTTGATCATGCAGTGTCTACCTACCAATTTATGTACAGCCCGACTGTCCTGGTCTGAAACATTCCCATTCTCTTTTTCGTAATATTCATGTATGAGACCTATCATCTACATGGTAGCTCTCTTGGCTTGAGATCCTCCTTTGAATCTAAACATGCGTATGCATTTTGGAATTGGATTTTCAGTTGTATCCTTAAAGTTTGAGCATGTTCATGTAAGTCATCAAGGCTCAAAGATTTAAAACCCTTCTTCATGTTCCACCACTATTATAATAGGTTGCTGTGCTTGAATCTGCAAAGTTTTGCTGCATTTATATGGGGTTGTCTCTACTTGATCTGAATTCCCTGGACTTTTGACATATAGAGTGCAGCCAAGATATGAACACTACTCAGCTGGACCTTTTTGGCCCCTGTTTTCATGCAAATGCTTTCTGGGTAGCACCAACTCTTCACCCTGGTTTAAGTCAAAAAGGTTCCTGAAAGCAAGAGATCAAGCATCAAAACCATGGAGATCTTATGGCAACTGAAAAAATATAGGAAAATGGAAAAGATGTGGTGTTTATATAAACTAATCTCTTCCCACATGTCAAAACAGGAAAGCAAGAACAAAAAAATGGCTTAAGGTCATTATATGGTCTTTTATTCAATGGTTTTTTGATTCAACAGGACGATCCTTAAAAGGAAAGACCAATCATAATAAGTGCTTTAGTCCTGCAAATGAAGTGATGAATAAAGGAAAAAAGTAGGAAATAGAGATGAAATGTTGTAGAAAAAATAGGCTATGCTCACTGAACAGATTGTGAACCTCCTCTTAGCAGACATTGCATGCCAACTATTTCCAGTTACAGCCCACCATTTATCTTTAAGCTCTTCACAATCAACTCTCGCCCAGATTTATGCTGAAGGTTTCTGGGGTGTATTAACTTTATACCTATCCTTGCAAATCTATGTAAATCCCATGGCAATAGGTTGACAGAGAAGTTGCATGTTACTTTTCCAATTTACCATATATTTCCTGCCCTATAATCATATCCCAAGGGAACTGAGTCCAACCCTTTAGGATCAAGCAAGACACAAGAAAGTTACATTCCCTCTTTTCAATGTACAACAGAAAAGGATGCTCATTTAGAAACTGCTGACCATTTTCAAGAGCTCCACAGATATTAAATTCAACATATACATAAAATTACAACGTGAAGAAGCTGCTTGGTCTTGTTTAGATGATTAGATCTGCAAGTGGCCAACAATGCTTTAGTGTTTCGGACATGGTCTATAAGGCCTTTGCCAAGCCTTTTCCTGATCACAAAAATCCATCATGTGTTTATTTTTTAAGGTTCAATTCAACGAGCAAATTTTCTTTTCCCCCTTGGCAGCATGATATCATTGTAGTTATTTGGACTTTCTAGTTGATTGTTCAACTTTTCCTAAAATTAAGATCTAGGTAGCTTCAAAAGAGAATCAAATCCAAGATTTTTTTATGGTACTTATTGGGATGTTTTGGGACAAATAGGCGGTATTCCGATGGAAATAATGGCTACTTTTAATGTTACATCAGCTACAACAATAGTTTGGACATCCTTTACATCATGACCAATATTACAAGGGCTCTGAAGTTGATAGAAATATTTTCCATTAAAAATGCATTTTAACTGTAATAATGATATAATGTCGAAATATCCAGTAGTTTTTTAAAATTGAAATAAATATACAATCCTATAGATGTATAGAAGATTACTGTTTAGATGCAAACTATTTGTAGCAGTATTATTTCATTATTATAAACCATTATATCACTTTGTAATGGTTAATAACCATCGTAGCAGAGAAAAAGTTTGTTTCAAAAAATGCTGTTGTTCAGTATGCTTACTTCATGGCATCATTCTGTTGTAGTACTATGATGGTTCTAGGTACAGCTGACCACTGCATATCTTATTGATCGGTAAATCAGTACAGTAATGAACATCATTTCCTAAAAATGTTTAAATACAACAACTTGTGAAATGCCTTGCACAAACTTTTAGTTGTAGATGTATGAATGAACACAATTTCGCCATTTTGGACAACATGAATCTAACAATGCAAATTTTGTCTTCAAATAAGTGCATTGATTAGGTCTCATAACTTAAACAATCCAGTACTATAGTTATATATCTGAATTTCTTTTGTAAATTGTCAACAAGAAATTTTATACACATTCCACTCAGAGCATGTGTCATGCAGTTTTGGCCTAGGGCGTGATATGGTAATTTTCTACATTAAAAAAATGCATATGATCACGGCCTTCTCATATCATTAGTTATTAAAATCTAATTTTCTACATTATGTCTTGTTTGATCTTATGCAGGTGCTGATTTGAGCGATACTTTGATGGATCGCATGGTAAAGCTGATAGATTTATAGCACAATCTTATAAAGTTTCTTCATATTTTGAATTTTATATTATATATTTCCTCAAAAGCACATGTATCTAAAACAATGTGTATAAAACAAAAGTCTAGCAACTTACCCAAGTATTGGAAAATAATTCATTGTAATATGAGAAAGCTTTCTGTCTAGAGGAATTCTGCATGTCATATTTGCATACACTTCCCAATAAGTTGAACAATAATTGTAACTTTCTCTGTTGTTGGGCAATCTTTATCAGCATTTGCTTATCCAAGTGTAATCGGCAAGTATTGAAATAAGATACCAATCTGCAAAATGTGCCATGCTGGTAGGATATTGGCACTCCACAATGGTATATACTTATATACAGTTCTGTGCTGGTCTATATCACTGCTTATCAAACTCTAATTGATTTTGAAACAATATATATGACTTTCAATTTTAAAACCATGCATAACGGTCATGGTCACATATTTTTTTTCTATTTGAGACAATCAGGAACTATCCCTAGTTTATCTATATATATATGTGTATATCTATATATATGTGCGCGCGCGCGCGCTTATCTATCTATCTATATATATATATATATATATATATATATATATATATATAACCATATACTGCAAGAACTCATACAGTGGATGTCTCTAGGAAGCAAATATACTACAAAGAACACATGTTATACATTAATTTGCAAAAATACCTGGGATAATTTATAATATTAAATTTTTATGACTTAGGCAAGTTATATGCTGTTGCCTATTTGTCTTTTAAACTAGTATAAAATAATTAAAACTGATCAATATTTAATAATTTGGATAAAGTAGTGTATTCTTGTATGCTAAGTAAATCTCTTCAGCCTTGCATTTACGAAGTATCAGCATTGTCTGCATATTGTGCTGACTGCCAATCTGCATGGTCATGATTACTGATAATTTAATCTGTCGTAATTAGCGACACAGCCACTGGAGATATAAAAACTACTTATCCTTCTACAGTTCTTCCCTTTCTTTTTTTTTTTGACAAAGGATACCACCTTTATATTTTCTAAGAAGCTGGGAATATTGATTTGGTGACAAAAAAGAGGATGAGAGTATGTATTAAGAGGTTCAACCCAAAACCTCTCAAGATGATAAGATTGCTTGAATAAACAACAGAATGAAAGCAAAGTCTACATCAACCTGTCCATGGCTGGTGTCTGTTGGATATTTTATGTACCTTTGGGAAAACTCAGCCGCAAACCCAAGGATCACTGTTTAAATGTTATTTCCTTCTCAGGTAATAAAAGAAATTGGATTTAAATGTTTTGCATTTGAAAAACCTTGAGTCTCTCTATTCATTTACCTCACCACATTACAAAAGTAAGTGTTCTGTACTTTTTGATTTTTGTGATCATTTTCTATTGTCTTCCATAAAAATGCCATCTCTCCGTTCTTTAGGATTGAAAGCTTTGCCATATTAAGCTTACATCATGCATATAACTGCAGTAAGGGACTATATCTATTACAAAAATTGTACATGTAATCCCTTTAAAAACTTGTATAAAGAATGAACAGATTTATGCATATAGCATGTGTATCATAAATGATGCAATATATGTTGCTCAAAATAAAAAGGAAACTCATCCACTATAAATAACGACTATACTAACTCCAAACCTCCCCGACCCCTCCCCCCAGCAAAACATGCATCCAAACAAAGGAAAGAAAAAACAAAGAAGCAACTCAGAATTAGGCCACTAGAATAAATGGTAGTTTTTTTGAATTATGAACCAAAAGGAGGAATACTTACTATTGCCAGCCTTATTATGTCTGTGCATTGAGCTTTCTAAAGCGCCATATCATGCTATTATTTTTACTCTTAACTGAAAGTTAATCATTCTATTTTCTGCAAATTAAAAATATAAAATATATAGGTTCCATGAACGTCCAAAGTTTTTGTCTGTCATTCTAATAGATATATTGAGATCAATCAATTTCAACATGAAGCTTGGGCCATTTCTTAAGCCATGGAGTTGAGCCAATTGGATCAACTGTATGAATGCTTTATTTTTTTTCTTAAACAGTAACATTTGCAAGCTTTACTTAATCTGTTGTAGGGTTACATTTTGATTTTAAATGTAAAAAATGTTTCTGAGCAGGTTCTTAATGAAGCTAATCTCACAAATGCTGTGCTCGTTAGATCAGTTCTCACACGAAGTGATCTTGGTGGTGCAATCATTGAAGGTGCTGACTTCAGTGATGCTGTTCTGGACCTACTGCAAAAACAGGTATTATCATGTATGAATGTTTTGGATCACCTCTTACAACATGCATTTGGATTCTTAGAGTCGCATTTCACATAATGTTAAAAAATTACTGTTATAGTTGTTGTTTTGTTCACGTCTCACCGATATCTGTTCTAACCCATAAATTTTAGTAACAACATTGAATACTAAATAAGGGTAGGATGCATTGTATGAGCAAAGGCTTGGCTTAAGTAAACTGCTGGGCATAAGCATTCTATATACTTGTAGCAGACAGATTGCAGAAAGAGATTAGTTCAGCATATCTTTGGATCCCTTGATAGGGGCTAAGGTTGAAGGAAGGGACTTGGGGCTGTCACTGACCCACAGACCTGGACTTCTCAGACTTGACCCAGACCTGATCTGGACCTGTAGACCTATGGGCTGGGTATGGATTCAGAGATAGACTCATCGCAAAATCCTAGGTCTGGTTCCGGGTCCAGTTACCTAACATGGATCCAATCAGATCTGTTAATTTAATAAAATTGCGCTGGGGGCTGATTTTTACAGACCTAATATACAGCATATGACTTTACTCTTATATCCTGCTCATTTTATATAGAATTACTTAATTTTACTTTGGGATTTGTGTCTCTATTAAAGTGTCTGAAGGGCATGAAGGGAGTTGAAATTATGAAATACTGATACCAACTTGAGACTCTAACTGGGACTATATCCTTAACTGATTCAAACCTGATGGTTGATGGATAGAGTATGGGTGTTAAGTGTTGACATACCTGGACCTGAACCAGAACCCAACTCAGTCCTTAAATGGATGGAGTTTTGAGTCAAAATTTAAGGCCAAGCCCCCCATGAATCTAGGTATAGGTTGAGTGGGACCCTTATGGTGCCTCTATTAAGGCCTAAGGTGTTGACATATTTTTTCTATATAAGAATCAAATTTTTGTTTTGAGCCTATACCCAGCTTACTGTTGTAGTCTGAAAGAGCTAAATGTACCAAGGCTAGGTTTACTTCTTGTTAGTACGATACTTACACGATAGCAGCTGTAGAGTTTCTCCAAACTTCAGATCGGTATAAAGGTAAGATGGTAACTTTCATGAAGCCCTTGGATATGTCGGACAACGCATAAAGAATCCTAGCTTGTTTAACAATATCTAGACTAATATGAATCCTACAAATCATTTTTAAGGTTATCCTTCAGGGTACACACATGTAGTTTACATAAAGCAATGTTTAAGTGAAATTAAATGAAGAAATATGCATGCAGCTTAATCTTGATCACCCCCTCAGGAATAGGAGGTATTAGAAGAGCACCCAAAGCACCACTTGGCATTGGTTATGTTGATTTTTCAGACTTGGTTCAAACTAGTCGTTATTCCTTTTGGTTCATTCAACCGAAAAACTATTCCAGGGGTTTCCAGGAAAATGGAAAAATACAGGACTGCATCAAGAAATATGCACAAAAGAAAACAAAAATATCACCAGGTTTCCAAGGACTCACATGTATAGGAATTCAAAGAACAATCATCTTGATCTAGGTTATAATACATCAGATTCCCCAGGAACATGAGGAATGGAGAATTACAGATGAAATTCCCATAAGGGGGAATTTTTTCCTCAACCAATTGTCATTGCTTCAATTCTGCTTCCACTTCAGTGAAGTCTCCTACTCATTGTCCTCATAGACCATCTTTGTTCCTTGCCATATCTTTCTTCCCTCATTGGCTATTTAGAACTGAGTAACAGAGAGACTCATGATCTTTTTTGAAGTTGACTCCATGACAACCACTAATGACTAACGATAGGGTATGGGGCCTCTTATAATTCTACTTTCATGTGCTTTTTATATTTTTACTACTTTACTTTCAGTATTTCATTTCTCATCAATATACACGTGCAAGCACGCGATTGCATGCATGCATGCATGCTCATAGACACACACACAGAGAGAGAGAGAGAGTGTGTGTGTGTGTTAAGTTACTATCCTTCTAGTACAGTTGAAGTGTCAACAGTACCATTGCAAAATCAATGATGAATCATCTTGATAAAAAATCCATGCTATTACACATGATCAAATGTAAATGCCTAACAATTATAAATTGGAAGCTTCAAAAGTTTTTCTACTCATGAATCAAGTGGTCACAAAATAGACAACTTAGTAGCATGATCGAATCTTTCAGTTTGATTTATAGTTTAGAACCATCAATATAAGTTGAATGCTTTTTTTTTTTAGTAGAATATAAGCTGAATGTTGTTTTGTACATGATTTTAGATGTCTAGATCGAGGGTGATGGCATGGATTCATATTGTATACAGCCGACAAAATTTATTAGCTTATTTACTCTCCAACTATTGCCTAACTTGTGTTTGCTTGATGTATAGGTAAGAAACCTCCAAAACACAACCTTTTGGTTCTAGGTTTTCATAAACAGCATAGATCATGATCCGGTGTGACTCCTTAGCCTAGAACATGCGCCACACGTATTTATGTATGTATTTATGTACATATGTATATACATACATACATACATGTACCTAAGTATGTATGCATGCATGCATGCATCTATGTATTTGCAAACACCAGAGCAGTTGATCTCATAATCTTCATTGGAATGTCATGCTAAATATTAAGCATTCTTTTAATTCACTAAATCTACCTTTTCATGTGCTGAAATATTTGAAAATGCAGAAACTATTCCTTTCTCGAACAGAAGCAACCAGCCTCTTATGGGGAAAAAAAACTCCTTTTATAATGCATAAAGGAGTTGAGAAGCATCTTATTAATTAGGTTAGACATGGAGAGCAATGTATTATGGATGTTACAAGCTTTGCCTTTTGAGATGGACATGATAATCCTACTACTGCTGGTGCTTAAAGTTCTATATGAGATTTCACTGTAATTTGGGAAGCTGAAGATGGTTGAAGTTTTGCCTAAAGACTCTTCTTGTAGCGAAGGCAATTCTGTTTGTTTGGACATGGTACACCAACATGATGGACAAGCAAATGGGATCAATGCACAAGAGTGAGCCCAAGGAGTTGCCTTTTGTCACTTGAATCATGTCAAGGTGCCTTCCCTATTAAATCAGACCATCAGCTGGGCTGCTAAATTGGGCTATTGCTAAGAACTATGTTCTTAGTTTAGAGAGAGAGAGTCCTACAGGAGCTTGTTAAGAGGGCCACGCGCCCATGCCTATAATCAGACCATCATCTTGGCTGCTAACTCGGGTTATTGCTAAGAACTATGTTCTTAGTTTAGGGAGATATTCCCACAGGAGCTTGTTAAGAGGGATTGGACTTTGATCAGTAGTGTGCGCTAAACTACCAACTATAACCAGTGAAATTAGGGGCACTAGGTATTGTTTCTGTGATATTCTAAAAATTTTAGATAATTTTCTTGCATATTAGACAGTTTCATCTCCATATTCTATATTTCTATAGGGACATCATAACTCCGTTGTTTCACCCATTGCAGGCGTTGTGCAAGTATGCAAGTGGTACCAATCCGATGACTGGAGTGAACACAAGAAAAAGTCTAGGATGTGGGAACAGTCGAAGAAGTGCCTATGGGAGCCCTTCTTCCCCTCTCCTGAGTGCCCCGCCTCCAAAACTGCTCGACCGCAATGGGCTCTGCGATGATGCAACTGGCCTTTGTGATGCAAACTGAGTGAAGATTTGTCCTTAAAGATCAAGCAGATGCTGTACAAATAATAAGGTTGAAAGAAAATTAAGAGTTGGTAGTGTAAATCTGCAAAGCTCGTCTTTTATGTAAATTGATCGGTAAAGTTCACAGTTCAGGATATCAAATTTAATTTCTGACAATGAGATGGTACGCTTTACATGACGATGAGAAATTTTGACGTCATAAGATATTGGTTAATGGTGGAATCCGAGTTCAACCTCCCATACAGTTCATCACAAACATTTGATGATAAGGAGAACACTGCATCTTGGGCTTGCCTAAAGTAGAAAACTCACCAATATTTCTCACCCTCCATAAGGTGGCAAACCATATGAAAGTACATTTTCGTATCTTGATCATAAGTTGAATATAACATATTATCAGATGCAACCTGGACCTATGTTTTCTGTTAGCCGGGCCTCTCTAAAGGCATTGAGGATGACTAATCATTGAATCAGTTGAACAATGAATGACCAGTAATGGATTTTCTCCAAGAAGAAAATGGCTAATTACTACAAAAGTCGAAAGCAATCGGATTGCCGAGCAACCATCTCTTTGGGGGATTATGAGATTGAATAAGTGCGCATGTATATGACAGCTGCATGAGTTCATTCAATATATTGCAAATAAAGCAGCCAAAGGTCCCAGATGCCCCATCTCATAAAAGCACTTAATGCAAGTCACAACAAAGGCTATGCTGAACAAAGTGGAAAGTTTTCAGCGTTATACACCAACTGCCGGACAATTCGATTATGTCCCTAAAACTGAAAACAAGATACGATAACCACAGCAACTTTGTTCATCACCCACACCTGTCTCAGCAAATAACACTCTACAGATACACGCATTTAGTTGCAAGATCACTAACTCCACAAGTCAAACATCCAACAGTCTTACTCTCAAGATCCAGAACAGCAGCATTAGATCCACCTCTTGGCTCTATTCTTATGGAGCTGAAACTATTGCAAGGGGCATAGAGCATCAATAGGCACATCTGCAAAAGGTTCAAGAGATAAAATAAGACATGTCATCAGTACTTACCACATGTTCAAGCTTCAGTTCTCGTATTCATGGGAAAGTGATCTCTCTGAGTGATGATGCTCGTAATCCTGGTCACCAAATGCCTCACCCTCCTCACGTGATTCAGATCCTGCACGATTAAATTCACTGTGATAATTGACAGGATCCACCTTGTCATAAGGCATATGGTTATAGAATTCATGTTCATGTTGCCTAGAACGCTCCAAATCATGCTGGGGATCAGCAAGGCCATGGTGTTCTTGATAATCATATTGTTCCTGATTTCTCTGTTGTTCATACCGATAATAATCATGTTCCTGCCCATGCTTAGGCCCATCATACCACTCTCGTCCATGATTGGATTCTCCATGATCAAAGTCTCTCACATTCATCCCAGGCATCTCCCTATCATGCTTTGGCTCAATATAATCATAGCGAGCATCTCTGTCATGTGTATGCCCACGGCCTCTTTCATGACTTGCACGGTCATAATCTCTGTCACGTTCCCTCTCCCGCTCCCTCCCGCGAGGACGGTCACGATCACGCTCACGCTCCCGATCTCGGTCATAATCGCGGCCACGGTCTCTCTCCCTGTCTCTGTCACTAGCCCGATCACGGTCACGGTCACGCCCACGATTTCTTTCCCTGTCTCTATCCCTATTCCTATCCCGGTCTCTGTGGTGATGTCTTTCTTCTCTGGGATCACGATCTCGTGTCCTGTCATAGGACCGTTCACGTGACCTCTCTTGCTCACGTGACCTTCCTCTTTCTCGAGACTTTTCCCTGTCCCAAGAACAATGTTTATTGATGAACACATGGAGTATAAGTACAGGTAAAAGAGAGAAAAAAGAAAACGGAATCTAGTGATAGTATTCAATAGATATAGAGTAATTATTCTAGATGACATTATAAATTTGCAACTAAAAAGACAAAAGCAATAATGTTCTACCGATCCTCCAAATAGCGCTCATCCCTAGACCTAGGCTCTTCTGATCTAGGACGTCCAGATGCAACTTGCTGTTGCTCCCTGTTCAGAAAGAACAACCCAGGCGTGAGAAAACTTAAAAAAAAAGAAAAGACAGATTAGAGTATCATCAGAGACCTGAAAAGAAGCTGGCATCAAAGGATAAAAAGAAGAACAAGGCAAAGGCCAGGAACAGACTAAACACAATTAAATATTAAAGCAGTAACTCAATCCCTATGTTAGAAGCAACATGTTGTCTGATTAGACCACGAATTAAAAATGTTTGGAAAAGCTCTATTGCTATTTCTCGAGGTAATCCACATTGATGTAATGAAAGAGAAGGACCCACAACAATGACGGAACGTCCCGAATAATCAACCCGTTTACCAAGCAGAGTCTCACGAAATCTTCCTTCTTTGCCTTCAATTACATCTGTATCGCAGTGCAGATATCTACAAACCTAAGTGTGAGGAACCCAGCCCAAACATATGAAGAAATCATCAAGCATTTTCTAAAATTAGTAGGTCAGACTCCGGTAAAAAAATTAGCAGACAATCACAAACCTCCGTCTCAAGCAATTTTAATTTAACAAATGAACCTTCATGGAAGTCTGAATAAAACAATTTGTCACCAATGAGAAGTCAAAAGTTCACATACTTTCTTGTATCAGTTGTCCAAGCTCAAAAATCAGGTAAAAATGAAGATGTTTTTCACATAAAAATATTGTGAAAGCTTCACCGATCTTGAAACTGTTTCAAGGCTACCTCATTTTCTCTTCTGAGTTGAGGGATTAATAAAACTCAAACTATGCTTAGATGCATGTCCCTCTTATTACTCATTCCACAAATCATATACCTACCTACATCTATTAAGGGCTGCAAGCTGACTGAATTAACCTGTCTCCAAGCTGGACCTGAAAAAAAACCTGGTCCAATCTAACCATAGGGTATAAATAAGATCCAAAAATCTAAAGCAACGATACAAGCTGCGTGAGACTATCGATCCTCTATCCCTAACAGGCATAGATAATAGCAATGAGTGGCTTATTGGAAGGAGGATGGATGCAGCAATGGAGTAGTAGAAGGTGACTTTCTAATGATGTGGGATGGGGGTATTGTACCTAGACCTGCTAGAGTTGGACAGCCAACAGGTAACAGTAGAAGAGAGCAGCAACTGTGAGGTCAAAAGCAAGTATCCAAGTTCAGGTTTCAATCCAACTAGGGCTGGAACTGGACCCATGCTAGCCCGAGACCTGTTGGGCCGGCTTCAGGTCGAGCCATTGGCTAGGCCCGAGGCAATTAGAGCCGGGCTTGGGCCTGAAAATAAGCCCCAAAAGAATTTCAAACAGAGTTTGGCCTGACCCAGCTCGAGCTCGTAACCAAGCCCGAAGCCTGAGTTCAAGAGAGGCCCGAACATGACCCAAAACAAACCCCACCCTCCCTTATTCCCCATTCCCTCCATAGGCACTCTCTCTCTCCCCCCCCCCCCCCCTCTCCGCTCTCTCCCTTCTCTCCTCTCCCCCACCCAATCTATCACTCTTCCCCCTCCCCACACTCTCCCTTCTCTCCTCTCTCCCACCCGATCTATCTCTGTCCCCCCCTCTCCGCTCTCTCCCTTCTTCCTCTCCCACCCAATCTATCTCTATCCCCCCTCTTCTTCTCTCCCTTCTTCCTCTCCCACTCAATCTCTCTCCCCATCTTTGTTCTCTCCCTCCTCTCATCTCCTCTCCTCTCTCTCCCACATGACCTCTTCCCCCCCCCCCTTTCTTCCTCTTTCTTCTCTCCCTCCTGATCTCTATCCCCTCACTTCTCTATCCCACCCAATCTCTCTCTCCCCCTCTCCACTCTCTCTCCTATCTCAATCCCTCCCTTCTCTCTCCCCCCCTTCTCTCTCCCACTCGATCAATCTCCCCTCTTCGCTCTATCCTCTCTCCCTCCCTATATCTCTCCCCTCTCTCCGTTCCCACCGGAACTCGCTCTCCCCTCTCTGGGCCCCCTCTCCCCCCACTCCTCTCTCCCCCTCTCAATGTCTCTCCCACATCTCTCTCTCTCCACTCTCGCCTCCCCCTCTCAATGTCTCTCCCACATCTCTCTCTCTCTCCACTCTCTCCTCCCCCTCTCCAGACCAGCCAATCAGGTTTTGAGTGAAGCTAGGGTCTGGGCTCAGGTCGAGCTCAGGCCAAAATTTTGAAAAAAAATTCAGGCCTTGGCCGAGCCCAAAGCCCAAAAAAAATTTTAGGACAAGCTCAGGCATAAAAACCCAACCTGACACTGCCTAATTCCTGCCCTAAATCTAGCAGATCATCTTAATGAAGAAAAGGACACATCATATGAGACTGAAGAGGAAGATAATAGGGAAATGAGAATATAAATCCGATGAAGATGAACATGAAGATAATGCTGCACTTATTAACGATGATGAATTTTAGGGATTCAGGCTGTGATGTCGTAGGAGTAGATATCTTGGTCTCAGTTGCATTTTGGACTTGCATGTTTGCTTTTATCAGTTTCATGTTTTGACTTTGGGTTCAAACAATTTATCTTTGAACACTTTAACTTTCTTGTAGCTTAATACTTTTATGTAGTTCATACTTGGTAGCACCATACCAGTTATTGTGTTCTAACTGATTATTGTCTTATTAAATCCGAATTTTTGATGTTCAACATGCCATGTCCTTTTTGCATTCATTAATTGATAATTCATTGTTAAATATATGTTTAGAATAATGTATTAATTATTGTCTATACATATATTTATATTTGTTGTGACTCACTTTGTAAAAGTGTATGCCTTGCATTGCGCCTTGCACCTAGGCTCTAAGAGACCTCAGCTTCTTAATGCACCCTAAGCCTTCAACAACTTTGGGCAAAGGTTTACCACGTCCAAACCCAACCTAGTTTCAATGTTATAAGTAGAGAAGGAGATGTAGTTTAGGTTTAGCCTAGACTTACATTTCATTTCAATTTCTTAGGCTTTATTTTTAGATAAATTATCTTATTGAGTCTTAGAAGTCTTGCAGGTATGACTTCTGGGCAAAGGTTAGGACTTCATATGTTTTAGCAATCTTCTTACCATATACTTTGGGCTTATTTTAGTGGTGAGTTTTTAAGTTTTATTTTGAGTAGGAAGGTCATATGAAGGCCCTACTTTAGGTCTAGCTGGATAAGAAAACTGCGAACTCCTTGAGAATATGATTTGAAAAAAATTTCTGCCTTTTTGTCCAGTGTACTATAGAGTTAGACATGTTGCTGATTTAGGAAAGATGGTGGGTGTTCGGCTTTGCTTTAGAAACATGAAACAAGTTTGTCTAGGGCACAAGGTTCCATCCTAACTCCCCTTGTCGTGATACTTACAAAGCTAGTACACATTGTTAAAAAGACCAGCAAAATTTTTAGGGTGCAACATATTTATTTTACAATTTCTAATTCTAGGAAGGAAACATGAAACAAGTTTGTCTCACAGAAGCAACCTACAATTATTTTGAACAAGTATCAGATACCAAAGATGTTTCCAAAAATAATATTTTAACATGGTATTATAACATTGGTCAACATAATGGTTGTCCGTCCTTGTACAGGTTAACAGACTCCAAGTCATGAATTTAACAGATCATACCTAATCATATCCATAAGGTATCGAAACAGGTATGCAACATGACCATTCCAACATGTGAATTTAATGGATCACACCTTATCATATCCATAAGGTATCGAAACCGGTATGCAACATGACCATTCCAACATGTGTACTACTCAAATCGTAGATGTGCCAGCACATTAAAGCATACCATGTGTCAGTACAGCACCACACAAGTAAGCTATTAATACAGGTACCAGTACCAATTTTTAAAACATCACTCCAAGTTATACATGGTTTGAGTAACAGTACAAAAAAACATGGCACTGGCTATAAAAAGTAGTTAGGGGGAAACTGAAACTACCCACTGATGATGATCTTCAAATATTCAGGAACAAATGAGACATAATATATATCAACATCTAAAATATATATACAAGCATAAGCCCACAGACATGCAAACTATATATCTCTTGAGAGAGAAAGCTGAAGTATTTTGTTTGTTTTATAAAAATTTTAAAAATAAAAGTAGATACAAAAATGGTAATTTACCTGCCAGAATACTTCTGATTAACCTCTTCACCTCCTATCCTGGTTGACCCAAGTCCACCAGCCAATCTTCGAGGTCGCCAATTTGGAACAGTTCTACCACGCTCAACATCCACGAGTACTCTTTTATTATCCACTTTCCTCCCATCAGCTTGCTTGTAAGCAGCTGCATGATGCTATGTATCAGCATAAAGGTACGGATAATGCATTAAATACAGAAAAATAATTTTGGATGTTATTTTTTTAGGAATAATGTTAACACACTTTTCATATCCCGAGTATGCATGTATTCAATGAAGGCATATCCTCGAGGTTTATTTGTCACCTTGTCAGTAATCAGCCGGACCTGAAATGATCGCAATACAATGTATTATGAAATTATTAGTAAACAGATGTAGAGGTTTCCAAAAACAACAAAGATGGGTTAGATAATCAATTATATGTCATATATACAAAAGGAGTTTTTTTAAGAACTGTAAATCCTAAATGGCACGACAGACAGGCACCATGCCTCACCAGCCGTGCTCACCTTTTAAGGTGTACAGCTTCGCCATGCAGAACGAATCCCACCATATCAATCGAGTTGGCAGAAAAACTGATGTATGTGACCATTTGCCAGATGTGCAATATATTTACCAACCCCTTACCAGGGAATTTTTTTAAAATAAAGAACTGATACACTACGTAAAATGGAGAAAATACCAGGATATCCTCAGGATTGCAGATAGATTTTTCAATTGGCCTTTGTAACCAGAAGATAAAAATTTTAGTAGCAGCAGAACAGTTACAAAGCTACAATCAAATAACAGGGGAGGAAGTTGCTAGTACTCCTGAAACGTGTTGAATGTTGATGCAGCATCAGATAATCCAAGGGATAAAGACAGGGAGATGAACTCTTGAAAATGGAGATAGGTACTGTTCTGCTCACCTTAAGTTTAAAGCTTTCCCTTACCAATTGCAGCACACCAATGTAATAACATTTCAAGAATAGAATGGTGCCCAATTATAATTGGGGCTAGTTATTGTAAACAGCAAAATTATACCCAACAAATTATCAAATTCCACTTCCTGTTTCATAAATTTATATCCTTCCTGTGGATAAGCTGGTACTGCAAGTTGCATCGAAGTGTCTCCGCTTCATTTCTTGCTGCATTATTTGAACTTACATATCTTCCAGCAACTCTGGTGCTGATTATGGATTTTTATTGGCAAAATATTATAGATAATACTGATTACGGATTTTTAGTGTCAAAATATTATAGATAATATCCTTGCTAGAGTCTTCTTGCATAGCTTACCATACACCTTCTATTGAAAGCTAAGATGTCGTCTCAATCCCCAAATAATTGGTATGCAGCACCACATAATAAGAACTAATCATGGTAGCACAGCAAACTGGTGAATTTACCTGAAGTCCTCCAAACTTGTCCACCCAACGAGTCTTGTGGATCTCTAAATAGCATCCATCAATCATCAACGTATTAAAAATTTTACCAAAACAACATAGATATGATCAAACTAACGTCATCATCTCAAGGCAAACTCACCTGCCATAACTTCCTAGTCATTTATCTAGCAAATCTTACAGCTTCCTTAATAAGATTTAGTTCACTATTGAAGTGTAAAAAGAGGAACTCGCCATAGGTGGCAGAAATGTAACAAACTGACTCCACCAAATTCAAGAAAAATACCTGACTTACCAAATTTCTAGCACTAATAATTCAACAGTCAAAAATGTCAAGCATTTTCTTTTGTCCCTGTTAAAATAGAATAAAAAACTGAAGTTCCAAAAATCATGTTGATGCGGACGCTGCATGGTTATTTTTTTCATATGGCGTGTAGAAAAGAACATGAGCATGACCACTTAACCCAATGGCACGAACAACTGAACTTTGACTTAGATAAAGATCTTGCAAGGAATAAAAGATAACAGGAGGCGGACACATAAAATAACTAGATCAGATACCGTTTAACAATTCCTATTCTCCCCCTCTATGTCAAGCTCCCAGCGATTAAAAAAAAACATACCAGTGTATTGCCTGATTTTGATCAAGACTAATATTTATGACGCCAAAAAGAAACAATTTAAATCACTTTCAAGTCCTGAAAGCAGAAGTAAGAAGCTAAAACTTCCAGCAAGGCAAAGCAAGAGTAGTGTCAGATAAACCTTCTTTTAGTTTTTACCAGTTAGAATGACTGAACTCCTTACCCAAGATCAATAACTTGAGCTTCCATCGGGATTGCTCTAGTATACTTACCCGTTTGATTGGCCCATAAGCTTCAAACTCCCTTTTGATCCTGTGCTCGGTAGTCTCATAGTTCTGCATGGGGTTCCCAGAATATTCAATGACATTGCTCGTCTCTTATGAAGAACAATAGCATTGTACAGAATGGAAATGATAAGAACCAAATAAAGAATCAATTACTCACAAGCCTTGCCACAAACAGTGTCTTGTATGGATCCCCAGTTATATTAGGGTCTTTATGTGGATCATCTGCATAAAATTTTGAAAAAAGCATATTACCAACAAAATGTGGAACCATGTGATTATTCATAACTTCTTTTCAAGATTGGTAGGTGTACATTTCTCGAGCTCTTCAGCAGCCTTTCTTGCACCTTCATCCAGCCGAAGCTTGTGGACTCTAGCTCTTCTTTGTGCCTTTACCAGAAAAAGACTCAAGGTCAGTATAAACATAAGCAGAGCCAACACATTTCATAAGGATTATTTTTTTCTCTGCATGCATAATCCTACAAGTTCCCACATATCAAGTGTACTCAAGCTCAGTATGATGCCAATAATATAACTAACATCAGAAAATCCAGGTAAGCCTTCTTGCAGAAAACTACTTGAGCACAGAAAAAAGCAAAACAGAACTAGAAATGCATGGCGGCCGTGATTGCAACATGGATAGGGTCAATCGGAATATTAGCCATGGAGGTTATCTCATGCATTCATTCCACTAATAAATTATCTCATAATGCTAGTTCATAGCTATTTTCATATAACTCAACTGATTCTGGAGGGGGAAAAATATGCTATTCTGCCTGGGGTTCAGCAGCTTGATGTCCATGGGATGGTTTGGAAAGACAAGCTAATGGAGAAAGCTCAGATTATTGGGTAATTTAGTGCCAGCTAAAGACATCTAAAATCAACATTTACCATCAATTGCAGCTTAAACAAGTAAATATGCGATCCAATAAAGTCACATTTTACTGGCTCATGCAAGCATGCATATTCAAAGGATGTTAAATTCATGCTGCTTCTAGAAGTGCATATTCACAACCCCCCCACCCCACCCTAAGTCCAAAACTAACACCATAAACAAGATACTCACATGCACATCCACGCTCATGCACAGCAGACATTTACATGGCATAACATGCAACATCCCGCGAATCAAAGTCCAACCAGACCCATACATACTCCCCCTCCCACATGCACAAGCCACAGCTCCCTACCAAACTAACAGACACATCTGCATGCAAAAACAAATAATTATCCATGGTGCAAACAAAGAAGCATAAAGAAGCAGCATTGCATATACCTTTAGCCAGCCCTTGCTGGTCAAATAAAAATAGGTTTTTGCATGAATACCCTCCTAAATATCAAATTTTGCATGAACACTCTCCCAAAATTGATATTTGAATGTATATCCTCGTAAAACACTTGTTTTGTTATTCTACTTTTTTTTATTCTTGTTTTTGCATATGTACCCACGCCATCTAACACCGTTAAAAAATTCACGATTTCAAATTAAAATAACTAAAATATTTTTAATAGATAGATGTGCAAAAAAAATATGTATAAAATGATCGCGATGGAGGACAGAAAAGTAATTTCAAAATTTTATTTTATTTTTAATTAAAATAAATATGGTTTTTATTAACGGTATTATAAGAACCGTTATATTAGGAGCATTTTTGCAAAAACAGTGTTTTATGACCGTACAGAAATAAATATAAATTTTAAAAGGATATTCGAGCAAATTTGAATTTTTAGAAGAGTATTCATACAAAAAACCCAATAAAATCAACATGAAATATTTACATTTTATTTTTTTTCATAAGTAAATAAATTACTACTTCATTTTGCTTGATTACAATCAGAATTGTCCATTGAAGCAAGATCTTGAAGATGAGGTGGGAAATTATTTAACAATTGAGAAGACCTACTGCTACCCTACACATTCACATGATAATGAGCAGACGGAACTAGCTCGTGGTACGCATGAGAAATTTCAGCAACTCCACACAAGGATTTAAGTGAGCCATGAAAAAATGGTTTTCAGGATTCTAGAGGGGTGGGGTTTCGCAAATGAGTAAAATGTTCTGAAAAGAAATCTCTTGGCAGATAGGGAACCCAGTTAACTAAGAAATATTCAACATTGTTTGCAATATGCAACACATTCTTTTTCTAGTCTGATCAATCAAAAGGAGCATCTACTCTAAATGGCTCAATCTCCATCAGTCTGCTTGCACTGGTGCTCCAGCCTTATCAAGACCAATAGCCTCCTTGACCATAATAAGCACGGCCTCAAGAATTAGTTTATAAGATTCCAAGGCCTAGGCTATGTCAAAGCAGGTTAAGGATCTTTCCCGATTTGTGTTGCCATCTTAGACTCATATCCATTAGGAAAACTAGAAGCTGTGAAGCATGGATATGGATACAGATACAAATATGAAATGATACCGATACAACGATACAACAAATCTTGAAAAGGTAAGATATGCTATGGTTAAAATATGTCAAGGATATATACATGTGTATGGGTCTGTATATTATACACACGTACATACATGCATATATGTATACATCTATATATGTATATATACATGAGATGATTACTCTCCGAACAAGAGTAGAGGATATCTACTCGTCTCAGGTTGAAAATCAACAATTAGACACCCAAATTGAAAATCCACACCGTTAATCACGATCTATGCAACTAAAAATGCCTAAAGACCAAAAATCATGTATTTTGATGGTTTCTAATCTATTCACCAAGTGGTTGCAAAAAATGTACAATTAAAATTATATGACACCATGTTTTGCTATGATCTTAGCATAAAAATCTATTAATTTTCAATCTATACATACTTTAACATGTCTAGATCATGATCAATAAGGTGGATTTTCAATTAAGTGCTTTATAATGGACATTAGCATACTAGCATATACAAAATCATTCATTTTTTGTCTACTTGATGCACAAGTTAGAGACCACCAAGATATGTAATTTTTGGTTTTTAAGCATTTTTAATAGTATAGATCATAATCAACGACGTGGATCTCTGTTTCTATATTATATACGTGTTGGATATCAATAATTTTTGGATACTCCTTGCATTCGTGTTCAATACTTGTGTTGAATATCATATTTTTTCAAAATTAAAAAAAAACAGCCTGGATACTTCTGGATGCATATTAGGCACTTCCTTAATACCTCCAAAAATGAGAGGGAGGACCTATTTCGTAGCTAATATTAATTTTAAAATATAAAGGTATGCATTATGGTTCATGGAATAATGACTCAACAATGAGCTTGTGAAAGTTAATGCTATCACGTCAAGTATAAACTATATTATTTTGATAAGTTACCATGCTTTATGGTGCTTTTTTCTAATATACATACATATGTATTTGTGTATATATACCTATGCATGTATGTATGTATTTTATACATATATACATATATACATATATATATCTATATGCATACATACATACAGGAATGGACTATGCTTCTCTCGAGAAAAGGTATCTACTCTTCTGTGGTTCAAAATCAATAAAACTATGTAATAAGAAGCAGATGCATCAAAAATAGGTCCTTGGCCTTCCATTAACGCAGGTAACTAATCAATCATGGTAGCTATTAGTAAAACATGAAAACTTTTATGTCAATATTTTCGAATTCAATCATCGATTGCTAATTTTGGCTTTTCTAAATTTCCTTTTACTATTTTCATTCTTCCCCCTCCACCAAAGACACCCTTATCCACTATTCAATTTAACCCAAAAAGTGGGAGGACAATTTTGTTTTTGTGATACAATCCACATCTATCATGAAATCCAATGTACTTTATTCCCACTCTACCCATCCCTTCAACCAAACACCAAAATGCCCTATTCCTCTATGATACATGACATAACTTTCCCCGACCCCTCCAAATTTGCTCTGCATCCAAATTTAGAGATTGATAGGTTATGAGTTGTTTTATGTCAACTAATTTACAACACCTACATTCGCAATCTATTATGTAAACCCCTTTTAGCATTTACCAAACCTAAGCAATAGAAAGGAGAGGGAGCAGGGAAGGATATAGGAAAACAAGGGAGGAAAACCCATAATTAATAGATTTTTTTATAAACTAAATAGGCATTAATGTCTGACAAATATAGTATAATCATATATCAGAAAATGCAACAAAAATATTATTTCAGAAGTTTCCAGTGATTTGTGCAGCTTTGAATTCTTATATTCTTCAAAATCATCATCAAATTATGTTTTATACCATTGATATGGAACCACTGATGGCTAGCTCTATGGAATGCATGGCTCACAATCAAAAGCATGTAGAACTCTAGATGCACACCCCCAATACCCCAAGGAATCAAACCCTTCAAGTTGTGTGCCTGTACGTGATAGATCTACATATGAGACAAGCTATGCATGAACAACTTGACCTCACCCAATCACAAGCTCATTCAAGTTTGATTCGGCTAAGAAATTAGCCAACCTTGAACAATTTTCTTTTAGAACTTGGCTCGTAAATCAGGATAAGAAATTAGCCTGAACACTTTGGGCTTGATAAGGAGCTTGTTAAAGCTCAGTTCAGTCCACAAAAATGCTAGGCTCCAATAGAGGTTGTCAAGCTTAGCTGAAGTTCAACATGACCTCAAACATCGCTTTCATATGACAAGCCAAGGTTGAACAATATACCGTTTGGCTTGATTCAACTCGCTTCCAACCCTACTGTATGATTTATAGATGCTGAATTGGATGTCATTGGATGCACGCCTAAGTTGGTTCCTTTTCTTCATTAGGAAAAGAGAAAGAAAAAAAGCTTTCTACTATGCTAAGCCTCATGGTAACCCCCACTCTTTCTCAAGTTGCCTATCTAAGAATTCATGCAGTCCGAAAGGCTTGCATCTGCTAGAGATAAATCATTAGTAATCGTATACACTAATCAAATCTTGTTGTGATCCATATAAGCCAAACCCTCCATAAAGATTATAAAAGGCTTGTTGATTGAAGCCAGAAGTGCATTCTCTTTTTCTAGCCTTGCAGCAACAAAATAACACATATGGTAAGAACAATGATATTAAGGAAATTGCAAACCATGTGTTAGGACTTAGGATCATGTTAAGAAATCCTCCACCAACAAAGATAATGACAACATCCAGCATTGAAATAGCATGGTAAACAGCTCAGGAGCACAATCAATCAAGTGAATTGCATACAATTACTGTACATTTGAGTTTTAGTCTTTTGTCTTCATCATTAAAGAAAAGAAAAGAAGAATCGTATTATCTGGAAAAAAATGGACCCATGCTATGATAAGACAAGAGATTCCAAAGTACTGCTATAAAAAGGTGACAAAATCACATGTATCTAAATTATAACATTTCAAGGGAAAACCTACCGGGGTTTCGCCCTTTTCGACAGGCGGAGCATATTCAGGATCCCCAGGCTCAGCAAAATGACTCACAAATTGTGCCATCCCTGCAAAAGAAAGTCCCAGTCAATACCTCGAAGTATCAAGTTCATTAGGCCCAAGCATTGAGCGACAATAAACAAAAGAAAGCAAATATACCTGTATATGGGGGGCATTTCCTCTTCTCAATAGGAGGTTTATACTCCAAAGGGGGTCGGGGTTCAAAAAGCTTCAAAAGATTGGCGGTGAGGCCAGTTGGATGACTATGCCCAATCTGCAACAAAACAACCCACCACAAAGGCCGAACAAAAAAACATGCAACCGATTATAGCAAGTCAAATTAAGAGAGAACAGCCATAAAAATCCCTGAAATTCTTCGTCACCCAAAAGAAAAAAGGAAAAGAAAAGAAACAAAAAAATAATAATAATAATCCCTAATATATTCAAACAAATCAAAATATTTGCATTGCTGAAGCAACTAAATCAACTGATTTTAACAACAACAAAAAAAGAAGAAGAAGATCGATTTAATACGAATCCAATAAATTCTTGATTCACAAAACAGAATTCAATCGATCACCAAAAACTAGTGCTCGATGAAATCCCGAACCACAAGATTATCGTGATCGAATCAGATCGCAAGAGAGAAAACAAGATCCTCGAAAGCGATAGCCGGATGAATTAGGGTTTAGGGAAAGAGAGAGCACCAGCTTGAGCTGAAGGACGTTAGCTCGGTTCTGGGCTTTCGTGCGGGCCTGGACGGCGGCGTTATTTCGCATCATGGCATCGCTGTAGTCTCCCATCTTGGAAGCGGTGGTGGGCGGTGGTGGGCGATAGGGAGAGGAGGCCGAACTCCCGTTGGAGAGAAGACGCGACTGAGAAAAGGGCCTCATATCTTCGCGTGAGACGAAAACGAGTCCGAGATCGGCCGTTTACCACGCGTCCGATCTACAAACGGTGAGATACGACGTTCCCCGCGTTACACGATCAGACGATCTTGCGGACTGGGATTATTTAAAAAAATAAATAAATAAAAAAAGCAATCCCAAGAGCACTAGGGAACTCCGCCTCGCTTCTACCTATCTCTCGAATAGTTGAGAACAAAAAAAACCACCTAACCTGGAGCCTCATTAGATGTGTTTTGTTAAAAAGGAATAAATGGTTAAAAATGAATGTTTTCAAGTTTTTTGGTTGATATACTTTAATGATGCGTAGGCACGTCATTATCTCATGCAGCAATGGGCATAAAAGATGAGGCTGTATCATTCCATGATACCATTCTAGTTTGAGTTCCATGCATGATCTCTAATTTTCAAATTACTATAGTCAGGGCTTTCAAATGAACGAATATATAATATTGGCAAACATAGATCTATCATGAAAAAATAAAAATAATTGTGCATGAGACTCAACCATTTTGGTCATTTAATTGACAAAGAACCCTATCAATATGCATCCCTTCCACTATAGAAAACAACCATTCTACTCCAAACATGTCATCAAAATAATATCATATATGTTACCATGGTAATTATTTCTATTAAAAAAATATTAAAAAAGTCATAAAAAGCTCTAAACTATCAAATTTATAAGTAATTCAATGCAAATTTTCGACTTGGTCTTCTAAAATATTCAATAATATCAAACTGACAAGCCAAAAAAAAATCATAATTAAGAAAAATAATTCTTGTACTTGTTTTTAAAAAAAAAACGTTTCTTAAAACACCTTATTTTGCATGGTGGAGACTACCATTGTGGTTCGCGTTATGCAAAAGCAATGTAGCTGCGGAACGCTCCACTTCTCATTGTTCCTAAAATAGCCTTCTCTTAATCAAAGGCTTCAGAACTTCGTACCTTCTCCATGTGCTTGGGGCCTAGAGATTTCACTTTGCCCCAGTTCCGAGATGGCTCGAGTAAGTCTGGCGACTTAAGAACCCTTGTTACAAGGCGCATGTTTCTCATCTCTTTTCCTTAGATGGCCACGGGAGGTATCATGAACTTGGTTCTAGTAGGGAAACTTCTCTCGATAAGCCTTATAACTTTTTACATATTTCCAATGGTACTGATCTTGAAGCTCTCCTTTGCTCTCTTAGGATGAGCCATGAAAAATAATATGTGCTACAACCAAGCATACTTGTCTCTCACCAGAGAGTGAAATTTTTATCATTTCACTGAATCAATGGCATCGGAAAAACCTGAAGTTTGAATATTTTGGAAGCATTTTTCATCTGTCTTTTTTAAATATTAGGCTTTTTTTTAAGCGATAAAAGGTTAGGCTGTTTTGAAACATTCTCCCAGTTTCAATAGCTTAAATAGTTTTTTCATAGATGGTTTTATTGATTTTGCCAATTTTAAGACGAGTTGATCACAAGCAACTGAACAGTCAGACAAAATTAGTCTATAGTTAAAGCTGTCAAATTTGGTGCATTTTTTCTTTTTTGAGGTGTATTTTTGGTCCATTTTTTCATGGCTTCTCCTGTACATCTCAACAATTACAGCCACTTTTGAGTCATCTCATCCTTATTTTGAATTACAATGGAAGAAACTTGGTTGCAAGAAAATTGCTTCCCTTCATCAGAATTCATTTTTTAAAAAGTAAAATCATATTATTCAAGATTTGAGAAAATGAAGGCATTTGGTTTTTCCTCAAGATACTCAGGTTCGAGAACTAAGTAAACTATTTGGAAGTTAGAGAAAAGATTTTGGGCTCTTGCGCCATTGCGCCCATGCACTGGGCCGATAAAAAGCGCACATCTGTGCATGTCAAGATAGATCACTAGATTCTTTCCTTTCGCATTCAGAGAAGGGATATTGATCGAGAGTGAGTATAAATAGTGGAAGAATAAACCCTGCAGAAGACTGTCTTGGCCTTTTGCGTTTTTCAAGTGCATTTATATAAACTCCCACTCCATAACACTTTCATAATTCAACCCAAAATATGCGTACCACGAATTATCATTCTCAAGCAATCACATCACTGTTCATTAATTATAGGCTTTTAGATATTATTGCCAAGAACTGCATCATAAGTTTTTAGATTAATTTGTTTCACCCACATTGACCATTTCATTAAGTACATATTGATTTGTTGGCATTTCCATCAAAGAAAAGAAAACGAAAAAAAAAAACTGAAATGATTTAGTTTCCCTGAAAGAGAATTTCTAGACAAAAGTTAGTTCAATGAAAAAAGAAAAAAAAAACTTGCTTGATCAAACTCCATTTCAAATAAAAGGAAAAAAGAAATACATCTACAGATTTTGTAGACATTAATATGCTGACAGCCCCCCGGGCTGCCGAACAATGGACTACATAATAAAGTCCATTACATGCAGGCTGTATTGCCTGCAAGACGCCTCCTTTTGGAGTGCCGAGTCAGTTACCGAAACCCCCCGGCTATACCATCCATCTATTACCTTATTAACAACAGAATTCTCTTTGTCCAACTAGGATGGGGATATTAATTAACCCATATTACAACAGTTGGATGCAACCCCATATGCTACAACTTTTAGTTTATTATGTACATAAACCTGCATCATAACTTGTACGTTGGTTTAATACTTCAATTCCTATGATCAGTATGTATATATGTGTATACAACCCCATTGCTGCACAGTCTTCACTTCCATAGATCGATTTGCCCACTAGAGGTGGATGTCGACCCGTATTCTACTGCAGCTTCTTCCTTGTCGGAAACTTGAAATACTAGGGCTGGATTGGAGCAGTTAGGTTCTTTGGAGACATCACCATGGCTAAGCTGAGATGCAACAAACTTATCAAGAACCCTCCAATCAGTTACCTGCTCCACCGATGGATCAGTAGTGCTCCCACTGCAATTACAGATTGAGATAATCTGAAGTTGGTGACCAGGCTGCATTGGATCTTCAGGTGTGACTGCAGATGGCTGGAGAGCGCATCCATGGTCGACATAGTTGGGAAGCTTGGGGCTTTCTAGCTGAGGGAGCTGAAGGAATGAGTCATGTGGCATGAGGTGGTGCAGCTCTAGCTCTGGTTTGCATGAATAGAAGTGCTGATAGGCCATGTCGAGCTGGGGAGCTATCCGCTTTGGAGAATCTAGATCCGGCATGAATGAGGTTTGTTCATCATACCAACAAGGCGACTCGTGCTCGCTTACTCTTCTTATTGCTGCTACTTTCTTCTTGAACACCCTACAGACCACCCATCCCTCTTCCTGGAAAGATATAATAAAGTCAAGATAGCAGCAGATGACAGTCTCAAGGGAATATATTTTCATTGGAAAAGACTGCACTGCTAGTTTAGCAGGAGAAACATGCGGTCAGTGACATGCTTGAGAGACCCATCTATATGAAACCAAAGTTTAATGAAAGATCTGGCTACCTGATATTCAGTGATTATGCTAAGAAGATGTTCTTATGATATTTTGATAAGTGATATTGCCTCTACGATGTGCTTATGTAACTGATATTGTTTGATTAAATAGGCAGAATTGTATCTCATAAAAACATTTCAACATCCATTATTTATTTCGACTGTCATTTGATCTGTAAGTCTTAGTGATATATTTCTCTCAAGAAGAAGAAGAAGAAGAAGAAGTCTTAGTAATATATCTAACTATAACTGCACCATGTACATGGCAGATATTACTCTAATCATCCAAACAATTAACAACATGTGATCAATTAACTGATGAAGTATTTGATTTATAATGTTAATTTGCCCATGAAATCATCAGCATTCATTATTTTTCTAGAGTGTAATTAAATTTTTAGAGCCTTAGAATTATATTTCTTCAAAAAAGAGAGAAGTTTTAGTAGTATTCGACCTTTGTTTGGAGAACCTAACATATAACCCGACTGTACAGTTGATACTTCTCTAACCATTTAAACAAGGAATAGGATGTGATCATCAAGTACCTTTGAGGCCGCCCTATGCTAAGAAGGGTTATTAATTTTTACCTTTTAAGTGAGAAAGAGGGAGGGGGGAGGGAAAGGTACCTATCCATGCTTTAATTCCGTAGTCACAAACACCTAAGGTTGCTAAGCAGAGGGATGTGACCATTGGAACAAGACCCAATTCACTGCTAAGAAGAGTTGTCATTCCTATATATATATATAATTGACAAAGTGAAGTTATCCTCCCTTTATATTTCTTATATAAACATGATTATTGCATAACTTACAATAATCGGTATCATATGTTTGTTCTCATGAGGACATCATCAAATAAAATTTCCAATTTTGGCACTCTAAGAGCTTTAAGCACATAGCCACTCATTCCTATGTCCTAAGTTCATTGGCCCTTCCTGATTAATGGGTAACCCTTTGCAAAGAAGCTCAGAGAAGGAATATATACTTTCAGATTGCTTTTAGATAATACTAGAGTGAAGCATATATATATAAGAGGTTGTTGCATATCACACTCTATTTCAAAGAAGATAACTTTTATTTAGAGATTTTATTTTTCAGATAGAAAGTAGGCAATCCCCAAGAAAATGTATGTACCACTAGTTCTCTATATTATATAATCTGCATATGTAAGCAATCAACTATCCATAATCGAACTTGCCTGGGGAGTCCCATTTTCATTTGTTTCAAGCCGGTACTCATGCATGATCCAGTCAGACTTCTGCCCATTTGGTGCTCGACCCTTGTAAAAGACTAGAGTCTTCCGCATTCCAATCAAGTTGTTCTTTGAGTATATTGGCTTGTCCCTTCCAGTTGCCTTCCAAAATCCAGCTGTTGTTGCTCTATTTGTGCGAGTTCCGGTCGGATATTTCTTATCTTTATGGCTGAAGAAGTACCACTCATTCTGCTCTTCTATTCCTATCTTACATTTCTCTGTTCAAAGGAGGCCAAGACAGGCAGTGCAAAATAAAATATCGGTAAAAAAAAATATCATCATGCCATAACCAGCATTAGCTGTCCATGAAAATGCTACCTTGAAGGTCCCATGGCTCAATTTTGTACAGATCAACATCCTTTATGACATCTAGGTCAATCCTCCTTGATGCTACCTTCTTTCTAAGATAGTAGTCCACGAGTTCTTCATCGGTAGGGTGGAAACGAAATCCTGGGGGAACATGTGAAAAAGTATTCATGTTTTCTATGTGATGTAGTTAGATCCTGCAGATAACGTAGAATGCAAAATCAGTATTTAAGTCACCTGAAATTCTCATTAGTGATACAGCAACAAGATCGCAGAAGAATTTGATGTATGATGCAAGTTAAGGAGTACTATATATGTTGTAGTATAAGAAAATTTCTTATATGTAGAAAACTAAAGGACTTCATATGATAGGAAAGCGGAAAAAGAATAGAAATAGATCATCAATCAATTAAAAGCGTTCCATCTGCATCAAAATTTGTTACTTAATGAAATAGTTGATGTGTAATTAGCATACTAGTATATTCCCCTGTTAGTTATTTTAAATTGGATACTTTACTTGAAAAATAATAATTCCATTCAATTTATTAATTGCATCCTATAAGCCTGACTGCCTGAGGATCCAGGAATGCAAACAAATGTACTCGACCTTGAGTTTAACTTAATTTCTGGCGTTCCATTTTCCGGACTGAAGAAATCACTGATAATGCGGCTGCAAGTGTGCATTATGTAAAGGTTAAAACATACTTGACAATCTTGTGATGGCCTTACTTAAAAGAGTTTTAGAGTGCTTTTGGTAGCAAGATGGTTCACAACCCCATGGAATTACATATAATTCGCTTGTCGATAATGGTATGAACAAATTATGTATAAATGTAATGTCATTTACTGTAGAGGTGAGGAGGCCAAAAAGCAGTTGGTTACTCAAATTTGTGTGAGAGTATTCTGCTTGAGTGATGATCAATCATACCAAAAAAATAATGCTGATGATGATCGATGAACATATTGTTTTTTTAAAAAAAAGGCTTTTGTAAGAGATATATATATATATATATATATATATATATATATATATATATATATATATATGTCCCTAGGTTTCCTAATCTTATATTTTATATATAAGATATATATGAAATATTTCAGTTCTTGTTTGATATCAACACATGGTACTTGTCATAATAAAAAGTAGATTAATAGGTCTATCCACTGCATATGGAGCAGTTACTATTTTTCTTTTTTTCCCCTTATCTCCTTTCCTTTTTTCATTCTTTCCCTTGTTTTATAGATTGAAAGCAATTAAAGACTTCATTTTCCTTTTGGCCATTGAAACAAGCATTTCCCAAGATTTGAATGACCTTCAAGTTTGCTGACTTGAACCGAAACTAGGGATTTTATTATGTGACAATCTAGCATCTACTCAGCAGGCTAATCCAAAAAAAATCTTAATTCTACAAGTGGGAATAATTAAATTCATGACATTAATAAATACAAGGAAGCCAGTCAAATATCTCCATGCTTTTTAAAACAACCGATCTTACTAGACTTGCATACTTCTTACTGAAAAATTACTTCGCCAGGATAACATTGGATATATATAGTGCCTATTCATTAAAACTATAGATGAAAGAATCATATTAGTTAAAAAGAATATAATTTGCTAATACTAGATATTTTTCTACAAATTTCTTTTTTCCCAAGAAAATGTATGGAAGCACCATATTCCATAGATATCATATACATTGCAAAAGAAATGTTGTTCTACTGATATAATGATCAACCGAGTAACTCATAGGTGGCTTACAGTAATATGAGAGAGAGAGAGAGAGAGAAACTTCTCATCTTCTTCAGTAAACTACGATAAAATATTACAACTAATTATAAAGCGTCCCAAATGCATATCTACCCAAGTAATTAATTATGTGGTTGTCCCCATGAATAATACATGAAAATGCATTTCTCCTTTCTTCTTCATTATAGACTACTACTATACAGCCTATGAACATAGATCAATGAGACTCCACTCCTTCAAGGGAGCAAATGGGGACAAATGTGGATAACTGTTAAACCTAACGTCTAAATTATCTTACGTTAGGTAGTTGTTCAAAATAGGAGAGAACAAATAAATATATGTTAAACTTTTACAAAGAAAATGAAGAGAGAGGTTTTCATGTTCATCTGACTCATTGGCCTCTAGGCATAGTTCACAGTTTTTTTTTTTAAGTAGGACATAGTTCACAGATGGAAAATAAATTTGTGTTATGTAAACCCCTTTTAATAGGAAGGCACAAGTTATTTTTAATATCTCCTTTTACTTTCGAGTTCCTAATTAGGTCTCTCATCTTTGTATGTGTATGCATGCGTGCGTGCTCGAGGTACGCGCGTGTTTGTGTGTCTGTGTGTGAGAGAGAGAGAGTATTGAAAAATTGCATTTCTAGGTAACGCGCTGAGGAAAAAAGCAACTGATGGTAATGCATATTTGTTCAGCTTCATCATCACAAACTAAAGCAAAACATAAAGAACCACATGCGTACATTAAGTATCCTAGATCAGATTCCATACAACATAAGCACGAAACAACCATACCACAACTAGACTTGGATTAGGGTTGTTCTTGTCGATCTTCATGTTTTAAACCCATGAAAAGTAAATCTAACCTAACTTCCCATCCCCTCAATAGCATGCTTACTTTACATCGCAGAGGCAAAATTATGGGGGAGAGGAAAGGAGGAGGGGGAGGGGGGGAGAGAGAGAGCTCACTGGTTAAAGAAGATGAGAGACAACTTGGATGGAAAAAACTCCACTCTCCGAGGCCTCAGTTGCTAGTATATGCAATGCGGTCGTCGTGGGGCTAGACAATACCTGATCATCCGAGTCAGCTCAAAAGAGGTGGAAAATGGAGAGCTTTTGCTGTTCCTCTTCTTTTTGTCTCGCTCGACAGAACCCTCCGGACTTGAGCCTCCGTACCTCCTCGTCTTCCCCACCACCTTTTTCTTAACCTCTCCCGAATCCCAATAGGGATCAGATCCCAAGACCGCAGCCCCTCGAGGGAGTCCCCCCGAGAGACAGAAAGGCGCGCTCGCGCACAGAGAGAGAAACTCCAAAGCCCGTGCGATGTAAGAATGAATGATAGGCTGAGGAATAGGACAAAGCAAGAGCTTTGGCGTTAAATAACACCCCTCCGAAACACCAAGGATAATAAAAAACAAATATATTTAATAAAACTCCAAACTCTCTCCTCCTTTTTTTCGTTAGCTTTCTCTGTCACCGGAGCTACTGAGAGATACGGTGGGATGGACAGATGGATTGCGGGAAAAGACTCCGCGTCCGGGAGGAATGGCGGAAGGGCCGGAAAGATAAAGAGAAAGAGCCCTTCCCTTCCCTTTTCTTTCCTTCGGCCTTCTTGGCCGCAACCGCCACCGCCACCACCCGCTACAGATAGCGACCAGATTGAACGCAATATACCTCTTTCCTTCCGCCCCTCCGCTTCACTGTCCCAAGCCAAAAGAGCAAGAGAGAGAGAGAGAGAGAGAGAGATGAAAAGCAACGTAACGGAGTACAGATAACGGGGCACCACCTTTCTTAAAAAGCCCGTGTATAGAGTTGGAGTCCAGAACACTAAACACCTCTCTCAGCTCTCTCTCCCTTCCACCACCCAGGACTAAAGGCACTCAGAAATAATAACAAAACAAATAAATATACCCACAATAGGACCCCGAGGTGACGTAACAGAACAGCCTCTCTAAACTTCTTCCAGGAAAATATAGCTTAATTAGGACCTTGTTCTCTTTCCAACTTTGCCACTGTTTGTGAGGTTGCGACCACTAGCTAACTGCTGTTTGTACTGGGACGAACATGGTGGTGCTTTGAGGGCATTACGGAAACTTCGATGAACAAGTGGCTAGGGGGACCAATAGGCTTCGCTGTGGTTGGTTGGTTGGTTGGTTTTTAACAATGAGTAATAACCCCCTTTCATTCCCTTCCATTCCATTCCTTCACTTTGCCGTGGGTCTCTTTCCTCTTGTGGGGCCCCTCAACCGACCTGAGCATTCCGACAGAGACCCTTCTCCAGATAGAAATCAAACGATTCATGGCAGCAGAACCACAGAAGCCGAGTTAAATAAATCTCGAGCCAAAGACTCGGCTTGAAGAATGGAAGAGGAGAACAGAGGGGGCAAGGAGCAGTGGGGGGAGGGTGGGGCCAACGGGCCGGAATGATGCACGCAGCGTCAGTACGTGGCGGCTCCCGGTCCGGCGTGGGCTCGACCCGATAATTAGGCTCGCAACTTGGGTGCTGGCCGGCTGTCCGGTGGGAGCCACTTCCAGAGCGTGGGACCCAGCTCCCCCCGACCCTTTTGGGACGGCGGTCGACACGTGCGGCAAAGCCGGGTTAGTTTCTCTCTCGGGGCGTCGGGACGCCGGTGCCCGTGGAGCGACAAAACTACATAAAATAATGATAATTATTATATTGCTATGTATACCTTCAGGGAGATGTAAAGAATCTTGGAGGTACGTATTTAAATAGGTATATCTTTGGTGGAAAAGTAAAGCAAAAGAATCACACGCGATGACGCGATCCGGCAGTCATCTCGACGGTGGCCAGCATCAGCTGCCTGAAGGCTCCCGGGTATAATTGTATAAATGCTATTAACGGCCGGGTAAAAGAAATTTGCCTAATTCGGAAGGATTTCCTTTTATGTCATCGAATTATTAGTGCGGGTTTGCAATTTACAACAATTTGAGCGGCCGTTATCTTCTTATTCGAAGCGCTGACTTTTGCCGAAGAATCAAGCTAGTTGACGTGAACTGTTAGAATGTAGCACCTGTCCGAAATTTGGGACCGGTACTATATATATCCTCTTCCAAGATTTCATTTTAGTAATTTTTAGCGATATGTTGACAAGATGTATCCTTAAGAAGTGATATAGCAATGCATCCTGAACTAAACCTTATCATATCGCTAGCATTGCATAAGCATCATAAACAATTAGATTCATAGTATGTCTATAACAACCCAGGACCTCACCCAAAATGGCTAGCCGGAAGGTATTGTTTGGGTTCCTTGATCCTGTATAAGTACCCAAGATCTATCCAGCGAATAACCGATGTGGGACTAAACACACACCCGTACGGGTCCTCACATACTCCCCCCGTTCAAGTCCTGACGTTCTCGTTGGGCTAAGAGTTCAAATCCATTCAAATCTAATCACAAACACCATGATCGGTCCGTGGTCAACCCCAATGGATCCGTGCTGCGGTGTCCCCTAGTCCACATAAGTTATGGGCTGGGTTCGCTCTGATACCATTTGTAATAACCCAGGACCTCACCCAAAATGGCTAGCCGGAAGATATTGTTTAGGTTCGTTGATCCTGTATAAGTACCCAAGATTTACCCAGCGAATAACCGATGTGGAACTAAACACACGCCCGCACGAATCCTCACAATGTCATACCGTACCGAATCGATACGATACGGAATGTATCGTACTATATCAATTTAGTATATGTATAGGATATAAAGGGTATACAGATACTCGATACGTCAAATCGGTCATATACTATATATACTATACCGACACAATGAAGACGTAGCATTGGTACTGAGCCTAATACCGAGACAACGTACCTTAATTATATTTCATTCTCATGTAAGCTGTTGACTAAACCAAGCTTTGATAAAGCTTTTACATTCCAACCTAAGCTCCTAGTTTAACCATACCTTTGTATGTGAATGGTTCAAGCAGGTCTTGGTTTTAAACATTTTGTGCAGAGTCCACCATTTGGTCGAGAATCATTAGGATGCATATGCCTTTGATTTATCCACATGACCCTAGAGGTCAACCTCGATCTAAATGATGAGATTGTTTGGTTCGAACATCATGAAAATTTGAAAATATATTATGTATTTCTAAATCAGCTGGCCCAAATATTTTTTAAATTCTCAAGTAATCTTCAAACTGCATTTTAAGCCATAAGTATTTCATAAAGTTTCTTGTCCTCATATTTTATGTGAAGTTGGTTTGTAAGACTTCTACAAGATATCTTGCTTTGACCTATTCTATATATAGATGCAAAAGCTTATAACTAACATGCTATCAATCCTTAAGCAACATTTTGCCATCAATGTACTAGGTAAATCCTTCATACAAAAAGAAAAGGAAAAATAAAAGCAACATATGCAATAAAAAGAAAACATTATTTAAAGCTAATTTTTTTAGTGTGTGACTGGTGATTTAGATAGATAACTTTTTGAGTGTGTGACTAGTGTTTTAGATATACCAATAACATACTGGACTAAGCCAAGTGTAATAAATTGAACTCATTTAGTTAGTTGGCACCCATCTCCATATTGGAGAGATTGCTAGTTTGAGTCTAGTGGTTGCTTCCCATCTGTACTTCTCTAATGTTCTAGGCCAAGTATAGTAGAATGAATGAACAAAATGGTATTTTACATCTAATTTGATATAGGCATAATTCAAAGAAAGATTAAAATATGAGAATTATAGAGATTGATTTGCATTAAAATGATATGTTAAATGTAGTTAAGATTTGTCCTTCTATGATTAGACTACTCGTATAACATCCAAATAAATTGTGTCACTAATAATTGAAAGCAAGTTGACTTGATGGCCTAGAGGTTGGTAATTTTTTTTAGAAAGAGTGCGACAAAGTTTTAGCTTCATGGTGCTTTCGAACTTTAATAAAAGTAAAGGGGGTTGGTGACATAAATGACAAAAGACAGCAAAGATATCAACTAAAAGATAATATAACTGGGTAAATATTTACTCCATACATCACTGTCCTATCAATAGCTCTGAAATGCCATGTTTTAATTAGAAGCTAGCATTAGTGGAATATGTGCCAACTAATGAATTCAATGAACATGTAAGTAACTCTAGGTTGTAACTTTGGCAACTGCAGTATTATAACAATGGAGATCATATGTGACATGCCTTATCTATATTGCACAAGAACCTACTTTTTCAGCATCTTAAGCAATATGCGACATATAGATCAACAAAAATGTAGTTCATGAATGTAAGGCATGCAAAGATGTAGTGATAAGATGAGTTTTGTTATAGTTTTCTGAACCAAAAAAATCGAAAAAAGAGTTTTATTTTAGATATGAACCTAGATCCATAATTTGATATTGTAGAAAAATTATTACAAGTCTCAAGCCAACTAGCTATTTGAGTATTATCAATAATATAATTGTATAAATTAATATACTACCTGACAAAAATGGTTTAAAATGCTATGATCATTATCTAAAATTCAGTATAAACAAATTAGTGCACTTGCCCCATAATAGTTGTTAAGCTAATTTTACATTCAAAACTCAAATACAATATACATCTTAAGTTGGATTAATAAGGATATACTTCCATCCAAGCAAACTTTCTGCAATCCTAAAATCTCTTATTGATGTTTGGAGGTGGATACCTTCATTTTCAATGTAGACAAATTTAACCTTAGATACGTTATATTCCTAGCTAGATAAGCTCATATAGCAAGAAAAAATACCAAACACAAGCTCAGAAATAGCTCTAAAAGTTTAGGTTTGATGCTAACCAATTATTCACAGGCAAAAGGATATAGCCAACAATTTAATTTCGAAATGCAAACCCTAAATTTTTAGAATCATTTGTTAGAGTTTGGCGAACTCAAGCATTGCTTATATTTAACTGATGGTAGCTCCAAAAAGAATGGTTCCCAGCTTCCCAAAGTAAAAGAAATATAAAAGTGCTTCTCATTTGGTGGTTAAGCGAAAAGACGTTATAAAAGGGAAGACGTTACCCTGTCCGTTGTCATCTTGCTAATTCACCTTATGGCGGGTCCATGTCGGCCCGCCACACGATCGTCGACGACGTAATCCCATGATGGCCTCCCGTCTTCCACGTGTCACTCTTCCTCTTTGGCTGACGTGGAGCCATCGCGTGGCTGCATTCGGGCGCACGCAGCCTACGGCGAAAGGGATGCGGCCTCCGCAATACTCGTCGGGCCCCGCCAACCACCTTCGATCCTCTACCATCATGTCTTCTCCCATCTACGGTCTACCGCGTTGTCCACAAATCTTTACAGATCTCCGAGGGCCCCACTTGTAGCTTTCTTCTCGCATATACTTCCCCGCCATATCCCACTAAATCTTCTCGACCTCAATTTCCATAGAACATAAGACACCCTTTTCTCCACACAAAAATCAACATGTAGTCACCTGGGCGTCCTGTTGAAGATGGGAAATGGATTTTGAACCTGCACTAAGCTTGGACTGGCATGGTAGGAGTGCTGTGTGAAGTTTGGAATGGGCAGCGGATCAAGTTTTGGACCGTGCCTTAAGCTTGGCAAAAATTAAGATCATTCCCCCTTTTGCGGACATAGGAACATACGGTATTCCACCATCAGTCCCTTTCGCAGGTTTGAGGAAATTAAAATCTTTAAATTAATAATTTATACAAGTACAAGGAGAATATATACTTCTGTCTTACGTATTTTATAAAATTTTAGAGCAAATGTACGTTTCGTTTGATAGCATAGAGAAGTGGCAATCGAATCATATCGAACAAGATAAGTTCGCATCGGATATATAATAGATCAAAAATCTACCAACATAATATTAAACGGATCAAAATTTCGCATCCAAACTTGGCCATTCTATTAAATAAATAATCCAACTCGGTCAGCAAGGTATTGAAATAAATTAAATACGTCAAATAGTTAAGTGTTGCCGGAGAGGCTTTTAGATTCGCTATAAAGAGGTTATTATAAGTAATCTTCTGACTGCATGGGATTTTGTGCACTGACATACATATATTTTATATGAAAATTCATTTAAAGTTTGACTGTATGATACAATAACAAAATGTCAAGATAAAAAGAAAAATCATTAATCTTTACGCATATGTATCATTATTCTGCTATTAATACAACCTGCAGGCCGCTAAGATATGGCAAATTATTGTCCATCTTATTTCATTACATGGTTGAAAGTTTCACTAATGTGATGACTGATGAGATATAAGGCACGCTTGAACTGCTACGTAAACTATGTATTTTGTCTCAAAACAATAAATAGCTAAGTCCTTGCAAAGCCCAAGCTTATTTTGCTCATATTGGGTCATGTCTAAAGGAAAGTGATGTTTTCAAAAGGAAAACAAGACAGTTAGTTGATAAGGTTCACATACCGCATATATATCACCGTTATGCACATCCATGACATAGCACCACCCAACAAAGAGGTTTAGGAAAAAGTTGGCATTTCTTGTGCATGCATCGCTCTTTCATCTTAAGTTACTCGTCCACGTCATGCATGCCGCATGCCTTATATCATTTATAAGCAGCAACGTTGTCTCGTGTTTCAACAAATAATGCAGGTAAAGCTCAACCATCTATTATCTCCTTGTTCTTCATTGATTAATAGGATCACAGCCAATAATATGATATTCGTTTCTTCTGAATCAGTCATAAAAATCAAACTAAGTAATTTTTCCTTAGCTATATATGGGACAATAGTTAATCTAGTTGTCTAACAAACATTAGTTTTCCTTGATCGTGAGTAGTAGTTGTAGTTCCAATCTTTTATGCAATGAGCTCGTCATCCATGGCGTGTCAGTTAACTCGAATACCTTTACTTGACAACCTTTCCTTTTTATTGGGCCAGTAAACAAATTATTAGTCTCAACAAAATAAGTATTGCTTGTGATTAAAATATTATTGGAGGTAATTAGTTGCCACCATGATATGTTTTGAGTCAAAAAACGATGTCGATACCTTGCGAATTTAGGAAGTAATGAGGTCTCAGCTCCTGGATCCTTCTTTCATGAGGCATCTTATCTTGAGCCAATCCGATATTGGAGTTCCAATGAAGTCATCAATTTTGAAGTGCAAATTCATGTAAATATATTGTCTTGTATAGGCTCATGATCATCATCCAATGCCATTCAGAAGACTTAAAAAGAAGAAAGTAGAAGTGACTTTTATACAACTATATATGATGTATACAACTTTCATACACTTTCTAGGGTTGAAATCAATCGAATACGGATCGAATATCAGTATATCCATATTTATAATTATTTTGTTTGATAAATACAGATACGAATACATATATTAGTTGGATACAAAAATTCATGTCAATATTTGGTTTAAATAGATACGAATACAAATCAGATAATGAAAGTATGTATATAAGTCGGATAATTAAATTTTATTATAACAGAATCAAAGATATTACTAAGTGAGTATAAATTAGGTTAATAGTATATTAATCTGGTTATATATTTTTATTAAAAGTTTATGAGTGCTATGTAAAATTAAATAGAGTTATAAATAAAATCGAATATTTGGACATAAATTGGATAGTTGTCTATCTATATCTATTTTTCTTTAATAAATATAGATATAGATACCGATATTAGTTGGATACTCAAATTTCTATCTATATTTAAATAAATTTAAAAATAGAAATAAACCCGCTGTCCACGTTTGTCCCTAACACTTTCATCTTTATTTAATCAGCTGGGACCATCGAACCTTTGACCCGAACACCAGAATAGTCAACTCGTCCCTGACCCTTGACTCCTCGTATACCAACCAATAGCACCATTCCGGCTTAGTGGGGCTAATAATGGTGTTTCTGCGTTGCTGCTTTGCGAAGCGTGAAAGGAGAGGGAGTTGTGAAACGTCTGAGATCTCACCTAAAGATAATAATAAGAACGAGAAAGGGCTTGATTGCGTTTGGTTTATATGCCCCCTTAAAAATAATAGTACCTATTATAGCAACGGAGTATAATTAAAACACAACGATGAAAGAGAACAAGGAGTGGAATATGAAATGATTAAGATCATCTACTCATAAGGAATATCCAGTATCTCCTCCCATTTATTGAAAGAGATATCATTGGCTCATGGTAATAAGGCATCAGAAAATTTGCAGTTCTCCAGGTAGGCGTATCACATGTTCAGAGTACTACCCAAACTTGGACTAATTAAACATTAATTCTTGATGCTGAGTAGCACGCCTCTATATGGATCCCATGGCGTGGGCCATGGTCGATTTGATTGAGTTTTTCCCATTATCAAGTTTAATAATCAATATACTTATTGTTAGATATATTTTGCCTAAAATTGTTATATTTTTATTTTATAAAGTATTATAAAAGAATAATATACTAGAATAAAATTAGAAGATCGAAAAGAGCTTGTTTGGATCGAAACATGTGATATACACTGTCCTAAGAACGTAATTCGCCTCCTACATGCAGGTTTGTGGCTTCTCATTCTCAAGTTCGACTCAGCCCCATACTTCTCCTACGAGCACGATTGCTGAAAAGGCTTGATCCAACCGACTCTTTCAAATGCCGAGAAAAAAATCAAAAAGAAATTATAGAGAAGAAATAAAAAAAAGAAAAGTATTGTATTCTCTCTCTTGTGAAGCAGGAATAGATATGAGAGTGGAATCGATTGAGTGATCCGATATGCTGGACGCTGAGCCTATTTATAGACTCTCTCTAATTATCGAAATAGTGCGGTATTTTCGAGATATGCGATGTTTCGGAAATATCGCATTCCTACAAAACTAGCGTTATTTTCTGAAGAGTTACAACTCTTTTGAAAGAAGCGTACGAAGAAAAAAATAAATATCTTAAAGTGTTTAAACTATCTAAAATTTAGAAGATAAGTGTGATTTATTTATTTTTTAAATTTTAATTTTTTTTATAAATTTAAAACTCCAACACTTGTTTACTGCAATATCTCTACCTCCAAAAGATAGAAACAGTGTGAATAGAGGAAAAATTAATACAAGACAGATTTGGAAGTGAGCAATTTAAAATGTCACTTTTTTTTGGCGCAATACCTACCTCATGAGAAGGGAAACAAGTGATTAGATGTCAGTATTAAGAATAATTTTGCAAACTCCCTTTAAAATAGAATTGATTTACAAGCATAAAATGCATGCTAGGCTCTTCATCTTGCTTTTAACCTTGCTCCTTTTTGAATAACAGGAAAAGGTCCCAGAGAACGTTGTGTTTCCTTGTCAACTTGCGATTCATCGTGAACAAAAAAAATAAAATGAAATGAACTTGCTTTGGAAGTAGATTTGATTCAGCTCCCATTTTTCATAGGTTATGTCTAAGAAAGCACAATGCAAAACTCAAGGGAAATCTCAGACCAAGTCAAGATAGTATGAAATGTTTGAAAGAGGTTGCTCCTAGCCGGTCTCTTCATGAATCTCTTTTATTTTTATTTTTTGTTTTTCGTGTTTCTCAGTGATTCTAGGTTATCTCCCAAGCATTTTATTTTTTGTTTGCCGGTCATTCGGAAACAAATGCTTCATATCTGGTTATTATATATGGTCTGTTTTACTAGCCTTGTCATGCTTTTTAATTATAGATTCTTTATTTTTTTTAAATATGAAATCACATCATTTTTTTTCACTAATTTGCTGACAACTTGTAATACCGTATCGTAGGTTTTCCTTACCCGATGCACGGAATCACTGCAAGAAACACACAATCTTACTGCCAGGAAAAAGAAGTTTAGCTATATTCGTTAATGTTGGCCTCAAAACTCTCTTCTGATCTAATTTCCTTTGCAATGTCTGAAAAATGGAGTTTGTCGAACAAAGAATGCTTTCACATCATTGGCTTTTAGCTACCTTGGTCTTACATAGCTGGAAGTCGCAGAAATTTTTACCCAACAGCCTCAAGCATCTCCTAGACTAGATGCCAAATACGCTCTTCATAAAATGGAAAACCAACTTATTACTTTATTCTATCTTTTAGTTTTTCTCTTTTTTTTTATGGAATATGTATGTAAGGATCCGTACGGGCGTGTGTTTAGTCCCACATCGGTTATTCGCTGGATAGATCTTGGGTACTTATACAGGATCAAGGAATCCAAATAATACCTTCCGGCTAGCCATTTTGGGTGAGATCCTGGATTGTTACATGGAGCAAGTGAGAAACTTACCCCATGCTATAGTATTATTAAAAGGAAAACAAAGTATTTACAATGAAGGAGAGATTCGGAGGGGTAGAAGGCAAAAGTTATGAATATAACGAGGACAACTTGGATAAGGCCCACTTGTGGCCACCTAATAATCTAGCCATACAAAGGTACCCCACAAAATAAAATAATGTAGGATTTTCTGCAAGATAGAAGCGGTAGAAGCCTTTTGCTTCAAGAAAATTCTTGCATTACTTTCGTGCTATAAGTGCCACATGAGAGCCATGCACAGTTGATCCCATCCCTTCCTTCAGCTAGCTTACACTTTTCTTCACCACAAAGTCCAAAGGGCATTAATATTTGGAGGCCGACCACTAAAGTTCAAGCATGAAGAGAAGGATCCACAAAGAGGGGCAACTTGCACTTACTCTCCATCCTTTCCTTGGCAATATTTCACCTGTATGCAGTTTACAGAGCCAGCCATAAGAACAACTAAACTTTTGTAACGTATGCCTTCCAGATAGTCTTGTAATATTGACATAGAATCCCATCACCATTGATGAAGCTATAATAAGAAGCTACACCGAATAATCCATCACTATTGTTTATCCACACCGACACATCTACTGCAGAATTGGTAGGCTAAACTGATGAAAGAAGATTCAATAGCTTGTCCAACTGAGCCGGCTCAAAGGAGTTGAACGGACCATAAACTCTAATCTTCCAATTTCTCACTTCACCATGCCAATATGAAGCAAGAAGCATTTACGTTTCACCACCCTAAAGTACAAATCCTGAAATATCTTAGCAAGGAAAACACGACACAACCATCTATCTTCCCAGAGTCTGATACTTCTTCCATTACCAAGTTTGAATGAGATACACTTCCAAAATGCCTCAAGACCCAAGCTAATACCTTTTAGAGGAAGCTGTGGAAGCTTCTTGCTCGCATGCCAAATGTGCCTCTTGAGTAATAAGCAAAGTTAACTTGTCTCTTCCAAAATGCACCTTCTCTACTATTTTTGTCAAGATTTTTAAGATTACAATATCTTTTAGTTTTTCTCATAAATCAGATTCCAGTATTGGCATGTATTTAGTCTTGGCATCTCGCACAATGATGCAGGTGTGGTACGTAGTATCAAACAACAAAGAGAAACAGATTATGAAAGTTCAAGCATGATCTCTAAACTCCAGCTTTGGACAGACTAGCCTCCGATCAAGACATGTAAAGTCGAACTGTGCAACTGAATAATGAGTTCCAAGTTTGCAGTCCATCCATGCTGTTGTAGTTTCTTTTGCTATTGTCACATTACACACATTATGTAAAAATAAGATCATCAATACATCACAGCATCTTCTAGTGTACGCGTATCATATTTCCTCTTAACTTAACTTGTATGAGATGTATATTAAATGCTTTTACTTCCCTTCTTATTTGCTTCAAGGTACCATTGAAATGATCAAGCAACCTCCATTCAGATTTTCTTTCCTCTGACGGCTCTTTCTCTAACACCCTCCTTTTCAGTTAGAAACCTACATAGCCTTGCATCTAAAATGGTGAATTTCACTGACCCTTTTCTGCAAAAAGATATTAGTTTGGATTATGTACTTAAAATTAAGAAAGATATGAGCCACCAAGTGTCTGCCTTCATGTTTGGTTCCAATAAGGATTGACTTCTTCTTCTTTTTTTTTTCTTTTTTTTTTGTGCTAGAACGGATGGTTCATACAATTTTAGTACGGATACATCTAATGAGATCAGAAAACAACAAGTCTCAAAGCAGAAATTTGTGTGATCACATATATAGGACAAGCAGTATTGCTTTATGGTATTATCGGAAGGTGATTTTATGCATCATTTCACGAAATTATGCTTCCAAGCCAGTCCGTTCATCACCATAACTATGTTACTATATCCACTAAGCAAAATGTTGAGGGCAGTCGTGCTTTCAAGGAAGCAAAACCAACGTGCTGACTAGTTGGCCGGTGGTTAAGCATCACTCTATTTCAATTCATTGACTTCCTCACTGTATCAAGGAATCTACATGAGGCAGGCAAAAATCGGTCTCCCTTTTTCCCTTTTCCCGTCCACACACACACACACACACACACACACAGAGAGAGAGGAAGGGTTCCGACTTCCGACTCCCCTCGTCTGTCAGCCCACCAAGAAGCCCATGGTTTTGGCCTATATGCCATATGGGCCAACATTGATTGTTGGGCTTCCTCCGCCCCTAAAACTTCGAAAGCCTGATCCCTTCCCCGCCAAGCCTGGGCTGTTCTCTCTCTTTCAGCCGCCGAAACCGCCGTCATCCTCGAACGAAGCTCTCCCTCTTCCCCTCGATTCTTTAACTCCCAGCGGAGATGCTCCCCTCACGGGCCCTTCAACCCCGTTTCCCCTCTCTCTGAACCAACTCCACCTCCACCCGCTCCACCACGACCTCTTTTTCCCTCTCCTCTCCCTCCTCCGCCGCGTCATGCGCGCCGCAGGCCGCCTTGTCGCCCGCTCCCCCTCCCTTCCGCTGCCTCTGCCATCGACCGCGCCGCCGCCTCGGGTTTCCCTCTCGACCACGGCCGCTTCCTCCTCTCCCTCGTCGCCTCCGACCCTTTGCTCAAGGCCGAGGCCCTATTTTCCCATGCAACCAAAGGTTTCCCTTCGAACGATCCCTCCATGCCCGATCCCATGATAGAATGCTATTGCAAGCTCGGGAATTTGATTCAGGCCAAAGCCCATTTGAACCAACTGATAGAAATTCGGTCCTTGCCGTCCATAGAGACGTACGATGCTTTGTTACATAGTCTTTGTGCGGAATTGAAGTACTTGGAGGCTTTGGTCTGGAGCTCTTCTATCTAATTACCGGCGGCCGGTGTTTTCCCACCGTTGTCGGCTTTTAATCTCCTGATCCCTGGGCTGTGCTCGAAAGGATATCTGGACGAGGCTCGCTAATGGCTGGCACGGGTTTTCCCCTACTGCCCGTTTGAGTCCTTGGTGTACGGGTTTTGCAAGGGAAACAGGGTCATGGAGGCGGAACTGGGTATTGTAAGGAAGGAAGGATGGAGTTGGCTCGGAATGTCCTCGTGAGAATGAGAGAGATGGGCAGCCCTGGAGCTGATGTTTCTGCCTACAACAGGTGATCTATGGGTTGCTGAAGCTTGGAGGATATTGATTCAGCATGGGAGTTCTACAACCTGATGGCGGAGAGAGGCTTGAAACCAAATGCTGTGGCTTACAATATCATGATCAGTTGGTACTGCAGGAACAACCGGGTGGATTGTGCACTGAAGCTTCTTGATGCAATGCTTAGGCGTGGCTTAGCACCAAATTTACAGTGCTTCACAGCTGTGATTACGACACCTTGCAAGGAAAACAAATTGGTAGAGGCTGACCGATTGTTTGATTGCGTGATGTTCACTTCATTAGAGGGTCATGAACCTACTATAGTTATCAAGGCTCTGCGGGCTTTGGCAAAGGCAGATTGTAATTTTGATGTTCCAAAGTTATCTAGGCCATCTGGCTACTCTTCAAGTGAAACATGAGAACAACAAGCCGAGCCTATATTTGATGAGATAGTGAGAAGTGTGGCGCTCCCTGTGGATGTTGTTTTCAACATCACAATAAGCATTCTGTACAGAGATGAGATAGTGACAAGTGTGGCGCTCCCTGTGGATGTTGTTTTCAACAGTACAATAAGCATTCTGTGCACAGACGAGAAACTTCGGTGTTGCTTGTCATTTGATGGACAAAATTCAGTGTTACTCATTGATCTTATGCAGATTAGGGGAGTTGTTCCTAGCATTACTACTTATTCCATTGTTATAAATGCTTACTGCAAGCATGGGGACATAGATTTGGCTTTTGGAGCCTTTAATCAGATGGTTGAGGAAGGCTTCAAATCGTACTGTTGCTATTTATGATCCAATAATAGGTTGTCTTCGCAGAGAGCAAAAGCTGAGGAAAGACAAATTTACATTTAACATGGTTATGTGCCATGTTGCAGAAGTTATAACAGATTGCTTTGGATTCTCTCTGAGAATAACAAGTTGTGGGAGGCCCAGAGAGTTTTCAATATGATGCTGCAAAGAGGAAAGACACCAAATCAAGAAACAAAGAGATCTGGCGGAAATGTGCTATAGGCAAGGACAAATCAACATGGCTTTTGAAATAGAGGAAAACATGCCCATTTGTGACTACTGATGGTTCATTTTTAATATGCCTCATTTAGCATCAAAATTTGCTGAAATGATGCGTGAGGGTTTTGATTGGTTATTGGGGTGTATCTTTCTTCAAGGCCTTCCTTTAACAGGTAAATTTATTATTGTCCTCTCTTTCTTTATGCTCTATTAGTTTATATATTTGGAAGTCTGGCTTGGTCAAATCAATATATGGAACTTCTGTGTGAAGTTACTAATTGTTCTCTTGCTTCTCTGAGTTCCACATGAAGGCACCATTCTTGCTCCAAGATGTTTGTATCACAGAGCCTTGTGGGCAATCAGGTAGCCTCCAATGGCAAGTATTATTATACCGAGCTGCAGATGGCATTGTATCCACCAATCATATTTTAGAAGGCGAACACTTAATGTTAATCACCCCACAGATATTTGCCATCTTGGAAAAGAACAATGCATCTGTAATCCTTGAAGGAGTTGATTCAAAAGTATTTCACAAATGAATTTCGCATTTTAACCTTATATGGCCCAGCCTGTAATACTATGATTTTGCTGGTTGCACTAGCTCAATCCACGAATCCATTAGAATTTTCAGCTCAATCAATTAAACATGTCCTTAGTTGGATAAGGAACCTTTTGCTCAATTTCTGTAAATATCCTTTTTTTTTCTTTCTTTTTTTTTGCAGTGGCATCTTTAGGAAAGGTTTATTGAGGTACTTAAAACAGTGGGCATGGTTGGGCATTGTTGTTTGAGCTAGGTAGTTTTGGGGCTTTGGGGATTATCTTTGCTTTATTATACAAGCTCTATCTTGGGATTTTGAATTTGTAACATTATCAGTGAATGGTTTTTAGGTTAATAAAGTCATCGGTGAACGTTTTGTATGTTAACTTCGTAATATGTATTGTTAGTTCCAGGTTAGGTCTTTAATTGACAGTAATAAATAACTCCCATAAGGGCAAATGATATGGCTATAAAAATTTGAAAATGAGTTTGAAGCAGCTTTCACAAAACACTGACTGTCACCACCTTTCATTAAGAAATGCATCATGTAGAACGAGGATGTTAGTTTGATATACATGCATGATGTAAAAGCAGTGTTGTCACTTTATAAGTGGAAGTTTCGCCAGAAATACAGGGGAAACAACACCAAAAAGAAGTTAGATGATGTACATAAATTGTCAATGATGCCCGTCCTCGCACTAATGAGTAAATCCTACACAGTTTGCTGAGGATGAAGGAGACTTCATGAAGAAAGTAAAGAGAGGAGACAGGATGCCATAAAACGTTCTGGCGAGATAATCATGACAAACACAAGAACAAACCACTCAATGTGTATTGGAAGGAGATTTCATGAAGAAGGTGAAGGGAGGAGATAGGATGCCATAAAACATTCTGGCAAGATAATCATGACAAACAACAGAACAAACCACTCAATGTGTATTGGAATCGATGAACTTCATTTTTCAGCCTGAAAACTTGACACCACCCTTGCACAGCATGAGAATAAGGCGTGGAAATACAAACATAATTTGACATCTTCATGGCCAAAGAAGCACATCCTCTAAGCAATGGTATGCACAACCTGGATAAAACAAGATGATATATATGTTATGCATGTTTTATGGTCTGGGGAAAAAATCACCAAGTTGTAAAATGGAGTTAACACAACATAGAGGTGTCCTAGTGAGATAAGATTGTCAAACAGAATGTTGGACCACTTAATATCCATGTTAAATTCATAGCTACAATATTTTAGGCTTTGACTTTAGAAATCCTCTCGGCCAGTCATTCTTGTTAAGGTTCTACATGAACTATTACTACTTTCCAAATCTTTCCTCACAATATGTATATCTCTTATGTTCTTCTACATCTTCTCTTGCTGTATACATCTGTGTTAGCTTAGGTCTTCCTCTACGCTGTATTGAACTTAAGCACAAACTAAAGCCTCTGTTAGTTAAAGCCTCGGATTCTTGTTGCCCAAGCCATTAACTTCTTAGTTGGATCTCTAAGAGGAGAAGAAACCTTATGATCTATTTAGCTACATAACCATTGTTGAAAAGATTCATCATCCTTAAGATGATCTGTTTACCTGTAGCAATATTATTGAGGAAAACTTTAGGAAGGTTCAGGGACCAAACATCAAATTTTGATTTATTTACAGTTAGAACGTGATTATTAATATGCGATGTCACAAAAACAGTGCAATTCCTTTGCATTTAGTCACCATTATGAGTTTATGTATTGTTTTGAGCTTGACCTGATTCACATTCTGTCAAGCCTTTTGGCCAAGTAATTTCTTGAAAGTGATGCTGAAAACCTACTTTCATGTGGAGATCTCCATTCCACATACTTCTAACTCATTGTTAAGGTTAATTTTTATTTTGTTTTTCCTCTATAGTTTACTTCCTCAACTTTCCAAAACTAATTATTGGTTGCAGTGGTTTTCACATGCTTGGGTGTTTTCCTTTATTGAATAAAGATACAGGACCTTAAGACTTGCCAATGTATGACTATGTGGACCAGGGTCTGCCGAAGCGGGTCGAACCGCCAGAATCGAGCGGTACCGAGCCAACCCGATGCAAACCCGGGTCGGTTTGGCAATCCTATTCGGTTCCAACCGGAATCGCTATTAAACTAGCCAGAACTGGTCCTTTACCAATCGGAACCGGCTGGAACCGGTTGGTTCAATGCCGACTCGGTGCAAACCAGCAAGTTCGCACCGAGTTAACCCGATTTCGAACCGGATTGGGTATGGCATTATTGTCACTGTCACCTAAGGCATCAGGTGGCATTGAGAAGGCCCGAGAATGTGCATCATCTAAGTTAAACCGGGATTGCAAAAACATCAAAAAAAAAAATCAAGAAAACATTAAATTAAACTTAAATTTATTGAAAAAGTACAAAAAAAAGGGTGTTCCAGTTCACTGCCACGCCCTATTCGTTCGGTATGGTACCAAACCGGTACCGAACCGTACCAGGTGTCGAACGGTACGAGTCTCAGTACCGGTTCAGCAGACCTTGATATGGACGTTATAATATTAAATTGTAATAATATATTCATCTATGGACATACTGAATTTGAATGTTAAAGACACCAAGGAACTCTTTTGACTAATAAATCTTGTTGATTGTTTAAATTTTAGACTGCTACGAGATATATTCTTATTTTTCTTTAATTATTATCTCTTTAACATCATTGGTTTTTCCACTTATTATTTACTTTCAATTTTATTTACCCTTGGGAGAAGGGAGTTGATTGAGCTCAATATTTAAATATATGCCACTTATTATATAGAAAGAACAGCCAGCAGCACGAGTAACAGGAGAAACTCTAAATTTATTGCTTATCAGATGAATTAATACCATAGTGCATTGTCTTTTTCCTGTTTATGTCTAAACAAAGACCAGGTAACATTTAATACATGAAAATTCGTTACTACAAAATGATACTCTGTTTTTCATGGAAAGTACCTTTCCATGAAACTTCTAGTACTTCATCATCAAACAGATGATGTTTGTATTTAAATTATTATTCCTTTTTTAGTCAATATTGATTATATTTGGTGTTCATAAGATTTGTTACTTACAGTTGACTTTGGTATTTCTTGCTTGAAATGTGTCTCTCTATGGCTTGATACCGCCCAATTTTCTGACTAGTTCTGCAAGTTGGAATTGAAATTGATCTCACGTCGCATTTCCCTGTTGTCAAATCTGGCCAGGCTACAAGAGTTTGGGCATTCTGAATTGTCATCGGTGCCTTAATTCAAGCCTGTGGCTTGAAGCCAGGCAAGAGAGACAAGAAGTTGGAAGATGGATCTTCAATTTGAAAAGGTTCATGCAGAATGCAGCCAGTATGGTAGCAGCCTGTATGAGACCCAGAATTTAGACATCAAAAGCTTTCCAACATGACAGTGGCATATTGACAATTTCAGGATCATCATCAAGTTTGGTTAAGTCGAAAATGAACCACAAAGAAATTTGTTGCCGCACAAGCAGGTAGTTGACCCGTAAGCTAATGCAATATATCAGGTTTGATCATGCATTCACATCAATTATTTACGTCAAATTTAGCAATGCTGATGGCATAGACGCATCCATCTGCGTCAGGGGGCCTAGATACGTAACCGCTAAAGATATTATCTCACCACCTTACGTGGAAATAGTTGACACGACACAACATATAGCTAACCTGACGGAACCAATTGATTTGTGTATTGAATTACAAATCAAGAGAGATTGCGGATATCGTATGAAATCCGCAAATAACTCTCAAGATGGAAGTTATCCTATAGATGCTGTATCCATGCCTGTTCGAAATGCGAAAATTAGAGTGTGGAACATTGAATAGCTTGTATCCATAGAACATCTGACGTGACATAGATAATAAATAAATAGGAGTTAATATCACTCCAATTGCCATTTTCAATTTTTTCTTCAGTTCATTTCAAAATACTTCAATTGGTACGCGCAAGAAATAGGCCAATTCGGCAGCTTTTTGTTAAGAAGCTGGTTAGCGACCTCTCATTTTGTTCTAGAGATAATATTGTAAATATTTTCTTTGTTGTTTGTTCAAAAGTATGTCAGGATCTAGGGGGCGGCTTATCCAAGCTTGCGAGACCAGGTATAATTTGACTGCATCCAAGCTTGAGGGTATGGACTCATACTTGTCAAGGATTCCATTCTGGTGGTTGAACCAATGTTTTTATAATTCATATGCAACCATCCCATTCTACCCATGCAAGGTAATTGACAATCTTGTGGACATGGTGAGCTAGCTTGCTGAGATTTTATTGATCTTTTGACCAAGTGGCCTATATACTTTTTGCTTGAAGTATTAGATGCATAGGAATCAAAAACCTGTTGTTCCCTAGTCTCTCCAGGTTTGATAACGAATTAGGGTTCATTATCTTTATTTCAATTCTCTTGCTCCTTAGCTGTTGCTTTATCTCTATTGGCAGCATCATCTGTCCCCAGATTTTTTTTTAGCCTTGAATGAAATTCTGGATTCATTTTGCTAAATTTTGATGCATCCGACTGCACATATTTCTCCTCTACTAAATTTCTAGTTATCCCTACCCCCCCCCCCCCCCCCCCCCACAAAAAAAAAAAAAAAAAAAAAAGATTTCTTGTTGCCGTCTTACTAAAATTTGATTCTGTCTTCTTATTCTTGGCAAATTGAATGGCATGGCATATATAATGCAAGTTGTAGCATTTAACAAATATCAATAATTTTGGAGATTGTTAATAGAGGGGAACAATTTATCTAAGCCCTCAACTTTGTTCTTTTTCACCTTAACAATGTGGGATTTATAACAATTAGCTGAGAGAGTTTAATTTGCAAAACCATTTAGAAGGTGTTATGATATCACTCATCTCTCTCTCTCTCTCTCTCTCTCTCTTGATTAGACCCTTTTAGCATTTTAAGTCACTATCCTCACAACTTGCAGGTACACCCAATATCAGGAAAGCAACTCCGACGAATTTGGTGGAGCGAACAAAAACAAAAGAGCCAAGTAGGTTAAAATTGCTACTTAACTTCTATTCAAACGTTTATAGATTCCACTAGTTCAGGGAACTTGCACAGAACGAGCCAGAGGGAGAAACATGCTGACCTTTCGCCCGTGCTAAAGGCCGGATTAACGGGATAAATTCATGTCCTCTCTTGGGACTCGGTCCTACATTAATAGCTTACCGTCAATTAAGGAGTTTACCAGTGCCGACTCTTCCTCTTAATATCCAATTCCACTTCTTTCTTGTCCTGCTATAATGGCGAGATAGAGTCGTTAGGTACCTTAACGTCATGGAGGCTGCATTAAAACCAGCAAGGCTTTTTCCAACATTTTTTATACAACTACGCCTCATACTAAGAATGCAAGAGTGCAACCAATAAAATCAGAAAAAAAAAATTGACGAAGAGAGAAAAAATAAATATTTGATTTTTTCTAAAAAAACTCTCTAGAATGATAAGTCGCAAAGATCACTATCTATTATTATTTGCCTTTCGATAGACATATATGGTCCAGAAGAAGCTACACCCTTTTGATAATTTGTATATGTTGCAAAGCAGCAGCTGCTTGCCAACATTGCTGTGCTAATCTCGAATCTACTCGATCACCGTAGTTGAGTTCTCTTCAAAATGAATGCAATCTGTACTCAGAACATTTGAAGATTATTTCCCATAACGTTCATTAGACCATTCACGGTGCTTGTTATCAGTGCATGTTTCAACTATTATCATGCGTCTGTGGTTTTTTTTTTATGCGCACATAATTGTTTCTATTGTAATCCATTGCTGCCCAAGTTTGGTGCTTCAGCGTCCTTTAAGCCTAAGATGCATTAAAAGTTCGAGGTAAAACAAGACTTGTGGGGCACAATATGGCAGCGTTGTGTTGTCAATTTGGGTGCCACGACATTAAACTCTGTGATTCGTTAAAACTAACCCAGAAATTCTTCTCGTGATTGTGAAGGTGGCGGTAATTTATTAACCCTCTGGTAGACAAGACCTGGATATTTTTAATACGCGGATTACTCTCAGTTTTGTTAAATCATTTGAAGTGCTCGACGATTGTGCAAAGTATCTTTGACCAACCTCCAATTTAATCCACTCGTCCAAATTGGTTCGCTGCCTTGGGTGCCGGTTACCTAACCCTTTTTTTTATTTTTTCTACGGCTGATTCAAAGACTCGAGATTCATCAAAATTTGCACATGAGAGACACGCAGAGAGAGATAGATAGATAGATAGAGAGAGAGAGAGAGAGAGAAGGAGATTCATCATCATTTTAGGTATAACATCACTTTTGAGAGACAAAATGGCAATGTTAGATTATAGATATGTGTGGCAGTGAATCTTAAACCCCATCTTCTGTTAACATCGAGGTAGATTTTTTTGATTCTTTCAAAGAAAAAGAGTGTAATTTTTGTGGTGGAGATCAAGGTGGCTGTTCTTGTAGCAAATTTTCGACAAAATACGGAACTGCACAATATTTGCTAGTTCTATGAAATTTCTGGTCCTAATTTGTGAGGGGCTAAACAATCCAGACAAAAATATCAATACTCCGCGAAGGTTCCCGGCAACACCCAAAGCTGACCGCAAGCACGCCTGCGTTGAAGCGGAAAGAGGACAAACTTCATAACTCTTCGTCACAAAGAAAGCAACAAAAGAAAAAAAGTAAAATATGATGACATCTCAAAGGTGGGCGGTGAAAAAGACTATTTATATACCATCTCTTTCCGAGGTCTATACCTAACGATTTAGCAAAAGATATTACATTTGTTCCGAACGTGCATCGAAGTATGAATGAGGGTTCGGCATTGCGGTAGGCAAACTGGAAGGCAAATGTTTTGTTTTTTTTGTTTTGGTTATATCAACCAAGATTGGACCTGCCACCATACTAGCCAGTGGTTATTAATTCTTGTGCCTTGAATGGAGAACGGTCGATACCGTAATCTATCCCAGTCCTTGGAATTTTTCGTTTTTGGCGGCGACTGTCTTGACTCCTTCTGCATCACTTTGATAAGCTCGAGCCTCAAACACGTACGTTGTCCCATTCTGGAACATAGTAAGTTCATCACGTTTTCGGCTTCATAGCATTCCCACTGTAACAAATTCTGTGGTCAGGTCTGATAGGATATCATTGATCGAAAGTCTTGGTTACCTAAATTTGGAGACCATGCCATGTTAAGTTTTCACCCCATAAAGGAGAACTCGTGGACCTGCCGACGCCATCATCCTTCTCATCCATGAACCCAACCCTACCCTCGACTTCAAGTTCATCGTTGAACGGGATCGAGAGCTCCACAGCGAAAGGTGAGTCCTCGGCACCGTTAAACTCCAAGATTGTCAGCGGTTATGCAGTTCAAACAAAACAAATGCTACAGTTCAACCTAGTTTGCTGTCAGGGAGGCCGCCGAAGATGGTTGACGTAGCGAGGAGGCGAACCACTCCAAGGACAACGCTGATGACTTCAATGCTAGCTTCAGCCTGATCTGCTATCATCTGATCTCCAGAGGCTATGGAAAACGTGGGTAACGAGGTCGATCAAAGTCAACACCACTGCGGGAGTTGCTACGAACCATGCCGGCTGATGACATTGCAACTGATGTTGCTGGAGGAGCCACACGACAATGAAGGCTGAGCAAACGAGTTGGCTGACGCATCATTGGAGCCGCTCAATAGCGAGAACAGGCTGAGAGAGAAGCGATCGACACGACTGCGTCACTCTCGTCCTCCATCTGGCCGGATGTGAAGAGAGCGTTGGTCGCTAGAAGCACAGAATAAGGTAATGGAGGGCACACTTACGTTTGCATCTTGGGAGCTGTTCAGGGGCCATAATGTCAAGTATATAACTCCTTGTTAGATCGAGAATCATCTAGTGGATTACATGTAGCACTTGTTAGAGTGGTAGTTTACACATGATGGGATAGTTATCCAGATGTGGGATGTGAGAAGTGGTTGTTAACAGAATCCAGAACCGTCTGGAGAGTGAAAGTTAAACATAAATGACAGCAAATAGGCAGTTTTGAGTAGCATCATGCATGAATATATGAGTGTAACCTAAAAGAAAGTTTTGTTGACGATCGATGTAATAAATCTTTATCTTTTATCTTAGTTTAATCTACTTTTCATTCTAAGCATAATTTTGTTTTCTACACCCTTTGCACTACATCATTACTAAAGCCCAGTGTTACATCTCTACCGTAGCCTAACCCTTTAAGCTCCTTATCTAACTTTAAATAGTGATGTGACAATGGTAGAAGTTCGTGAAGGTCAAAGCACATAGATCCATGGCACTCTCTATTCTCTATTCAATCCTCATCATCATCTTTCCAATTGGTCAAATATCGGCGGCATGCTCACGCAGGCCAACTTCATTACAGTAGATAGCTCAACTCCTTCCTCCACCAGCCAATCAAATTTTTTAGAATTTTGAGTTTTCTATCGCTCACCTAGACGGGACAAAAAAATGCCAACGAAACCATATTAAATAAGAGACCCGCTTATTATCCAAAATAAAAATATTTTATTAATAATATTATTAATATAGACATCTACATGGAAAATGCCAAATTGAGAATTCTATAAAAGCAAAGTCTCCATTTTCGTATATATATTAGATGTATTAGATTATATATATTGGATATATTAGATTAATATACAACTCAAAGATGTCTAGGATGTAGTTTTCTCCTTTTTTTTCAAATTATTTTTAGATTAATAGAAATAAATGTCTAGCTATTTTTTAAAATAAGGACCATATTAATTATTTTATTAATAAAGATTCCATGTCGTGAATCGAGAGCTCAATGAATCTCTATTTTATTTTACATATAATAGATAATAAAATATATAATCAAATAGAATAGATGTAAGAATTCTATGTATTATCCAAAATAAAGACTATATTAATAATATCATTAATATAGATGTCCCCATGGCTAATAGAAAAGCTCGACATAAGTTGAGCCTCTATTCTAGTATATATACTAGCATGTAATATGTATGATGCAAAGGATGCAGCTTTTTCTCTTTTTCTAACTATTTTTGAAATATAATATTGAATACATATAATAGAAAAGATAGCAAAAATAGAGAAGAATAGATATAAGAGCCTAATTAAATTCTAAAATAAAATTTTGATATTAATATTATGATATATTGTCACCATGTAAAATTTAATAATATATGTATATCTATCGATATAGTATAATAATATATTATTATAAAATAATAAGATCGTGATCAACTTGTATATAATAAAATAGAAGTTATTGCATCTATTGATATTTAAATGCAATATAGTTGGGTCACTAGTAGTTATCCTTTCATTTTTAAGTAATATCATAATCATAAAATATATTAAATTAATGTAATCTTAGTGTTATCTAATGATATTCGTAGGATACTAGCAGGTTACAATAATTATTATTATTATTTTGCATTAATATCAGTATATATTGAGCAAATATTGTGATTAATAATATCATTAATTTCTATACTAATTTACAGGTGTTGATTATTTTTTTTATTTAATAAGCATATATTGCTATATATTAAGTAAATATGGTTATTAATAATATATTTTCTTACTAATTTAGTAGTACTAATATTTTTTATTTAATATAATTTAATAAGTTAATAAGCATTTTATTAATGATGTTATATTAGTATATTTTGATAAAAAAACTATATAAAATAAGAGCCATACCTATTATCCAAAATAAAAATCTCTATTAATAACGCCATTAATAGATGCCTGTAATGAAAGCTTTACACAAGTAAAGTCTTTATTTTAGTGTATGTATACATATTAGATATTAGATTAGAAAACTGCACTAATAATATTATTAATACAGAAGGCGAATGATGAGCTTGGTGATTCTCTTTTTTGATTATATATAATATATAATAGATAATAAAATATATAATCAAATAGGCTAGATTGTGTGGAGCTTCCATTTTAGCATTTGTGTGTACTTGCGTGTGCCTGCGCTGCAGTTATACCACAATTCTCATTCAAATTCTAATTTTCTATGCTCGCACACATTGGCAATTCTAATTTTCTGTTGGAAATTGCTGAAATAAAGTAGCTAAGCACTTTCTGTCATGTTTCGAGCAGCTAAAACATTTCAAGCATGATCATGACCGTCCAAAGTTCATATAATGCATTATTTTGCCACAAAACTCCATAAACTTTTTCTTTGCTATGCTTCCATTTATATTTATCTTTTAAAGCGGAACGCACCGTACGTTACGGGACCTTCCGTTTTTAGTGGGGGGCAGGCAATAATTCCGTTTCCACCCGCGCGTCCCCTCGTCGGTTCCACCCGAATTCCGCGCTATTTGTTCGCTCCACTTTACGTGGATGTGATCAAACCACACAAATGGATTCCTATTGGCTCGTTTGGTTATCCTCGCCTTTAATTCTACTCCAAAAGTAATTTGCCAGTCTCCAATGCCGTAATACGTAATATTCTCATCATTTCTGTTACCTAATCCCGTTTTATCCGTTTAATTTTTGAAACTTTTGGCAGGATCTGAATCTGTATTTTTTAAGTAGACATCGCCACATCGGATCCATAACTCCTACCTTCCAAGATGCCGGGTGGAGATCTCTCCGTATCCGATTATCGAACCCACACGGATCGCACAGGACGAGACTCAATTGTTCCAACGAGAAACAAGCGCCTAAAATCTAAAATAAATAATAAGACAATCTTGACAGCCCAACCATTAAAATCCAAAATTAAACAATAATATAATCTCAAGGGCCCAATCATATGGTGACCCAAGTATCCCACCGTACCATCACTATAAAACTAAGCACCAGTTAGGTTTCTTCCTTATTCTTAAACCACATACGTGACAAGTCTCTTCCCTGGTCTTATCCCACATCGATCGCGTTTCGGATTCCGCTCCCTTGCCTTCCGTTCTCTCTCCCTTGGACCCTTCCCCTTCCCCTTTGTATCATTTGCGGTTATATCAACCCCTGTCACCTCCCCCGTTCGCTTCTTCTGGAGCTATTCTGGTGTCAGTATTCCGATATACCAATCGAGTGAAATAGAGCGCGATGGGAATACTGAAGAAATCCAAAAACAAAGGAGGAAACGAGCTCTTTCTCTGCGAGAGGATAGGGATAAGAGGAAAACATGTCCAATACCTCCCATTCACTCTCTGATGTTTGCCTCCCTCTCCCCTGTTTATACATGTCCGTCGCCGATCCCTGTCCGTCGCTGATCCCTGGCTTAATCTCCCTCTGTCTCTTTTGATTCTGATTCATGCAGCGAAGCATGAAGAAATCCAGGGGTTTCAGATTGGGGCGAAAGCTGGTGAGAATATGGCGACGGGTCTTCCGACGCCGCCGCCCACAGAATTACATCCGCCTCAACGCCACCCAATCCCAATCCCAATCCCTAATCCGATCCGAAACCCATTGTTCCAAGACCATAACCTCGACGATGACGACAAAACTATACGGCTGGGGGCGCGCACTCACCAGCCGCATCCGCTCCTCCGGCCGCGGCGGCGGCTGGAAAGCGCACTGCCGCCGCCCTGGCGACGGGGAAGCCGACGGCGACGACGCGGAGCTTGTTGGGCACCAGAAAGGAGGAGGACGCCAGAAGCCGCCGCCGCCGAAGGGGCACCTGGTGGTGTACGTTGGGGGGCAGAAGGACGGGGGACCGCCGAAGCGGTATTTGGTGCCGGTGATCGACTTCAACCACCCACTGTTCGCGGAGTTGCTGAGGGAGGCGGAGGACGAGTTCGGCTACCACCACCCCGGTGGGATCACCATCCCCTGTCCCGTCTCTCGCTTCGAGCGCGTCCAGACTCGGATCGCCGCCTGCCGGAAGAGCTCCTAGCCCGGCCCCCTGGTTCTAAACCAAGCATCAAACATCTCTGACGCCATGTCTTCTAGAAAAAGGAACAACTGTACTTTTTTTTTCCTAGTCTTCTTCTCTTATTAGTGTATATATATTAGCTCCAACAAGGAGGAGCTTTGTTCTCGTTAGGTGCCTTTCTTCTTCTCGGAGGTGTTTTTTTTTCTACTTTTAAGAAGAGATTGGTGCAGATAAACTGGAAATTACCTTCCTTGCACACAGTGGGATGGGTTTTATTTTCTAAGGGCTTGTAGAGTTTATTTTCTTCCTATTTCTTGTGAGTTGGGAGTTCTTTTTTCCTTCCCTTTCGAAGGAGAGGGACGATGGAGCTCCAGTTCCGCGCGAAAAAACGCCCGCACATAAATGATCTAGTCAACTGAATTTACACAGGAGATTACGGTTCCCGAGGTAAATAACTAATCGAAAATTTTATATTTTTTACATGAATATTTGTCAGACAATATTTAAATAAAAAATAATTTATTTATATTTTTTATGACATTTGAATTTTTTCACCCATCTTCTTCTGTATTACTATTTTTTAGATAAATGAATAAGAGATATCCATTTTCCCATAATATTTATTATAAAAATATTATTATATTATATTATATTATCATACTATTTTGGATGAGCGGATCAATAAGAGGAATAGGACGGTCTAGACCTGCATTTGCAATTGATTCGTCTTTAGGCATCGCAGAACCATCCAATCCGTAGTGCGGAAAAGTTAGGCCGTGGACTTCATTAGACCTGCATTTGCGATTGATTCGTCTCTAGGCTTCTGGACAAGTCCAAACCAAATGCTGTGAGGCGCTGCTTTTGCGCTTGGGGTTTTAGCTTTATTCTCCAGGCCTACTGGTCAAAACCGTCGGCCGTTTCGCTAGACTCATAAATACGGATATTTAAAGAAGCTCCGTCGCAAGGACGAGAGCAGGAAGGGCGTTCATTTTATCAGCTTCAGGAAACCACAAAGGAGGTCACAAGCCAAGACAAGTCCAAGCCATCCCGCAATTGATGCACTGGCCGAGTGCCAAAAAAGGGCAGGAAAAAAATAATAATAATAATAAGGCAGGATTCGAGGCGGCATGGGGGGATGAAAAGGGGGAATGATCCATTTGGTCAGGACCGTTTGCCCAAACTGCTGTCCCGGTCTTTGTTCAAGTTTGGCCTTTTTCTCAGAATGAGGACAAATTTGGGCCCCGAAATTGCTTTTCTGGCGGTTGGTTACCGGTCTTTACAAGCCAATTTTGAGCAAATATTACGTCTCCATGTAGGTTGGAGTGGTATGAACAAAGATGGAGACGAGGGCTCGGGTTAAAGTGAGGGACAGTATTATGTGGTAGATATTCTTATCACCTGGGAAGTTCACGTGATTGGAATATTTAGACCATTGTTTGCTAGATGAATGTATGCCGACAAGCTCCTCGATCCTAACACCATTTTTTTTTTTTATTCGGATTGAATCCTAACACCAAATTATGGAATATAACCGATCCTATTACATGGATAGCTTTAGGTACACTTGTCACGATTTTTACTGCCCAATAACCAATTTGGTCCCAAGGTAAGAAATAACTAATTACACCAAAAGATGCAGTCAATACAGCTAAAACCACACCGGTAACCCAAGTTAATTTGCGGAGTTTTTTAAATCCACCTGTAAGATATGCACAAAATACGTGCAGGATCATCATTAGAATCATCATACTTGCTAACCATCGATGAACGGATCCAATGCACTGGACTCATCTTATGGAGAGAAAAAAGAAAATGTAGTTGTGTTGTTGTTCGTCGAGTCGACTCATTCCCCTGCATCGTTCCATATAGAAAGAAAGAGAAAGGAGCTCCGGCCCGATCTGTAGGTCCGCTAACGTAAAGCAAGGAGTTGAGGAAGCAGTGTCGGAAAGACGAGTGAAGTTTCCATTTGTGCTTTTTCCGAATTGATCATTTTAAAGCAGAAACACTATTTTGGACGGGAGCTGCGTCATTTAGTCAGTTGGGCCCCTTTTTCCAAATTGCAGACCTGACATTGGTTCCACTTGGATCATGGTCTGCAAATCAAGGATGGTTTTTGCCGGAATTTTTGTTTTGGACATCGTATGATGGATTTTCTATTGGAGGGGCAGCTCTCTTGATTGGAAGCCAAGAAGCTTGTTGACAAGAACTTTTTTTTTTTGTGGTAAATTGTTGACAAGGACTTGGAAGCACATGAACAATGAAGAATCCAGTTTGTTCTTGACATATATAATACAATGCTTTATGGCAGGATGATGAACATACCAATGCATGCGTTGATAAACTACATGCGCTGTAAAGGTTGCAATGCACAAACTAATTTGTCACAAACCAAATCTGAACCTTAACTAATTTAATTTGAACTTGACACATATGATAAATTAACATTTATTCTAGATCCCATAGAAGTGCTCACAATCAAATCAAACCCGAGCGGATCCGATGCCATATCGTTAATTGGCCGTCAATCTTGGACCCACTTGATCCACCAAGTAGACAAGCAACATACATGACCAAGCCGAAGATCTAAAGCGAGTTCAGGTTGGTTGGAAAGAAATTAAAACTATAGCGTACGTAGGCACCATTCATGACCGCTAGTTCTACGCACGCAAGTACACAATTTGAAAGCTCTCTTGAAGTAAGCACAACTGAAAGTTAACCCTTTTCCGGATTAAAGAGAATCTATAATGTCAGATGATGGATTGCAAGACAACCTTCTGATGCACACGCCAAAATTGTTCATACCCAAAATTTGCCCTAGCTCAGTGCATCAAAACCTTTCCCGTACAAATATAACACATGCTTGAATTCTTCGAAAAACTAGTTGTCATTCCATGTATCCCATTGGTGGTTTGTGGTTCCACGCAAGGCACCCTAAACTATCATGTCTTGTTTGCAGTAGAAATGCTTCAAAAATCTCTCAGGACAACGGCAAAGGCAGTATCTCACAAGAAAAAGGTGAGAGCAAGTAGAATCTCTCTTGAATAGCCTTTTAATTGGAGAAATTATTAGTTAGACCAGATCTACCAGCTCAGCAATAGATCGATTCAACCAGAAAGCAACACGTTCGAAAGGCCTCTGGCTCTCTTTTCTCTTCCTTTTTTTTTTCCCCTCACTGTTGCTTCTTGGTTGGACTGGTCCACCACTGAGCTGATGAATCTGATCCAACTAAGATCCTCCTGAACCTGTAAAACTCTTAACTTTTTTGGTGAAGTTTGTGGGCCGCTTTGAAAGGATAAAAGAACCAAATTCTCGGGTGACTGACGTAAAGAATGCTTCAATCCTGTGATTCCCGTTCTAGCGGCTTCATGATGCTTCCACCTTTTAACAACAACTACAAATGGATCAATTTAATTGATGTGGCATTATCTCCACTATTGATACTCTTTCTGTTGCTGACTCTTGACTATAGTGTTCTGAGGTGTGAGTGCAATGTCTGTAATGTCAGAAACCCAACAAACCAAAAATTTTCCAAAAGGGAACTTAATTAATTAACTCTATGCCCTTTATTTAACTGCTGTTTAGTTCATACGCAGTTAACATTTCATGTTGAATTGTCCTTGTGCATAGTTAATTAACTAGGCTTGTCTCTTGCCATAATTAAACTTCTTTCTATAAATGATTACCAGTTGGACTTGTTTCTATACATGAGGTTATGAGGGTATGACTGGAAGAGAAATTGCGTGAAAAGTTTATTCTTCTTTGACAAAACTATTAAAATTGAGTTGTTTTTAAAAAAGTTAAAAAATTTAAAGATTTTATTACTATACCACAAACTTTTATAGAAATAATTTTATTTTTCTTCTCCTTTTCTGTATATTTTAATTACTTGCATACCAAACATATCCTAATACCTCTATTTCATACACATCTATAAAAAAAGTAAAATATAAAATATAAACCAAAATCATGAAGCAGATGTAACAGAATATAATTAAGTATAAAAGTTAATTGAAAGAAATGAATAGCAAAATTGTCGTCAATCTAGGAGCAAACCTCAATGATACCTCTTTCCAAAAGAAGTTGATACTTCTCCCATGACAATGTTCTTCGTGACCACAACAACATACACCTTAAGGCAACGTTTGGCTATGACATTTTTGGGTTAAGGAAAAATTATACCAAAAATATTAATTTATACTAGTATAAATGGATATATATCATAATTTTTATTGGGATAACATAGCACTATATCAAGCAATAATTGCAAGTATTCACTTTGCAAGAAAAAATTATATCAAAGATTTTAATTTATACTTGTAATAATCTAGATTTTTGGGCTTGTGGGCCGGCCCGGATGGCCAGGCCCAGCCCGAAGAGGCCAGGCCCAGCTCAACCCGTGCGTGGCACGTGAGGGGAATGGGGGAGGAAGACTCCAGTAGGGAGTCTATTTAACTCCCCTCCAGGATCCGATCTCAATTAACATCCTACCGAAAATTGAAGTTATTCGAGACAATCCGAGTTCGACTTGAACTCTAGGATCACGCCTATTTAACTCCCCTCCTATTCTTTTGATGTCCACCAAACATTTGGAGAGAAATCACTACAATTTCGAGCTCTCTTCCTTCTTCCTTAGATTTTGGCCAAAGAAGATGTTGGACCACCTCGCCAGACCGAGATACATGTTCATGCATCTTCTTCTCCTTTTTCTTGTTTGTTCACCCCTGTTGCTTGGGGTTTGAGCTAGCAAATCATCGGAAAACTGTCCAAAACAAGGAAGCCCTATTTCGGTCTCTTCTCCTATGCTCACTGTTGACGGCCATCGAATTTGGGTTGAGCCTTGCCACCTCTGGAGCACCCTAAGATCATATAGTCATGGGTTGGAGAAAACAACCACTATCTTGGCCAAGATGGAAGGATATCTTCTTCATTTTTTTCTATTAACTTTCTCTATTTTCCTTGCTTTTGGCAGCCGCCGCCGCCGCTGACAAGGATCGTCACTGTAGGGTCACCGTCGCCGCTTGGCGAAGAGCTGCAGTGGCCGCCGCTTATGGAGTTCTCCTGGAATGGTTGAGAGGAGGAGAGACAGACCCATGAGTTCTTTTGGAACGGTTGAGAGGGAGGGGAGAGGGATGTGTCTCCCCTATTTCAAAAACAATAGAAGAGAAGAAGAAGAGAGTTCTTCTGTCTTCTCTCTCTTCCTTCTCTCTTTTTCCCTCTTCCTTCTTCCTCTTTATTTCTCTCTTGGTGACTCTCTCTTTCTTTAGTTGACCCAGGTATATGGTAACAAGGTCTCGGGGGACATAGTGATGGACCCTTAGTAAACATCGATAGGCAGTTAAGGTTTCTAGTCCATTGTTTGACTTATTTTTGATAATTGAGTTTGATTTTGTAAAGGTAGAGTCGTCTATAGAAGAAGGTTTTGACCGAGGTACTCTGAACCCCAACGCGTAAACCTTGATATTGGTTTGTAGCGCTGGAATTGTATCGTGAGATTTAGATTGGTTTAGCATGTAACGATATACTTGTATATAAACAAAAATACCTTGAATTTGAAAATAATTCATTGTATATTTCATAATTGACAAGAGTAACAGATAAATCAGATAGATAAGATATTGTTTGGACTAACTCCATCATAGTGCCCATGGGCTGATATATTGGGAGCCTTCACGGGCTTACGCGTAGACAACCACTATGAATGGGATAGCCTCCATGGGCTTATGCATGAAAAGCCACTACGAGTGGGATAGCCTCCACGGGCTTACGCGTGGAAAGCTACTACGAGTGGGATAGCCACCACGAGCTATAACATGGTACGGTATCAGACTTGGACTGGAGTGAGTCATGATCTTGGTTAGTCCAAAGCCGAAAAAATTGTTAAGAAACCTGAAAATCAAGTTAATAAGCAACATATAACATGACTTAAGAAATCGTTGTTGAATAATTGGTTATATAAGATATATATGTGTGCGTGTATATATATATATATCTTTGAAAAGATGATAATGAGAACTTATTTGGATATTATTTATGAGTTTTTCAACTATGGATACGATATTCATTTATCTGGCATTATCAATTGATTGTTTTCTTATTACTTATGGTGTAGCGGTTTGAGATTCTTACTTATGGTGTAGAGATAAAGCTCGCAACTCATTTGCTCTCTTTTTTTTTAGAGTTGCAGGCTACGTAATACTTAGCTATGGTTGAGATTATAAGTGAAAGGGATGAATAGATAGAGCATCACTAATACTGGTTGGATGATTAATTCTATAATTGGATCGGTTTTATTGTTCATTATGAATTGAGATCATTATTGTTCAAGGATATTGAAGTTGTGATATATTTTTGTAAGCCGAGCATATTTTTTAGGATTCTGCTCTAGAGAGTGTGCGGCCGTGTCGTGTTCCAGATTCGGGTGTTGAATTTGGGGTGTGACAATACTGGTATACAATGGGTATAAATCTTAGACCTTATCTCTTTGTTTGTTTAAATGCTAACAAGGGACAAGAAATACTATTTGATTGTTACTTGAAAGGGGATGAAAAGTAAATTTACATAAAATTGGAATAGCTTGCCTTTCAAGTCCCTATTATTTTACATTATAATAATATTATATAGTATATTATAGATTAGAATAATATCATAATATTATACTGTTCATAATATTATGATATAATAAGATTATAATAACATGACAATAATATGATACAATATCATATTATATTATTAGAAGCATATATTAGTCATTAATTTATCTAATAAAAGATGGAACAAGAGTGGGGTTGAAATCAAGTTATGCGATACATGTTTAAGCTTGTATCATGAGATTTTAGGCATAAATAGTACTCCTTATAAATATAATCACTAGAGTTTAACCAGATAGTTGTATTTGCCACTTGTTACATAGATGAACAGGGATAATCTACCCTTACCCCAAATCCAAATGAGAAACGAATAAAAGACACCGGAAGAACTTGCAATTATTACCTCCAACAAACCAAACTCAAGTAGCACCAAAAGGGAACACGAATCCTTTTCCTTTCAGCCGGTGGCCCATGGATAACGACATGGAATCGTAGGAAAAGCACTCCCCACCCCCCGGCCATTAAACAAAATACCAATCCCGCCCCATACAAAAGCAAAAGCACTCCCTTCTTTTCTGATAAAGCCATAGCACTCCTAATACTTCAATGAAGCTCTGCAAAACAAAACAAGTATAGTCAGGCTCACAAGCATGTCCTTCAAGAAACTTCACAAACCCTTCCCCTCCTTCCTCTTTTGTTTCTTTGTCTTCTTACATCCCATCCATCGAGCCAAGGCCGCCAACTTCATCTACTCCAGTTGCTCCCCATCCAAGTTCCAGCCGGGCACCCCCTCCCAAACCAACCTCATCTCCCTCCTCACCTCCGTCGCCGCCGCCGCCTCCCAGGCCACCTACAACAGCTTTGCGACAGGCAACGACTCCGCGTCACCTCCCGGCGCAGCCGTTTACGGCCTCTACCAGTGCCGCAACGACTTGAGGGCCGATGACTGCTCGGCGTGCGTGCAGAGCGCCGTAGGCCAGCTCAACCTGGTCTGCCCGGACTCCTACGCCGCCTCGCTGCAGCTCGACGGCTGCTTGGTGCGGTACAGCAACGAGAACTTCCTCGGGCGGGCTGACACGAGCCTGGTGTACCGGAAGTGCAGCTCGAGTACGAGCAACGAGGAGCAATTCTTCCGGCGGAGGGATGACGTGCTCGCCGACCTCCAAACTGGGGTGGGGTTTCGAGTTAGCAGCTCCGGGACGGTGCAGGGCTACGCTCAGTGCATCGGGGATCTGAACTCAGCCGACTGCACTTCATGCTTGGCTCAGGCCGTTGGGCAGCTGAAGAATTCCTGCGGGTCGGCGATGGCCGCGGACGTTTACTTGGCACAGTGCTATGCTAGGTATTGGGCCTCCGGGCACTACTTCCGATCTACAACAGGTAAGGTTTGAACTTTGAAGCCATGCGCTGTTGTGCTGCTCTTATGCTTCGTGTTTGTTAAATTTTGTTGTTGAGTGAGTGGAAGGGACAACCCTTTGGGTGTTGTTAAAAGTTTGGAGTGCCTTAACGGATCCAGGATGAACTTCGATAAACGTTTAAATTTTGCGAAGGATTAGATTGCACAAGGAACATAGAACACCAATTCCTGCCTTAGCTCTGCCTTTGATACAAGAGGGTTGTCATGGGTTCCACTTGAAATAGGACACTGGCGACTAAGTTTCTTAAGGAATTTCTGGTCCTTGAGTGAATCCACTATCTTTAGGGCATTTTTGGTTAGGAAGAGTTATGCTCCCTGAACTAGAAATGAGAATAAGTGACTTCCGTTTCAATTGCTTGATTGGAGGACTCACATTCTATTTCAATTCTATAAAAGCAGAAATGCCCCAATCTCCCAAAATCTAATTCCAACTCTCCCCTAGCTAATCTCATTCTGATTTCGGTTTCGGTTTCAGTCGCGAACTAAATACATGAGAAATATAGCCATTCCAATTCTCATTTCAATCTATTCCAATTTTTAAGCAAAAAGTGGGAATCGTGAAATAAGATTTTAAACCTTATGCAATAGGATCATTCTAGTTTTTTCGTCAAATTGAATTTGTTGTTATCCTATCGCATCATGACACATGAATGGGTGTGTTCGCTTCGTACTGTCCCATCGAGCATACCACAAAATTTATTTTCCGGCTGGCTTGCTAAAGAAGTTGTAAGACAAACCTAATGGCAAGAGGTGATATTTTAAACCATGATATGAAGTTTTTTTTTCTCTAAATAAGTGTGTCGTAGAACAATCTTATCATCCTTGAAACTACATTATAGTTGCATTACATCCTACTTTTGCAATCACTTGCAAACATTTTTTTTCTGGTTAGAAAACTTAGGAAAAGCCTCACGATCTTTAAAATTTGTTAAAATTGTTATTTGATCGTTCCAATGAAATGCGTAAATTGATGTCTAAATTTAAAAATAAATTAATGGAGGGCCTGATCAGAATCTTCCGGAAAAGGAGATTCAGCCACTGATTTACTTGTATGCTCACTCCAGAACATCGTCTCTTAGATTTAATTATTTAATTGTCACCACAAGATATTGAATTCAATCTTAGTCCTACTAAAGCCACAGTGCTGATCATTTTTATATCAGGATAACTTATATATTGTTAAAAGGAGACCACTAAATTGCCCTTTAGATTATATAACCAAAATGAGCCGCCCACATCATTACCTCAAGTGCTCCCACTTCTAGCTGCAAATTAAAACGAGCACCATAAACTGATTTCCTGGTGCTGCCCATGAATCGATTAAGTACCGATCGACCATTAAAACACTCTCCGTACGCACTTGCTGATATCACTCTGCAGTGTATTCTAAACAAAGAGTTTCCTTTTTTTAATTCGTCCAAATTGGTGATGTCTTGCTCATGCATATCATCCATTGGGAAGAAATGCCGGTAGAGACACCAATTCCGGCGATGGATCAGAGGACATCTATTGAAGGATTACTATGAAAACCGTGCAGGCGCGTGTTTAGTTCCACATTGATTACTCGCTGGATAGATATTGGGTACTTATACATGATCAAAAAAATCTAAATAATATCTTTCGGCCAACCATTTTGGATGAGATTCTGGATTGCAATTACTTCCTTACAAAATTACCTGTTCATGTAGTTGGTGGATGGCTATATATGGAAGCGCCTCGTGGGCATCTTGTTCATGCTAACTGCCATTGCTTTTTTTTGGTTGGATAGCATACCCTGGCGATGAGATTGGAAAAACTGTAGCAATAATCGTGGGCATCTTGGCAGGAGTGGCCCTCTTCGTGGTCTTCCTTTCGTTTCTCAGAAAAGCATGCAAGTTCCCTCACCTCCCTTCCCCTATTTTTATTCCTTGAATTTCAGTGCCTAACTAGAATATGTGCTTTCTTGCGTGCAGGCTAGCCACCAGAGTAGATCCTTCTCCAAAGAGACGGGTGGGTTTGGGGGCCTGAATTTTGGCTGCGGAGCCTCTCCTCAAGTAATGGCAAAGGACTGCATTCCGAATAGCTACAAGCAGCTTCCCTCATCCTTTTCATTTTGTTCAATAACGAAAGAGTCCATTTTCCATTACTCTCGCATTAACAAATGATCTTTCCAAAAAAAAGAAACAGTCTTTTTTTAAAATAAAATTTTCCTGGACAGCAATTTGTTTTTCCTGTCTTTGATGATAAATAAGATGCAAGAAAACCACCTAGCCACACGCCCCCAGTCTTATTCTTAACAATAGTCCAAGACTTAAGCTAAACGCATAGTGTCTTTATGGACTATTGTCCGTAGAAAATTTGCTCTCCAGCCTCTACCGTGGGCCACATTTACATAAAAACATAAAAAGCGAAGTCATTCACATAAAAACATAGAGAGAAGTTTAGGAAGCTTTTCCTCACATAGCTCCGAGAGAATTCCCAATGGTATTTGTTGCTGTAAAAAATCTGACCTAATGGAGTTGGTGCTGATGACAGTGATTGAACGGCTTGGATAAGGTTGGCATGTAGTATAAGATCCTCTGATTTCTAAATTAGAGGCTGTTGGAACGGGTCTAGCATAGGACCCTCTGATTCATAAATTAGGCAGATCTTTAGTAAAACAAAGTTTTAAGGAAGAAAGGAGAGTTGAAGAATACCAGCTACGAGCTATGAGCGAGGTAAATGATTTGATACCTAGGATCCCCTGACTTAGTTTGTATAAAGAGGAGGTCGAGAGTCCATTGGGATCTGACCACAAGATCCTCGAACAAATTGTTACATCTTTCCTAATTTGCTGCCCCAAGATTGCAACCGGTCATAATCATCCATGCTATTCTCTTGGAGGTCTGCCCTGTTGTTAATTGCAAGCACTATATATCGCTCAGCCATTTATCGACTAAGCTGACAATTACAATTTTTGTGGGCATTAAATTCGGACCATATAAATATTGCAATAGGAATCTTATCCTTGGCTCAAGGGACTCCTTGTAGAGCACATGTGAAACTCTGCTTATTTAGAAAGCCAGCATTAGCTAAACATTAATCACAGAATACCGGAATATCTGTTTTCTTATAACACTTGAAAAATAATAGTTAACCAATTTATAGAATATTGATTAAGCAGAGGATTTTTCTTTTTCTGGATGTAAGGGAGGCAAAGTCACTCGCGTTATTAAAAAAAGAAGAAACTATTGTATGCAAACCAAGCAAGTTGCCAATAATGATGTTAGTAGTATAGCAGTATAGCTTCCCAAATTGACATAATTCAATGGTGGTCTGTCACTGTTAAGTGTTAATAGACAAAGTTCACACTTATTGATTAGCTAATACTCCGCGTACACTTTACGCACCTCCCAGTACATTTCAGACTGGAATTCCAATCACATGTTTGACATATATTTACTCCGATTAACTTATAAGCAAATCCCACTAGCATCCAGCGCCAGGCACCAATACTGAGATGCATTCTTGTTACTTTGAAATTACTGACAAGAACAAAGTTTGATACAAAATGTCCGCTTGTATAGCATGTACATGACGTTTAGAAAGTGCTATGTGGGTTAAGAACGGAACCTAATCCAAACCCAACGCAATTTACCGTGTCCAGACCTCCATCTCGTATGCAACATAACACACATTAGGATTGGCATCATACGCAAGGTGGTGTCATGAATGCTTCTCACGCGGCCCAGGCAAGTGTGCAACTATTTTCGAACCTGTTGCGGGAACGGCTCTTTGGCCGGAGCTTTGTGCAACGGGCCATTTCTGGTCCCCCATTGTTCACGGTTTTGCCGGCGCCTCGAGAGAAAAGAGCTTTGCCTCTCAATTAAGGTACAGAACCTTTTCGCTACTAGCCGATGTGGGACTAAATTCGGCGCCCTCCAACAGAACCATTTTCAGATTTATCACAAATTTAATTTCTTGGTGGGCATCTGTGTACCGCAATAGATTGCATCATCACTACGATGGCACACATCCGCCTATATCAATCATTTTTTTCGCCCCACAAAGCTTGATCAACAAACGGCCATTATTCCCAGAAGACAGCATAATTTGCTAAAACAAAATTGAAATCCCAAAAGAGGTTATTTTGTAACCTTGACTTTCAGTGGAAGAAGCAGCAACAAATCATTGAGCATAATTTGAACTTTTACACGCCTACAAAGTTTAGATTTTTTTTTTTTGAAACAAAGAGCAATACTCACAACTTTAATTATGTCGAGGTCCTTTTCGCTTCATACAATTCGACATTTGGGATTGGATGGATCTCAAAAGTCTCCAAACTGAAGAGGATCCGTTCTCTAACTCTCATGCAATAAAGACAAGCGTCTATATATACTTTTTCTATACCATATTAGTTTCTCGTTAAGTCTACTCGCTTTAAACGTTTTTACATATGATTTTTGTTTTCTTCTCAGCTTCTTAAATCTTCTCCGTTAGCATGCTAACATATTTTCCTGCACTTTTTTTTCTTCATTTTGCTTATACATGCTCATTTTTTCATGGTACGATAAGCTTTGATCAGGTTTTACTCTCTTTAAATCTAAAAAAAATAATTAGTAAATAAATTTCTTGCTTCTCCTGTCCAAGATGATTTCCTTTCAATATCCTCATGCAAGGAGAACCAGACGAGTATGCTTAGAGAGAGATCAGCTCCGTAAAATTTTTTTCTTTTTCGGGAGATTTCCATTGAGCGAAATCACCTGTCACATATTAACAGACTTGTTTAGTAATTGGGTCCGTGCGGTATGCGCGCCTTGATGGGTATCTTCGCTTGAAAAGCTGGCTTATCAAACCCGGCTCTTGTCACGATACAGCGAACGCCAAGAAAGCGCGCACTGGATCCGACTGGGAGCGGATCCGCCGAGCGAGGCGCGCATTAAATTCTCCCGGTCCAATCCCTAGAACCGGACACTCTATCTCTCAAATCCCCTCTGAAAACTTAATTAATAAACAAAAAGCCAATGCATTCAATCCATGCGCCACTTTAGCGATCTCCTCGAACTTGCGGCTGCTGAGTGCTGACTTTGACGCCAATGGATTCTAAGATCCAGACTTACGGATCGGAGCACCCTTTTTTTTTTTTTTTAAAAAAAAAGAAGGGGTCAAAGTAAAGCGATAGTCTAAACTAATAAGTATGAAGTATGAACCAGCCGAGCCCCCATCTGAAAAAAATAAAATATTCTCAGTATTTAAAAAAAAAACTATATTCAAGTTTTTGTATTTTCGTTAAAATATTTATTCAGACCAATTATCAAAAAATATATAGATACATCAATTATCAAAGTTTCTTACTAATCCAACTGCTACTAAATAATTATATAATATATTATACTATTCCAAGAGAGTAAACCATATCTATCCTCTCCTCTATTTAAAGGTTAATATTATCTAACATTTTTTTTCAATAAAACAAATGTAAAGTGCTTAAGCGTATATTTGCATCAAGTATATTATATGCTGCAAAACTAGTTTGAAAACAAGAAAAAGAAAACATATCTCACACATTGTGCCAATTATAAGCTTGTAGATTTTAAGACCCAGACTTAGAAATCAGAGCACCCATTTGAAAAAAAAGAAATGAGGTAAAACTACAGCAATAATCTAAACTATTAATTATTTACCTCGTCTAATACTATATTTGCAAATGTGTAAGCTGTCTAGAAGCCTGAGTGGCGCCATACCATTTAGTATTATGAATGTCGATTTAGTACAATAAAAACGGTAGAACTTGTGGATACATGGCACGCCCACCCAAATAAATAGAGTAAACGCTCCCAACTTTTTAGATCAATTGAGTAAAACTATAAATGGTGAGAGGAGAAGGTCTCCTTTCACTAATCTCCAGTTCAACGCTGCCAACTTTCCTAGTTATAAACTAATAGGTAACAATGACAATGACCAGACGTGTTGACATCAAAGAACTGCATTAAACGGCACGCCGGTGGACGGTATCCACGTCCTGCCGGCGATGAACCGCCCCACACTGAACTGCCTGACCAACGACGGCCGCTTGATCACGTGGTAGCCCGGCCACGTCACTCGCCGTGACAGCGCCGACCCCGGCCCAGTGTTCCCAAACTCGGCGTAGTACAGTGTATTCAGTGCAAAATTACCGTTGAACGGCAGCCACCCGGCTGGATCGATGATGGCATCCATGGAGCTCCGGAGGTACACTGTCCTCGAGTATTGCTGCCATGGCCGGCCAAGGTATGAACGGACCGTTCCGCGCACCGGCAAGAGTTCGGCCGCCGGGAGGATGGCGGAGGAGTGGATCACGATGCCGGTGTTCTGGTTCGGGTCGGTCCGGCCCTGTGCGGTGATCACGTTTGACTCGCCCGGCCGGGGCCTCCTGGCGAAAATGTTGCAGTTCTGGAGCACCACCGCCCCGTTGCCGAAGATGAAGTCGACGGTGCCGTAGATGTCGCATTCTCGGTAGAATTGCCTCTGAGTGAAGACACAGAGAGTGTCTTGGTATCCTTCGAAGCTGCATCGATAAAAAATGGATCGATCGGATCCTGATAGCAGTGCCACTGCTTGAGATCCTGGACCGAATGTGTTGCGAAATGTGATGTCGCTAGCTATAAATCCATCGCCAAACACACCTACGTACGTACATATTATGCAATGGTTAGTCATCTACACCACTGAAGCTACTGCTAAAGCTTAGGGAGAGAACAAAAGGTTTAAATCGTACTGAAAGTTGGGGAGCTAAAGGTGGTGGAGCCTGTAGCCACGCTCCGACTACCGGTAATTATTGTCTTCCCCTTGCCATCGCCGACCATGGTGAGATCACTCAGACTGCTTACTACCTGTAAGTGCTCAACATACACTCCGGCTTTCACTCGAATCACGATCTTGCCGCTCTGTGTGCGAGACCGTAATGCCGCGGCGGCGTCAAGAGCCGCTTGGATAGTCCGGAAGTTCCCGGAGCCGTCTTTTGCCACGATGAAATTGGGCCGAGCTGAAAGTTGTAATAGCTTCCTGTTGGCGACCGACGTGAAGCTTGGGACGTCGACAGCGGCGGTGGTGTTGGTGGTGCCGTTGGGCTGGTTGATGGCGAGGCAGTTGCTGATGAGGTCGGAGATGTTGTAGTGCATGACTGGGTGGATGATCTCTGCGGAGGCGCCAAGGTCAGCGAAGCCCTTGCGGCAGGTCTCGAGGTTGGTGAGGCTGGCACTGAGCCAGGTCTGGAAGTCGAGGGCGGTGAAGGTGGGCTTTTGGGGGTGGAGGGTGCGGTTGAGCTGGAGGACGGTGTTGCCGAAGAGCTTCCAGCAATCGAACCAGGCCTTGCTCTCGGGCGCGGTGCGGCACCGACGTCCAAGGCGGCCGAGGTGGCCCTCAGCGCGGGCGGTGAGGTCGTAGGTGAGTTGGAGGTGGAGCTTGTAGAATTGGTGTTCGTCCTTGGGTTGTTCAGGGGACTTGGAGTGAGCGAGATAGTAGCGGCAGGCGTGTGGGTGGGGAGTGCTGCGACACCACCATTCTATGGGTTTGGAGTCGGGGAAGGAGAGGGAGAGAGATGGGAGAGAGGAAATGAGAGTGAGGAATAGTAGGAATGATAAGATGAGATGCATGGTTGATGATGAGGGAGTAGGACGAGGCATGCGAGTAAGGAGAGGGTAGAGGCTTGGGCTGTGCGGGCTTTATAACGTTGTCTGTCTTTACCTTGCGTGGGCAAGGATCGCCGAGAAGATGATCAATTTGATTTGATTATTATGCAGTGGAATGTTGTAGGCATGGGTGCAATAGGGACTGGTCAACATGCACCTAAATGGGACGAGATGGATCGACTATGAAATGCTTAGGAAGGGGTCCAAGGATTTTAGGATATATTTAGTTTGAAAAAGTCGGACTCTAAAATAAAAATAAGAGTAATTGACTCTCATTCCAACTGTTTCGTTAAGAGGAGTCCCATTCAGATTCCAAAAAGAATGGCAATGTCTCAATCCTCCTAAACCCAATCTCTATTCTCTTCTAGTATTCAAATTTTATTCCGATTTTGATTCCGACCATAAATCAAATATGCTGGGGACATGGCTATCCGATTCTCATTCTAATCTATTTCGATTCCGATCGCGCATCAAACATGCCCTTAAGCTCGATCAAGTTGACATTTATATAAAATTTTGGAATAGCATGTTGATCTAATCCAACTCGAATATGAAAGCTAAAAGTCTATATATCATTCCTTATATTTGGTGAGGTGAGAGATGTTAGTGAATCATAATATAGTGCATCATATATTTTGAGATTCATGTCGTATTTTCATATTCATGTTCAATAAATAATCATTTCAACGTACGCATGTGCCAGCACTTGTATTACATCATTTGTCACATACAAATCTTAAGATGCACAATACATCTAAGTTCTTCTAGATAGGGCGCCAGAATCAACACAAACAAATCAAAATAAACATAGGCACTCCTAGAGAAATTACACCCTACACCATGTGGTCATGTGTCACACCAATTACTTCGTCTCGTTTTCTATGAACTCTATTCATCGTACGCTTGCACAACCACGCTATCTTGGTGTATGTGGTGCAAGAAATAATTTTGACACTTAAATTGGAACCAACTTTTTTGGTTAATGGTAGTTAACTTAGATCGGAAGCTTCCATCAAAATATTTGAGATATATCTTGCACATATAGATGGCTTTGTTCCTAACCCTCTCCGGTCTTCTTCCTTGCAGGATATGCGGCCCTTATAATATGCGGACGAATCTTGAGGCGGGAGGAGCCTTGTCCGTGCTGCATGCACAGCCGGCGACGCTGGTATGACGTACTAACGGGACCGTTGACGCCGCCCTTATAAGATGCGGACGAGTCTTGACTCTTGAGGCGGAAAGAGCCTTGTCCGCGCTGCATGCACAGCTGGCCATCCAAAGATGCGGTCTTCACTGGGAAGTGAAACGCAAGGCACGGAGACAGGCTGGCCGCCGAGCAACGTGGAAGTCAAACAGAAGAAACCGGCCCGCCAATAGCGGCAACGTGACCTGCCGGCCAGCTACCGCGATTTCGTACGGGCGCAAGACTTCACTAAGCATGCTTGTTTAGGTATGGATAAACTTTGATTTATAACCAACGAAAGAAAAACGATGAAGTTATTAGCCTCGAGCAAAGCGTCCAATGGACAGCTCACATGGATGGTGCATCGTCTTCGCAGCTCAACTTGTAGAACCCAATTAAGCGATGAAAAGTACCATTTTCACCATTCCCCCTTGTCTTTCTTTAATCTCTAGTTAACAATGACAGCCTGGCCGGTTTAGTTGCTACTAAGAAAAAGGAAAAAAGAAGAAAGAATGGCAAATTGTTAAAAAAATTGTGGATTAAGATAGCATATTTCTAGCTAGCTTGGACGAAGCTCTGAGTGATTGGTTTAAGTGTGCACTAAATTGTTTGGTTTGGCAACTCGGCACAGCGATCTTGTTATATTTCAAAACTTTTACACTAATCCTCCTGTAGTTATGAAACATTTTGTGCATGCAAGTACCCCATAGCACTCTTCTCTTTTTCACCAAATTGAGGATTGCTAATTCATATCAAACTTCTCCCCTCGTGACTATGTGTAAAGTTGTTAGATGTGAATTTTTGAGAACTAGATGGGAGAAACCCTAGCTGAAATAATGGTAACATATAAGTAAGAACGTTTAAATGATTTTTTATGCAATCTGATCAAGGCTTGGCACATATACGGATGTGAACGGTGTCCTTGGTAATTATATTAAATATGAACCAAAATTTCGCCTTGTGACTTGTCAATTTGTGTTTTAGATGTCTATAAGACTGAGAATGAGGCTTAATTTGTTGTTTTAAGCAATAAAGACACAAGTTCACTATAGTAGATGAAGCATGTTTATGGAACAAGCAATATATATGTATCGAGAAATTCTACAAGGTATATATTGAGATATTTTATAACGTGCATCAGATTGCATTCTATGCTTGCGTTGTCAAATTGTATGATATGCTCCCTTAGCCTCTTAAAATTTGAATAATTAATTTTTCATGAATTGTATGATATGCTTGCGCTGTCAAATTGTATGATATGCTCTTTTAGTTGTTGACTTTCTACTTATCTTTAGACTCAACTAAGTTTCAAAACCTATAATTTCCTGATATTAATAGTATTTTTTGTCCAACATAATGGAAAAATATTCTTGATGTAATATTATTAATTTAAATGATGTTAATAAACCATTTGATTTCAAAAGCTTATGCTATTAGGGAAGGAAAAAAATGCATATGTGGCTCAGCATCCATTCAATGGCCTTACTTATAATGTAATGTTAACTTACAAACTGACTGAAAAGCTAAAGCTATTATGCTAAAAAGTTAGGTTTTATGTTAAAATATGCAACTTATTATTCAATGTTGATGTTGGGCTAAGGATTGCAAAATTAATGATTACTATAAGAGTTGCATCCTAATTAATTTGCAAGTCTTGACAAGAATTCTCTCAAAAGAACAATCATTATTTTATGGGGATTATATATTAAAGACATATAGCGTCATTTAAGAGGACTACCAATCACATATTCGAAATTGTACTTTGAGAATTGAATGTCCATTAGATAGATTGGCCACATTGGCACCTCAACCAAGTAGTAGAATGGTAACCATATTCACAATGTGATCTAAATCCTCTATGAGAGTCCATACGAGCATGTATTTAGTCTTACATCGGTTATTCGTCGGAGAGATTTTAGATACGTATACAAGACTAAAATCCCAAAAAAAATTGCCAATACTATCTTTTTTGGATAAGATCCTAGGTTATTACAAATGGTATTAGAACAGACCCGGCCTATAGCTCATGTGGACTAGGGAAACACCGTAGCATAGGCTCATTGAGGCCAACTACGGGCCGATCATGGTGCTTGTAATTAAATTTGAATGGATTTAGACCCTTAGCATAACGAAGATGTCAAGGCTTAAACGAATGGAGTATGTGAGGACCCATGCGAGCGTGTGTTTAGTCTCATATCAATTATTCGTCAGAAAGATCTTGCGTACTTATACAGAATTAAGGAACCCCAAAAAATATCTTCCAACTAGCCATTTTGGATGAGATTTTGGGTTGTTACATCCTCTAATAAAAAGATACTAGCCATTTTGGGTAAGATTTTGGATTGTTACATCTTCCAATGAGAGGACCCTCAATCTAAGAGTCAATTGATGTTATCTTTCGAGCCTTTAAGAGAGAGAAAGAGAGGTCGAGCAATGAGAAACATGTAATTTCTAGAATGATGATTTCTCATGTGATACAATTGTTAAACCTACCTTGGATTATTTTACACGCATACATATCTATATATACATGCACATACACACAAATACATATAAATAATAAAATTAATAAATAAGAGAATATCAGGCAATGAAACTTGAGAATCATACAACAGTTGAGAAATTTTTGTTGCAACAAACAAATACAGCTCAGAGGTTTCATTCAGGGAACCTCATGTTTTCTCCAACGATATCACAAATATTTGATTGACTTGTGCTAACACGTTCCTTTCCTTGTCTTTTTAAAATTATCTTGCATAATGAGGAGTAGACCTCTTGCACAGGAGCGTTCCACCTTTATTTTCTTTATGGGCTCATATGGCATAGTTTTGGGGGCGAAGCCGGATTTGCAAGTTTTCCGGATGTTTCTTATAAGTTTTCTATTCAATATAATCAATTGCTTGACAAAGTGTGCTCCAGCTAGCTGGAGTAGCTCAGTTGGTTAGAGCGTGTGGCTGTTAACCACAAGGTCGAAGGTTCAAGCCCTTCCTCCAGCGACTTTGCTAATTTTTGATTTTTTTCTCTATATATTATTTATACAACATATGATGGGAAGTGTAAATCCTTTTCTTATTATTATATTGATTTTGCATTTACATATGTTTTGAGAAGCCACGCTGGCTGGATCAAATTAGATTGAATTATTTCACTTTGGCAATTCCTCTATCTCTTTAACATCTATTTTTTGATTTTTATTTTCTCCCATTGATTTTTTTTATATTTATTTTCTCATTTCGTCATGGTTGTCAATCCGGTTTGGCCAAGGTGAACCTACAATCAGTCTAAAGCAAACCATTTTAGGTGTGATATTAAATTAAAAGATTATTGGGACGATGAAGATGCTTTGAATCCTTTCTTGAGCATCATTTTAATTTCAATTTTACTAACTTCTAGATATGGCATGCACATGATTGCTTTCATGGCACCTTTTAACATCTAAAATGCACATTAAAAAAAGTATGATTGATGATATACTTCCCATCTTATTATTAGAATTTTTTTTGATTTTTTTCCCTATATATTGTTTATACAACATATGATGGGAAGTGCAAATCCTATCCTCATTATTATATTAATTTTGTATTTACATATGTTTTTGAGAAGCCATGCTGGCTGGATCAAATTAGGTTGAATTATTTCAGTCTGACAATTCCTCTATCTCTTTAACATCTATTTTTTGATCTTTATTTTCTCCCATTTAAATTTTTTATATTTATTTTCTCATTTTGTCATGCCTATCAATCCGGTTAGGCCAAGGTGAACCTACAATCAGTCTAAAGCAAGCCATTTTAGGTGTGATCTTAAATTAAAAGATTTTTGGGATGATGAAGATGGTTTGAATCCTTTCTTGAGCATCATTTTAATTTCAATTTTACTAACTTCTAGATATGGGGTGCACATGATTATTTTTATGGCACCTTTTAACATCTAAAATGCACATCAAAAGAAGTGTGATTGATGGTATACTTTCCATCTTATTATTACAAATTTCTTAGCCCTCGTAGTCATGAAAGGTACGCTTCTTCTGTCACTCTATCCTATAACTAAGAGTTAACTTACATAGTAACATATTTTCTAAATATAAGAATATCTATAGTGGAGTGAAGATATGAAGACTAATAAAATTATGACAATCTCAAATTTTTGTCCAACAATGAAATAGTATTATTGAAAAAGGTAGAATATTTTTTATGCTTATTTGAAAATTTATCAAGCCAAATACCTAAATTTTGGGTCCTATATATGTTCTATATTCTTTGGTCCATGGTTGGTTAGCCACAATACAAAAAGCATACAACACTTCAAAATCGTATATATGATATATATTCTAAAATTTAATTAGTCATTTTGATTGCTAGAATTAGGTTAGAATCACCATAATTGAGGTGAATCAGAATCATGCATCTTTAGGCTTTAAAATGGACCAAGGAGCAGCTCTAATATGGTACAGTTTTTCCATCCTATGGATAATCTGAAGTTAAAATATATATTATTGTTGAATAGTATTTTGTGCGGCCCGGCATGTACCCCAGCATTTACCCAGACCGGGTTATTTGTGGAGAAATAAGATGGGCATTAAAGCTAAATAATCAAAATTTTACCTTATTTAATTAATAATAAAACTAAACCTAATTTTGGTGATAAGATTGGGATAAAATTTGTGGAGAAATAAGACTTGCTTCCACATATGTGATGTGGGATTAAAAAGAAAAGAGTTTTAAAGCCTTCGAAATACTTAACACATAGGGGATAAGATTGGTTTTTATTTTTTAAAATTTAACTTTTTTTATATGTTTAAAAACTCCAACAAAATCTTTCCTCCATTTTTATGTGGGATGTGCAAAAGTGGAAGTGGATCACACAAGTGTCCTTTAGTAGAGGCATTATACTAGTCTAGATTCAAAGTAAATGATACAATATATGCTGATTATATTTCAATCAGCAATGGATTTTGTGCTGTTGGGCACCTGCAGGAGCAGATCACCATTTTCTCCGCTTCATTCATTTTTTTGTGGCTGAATCTGAACCAAATTTTATGAATCTCAGTTGGCTCTAAACTTTCTACGAAGAGGTTCAGTTAGTGAGAAGCACTTTCTTTATCTTACTGTGAGGACTTCAAATAACATCATTTCTTTCCAGACAAGACTGGAGAAACTTCTTATATATCAGTGCTCACCGAGGGAGCAGATAAAGCAACAGAACACAAGAAGCAATCTGCAATGATATTTTAGATCAGTGTTGTTTTCAAACATTTTAGGTAAGTTTTGCAAGGAATTTAGAACATTGCAGCTTTGCACCTGTTTTATGCGTCCAAGGCAAATAAGCAGCAAATGAAACTTATGAAAAATTAATTACAAATTATGAGGTGAATGTCTTAGCTATCACCTATGCGATAATATTGGAAAAAGGATAAGTTGTAATGCCTTTCCACCAAGGTCCATGAAAATATTTCTAAACACAATACATCTGAAAGTACTTGTGAGACAAGGAAAATACTGGAATGTTTGGTCAACTACAGATATCCATCTTATTTCAATCAGGTTAAACAAATATACCACCTCCAACAAAGTGGCAATGAAATGATCTTGGCCCTGCCTCCACCTTAGCAAAAGCAGTCTTTGAATTTCAACTATCAATTTTCAAAAAAAAAAAAATCAACTATCGACAACTAATGACAACAACAACCAGAAACACAGAAATACACGCGCACGCACGCACTGGATGAACGATAACCGTTCTTTAGCCCTTGAAATCTTAGGAAGAAGTATTGGTGGTATATATATATATATATATATATATATATATATATATATATATATATATATATATATATATATATATAAGAACAAAAGTCTACTTAAGAAGTAGACTCGTACAATAAATATGAGATAAATTGTGGAATTCATACATGCAATAAGAAAAAATCAATGGAACATAGCAGAGAGGACTAATAAGAGTAGGCCTGGGGAAAACTTAAATTTGCTTAGTGGTGGCACAGTAACAAGTGAAACGATATATAGTGCATGAGGCTTGCAGCATAACTAATAGTTTGCATAACAATTCGCATACTAGATTTTCACAACACTGTAACATACTGAGGTCTGCTATACCAAAGTTTTGCTCTCTCAAAAATATCACAATATTCTGGACCTGAATATATTGAGGTTCATTGTACCAAGTCTGCCAAAATTAGATTATTACACTTAGGAACAATACAAGAAACAATAGTTTTGTTAGCAACATGTTAGTTAATCTAGCAAGCAATCTTGTCCCAACCAATAACTGATCTAGTTAATCTCTTTACTTCCATGCAGCCAAAATACAAGGATGAGCAAAACATCTGCAAACCATTTAAGCAATATCCAGTCATTATGAGGATGAGTGGAGCTTAAAGGGACATAAAAATCATTCATAAAATTTATTTTTAATTTACTAAGGTTTTAAATTCTTAGTAAATTTATCTTTTACAAAGATTTAAATCCTGTGAGTGGGGGTGTACTGATTTCTTCATAGAAGAGGACGCTTCACTATCCTATCTCTTTTCGCTAGTCATCTCACTTAAGCATCTTAGTAGGTATCATACATTTTTTTCCCTTTTTTTTTTTTTCCTCTCTCTTTGTTTCTTTTACTTTTCCTTTTCTTTCCCTTCTTTCTTCCTTTCATTTGTTCCTCTCTCTATCTCTTTTTTTCTTCTTCCTTTTATCCTTCCTTTCAATTCTTTCCTCTTTTTTTCTTCTTTTTCTTTCTTTTATCCTTGCTTTCTCTCTTTCCTTTTTTTTTTTACTTTTTCTTATTCTTCTTTCATTTTATTCTTATTTCTTTTCTTTCTTTCTAATTTCGTCCTTTACTTTCTTCTCCCTTTCTTCCTTATTTTTCTAAATTTTTTTCCTTCTTTTATTTTTTTCCCTCCTATTCTTTTTGTTTTTTTGTACAATCCTTTTATTCTTCTTTACTTATTTTCTTCTTCTTCTCTTTATTCTTCTTTTTGTTTTTGAAAAAATCTGACTTGCTGGATTCGAAACCATGACTTCTTTCCTCTTTGTTCTTCTTTCTTTGCGTTCATGGAGTATTGTCCCTATCGTGGTCCTATTTTCTTACAGAAACAAAACGGAATGTTTAGAAAGCCACTCATCCCATCACTAGTTAAAATACTGTTTCTCAAAGTATAACTTTTGGAATTTCAATAAACATTTAAAGTTAGATATTTAAAGGCTAAATAAAATAGAGAATAAGGATTTGATTTTGCAATTCTACCTAAATTTTAAGCAAAAATAATCACAAGTCCTGAAAATAAGCCACAAATATAATGTTCACATAAGACTTACAAATCAGAGGTATGTACAAAGAAGTGCAAATTTCTGCAATAAAAGATCCACATAAAGATTCAGATGTAAAAATCCAAATAGAAAAGCACACCGTCAGAAAACCACCATCAAAGTAAGCAGGAGAAAATATTAAGGGACATATCTGTGATTTAGTTGTATTACCAATAAAAAAGAGATCATTTAGGATTCCAAGCAAAAAAAAAAAAAAAACAAGAAAAAGAAGGAAACTATCCTGTCAAAATCCCTCTATTAAATGTATGTGTACATAACCGGTTTGGCGCTTATTCGAGGTACATGCCAGGGTACACTCTTCTCCCTCGGTGAACCAACCGTGAGGTTTCAAAGAAGGTCGGATGCATGCACTTGCGGGAGAGAGAAATTGCTGCAATCTGTCCAGGAACTTGCCACGTAACACCAAAGAATCAGACGCAACATGGGCACAATACACACAGAAAAATCAAAATTTATTTTACATAAATATCTTCCTCAAAACTCAAATTTACATAAATTTCTTTTTAAAATTTATATTTATTTTTATATTTTCATAAAACACTGTTTTTGCACAAATACTCCTAATATAACGTTTTTTCAAATACCATTAATAAAAACCATATTTATTTTAATTAAAAATAAAATAAAATTTTGAAATTACTTTTTTATTCTCCATCACGATAATTTTATAAATATTTTTTTTGGCATATTTATTCATTAAAAATATTTTAATCATTTTAATTTGAAATCATTATTTTTTAATGGCGTTAGATGGCATGGATACATGTACAAAAATAAGGATAAAAAAGAGTAAAATAGTAAAACAAGTATTTTATGAGGATATACATACAAACATCAATTTTGAAAGGTTATTCATGCAAAATTTGATATTTATAAAAAAAACCCCAAAATAATAACCTGTTGTAAGTCAGTACGTGGGGCCTGAATTAATATCGGCAAGCACAATACCGGAGACATTTTTACATATAACTCCCACAGAAGGTTAGTATTACAGCGCACGCGGTCATTTTTGTGCACCGCGTGTCGAATTCTAAAATTAATCTGCTATTTATTATATTGTTATTCCTGGGCCTCTTTTCCCTCTTTTCTCATTCTTTTTCTCGAGAACCCTTGTACCTGGAGTTCAGTCTCCTCCCTCGGCGCTCCTCCCTCCCCCCCTCTGCAACCCTAGCCTCTTTATCCCTCGCCTCATCTCCGTTTAAAGACCGAATCCATATATAATAGAAGTAAATTCATCGCAAGATCGATCTCTACCTGGAGATAAGGAGGGCTCTCGCCATAAATCCCCGGTATGGAAGCTCGCCGCCGCCTTCTCCTTATTCTTCATTCCTTAAGTTTTCCTTTCTTTCTTTATTTTTTGTTCTTTACCTTCTTCTTTCATCAAGAAAAAGCATCTTTGCTTTTATATCGGAGTGCGAGCATCCACTTTCTTTCTTTTTTTGGTACTTTTCTTGATTTCTTTTCTTATTTCCTGCGAATCTCACGGGACGATTGTTTCAAGAAAGTGCTACGGGTTGATATCTTTGAGAGTCGTTTGTTTTTTGTTTTTAAGATTTTGTTGTGATTCTTTCCTTGCAATGATATTTCTTGATTCTTACCCAGGTATAAGGCGGGCCACCTAAATCTGCTACCGGAGCTGGTTCGGTAGAAATCTAGGTGATCTTTTTTCTTTTTTCTTGGGTAACCATTTGATGTAATAGGGAATTCTTGTTCTGCTTATGCTTGTTAGATAATTCTTATTCCGTGATCTAGCGGTAGGGTAATTCTTTGTTGATGCAGTTATTATTAGAATTCAGTTCGATGGACAAACGTTCGAGCTCACCAGCTGAATCAGTTCTGTCTTGTGCTCGCTGTGGAAAACCTGCTTACCTTCAGTAAGACTTTTCATTATTTTTATTCCTGACTGTATATAATATGGATAACTGGTAACGATTGAATGGATGTGATATGTCTGGCCATTGTTATGATCATTTGAATTTTCTTATTTATTTTATTTTTCTTGTAATCAAGCTTAATTCGGAGGATGATGTCTTGACATGGGTTTTATTTTATTTTTTATCACAGGATGTAAGGTTTCATGCTTGTCAGTCAAGCAGAAATTTTGAATTTATTAGTTATCTTTTTTTTTTTGGGTGGTCGTGGTATTGGCAATGGAATTAGGTAACAACTAACAAGATATGGTTTGTGATAACAAAGTGGTAGAAACCAATGACACCAAAAAATAAACCACTAGATCGGCATGTTCAATAATATATGACAATATCAAGATTGATTGGTGCAGTGAATCTTTAAATTGTTTGACACTGCATTAAGGTCCCTAAAGTGTTTACTGCATCAGAATGAATTGGATTTGGCGCTTTTACATAGTGTGTGCTGCTTCTCATTCTTTCTAAAATATTCTTCATTTTCTCATTCTCCAGAGCCCCCTGCCTATCCTGCTCGCCCTCCAACTAAAACAGCAGGCATGATAAACCCTACTTGACATGACTTACATTTGAAAGCTATTTAAGTTTTCATAAGAAGAAATTCTTTACCAAATATTGCAATATTAAATATAGCTCAAAGAGTAATAGTCGCTGTGCTGCAAACTGCTATGAAAATAGGTTCTCTAGAGCACAGCTAGCAAGGCTACATTACTGATTTGGAGGTTGTTATAAGTAAGAAACTTGTTCACAGGAACTCCTATGAAAGCTTGAACTTTAGTGGTATGTAGAGTTTTCTTTCCCAATAGAAGCTTGTTAGATGACATGAATATTTGCTTGGAACTTTATCACATTCAGAACCACATTTTTTGGCCCATGGAAAGTCATTGCTTTTTTTGTTTGCTCCTACGGAATGTTTGTTTTGTCTTGCCATGGATGGTTGTGCAAATTCTCAAAACATTTGTGGTTTATATCTTTAGCATGTACTCTACAAGTACACCTTTATTTCTTACCATTTGAGATGCTGCATATAAAAGTGTTCCTATTGCTTGCCTCTTCTATGTGAATAAATACGGCAGTAGGTTTCCCTATCTTTCTTCCTCTTTACATCAACTATCAAGCATGAAAGTTGCCTTCATTGCTGTTCTCCTTGGCAAAAATCTTCATTGGCTCAGAGAAATTATTGCTACATTTTTCATTACCTCTTTCATAACTTTATATTGTATCTGTAACTATAAGTTCAGTCCTATGGTTGTTAGTACCATTTTGTATAATATCATTTGTTGTTTTGAGTGGCACTGCATTATTTTTGATCATTTATTATTTATTTTTTCTTAAGATATCATTATAAAATCTAGGTATAAAAGTATATTTTTTTTCTCCCATTAAGCTAGTTCAATGAGTTGATGTGCACCCTTGTCAAGTTGTAATGAAGTTCCCACAAGGTCCTGATCTTTAACATCACCCATTACTTTTGTAGAGAGTAGAGGGTCAAGAATAGATAATGACACGGAGATGCTTATCCTTAATTTCCACATCCCTTAATTTAGTAAGATGCTTGGTCACCAGATCAGTTTCCTCTCAACTTTTTGTTGCCACGAAAAACTGCCTTCTTCACAAAAGCGGTAAAAAAATCAGCCGCAATACAATTAATTTCCACATCCTATTTATCCTTTGAGAATTTAATTCTTTTTCACTTCTTCTTAACCTAAATTGTTCGCCACTCTAATTTCCTTCTACCTTTCAAAGTTGTTTATAACTTTATATGAAATGACATTATAGATAATGGTAATAGGTTGATTACTAGTTAAGATACATTATAAATCTTCATACCTGTTTTATGCAATGACACTCAGTTTAACTTGATGAACTCCAAGGATTCATTTCAAGAGGTTGGCATGAATCGATGTTTTGATTGTTTTAAGCAAGGGAGGTAGTATCCTTTCTAACTAACTGTTAATCAACCTATGACTAAGGATTTCATTTATGTTTACTACTTTGGACTTGATCCATAACTCGAAACTCGGTATTCAAGGACCATCCTGCATGCAGTATTAGCGATCCCTTAGCCAAATTCCTAAAGTAGCCTTACCTAATTGACCCATGGATATATAAGTTGCTCCTCATGGTAGCCTCACTAAAATATGATAAGAATGTTTGAATAATGTAAATTATTGTGAATGCCGATCCCTTTACGAGAGAATAAATGTTAACTTTTAAGTTGTCCTATGATAATGTACTATCTTCCTAATCTCTTGCATGGGATGTCTTAATGATGAAGAATGAAAAGGAGATTGCAAATATATTAAAATTCAACAAGTCCAATTTGGTTGTAGACCATCTTTTGGAGAATAGGACACAATTGATCCCAAGTTAATTGATAAACCAATGACATAAGTTTATTTAGTTTCCTTTGTATGTGGTTATAAGCCATCATTGGTTTTGGGATTTTAGCTCCCTTAGAATTGTTGTGGTACTTATGACCAAAATACAGAGAATTAGAGATTAGATTAAGTCTTTCATTTTGAGTGAGTTGACATGAATGTATCATATTCTGTTTGAGTGAGAGGTCATTATAAGAAAGTTAGGGACTGACATGGTATGCATACTCTATGTCGTATCATGTCTATATGTGCTGGCATAGAAACATACACATCCATAAGGAAAAACTGCAATTTATGAATTAAGATGCACTGCTTTGTTCATCTTTTTAAAACACAAACTAATTTTTGCTTTATATTAAGATATAGACATTTGTAATAAACAAATATGGTTTCTGACTAACCTATAAAAGTCCTGGTGTACAAATTATTCTCGATCTAGTAAATTGTGGGCAAATAACCAGATGTTTTGGGTTTGAGCTTGGGTGTTGCATCTTTAAGTATTCAAACTTGGGTAGTTATTATACATGTCAGCTTCCCCTATTTTCTCTCTCTCTCTCTCTCTCTCAAAAACAAAAAATCATCTAGATCTCTTTGATTGCATTTCAGCTATACATTATATAGTTTTACCTAATCTATAAAACCTATCAAGACAACAATTTTACATATTGGGAACACAAATAAGCCAAAAATTCATGATAAAAACCAAGATTTGCCATGCCGGTAGCCCGTACCGGTCGGCTGGCTGCACGGTTCAATATGCCCCTGTGCCGTTCCATGCCGAGCCCGTATCGATGCAACAGAGAGGGTGAGGGAGCAGGAGAATGAGAGAGAGAAAAGGAGAGAGAGAGGGGGAGGAAGGGAGAGGGAGAGGGAGAGGGAGGGAGGGCCGTAGGAGGGGCCCCAAAGGGGTCATTTGAAACAGGGTCCGTCAAGGCCTCTTTTTTTATTTTGAAAATTAAGTGAAGTCGGTAAGGGGTCTGCCGACTTCATTTAAAATTTGAGCCCGCCCTTTTCCAATCATAGCTATAACCATTCGGTCCGTCGCCGGCATGGCTCAGAATGCCCCAAACCGGGCGGTTCGGGACAGTTCTGTATTCATTGATAAAAACTAAGCAATAATATTTCAATTTTAAGTGATTTACACATGTTGCCAATGCTAATAGTAGCAATAGAACCATGAAAAGCTTATATGCTATAAATGATCTTGGTTTCTAACTTGCAGTCCTATTTAAAGTGATAACTTCTTATAGTTATGATGTCCTGTGGGCTTTATACCCTCAAAAAGATTAAAAAAAAATCAAGAACAGCTCTTAAGCACAGAGTAGAAAAATATGATGTTTAGGATGGTCAAGCAGAGGCATAAACAAGAAAGTGGTGTACAAGTCCATACAGCAACATCGTGGCCTTTATTGAAGAGATATGCATCAACATGGGCTGCGACATGTTAATGACGGGCACGCAGAGCTCAGAAGTGCTTACCCTCATGCATTTTCTGTCACAATATATTGGAGTGCTGTCACAATATATATTGCAGATGTGGTAAGATATAGAAGGGCACTTTAGTCCCTGATTACAAGTAGATACTTTCGTTTCCTTTTCGAGAGGAACAAGTGGATAGTTTTAACCCTGTAAGGATGTCAATTGTCCCCTTTAGGTGTTTGTTAATGGACACATGCAACATTCTCTTCCTTTCCGATAAAAACAATCCTTTGAACCCTGTTGCTGTGCCAATCTTCATTAAGACAAGATTCTTTATTTAAGTTCTGCTTGGACTAGCAAATCTCTGAAAGAAGCTTCTGCTTTCACCTCCTTCCTTCGCACACTAAACTCATGCTTTATTTACTTACAATCTCCTTCCTGGATAGGGAAGTGGGTTGCAGTGGAGTTATCCTCTCTCTTTTTTCTTTTCTTTTTCTTTTTTTTTGGTGGGGGGATGTCATAGGGAGGTGAAGGATTTGGGAGACGAAATGAGGAAGCATATATCATATGGAAACATTTTGTGAGACTCTTGTTCTATTTTTCGGTTGGAATTATGAAATCTACTTTGTTGTTGTACATGGACACTCCAAATTATAGGGCATCTCACTTAAAATATTAAGCCATCAAGATCCTCAATCCAGTAATCTAATTATCTGAACAACCATGTGTAGCCAATATTTATTTAGTTTCACATTCTTATTTTAAGTTAATGGAAAATGACAGAGAGAAACATAGCCTTCATATCTCCAATCCTGTGAACTCTATTCTCATGATTCCCTGCAGTATCCTTCTTATCGTGCATGGAGCCACTATTTTAGATCTTGACCTTTGTTGAAGGCTATTTACATCCTTGGCTGTGATAATGCAACTTGCACTCACAGACTTTGGTCTTTGTCTCTTTAATCCTGATTTTTAGACTTCTTCCCATGTTTAATGTCTTGCCATTGTTGATCTAATTATTGATGAAGAAGAAACTAAGAAAGGGCGAAGGGAGGGGGGAGGGGGTTTCCAACATAAAAAATCCATCATCCATTATCTGTTGAAACCTAAAATACTTTCCTTAACTAGATGAGAAATGGGCTGCATTGCTGACCTTGTCTCTTGTGCTGTCAAAAACCTTTTTCATTGCATTTATTGCATATATATAGTTCATGGTAACTATTCTTGTTTGCTCATAACTTTTTGGTTAGAGATCTTAACCTTTTAAATGCCAGCATTGATACTTATGCTTATACCTTTGAAAAATGTCTAATGCATTATATTATCTGCCTGCCCTTGTTCACAGATGTCCAAAATGCATGGAGTTAAAGCTCCCTCGAGAAGGTGCTGCTTTCTGGTTCGTTAAGTTTTCCTGCCCTGGGTTCTATCTTTTGTTTAGTGCTTAATGTTTTATAAGTACTTCTAGAAAGAATGGTGCTAATTGCTTAATTGATACCTGCTTGTAGGTAACTAAAATCTACATGCCTCAAAAAGCATACCAATCCAGAAGTTCTGTGGCTTCCACCTGAGCTATGGTGTGCTACGCACACAGAAACTATGAATCCGTGGTGATACTTCCATGGGTTTGAGCCTTTCACCTAGATGCATGTCTAGCTCATAAATCCTGCCTTTTACAACATTCTGCATCCTATGGCAGGAAGGTCTTCCACAAACTATATGAGGAAGAAATTAAAGACTGTTTGAAAGTGATTGCTTGATATTCATTACAAACTTGTACTAATTCCACTTTCTGTACTTGAATTAATTTCTATGATAACCTTATGAAGAATCTTCTTTTGAAGATAGTTAGTTCGCTTCGTGTCGTCACCTTTTCTTTTGATGTTGCTTAAAATTTGAATCTTTGTAATGCTTTTCTACCCAAAAATAGGGTAATGCAAGGATATCAAAATAATGGAGGAGGATTCTAATTCTTCAGTTCAGAGCTGAAAGTGATTTAAGTGTAACCAATTCACATTTCAAAAGAAACTGAAACAGGCTTAATAATCTACGACAGTTGACACCCATTGAGCTAAGTAATCACTTAAATATAATACATTCCCTGCTGTTTACTTTTTAGCCAACCTGCATGCAGCCAAGTTTGCATTCCTACAGCTATGCTGAAGGTCAGTTATATGTCCTGGGATACCAAATTATTTCCATAAGGTTAGCCTTCCTGGATTAAAATCCTTCCAGGGTACATGATGTCGACTTATGCATGCCCTAAACAAAGAATGAGATCTGAAAAGCTTAATTTCTGTCATGAGATTTTCTTAAGTAGTAACATTGTTGACCTGAACATATTTGTGCTTTTGTACTTGTAGGCATAGATGCACAGGCTTTTTGAATAACTCTTTTCCCTGAGCATTGGCTCTCCTTTTTTTTCCTCCTATATTGACTCATTTTGAACAACTTGCTACACACACTTAGGAGTTCTGTTTGACAAGAAAAAATGTTCTGCTTATTATTGCTTGCAGCACGCAGGATTGCTTCAAGGCAGCCTGGAGTTCTCATAAGTCAGTGCACCTGAAGTCGAAGTTAGCAACTGGTATAGCAAGTACACCATCTGAACAATCTCAAGAGGGTTGGCTATATTGCTTAAAGAAAGGCCAGACTCGAACATCTGTGCTTCCCCATTTTGATTGGACAGGGTAATTATCTTTTCTCATTTGGATGATTGGCCGTATGATATGCTCGAGTCATTGTAAATCCTTTTGGTCATTGGATAGACTTGTAAATTTACATTGGCATCAAAAATCAATGCAGATTGAATAACCAAATTGAGTAGATCTGATGGTGCACTACTGTATCATGAATATTTACTTAATTGATATCAACAACTATGAATTAATGTGGAAATATTGATCCAAATTACAAGAATGCAGAAAAATTCAAGTTGAAATATGTCCACCATATATGGATGATATGGAAAATCTTGAAATAACATCAAAGGTGGCTCTAAATAAGAATAGTTGGTGAATGAGGACCCATGACTCTAACCCTGAATTCTGGGGATAAGGGTGGATGGTTATGGTTATGCGAGCTGGCAAAAGATGCAAATGAAGTGTGGATTCTGCTTATAGAAAAGATAGCTGTTCATCAAATTCTCATTCATGTTGTGATAGACGTGCAGATGAATATGGAAAAAGAAATTAATAGGGCATGTTCATGTTTACTTTATTGCTTAGCAAACTACCTAGGAAGCCATGAAATCTTTGTTTTCTGCAAGGATATTATAACTGCCCATCTATTTCATTTCATTTCCATGATATGGATCATGCTCACTGGTTATTGACATGTTAGATGTATGCATACCTTTATTCTATTTGCATTAGCTCACATCAGTGACTATCAGCCTATGTCAGTGTTTATTGCTTTGAGTTGCGTAGTACAGGATGATATGTAATGACACAGGTCTGCATTCTAATTTCCCATAATGATTTTTTATCCCCGACCATCTTTAACAACCATTTTTCTAGTTTAGATGGCCTGAAACTCTTCCCTACATGTTTTTTTTGTCCTCTTGAATTTGAGATGGTTTGTTATAGATTGGACATGATAATAACAAATATTAAAATATTATCATTCCATATTTAGTTAAAGTTTAAAAATCAAACTGACCATGGTATATATTGTTCCCATGGTACTACAAATTTGCAGTTTTCATAGACTCTAAGTGTTTATGCAACATATTATGCAACAATTAAAATATGTTGCTAATGTGTAGCTACATGCCCTTGTGTGGTTTTTATTCTGAGTTTAAAGTTTTTTTGTGTTCTCATGTATCAAATAGTTGCTACAGTTTCTAAAGTGTTGTGGGTGGCTGATGAGAAGAGAAGTCTGGGACCTCGGTGCCTGGGCAGACACCTGGAGGTCAAAGCAGGTGAAAAATTTAATCGATATCAAAGAGAATCTAGAAAAAAGTGGCCATATTCTACAAAATGAACATAACATATCAAATAAGATATAACTAGTTGATGGGATGCACCAACTTTGCAACATTTAGTATTAATTCATGAATATCCTCCATGTACCTATAAAATGAAACATGACATATCAAATAAGATAATGTTAGTTGATGGGAAGTACCAACTTGGCAATATTTAGTATTAATTTATAAATTGATGTCATCCTTCATGTTCCAATAGTCAAGCATGATGCAAGTTGTTAAGGTGGGTGGCTAGGAAGCCATTTTACATAATATTGGTTGCCTAAACTAGGAAGCTAGTTGATTCACAAACTAAGCACATGCTATATTGCAACTGTCACAGTTATCTATGATGATTTTTGATCATCCGATCATACGTATCTGCATATTACTTAAAATTTTGTTTATCTGTTGACAACATGTCTGTTGTGCTATAAAGCGATTAAAACTGGTTTGTGTTTAGAAAGATTGAATATGGAACAGTATTTTGGCATGCCAAAAGTGAATTTCTTTACAGAATTTGATTTCTTTCAATGCCAGTGTATGCACTATAAGATATCCATGTCATTCTAGGTTCTAATTGGCACAGGCACGATACATTGTACTTCATTCCTTGCTCTTTTGATATCTCATCACTTTAGTGCTTGTTTGATTAATAAAACACTTTCTGGGGCCTACTTGTGTCTCTTCTTTTGTACTTGTGGAGAATATCTTGTGCTATTTTGTGGCAATAAACAAATGCCTTCTATGTTCTTGCAGACCATTAAGGCCATATCCAATATCAAAGCATTGTTTGGTGCCAGAGGGGATCGAAAAACCTGATTGGGCCCTTGATGTGAGTTTAATTATTTTTTATTCTCATTGCTTGCTCCCAAAATTTCTTGTTTGGGGATGGTTGGGTTAGTTTAAAGGAAGAGAATGATTCTGATGTTTTGCATTTTTAATGCCTTTCTTCACTGGCTCATGTTGCTGCCCTCATTCATTGGAGCTTTATGAATGGCAATATCACTGTTTGTTATGCATTGGTATGTGACAGTCCAAAGAATACATATACCGATGTAAGTGGTTACATAGGTGGCTACTGTTTGTCAATTTACTATATCTAACTTGTTTGACAATCTTAGGCAGCGTTACCTGGACACAGGACATGGGTGTCAAGTGTCCAAGCAACCGAATAATGCAAAATGGCAACTATGAGAAATTCAGATAGGGACATGACTAGATATACCTATAATAAATTATTGCCGAGCAATGAGACATTGAAATTGACCAAAAGCAATTCGTGATCTATACAAAATAACAGTGATATTGCGGTGATGATGCAATGGCTGAAAGTTAAGTATTCAAAGCTATTAGAAGAAAGAGAACAGGGTTACATGCAGAAATCTCCTAGGTGTAGCCAATCAATGTGTAACTCTGACCTCTTATTGACAGCTGGTACCTGACATGGTGCTGATTGTCAATGAGAGGATTATTTAAAAAGTTACACCTCAGTCATGAAACTTTTTCTGTGGGAGACTTTCGCATTACTTTAGCATGCCATAAGAAAGGGGACAGAGCAGTAGTACGGTTGGATAATGCAGAAGTCATAGACTGCCCTGGTTGAAGAAGAGAGGAAGGAGAAAAGTAGATAGTGGAAGATGGAGAAGAGGGGTACTTGAAGGGGAAACTCAAAGGGCAAAGCCTTGGAGGCGAAGAGGAGAATCAGGTAAGTACCATGACTCTTCTTCCTCTTCCTTTCTTTCCTTTGTTTTTTCCTCCATGTCCTTCCCTCCTTCTTTACGCTTCACCTAGGTAAGAAGGATGATAGAGAAGGAGAGTTGGGCTCTTTTGCCCCTTATGGCTTATTGCACAGAGGTGGAAAGATGGAAAGGGATGATTTGGGCAATCCATGGGGTTGGGAGTGAGCTTGGACTATTGAAAAACTTTTTCCTTAGTGTATGACACTGTATCTGATGTACTATATCATGTCCCTATGGGGACATGGTGAAAAACCCAAGGATGGCCGTATTTGGGTGCCATTGCTTATATATTCTCAAAATTGTTGTGGTCCATGATTATCGATGCATAGAATAGATAGAAATTGTATTAAACAATCTAATTATGTGCCTTATTTTTTTATTTTTATGTTTTTATAGTTTTTTAGCCTCAAGGCCTTTCACAATCTCATTGGATGCTGTGTGTATAGGAATGGTTTTGGCAAAATTCTTTGCAGGTGCTAATTATAATTTGTAAACCCTTCACACCATGGTTTACCAATACCCGACTCTACAGCCCTGTCCTCGATATATCGTAATGGTAGTGAACTGATAGCATGGGAGGACGTACCAAGTCCTCGATACCATGAACCAACCTATACTAACACTATGCCAAAATGGTACTGGCACGGGTACTAAACTGTCATTGTGAACCTCGCTTCAAAGATTGCAACTGTTGGTATCGATCCAAATTTCTTTTAGGGGACCTTAGCTTTTTTGTCAAGTAAATGTGAAACTAGATCTTTCATATGGAATTGTTGAGGTATTTATAGTCCAAGCTCTTGGGCATCATCTTCTCAAACACATGCTTTTCAACCTCTACGGACCATGTTGGTGTCACAAAAGAGAATTACATGAAAGTGGAAGAAAGAAGTGAGGTGTACTTTAATGAATTAGAATGTACTTAGTAATAAGTACATATTTCTTCTTTAAATGTTGACTGGCTGTATATCTGTATGCACTATGAGTCTTGGGGCTCTCTAGAGTGCAAAAGCATTGTTGAAAAGAGGTCTATTGGAGGCTTACCTTGCCTCACACCTTGAGGCAAGGCTGTTAAAATGCTTAGGGGTGTGTAGATGGTTCTATATTTGGTGAAGCACACATCTCTCATAGAGAGGTTTGTGCAACCTCCCTTGCAAGGTGCAGACCTTTACTTTCATTTTATGTCCATTGTAGGCACTAGGCACACAGTCAATATTTAATTATTTTCACAACCAATGGAACGGAAGCAATGGATATCCATTAGTTTTTTATGACATGTGGACTAATTGGTGTTCTTAGTTATGAAGGCACATGCCATCGGACATTTGAAACTTAATATGGAGTTGTGGACATCAAAGCACAATCATTTTGTGCTTTCACAGCCTTTTGATACCATTCCTTCGAGATTTGCGCACAACTGGCATATGCAATAGGAGATCTTTGCTTACCAAAATTAGGTACAGTACCAAGTCTAATTCTAAACACAATGCCCATTTCCTTGGTCTGCTTAGCATGCCATTTATCATTTTGCCATTTTATTGTTATAAAATGGCTTATGCATTTCGGTTAAAGAATATTTGACTTGCCCAAAGCCTTTGCCTTCTTTAACATTGTGCCATTTTGCCAAAAAAAAAGAAGAGAAGAAAAAAGCTCGCTGCCTTGGCTTTGTAGGCAGTTCTGCCTAATGGTTTCATAGGCACCTTTCTCGATCTTTTGCATTACATTTGAGTATGGTGGAGTGTATTGATTTCTTGATAAGTATTGAATGTTCCCAGCTTTACTTCCCAAGTTCATTTAAATTCTAGACACATTGTTTGGGCAAAACACGTCATTTACCTTTTCGTAGGCATAATTCTGTCTTCACACGTCAGCTATAGAAATTTAGTACATATTTCAATTGACTACTTTTGACTCCATTGGTGTATTGCATGGATTTCAGCTAAGGTCGTCGTAGTGGTTCTCAAAATCTGGTTTGGCAATTGCCTAGAGTTTGGATTATTTTGAGATAAAGTGGTTTCTTTCATTCTTTTGATTTTTTTAAAAACAAATGTTCTGGTGTTGGAAGTGATATACTCAATAGGCAGAAACATACAATAAATAATAGTGATTCCATCAAGAATTCTAACCATAAAATTGTTTATCTTCGCATGTTGATAGTTATAATCCGACTTTTGATTCATGTAAAGTTATTTTTCTCTTTCCAATGCTCTCTCAATTTTTTTTTTTTTTTTTTTTTGTAAGAGGAGTGTATTTCAAAAGTGAGAGCCCCAAGGTCTCCTGCACAATCAGTGGGACAATTGGATTATATGCAGTAGAGATGGTTGTAATTATTATTGTTATGAATGGAGGAGAGTAGAAGTAACTAAAATGAGGGATATCCTAGTGCAGATATGAATGGTGAATGGGTGGTTGAGTCTGATGCATGAGGAGTATGACTTCTGTATTATTAGGTTGGTGCAGAAAAATAAATAAACTTCTTTTCTTCATTCTTTTTGAGTAGGTTTTGGTATCGTATTTGCCCCATAGGTCATGGATTACTATCTGATTTTATGATTGTGCAATATTATCCCAGAATCAAATCACACTATCAGATGAATAAAACATATCATGATGTACAAGAGCTTACTTAATTGAAGTTGACTATTGATTATACTTGCACTCACTGCATCTAATATACAAACAGAGTCTTGTCTCACCAAGATTTTTGCAGTCTGTCATGTTTGATCTTAGGATCTTTGAGTTTAAGAGGGTTCTTGATATCACCTATATATAGAGTTGTTATTTAGTTCAGACTGCTTCATCACTGCGTTTCTTATAAGATGTCGCAAGGTTCCAAGCCTGAACCGGTGTTAGCACCGATATGAAAATCATCCTGTCATTTTAAATTACCTGATTACAACAGCTAACCATCTTTGCATATTCAAAATTAAACCATACTCCCATCCTCTCATGTTGAACTTTGTGCACAACTTGCTCAAATGTGCTCCATACCCCTCGTCTTGTGTTGCAAACACATGCTTACACATAGAACTTGATATGCACCTTGAAGGCAGACTCTTGTGGCTAGAAGCATATTGCCCTTATATCAATCCGATGCAAGTAAATAAAAATGGGTCATACATTTTCTATGTAGTTGTTTTTCTATTTTACTCATGAGTTTGCTCGAGACTTTGGTAAGCAAATGCAGAAGCTTTGTTGAGAGAAGAATCTAGTTTTTGCTTTTTATTTGCTTGTTTCATATGAGGGGGCTTTGTTTCACCCTTACTTAAAAGTATACTGTATTTATCATACTGTTTACCCACACTGGCAGGGTATCCCCAAAATTGAGCCCAATAGTGACTTGCAGAATATTGTGGAGGTAAGTGTGAATTGGGACTTATATCATAGCTGGGTTTTCAGGTGGATATTCTTATGAAATTTGTTTAATGTTATCTTTACATTGTTGCTTTCAAAGATCAAGACGCCGGAGCAGATAGAGAGGATGAGAGAAACATGTCGAGTAAGTATTTTTGTAATGCATATGTTTCCCATACAAAATTGCCTGTTTCAGTATGCTTCTCAGGCTTGTGTCACATAGTTGCATAATTTTTTTCCTATGCCTTTGAGCTAAACAATAGCAACAAGCTGGCTGGAGATCATTTTTAAAAGTATACAACTCATTGTTGCTGTATTGTGAGGCCATATTTTGTTGGGTGCCTTTACCCCTTTAATTCTGGGTTTATGAGTATTTCCTTTTTTTTCTCCGTGTTCATATGTGCATTCCTTGCAAAGTCATTAAATTGATATCTGCAATGCCATGGTCGTGGCTGAAAGCACTTTCTGCTGTTCGTAGCATATATAGAACTTCCCACTTCATGGATAATGTGATCAAGTTCCTGAAGATGTTTACTTGTCAACAAGTTTGTTTTTGGCTAGATTAACACTGTCCACAATGCGAACCTTGAAAACTTACCACTGATTTTCTTTATTGGTAAAGAGAGCATATTCACTTCGTAAAAAGTATTATGCGAAAATTGACTTATTATGACTGATAGAAAATTTATAAGCTCTTTTTATTGAGGTTATCTACCTATTATGTACTGCTGTCAAATTATGTATATATCATATAAATAGTTTTCATACAGTATTGCATAATTCAAACGTGACTGATCGAAAGTTTGATCTGCCCCATAGAAGTTAGCTTTGGTGTCCAACAGGATGCTTTTATGTGGTAGATAGTAAAACATATTCTAATGGTGAGTAATTCTGCATATTGATAGCAGTGTAGAATTCTAATTGGAGTAGGCTCTTCTACTTGGCTATGAGCTATTCAAATGGGAAAAATTAAGTTCAGTCCGCAATTATTATTATTTTGTGTTTGCTGTTCCTTTTGGAACTAGTTAAGTTATTTTGTGGTGGTCTGGAGTGTTCAGTCAGTTTGTGAATTTTGAAGAACTGTCCAGCCACTGAAATGGACCCCTAGGAATAGGTCGGTAATAACTTTTTTTTCTGTTTTCTGTTGTTATCTTTTCTTTTCGATTCTTTTTTTGGAGAAATATCCTTGTTATATTAGAATTGTTTTGGCATTACATGATCAAGTTGTGAAACTGATTTCAAAGTTTATATTTATCTCAAATAATGTTTTTTTACTTCATGGTAGTTTGCCAACCAACCATAATATTTGAATTTTTTTTTCTTTTTCAATGCCGTGATTTTACCTGGAAAAGTTATCAACTCTTTGTGCAAATTGATATCAATATAAAACATCTTTAAACATTTTTAAACAATAATTTTTTCTCTTTCTGCTCTTTCCTTTTGTTGATGTGATCAAACACCTAGCTCAAAATCATCAACTCTTGTATTACAATAGGGTTTAGTCTTCTAGGTGGATATGCTTAGAACTGAAGGGTCCTTAATCTTGGTTCCTGCCTTTGCGCTATTAGTTTTTAGGCTTTAAGTGTGGCCTAAATTTCACCTTCAAAATTATTTCAGTATTCTTGAGACTGCCCTCTATTGTGCTTGTGTCAGCTTGATATATTATCTATTTCATATAATGGTTCTTTTGAGAAATGGGCATAAATCTACTCCTTTTCCTAACATGCACTTGCTTCTCTCCTTCCATTAATGTTTTGGGGTCATACATACACAAGAGGAGAGTATTTGTTGAAGACTACGCTATATCTATTAAATATATCATCTAATAAGAACTATAAAACTATACTCCTAAAGCCAAGTATGTTAATATGAATGACATTGTTTGGCATGTTTCCTATTCCAAAGAAAAATGAATTAATTGATTTTCCTTAATTTATGTTTATAAGTTTGGTCTGACTTTTAGAATTGTAATTAAGCTTTTCAGCAGATAGTTAATGTCATGAAGAATAATGAAAATTGTGCCTGCATTTTGTGCATTTCTTTGTTCTAACTAGATTTTGTGAATCTGATGGTTTTGACAAAGATCTCTGTACCTATTTATGCAAAGGGAACCTGTCTGCATTTCATGATGACATGATCTGATGAACGTGTGAGAGAATAAACATTTCTCTCATATTGTTTCTTATTGTATCATTCTACGTCTTATAACTTATTCATGAATCAGATTGCAAGGGAGGTTTTGGATGCAGCTGCTCGTATCATCCGACCTGGAATTACAACAGATGAAATTGATAAAGTGGTTCACGAGGCAACAATAGCTGCTGGTAAGTTGTTTTTGTCATTTTCCTATAGACAGTTTTTAGCTAAGAGTTTATTGCACATGTAAATGTGTTGTACGAACTTCTCTGCCAAATCCAGTGATCAGATAATGAAGTATGCCTTTCTATGCGGAAGTTATTCTTTTACAAATTTGGTTTCTAATCACATTTATGTCTCATAAGAAGCAGTCAATGTGGAAATCTTAGAAGTGTAACTTTACTAGGGTGTGGCATGTACCGTGCACAGGATGTGAAGGACACCCGGTGGAGCTTCACACACTTTTCGGAAGTTTGCTTTTAACTGTAGAATTGGCATAAGCTTATACTTAGAGATATACTTGACTGTTCTACCAGAAGAAGAATGAAAAAAAGAGTCAAATGCAACTGTGCAAACTGTGAAGTAGGGCTATAAGTGGGCTGTTACTCTGTTGATGATATAAAGTTTCAATAGGATTGTCCTGAATACGCGACTAAAATTAATGCAAAGTCCGACCCACGAGCAACCCAATTCCAGCCCTAGTACGGAGGGTTTAGTTCTCAGTAGGCGTGATGCTTGCAGCTCTGCATCAGTTGAGAGGACTAACATGGCGTGAAGCTATGAAAGCATGTGAAGTTGAATTTTTTTATTGTACACATGAGGAGTATCTGCTATCCCTATATTTGCTTAAAATCACACAATTATCTTGGCATTTTGAGATGATTGGAAAACTTGATACTTGATATCATTGACAGAAGTACCTGCCAAGTGATGTATAAGTGATAACGTTCTACTTACATACCAATTAGTTATGATACGACTTTTTGATGGCTGATGTGCTTTTATATCTATATTTGTGCAATGAAATTGGATAACCTTGAATGGTCTCCAAAGGATGGAGGGAAAAAAATGAACAAAAATAAAAAAGAACTGGACCTTGGTTACCTTATTTGGGACAAGGTGCTATGCTGGATTTGGGTGTGAGGGGGGATGAGAGCTCCCAAAAGAAACATTAAGAAAATACTAAGCAACCGTGCTATGGGGAGTTTCTGAAGCAAGCGTGGTACCTAAAGTAGAAAATTCTGAGTACTAATAAGTGGACAGAAAGAAACAAAAAATATTTAAATTAGAGAAGTAAATGAAGAAGAATATTAAAATGTTGATGCTGCTAGTGTTATTGATGAGAGAGAAATGGTGTTAGATACAACAAATTTGCAAATTCTGCTCATGGTAACATGGTGGGTTGTGGTGAGGAGTTTATCATTCATACAAGCACCAAATGTGCAATCGTCAATTCATGATAGTAATATTATCATTCGAGAAAAGATAAAACTGAAAGTTCAATAACAAATAGGGATCTTCCATTTTAATGTTAGTCTTGTTTACTGTAGAAGTTATCACTCTTAGGCAAAATTAGATGCAATACTCATCGCGGAGCTATTGTTGTAACTGATGAAGGGAGTTAGCCACATTATGTGCACTACATGATTTAACAAAGCAGTTGGCAAATAAATTAGGAAGAGTACCCATAGATTGAAATTTGATAATTTTCATGACATATTTGTAGTCCTAATTTAGACCTCATCTGTTAAAAAAAAAACTAACATGTTAGTTATGAACAAGGTTAAAAAATCTTATGGTATATACCATGTACCTTTTATGTATCCATACTGTAAGAGATGTGGGTGGTATAACCCCCTTGTCTATTCACAGTTTGCTAAACTGGACAATACCCCCATGCGGGGTGATATGGTTTGCTGTGTGTGGTTGATACGGTATGGTATGGTCGAGATTTGAAACCTTGGTTATGAAATAAAGTTTAGCTTGGAACTGCTGGCTAGTATATGAGACTTGGTAGTCATTCTAATATATGATATGGTCAAGGTGAAAATATGTGATGAGAACAATTTTTTTGGTAGAACGGTGAGAATGATATTAAAATGCAGAAAAGATTTGCTATTGAATCATGATTAAAATAAGGCAGCATGATGCTAATATGTGTTATAATTGTATATGGAATCATTAAATTTATCTTCATAAAATCAATCACACAAATTAAAATTGCATCAACTTTCCTATATCCACATAGTATAAACAATGGTGAGATTTTTGTTATTCTTTACAACTTGCTAGAGCCACATGATAATTGAAAATCAGAATTAGTTAGAATGGAATGATTTAAATTCAAGAACTAGGATTTATTTTTATAAATGTTTATATTGTATGAGATTCTTACCAAATATCATCTAACTTTATGGTGGTATCTAATTTATTTTTGCAATTCATGTTATTTCTTAATTTCTCCTATTTTAGATGTTTTCATATTTTGTAAGCATATGACATGTAAAGATTCTAATAAGCTATATAATGTACTCTTGATCAACTTGTAAATTTTTTTGCTATACTTTCCTTTATTTTTTATGACAAATATATTGATGACTACTTTTGGCTGAAATCTGAAACACAAATGAGACTTCTGAAGTCGCTGAAATTGTTGAAACTGGAGAACAATCATCTCAGTTTGAAAGGGAAACTGAGTTTTTGAGCCTTGTCTTATCAGTTATGGTCGCTATTGAATATCATTGTTTATATTCCTCTTGAGACCTTTGAGGGATTATTTCCAGACTGTGCCTCTCTAATTGTTATATCTAAATACTTTAATGCTTTTTATGTAGATAGTATGTCTGAATAGACATGCATGCATGTGCATATTATTCCAAGTGCTCTGGCCTTATCCAAATCCAACTTAAATGTGCTCCGGGTTGAGGAGTTGGAGCTAGAATTTAACCACTGGCTGGATGGGAAAGGTTGCTTCTTGTTTTCCTTGGGGCTGGTTCAGTTTTTCTAGAGCCTTGCGTGACCTTATTGGTGGTTTGGTTATTGTTTTCTGGTTTCCCCTCATAGGTTACAGCAGTAGCTGATCACGAGCAGGAAATGTTGGGTATAATTTGGTTCCACATCTGGTTGGCTACAGTTTAAATCCAAACTCACTTGCATCCATACTTAGGCAAAACCTGAACTTGTGACACTTGTAGTGTTTTTGTATACTTTCTGCGCTGAGTGCTTTATAATCATCTTGTAACTTCTACTACTTCTACTCGAGAGCATGCACATACGCTAGTGTTTTTCTCTAGATGAATATTTGTGGTGATAAATTTATAATTAAATGGCAAAAGTGTAATCACAAGATTTGTAGAAACTTGACTAAAATGGCACTGCATTGTGCTGCTATGAAAGTGAAGAAAACAAAAAATATTTGATAATGCATAAATGTATAATTATGTGCATGAAGAGTATAAATAGAATTATGTATGTAAGAATGCATACGTGTATGTAGATATTCTGGGAATTTATAACATGCTGCTTATAGACAATTCACTCCCTTGACCACTAATGGTTAGATCCATCGCTACCCATGGGCTATGGCTGCATGACCAGCTTATTTGGATTTGTTGGTAACTTTCTATCCCTGGTCAAAAGGAGCGGATAACATCTTTAATCCTGATTTACATTATATTCTTTGCCTAATTTGCTAACCTACAATGTGCTGAAGTGTAACCTAATCAGAATAGCAGGGAAGTCTTTGCTTCAGAATATGGGATATTTAGTAGGATGTACACATTGAAACTTCTGATTATGGTGGTGATTAATGGAAATTTTGCTTTAATTTACAGTACATCTATGACTTTGGTGTAGATGATATACAGTTTTTTTTGTTTTTCTGAATATAATGCCTGCATTATCATGTATTTGTGGGGGTTCTTAATCTATTTTAATTATTTTCCAGGAGGATACCCATCTCCATTAAATTACCATTTCTTTCCAAAATCTTGCTGCACGTAAGTTTTTTTTTTTTTTTTTTTTTAGTTTAAGATATCAGAATTTGCTGTCAAACTAGGTTTATTTTGTTGACCTTTTTTTGTTCTGTTAAAATACAGGTCTGTTAATGAAGTCATCTGCCATGGAATTCCAGATGCCAGGTGTGAATTATCTTAACTTGTATATCTACGTACTTTGCCTTGCTTATACCCAATCCGATTTTCACAAAGGGAATTTACTACAAAGATTCCATCAGATGTCGAAATCTGGTAAATTTTGTACATCAAAACCTTTTTGCTTTGAAGTAATGTAGATTATCTAAGGTCATTATGTTTGAGAAATCCATAATTTTTTATTTTTGATAGTGGTAGACTAAGCTTGAACTTCTGCATATACTAGAATATGAAGAACCTTTAGGTATAAAACTAAAGTTGTAAAGGAATCCTTTGTTGAATCTATTTAATTGTGCTTATTGAATACTAGTTGGATTGGAAAGGGATGGGTGGTCAAGGAGATTGGTAGATTAGGTGTAGTACTTTTTGAATATGTGGGACATAAATAAATTTATACGATCATGATAGAGGGTAAGAGATGAACGCCTTCTCTGAGGGACAAAATTTAGTTGTGTTGAAAGTAACAATTAGATTTTTAGGTTTATGGTATTGGGCACAATGGAGTCGCCATCAATTCTGGGACATCAATTCACAACCTTGTTATTAGCCATCAGTTGGCGTATTAGCACTTCTCCTTGCCAAGTTTGTTAATTTCTGTATTCCTTGTACTTTTATATAAATAATCTTATTGTTACAATCATGCTTGAATTGTGATTTTGTACAATTTGTAAACTTGCACACACTCCAATAGGACATGATGGTGAACTTAAATGATGCATTATGCATCACTTGGTCTAAGTCACTAACTTTTATAGGCCCTTCTTTTTATATTGAGATGGATGATTTTTCCAGAGTAACCAATTGGCAAAATGGTATGCACATGTTGCTCAGTTTGCAGTGTCGATGTTGCTGAATTCAAATGACAAGCTCTTTCAGATTTGTTCTTGTGTACCTGTTAATGGGAGATCATGACCACAAGGAAGCTTTAGATGTGATTCATGACAATAGCCATGATAGTGCAATGCAAGGAGTAGGTTTGCACATGTGTTCATAGTACCAAGATGAGCTGAATATAGCATGCACGGCGAGTAATCTTGAAGCTGCATGCAATATGGGTTGTTCTGATATGAATTGCTGGAAGCAAGATTTATTGTCTCACCCTTACCGATACCATGTTGGTATAGTGTCAGTATGCTCAAAATGAGATTAGTTTGGCATACCGAGACTTGGTATGCCCCTGTATCGAGTCTCGGTTCAATATTGGTACAGTAGGTATGCACCGGTATGGCGGACCTTGACCAAAAGTGTAGTTTAGTCTTTGAAAGAAGCCTAACTGGCAATTTTGATGGCAAAATCAACCTCTGATCTGGTCAATGATGTAGGACTAAAGTGGACTGTCATTAAGTTAAATTGCTAGAGAAGCTGGCTAATTGATCAGAACTAGAGCAGGGGTTTGTAGGTCATGTTAGGAGCATGCTGATTCTCTAAGAGCATGCATTTTGGATGAAAGGCTAGATCATGACGGGTGCATAGGTGGTAGATGTAACTAGGTCTTTGTCAAGGTTTTAGACTAGTCAGATGATTGTGGAAAAAGGTGCAAGAAACCGATGATGCATGTGAAGCTGGATTAATCTTCGAGGATCTAATGATAGCATGGAGATGGCTATCTTAGTAGAATGTATATGGTGTGACAATGACTTCAACTAAATAAAAATGTTCAAAACCTAACATTTTTTCTTAGCTCATCGGATTTATAATCCCCGTGGTTACTTTAGTAAGTTTTGTTTGTACGGTCTGCTTTAACACGTTTTTATGATACATCCATGGATTAGATGAATTGAATGTTGCAAGAGGCTAAAGAGTCAAGATAAACCTTAAGAGCTTGATTAGATGTCAGATTAACCAATCCAGGAGATACTTCTGCTGATAGGGGTGAAAATGGATTTAATAATACCTGTCCACATCCATTTTTGTATATGAATCTTTCTAGATAGGGATAGAAATTAGAACATGCGACTAGTTCTGTATTTGTATCCACATCTGTCAAAGAAAAATGGATACAACTACGGATAGACAACTATTCAATTCGTACCCAAGTATCCAATTCCGTTTGTAAACCTATTTAATCTTATATAGCACTCATGAACTTTTAGCAGAAATAAATGACAATACCGACGTGTTATTGACTTAATTGACTTTCTATTCAGTGATATTGTTGATTTGGTTGTCATAAAGTTCAATTATCTGACATATACATGTATTTATATCTATATTTTCTGTCCTATTTGTATCTGTGACTGTTTAAGACAAATACAAATATTAATTTTTGCATCCAATTAATATCTGTATCTATATCTGTATTTATCAAATAAAAATGGATATGGATAATGGATATACTTGTATCCAATCTATATCTGATTTGTTTGCAGGCTTATCTGCCAGGATGATTGTACCATATGGAGGAAAAAAGGGAATACAAAAGTTCAGGGGTGGGCCTATAAGCGTGTCAAGGATCAACCTGAACTGAACCAAGTAATTTCATTGAGCAAACCCAATAGTTTGTCAAAAGTTCTTTGTAAACCAACCTAATCAAGAGTTAGATTTTTGATCTGATTTGGCTAGGGGTTGGGGTCCAGGTCAAGGTAAGCTGATAATGTTTGGGTTTGTATTCAGGGTAGGATTGGGATTTGAGATAGGAAGGAGTTGAGGGTGGAGGGGTGGGGTTGATGGTGGGGTCAGAGGTAGGAGAGCAGGTGAGGTCAAATTTGGGGGAGATATGGGATCAGAGGTAGAGGCGGCGATTGCACCCAAGGCAGGAAGTGGTTAAGGATAGAGGTGGACAGGTGGCTGTAGTTGGAGGTAAAGGTGCAGTTAAGGATGAAGGTTTGGAGTTCGTTGTGGTGAGGTTAGAGATAGTGGGCAAGTTGAGGCAGAGAGAGAGAGAGAGGCACATGGAGAGGAAGAAAGCAGGGAGGAAATTGGGGGGAGAGAGATTTGAAGTGAGGAGGATTAGAGTTTGCCAACACTTGCTTAGCATCCAAGCTTAGAGAGATCAAGCAGTGGGAAGACCCTTTACCTTCTGAATTTCACCTCCTTTAACCTTCATTAGGTCTTTGATTTAATGATTTGTGTAAAGTTTGTTTAAAAATAATTACTTGTTATAATTTGTATTATATAAACCTATGTTAGTTTGGGCCATGATCGGGTAAAGTCAGCCTATGCCCAAAGCCCAATCTAATTATTGTGTCGAGTAATCAGGCTAACTTATGGATGAAAAGACTAACTGAACATGACTTAATTGGGTCATATATGGGTTAGATTCAACTCACTGATAGGCCTAATGCCTAGAGGTCGTTGCTCTTCAAACCTGAGTTTTCAGGGATTATGAAATCCATCAAGAAAGGTGGTGTCCCTGGTAATACTTTTGTGATCCTTCAATTCAGGGTACCTTTTATTTTTCCACTCCACATATTGCTAGTCGGTTACACTGAATTGCAATACGATTTACTATAGATTGGACAAAATGAGCTATTTCTTATTGGGTGGATACCTGTTGGTGATTTGGATTTCTGATGGTTGTAGGGTGGCCATGTCTTGCTGAAATCCTGGATGTTGGGGGTGTTAAGTCGGGTAACTTTTCTAGATAGAATGGCATTTTGAATTTGAAAAGAGAGTGGAGGGTATAGTTGCTGGATATTAATAAGTGCTGGGGCATTGTGGTTATAGATAGAAAAATATCTTGAAGTATCTTTTCTATGTGAGTTGACATACATAACTGAACAATGTGTAAACCTGAAGCCTTATAACATATATTTTACACTTTTAATCGATAAATAAATGGATCAGGTTTTAACAAAGCAAAAGTTTAATGGAAAATTATTATTGAATTAGAAGTTGACACCATCCGTATCTAATCAAAGCGAAGTATAGAACTTTCTTAATGTTTGTACGAGAAATGTTCTTTTGATCGTACTCTTAGCGGTATGAATCTGTAGCTGAACTAAGCAAACCAACGAACTTGGTAACATTGCTTCCACTTCATCCTTTTGCTTTATCTCTTTGCACCCTCTCAATTTTTTTAGGAGATATCACATGGATAAATTTGCCAAATATGAGGAAAGTTGTGGAGACCCTTATTGAAGTAACGCATTTGAATACATGTTGATGTTTGGTGCAACAAACATTCTAGGGAGGCAAACATACCAGCTGATTGGTTAGCTAACAGTTATCATACATCTAGCATATCTTCCAACTGCACCTCCGGGTTAACCTTGTGAACTCCATCTCACTATAACTGATGCTGATGGTTTTATTCTTTTAAGGGCCTAGGCCCTTTTTTATTACCGAGAAAAGATCTTCTTAAGAGCACAGAACTTGATCTCACAATATGTTATGTTGCTCTAATTGAGATGCTAAGAAGGCCAGTGTTAGGGTAAATTGGTTTAAGTTGTACACAAATTTCTTTTTCATTCATCAATAGCTGCGGTTGGTGCACAGATATCAATAGAGGGAAGAAAGTTCTTTAAAAGGATCATTATTTTGAATAGTATTTCTGATGCATCTTTCTAGGTGTTGTATGAATTTGTGACCCTGTTGGATTTTCTTTTAGGTAGGCTTGGCACCATGTTGACATTTTGGCTTCAAAATCTGTTGGACATTACAACCTTGAAGCCTTATACACATATAAGAATGATGATTAGATGTTCATATTATGAACATCAAGATTTAGGATATATAGTAGGATAAGGTTTGCCAAACCGCTATTGGAGGACGTATCGGCCGATTGTGGGTTCACCACGTTATGGGTCCGTACTGTGCCATACTGATACAAGGAGAGCCAAAAGGGAGGAGAGGAAGGAGAGAGAGGGAGGGAAAGGGAGGGGGGAAAAGAGGGAGAGGGAGGGGGAGAGAGAGGCCAATAGAGAGAGGGTTGGAAAGCCCTCATAATTGGGTATGGGGGGCTTGAATGAGAGAGGGCTCGGAACCCTGTCCCTAACCCCGTAAGAGAGAGAGAGAGAGAGAGAGAGAGAGAGAGAGAGAGAGAGGGGAGGGGGGATGCATATTGATGATGCTAGCAAGGGGAGGGCATGCAGCATTGAGGGTCGCGAGCATGGGGGGAGGCGAGGGTTGCGAACGCAGCGGGGAGGTGAGGCCGTGAATTGAACACTAGGCCAATGAGCGAGGGTGACTTTTATACCGAATCGAATGGATATGTCGAACCGTCCCGGTAGCTGAACCAGCCGGTTCGACATGATTTGGCAAACCATGTAGTAGGATATCTTTTACTCTTCTACTTCTTTGCATTCTCTTTTTATGTTTTACATTTTACATGTTTTCCTTCAAATTTTCTTTCAAGAAGGAAATTTTATGAAGCTTATGCCTTATCTTATGCCTTATGGATGAAACTTATGTTTCTCCTTATTGGGACTCTGAAATCTGAATGCCTTGCTTTTTCATCTGCCATTTGAAAGTTTGGTGGGAACAATAACCTCCAAGAGTCTCGTAGTTCAAGATACTAGAGATTAAGTTCAGGGCTTTTCGTTGTGGTTTTTCTTTTAATGCCATGTTTATCTACTTGTGTAAGAAAAGTTGCACATTTTTTATAATATGCAGGGTGAAGCACAATTTCTATGCAGTTGGAAATTCTGATGAAGTACAAGTGCTTAAATTAATAGTGTTTTTATGCACGAAATATAGGCTAACTTCTTATGCATAAGGTTGTTTAGGTTAGTTTGTGATTGCTCTCTACATACCGATATTGTTGCACTATGTTCATGCTAGAGAAATTAATGGATGTATATACAAAAAGTTAGCTTATTTGTGCCATAGCTGTTGGCTAGTAAGTATTATCCAATCCAATTGATTAATGTTATATCTTTTTTTTATGCAGGAGACTTGAAGACGGTGACATTGTCAATGTTGATGTGACTGTATATTATAAAGGCGTCCATGGTGAGATACCACTACTGGTTACTAGTAGCTTGTTGAAACGATTTTCCTTTACATAACTCCATAGTATTGGATGAATCTGTAGGTGATCTTAATGAAACATATTTTGTCGGGAATGTGGATGAAGCTTCTCAACAGCTTGTCCGTTGTACATATGAGTGCTTAGAGAAAGCTATTTCAATAGGTAGTTCCTGTTAAATACATGTTTTTATGTTCTGCATTATGTGGAATCATTTACTTATTAAACATTTGATGATTTTTCTTCCAAGTTAGATTTTGTCATGAATCATGGACAGATTATAATTTCTAAAGAGTTAATTTCCCTTCATTGAGATCAATTCTTGTAAGTAAACTTATTCAGCATTATTAATTTTGCTAACTTCAGTTAACTGCCTCTTTGGTTCTTCACAAGCTCTTCTCCTTGATGCATAGGTTTATTCTGCATAAATTAATCACTGAAATAAGATAAGTGTGCCAAAGAAGAACATAGTGGTACAAATTAGCAATTGCATGGTAAAAATTAACTTCTAAAAAAGTCCTCCACTTGTAGAACACAACCAAACACCTTCCTCCTTTCAACCTCAGTTCTAGATTTCAAAATCATGGACACCCTTGCATCCTTTTGCCAACAATTTTGATTCTTTGTTTCCTTCTTGCTCTTATATTTCAACTCATAGACAATACCCACCACGAACTCCCTTCTCACAACCCCATCAGCACCCCTATACTTCCCAATGGGACAAATACCATCTTCACTCATCTCCCTCATCTGAACAGTGCACTCCATTTGAATGTCTGCAGTTGTATAGAAATCTGCCGTCGGGTTCGAGAGAAGGCCATGAAGAGGGGAGGGGATTTCATCAGCTAGGATGAGGGATTTTGGGAAGGTGGATAGATGGAAGAGAGAGAGGTGACGGTGGAAGAGCTAAGGATGATCAGTGCTGGAGGATTCCTAGAATGGATGATCTGTTCTGGAATGGAAAACCAGTTGCCAGAATGGCCAATTGTATCACGGGAAAGGCTAATTAGGCTAGAGCTTTGATGAGGCAAGGAAGAGGATATGGAGAGATGTAAGCTAGAGCTGATACTGGGAGTGGGATGAGAAGACTTGGTTTTTGGGAGGATTTGTGTTACCTTAATGCAGCTTGATTATTTTGATTGCACCACTCAAGCTGTGATAGCTTGTCCTCCGCAAGTTGCTACATCTCATCGTGTTTGGCAATTAAAGTTTCTGCATCTCAATCGGGCGCATCTCTCTAAATAGTCTCAAGTAGTTCCGTTGCTGCAACCAGGGTTGTAGAGGACCAAGCAACCAAACAAACTCCTATGTTATTAATTGACTTTTTGTTCTCTAAAAGATATCCTGGTTGAATTGGTAGTCCTAATTTAAGTGTTGAGTCTTTTGAGATGGTTGGGTGCTATTTGTTAGAAGTCCATTTTAGAAATCTTTGTCACCAGGATTTTTGTTTCCATTTTCAGATTTCTCTGTTCTTTAATCAAATCAACAAATTTTAATGTTACAAGTAAAGAAGGTCCAAGAAAAGAAGATGCATGTACTAGAATGTAGAATGTTGGGTTGGACTTAGAGGGGTAAACTAGAAAGGATAGAGTTAGCAATAAGTATATTAAATATCTAGGAGTTACATTAGTTCAAGACAAATTGATGGATTGTCGGTCAATATGGTATCAGCATATGCGGTGAAGATTTGAGAAGTTTTCCACAAGGAAATGTGCTTGAATCTATGTCAATTCTTGAAGGATATAGTATGAGGGAATATCTGAATTCTGAAGTAACATGCAAAGGAACTTGTGATTAAAGGTACGGAAAACTTGCAATAATGTCAATGGTTGATGTTAATTGGAATTATTGACAAATGAAAATTGATAACGCCAATTCCAAATAGTTGGCACAAGCCTTCATAGTTGCAGTATGTGTATGTGCCACACTTTGAATGAATGTTACAATATGTTTGGTCAAACCTATTTATTGATAATATGAGTTGATCCATTTTATTTCTGGGAACTTTGAAAATCACTCATTGGTGTATGATACTTAAATTTGAACTCTTTATTTTAGGTGGCAAGGTGTGATTATGCTTTTAGTCTTCAAACTTAAACAAGTTTTTTCTCCTCATATCGCTTATCAACATCTTGATGGTAGTGCAAATACCTCAAAAGCATGGAACATTTTTTTGATTCTCCACCTTAATGTGATGTTACAGTTTATCTCTAATAATGCAACAACCATGATCTCCCTCATGGGCTAGTATCTCTCCCAAGAGTGGGGTAGAAGTGGTCATTTGATCTTCCTCTTGTGGTTGTAGTTGCTACAATGAATATTTCAAAACTGCCAGAATAGGATGGTAGGATTGTTACCATAATATTGCAACGTGGAATCAGCACTCATACGGGTATTGGGATATCAAAACACTATGTACTGGTACATGCTAGTCATATCATAAATCAACCATCAAGGTTTTCCAAATCGGTATCAAGGCTCATATCGGACGATGACCAATTCGGTACAATAAAGGTCCGTACTGTGCCATTCCAGTTGTATGGAAATAGGGAGAGGGAGGGAAGGAGGGAGAGAGGGGGGAGGCTTATCAGTGACTCTTGGCGGCTCTTTTGGTTCTCCATCATGTTGTCCTAGCTCCACCATCGGCATACCTCCACCCACTTGCTCAACCTCAGCGACATAGCACCAATGCCCGAAAAAGAAGAGAACACCAGGAATGGGGGTTTGAGGGCTACACCCTAACTGTAGCTCATCATGGGCTGGGCTTGGATACAAAAAATGTCAAATTTTAAATAGGCCAGGACCAAAGCCCAACTAAAAATAAGTAGAGTTTAGGCCTGAGGCCCGGCCCATGATTAGCTCTAACCCTAACCCTGATCCTAACATAGAGAGAGAGGAGGGGCATACCAGTGACGGTCTCAAAGAGGGGGAGCAAGCAGCATCCATTGATATGTGAACAAGAGCCCTTGAAGGTTCTTGAACCATAGAACCAAGGAGGGGGGCAGGATTTTATAACTGAACCGGCCCATCCTGTTGAATCGTTCTGATTTAGCGTTGGTTCAGTTTCATATGGGCCTAACCACCCGATTTGGGTCTGTTCGATGACCATTGCTGACCATTTTTCTTTTTTTTGAAAAAGTAAGTTTTGATATGTATTATTGATATCGGAACCATATTGTTATCATACCATTCTAATAAAAAAAATGGTACAAGCTCGGTACCAATATTTAAAACCTTAACATCAACTATGCAATTGACTTAGAGTACAAACACCTTTGAAATCATCTGTGTTGCAAATCGAGATGTTATTGTGATCCAATCTTGTGCTTGCTCGTTGTGGGTGGGGTAGTGGATGTGAACCTTGCTGGTGAAGCAGTCTCAATGTGGTCATTAAGGTAGTTGCAGTGTAAATGATGCTTGAGTTAGGGTTGACTAGGTTTTGCTTGTTGTGTCTACATAATCTGGTTGCTTGTTTTGCTAATGGCATTGAGACTAAAGTTGACACTGCAGATTGGCAATAATCACATGGAACACAAGTTACCACTACAAAACTAGAAATCATTGATGGGGTGCTTGGTGCCGCATATCTACGGGTCAGTTAAGGCGGTCATTGGGAGGGGTTTCACTTGCCCGAAATGCAACAAGAGAAATAGAGGGGGAAAGGGGCATTAATGATGGATGAAATTGGGGAGGGTAATAGCAGTCAAGTTGGAAGAGGGAGTGGGAGCTTTTGTGTGCAAGATTTTGAGGGATGTTTGGTTAGGTAAATGTGTCATCTTTACTTTTGCTAGAGGCATAACCAGAGTGATTGGATTTATATATATCTATATCTATCTATCCATCTATCTAGCTATATGAACTTTGGAAGTGGTTAGTGGTTTGTGTGGAATCAAGAAAAGGTGAGGGATTTATTTGTAACATTGAGGTTTTATATGGTGTAAAATGAAAATATCTTAAAATGGAGTACTAAAACTCTTTACCAACATCTCTAGGTTACAATAGTTTGTTGCGATAGGTAGGGAGAATAACGAAATAAGAAGAAAAATAAGAAAAGAACAAGAGCACACAATATTTATTTGGTTCGATCTATTGACTTACGCACATGGGCAGCAACGTTGCAAAAGTGTCACTAAAGAAATTGGAGATCACATAGTACAAAATTTCCACAAAAACCCTAGCTCCCAATACATCCGATCTCTAGAACACTCAATTGCTCTCTTCTCTTAGGGTTACAAGAGAGTTATATAATAAAGTCCATTTAGACTAGAATTGGTATCCTACAATAATCAAGTTAGCCCGGCCTGCAGGAGTTCTGCCCCCGCACCCTTGGCTAACTATTTGTGTGACCCAAACAAAACGTGTGTGGCAGCATGGGACCATTTTGGCTCTCTAGGGCTTGTAAACTCAAGACATACTCACCGTAATTTTTTCACCACGTTTGAAAACGAGTCTAAGTTATTATTATATTTTATTTGTCATCTTGTTGATGACAGTCATATTACATCTTCTATACTAATGTTAAATTTTGTGACATAGATCATCTGCTTGTTTATATTGTTGGTACCTTTAATTTTGAGATAAACTGATTCAGTTACTATCTCTCTCTTGGATCAGTTAAACCTGGGGTTCGATTTCGTGAGGTTGGGGAAGTCATTAATCGGCATACATCGATGTCAGGGTTCTCTGTGGTAAGGATGATGTATCGTATATGATGATCTAAGTGATTCTTAATGTTTTGTAGATTACTGTTTCACTACTTATTTGCATAAAATACTTATTTTAAATGCAGGTGAAATCATATTGCGGACATGGTATTGGAGAGCTGTTCCACTGTGCCCCAAATATTCCGCATTATGGAAGTATCCTGGTTGCTATTAGTTTTTCAAATGAAATCTTGCTCTCTACTTTTCAATTGTTCTGACATGTCAAGAAAATATAGCATTGTTGGATGCAACTTCCATGTGTGTAAATTGTAATAAAAGAACTGCTATAACTATTCTTCAGTCATAATAAACATTCCTGACAATCTGGGCTGCTCTTTCCTTAACACATCATAGGAAATAAAGCTGTTGGTGTCATGAAAGCTGGGCAGACATTTACTATTGAGCCAATGATAAATGCAGGTAATCATCTGAGATAGACAAGCATATCTGTATTTAAACATCTTAAAGGGCTGCTTTTCTGCAGGAGTTTGGCGTGACCGATTATGGCCAGATGGATGGACTGCAGTTACTGCAGATGGTAAACGAAGTGCTCAGTTCGAGCACACTCTTTTGGTTAGTAAACCTATTCACCTATATTTATTAGTTTTCTCATATGATATCTTGTTTTAAAAAACTATTTAACAGATTTGTTGTACTGATGTTCTCTGCTTTACATGTTGAATTTGTACATTTCCTTCAAAAATATATATGTTGAATTTGTATGGTGTCTAGTTACCAGAGATAATTGAAACTACGTTCGGTAAATGCAGCATGTTGTCAATTAAACTAGTAGACTGAATTTTCTAGGCTAGTTTAAACTCAGTCGTCCTTTCTGTTGAACCACAAATATGCTTAGCATATGCCCAAATAAGTATGTCAAAAGTTTCTTTCTTCAAAAGGTCGTCTCTACAGATGATATCCATGTAATCCTTTGGCTCAAGAGTATTTTAATTCTCAACCACTTCAATAAAAATGCTTACGTTATATAGCTGCTGTGACATTTATACCACTTAGGTTTAACTACATTTTGTGCCTGTGTTTATTTGTATCACTTGATACTAGAACATTCCAATAAGTAGGGGTTATTTGAGATTTGTCTTCTGTGTTCTGAGCAACAAATTTCTTCTTCAGGTTACAGAGACGGGGGTTGAGGTTCTAACAGCACGATTGCCTTCATCTCCAAATGTCTTTCCTTGGTTGAACCCTTAATCACGCATGCAGTAACCAGCTGCTTTTCAACTACAAAGCCATCAGCGGACGCAGCGGTGACATCTAATTCTGTCAGAATTTGTTTTGATCCTGTTCACATTTGTAACAGATCAGCGATCAGCTTTTCCAGCCATTTGTTTTGTTGTACCATATGATTGAGCCCAGATTGCTGCTTTTTTTGATAGGGAATCATCTGTCATTTCCATCAGGCCTTGTATGCCGGCAATTTTTATTGCATCAGTATACATCCATATTAAAGTTTTTTAATGGTGAAAAACTGGGGTATTCATTGGTCGTTAACTTTTTGTGAATGCTCAGAGGGGGGATTCGTTGGTCTGCCAGCGTGGAGTATAATGTAATGACAGACTCGGAGCTGACTGTTCTGTAGTTGCTGGACAGTGTTGTGGCCTTTCACTTGCTTACACCAAACTGCTGTTCACGCTGTGCGGCTGGTTTCACATTCCTGGAAGAAAAGTTGGTAAGACTGTACAGCGATTTATGGCAGCAGGAAGGCAAGGCCTATTCCATCATCTAGATACATATGTTAGAGGTAAGATGTAAATTACGCGCTTGTTCATGGATCACAAAGATCTGCGACGGTAGGGTTTTTTTGGGGCAGTGCAAAAAGTTAGATCAGACTTGCTCCGGAGCTTTGGAGGAACTTTTTTTATTCTATTTTTTTTTTTTTCTTTTTGCGCGTCATTGGAGACTAGCCTATCTGCCTGTAGGATTTCACGCTTGTTCATGGCAAATTTCTCCAACGAATGTATCAATGGCGGAGTTTGCCACAGGAATCTAGATAGAGAAAAGTGAATTATATTTGCTTCATCTCTCAATGGCATATGAAGCATGTTTAATTTCACTAACAAAAAACTAACCCGAAAATATATAATCTCTTATATATATGTCCTGGGAAAAGTAATCAGAAATATAAACTTCAACAATATTAAACATGTTGTCTTTAAAAGCCGCTAAAACCAACTAATGAGGAATATGACATGTTTTCATCAGCTGATGTAGGCCTTCTCCCGACCAACTCGGTAGATTCTCCACTAGCCTTTTGACGGGCGCCCCCATCCAAGCCAGACATCTCACATAATTGCAACCTCCTACTTCTGGCCTCCTCTGCAGCACCTTCCCAGCATGTTTCGGAAAGGACTTCAAGAGCTCTTTCCAATTTGTCCTCTGCCACGAGATTCCCATTTTGCAGCAAAACGAGATAAACCTGATCAGCAGCAGCTTTCCGTATCTGAAGTACAAACCAAATGATGTGTTAATATAATTTGTGCCAAACAGATATGAGGAAAATTAGTTCCCCGCATAGAAAATGCAACAGCATATAACTTAATGCCTCACGAATCATTTTAATAAATGAAATCAGCTTGACCAACGATAGCCAATAGGGTAGACATAAAGGACAAAAGTATTTTGTTGAAATTTTAGTAGTCACATACTACGAAGCCTGGAAAAAGAAAAGGATGTGCGGTGTTACCTTGGGGTATCTGTGGCCAAGAAAAGAAAGAAGCTGAGAAAATGCACGGGAGTTGATTGGTTCCGTAAGTGAAGCAACAAACCCAAGAATCGAGAGGCCGGTGCACAACTTAGTGAAATCCCTTGATCCTTTCAACTCAACATCCAAAGCTTCCAAAACCCCCAAGCAGAAGAGCTGAGTATGGTCCTGTTAGCCGTGATCAAATATAACAAAGCCGCCAGAAATCTAGGTATGCTTATGCAGATTACAAGGAAAACAATGAAGGAACCATAGAACACAACACCAAAGCAAAATACTTGACAGTGCATGACCACTATGGCTTGACCCAGTGATCATCCCTCTCTATTTAGCAACCAAACTTTCTGGATTTGTCTTGGATGGTGCATCATCAAGCATCTAAGCCTAGGTAATTAAGCGCAGGTAGACCCCCCCCCCCCCCTCCTCCTCCTCTCTCTCTCTCTCTCTCTCTAAACCTTAACAGTTCTCAAATTTCACTACTAGTTTTATTCTTTCCATATTTTCTATGTTCTTTTAACAAGTTGACTGATGTAAAAAATCTGAAGATTTACTGTACCAGATAATATGGTGGGGCAACAATATTAAAAAAAAGCTGCACCATTGTCCTAAGTGTGACCTCCAATCCCACGTATTCAAATAATGTAGATTTAATCATGAAAATTTTGAAGAAAGGAGGGCAGTTCATAACTTATAAATCTTTCCTATCTGGGTTAGCTTCATGAATCTTCATTAACCACTATATCCTAGTTTCCAAATCCTTCCACAAAAGTTCTATCAAAACCTGAAACCCAATAGGTTCAGCAGTCATTCGGCAAACTTGGGCATGTATAAACAACCATAAGGCCAGGCCCAGGCCAGGCCCGGGCAGGACTGCCACTTACACTTGATCAGGTCTTAAGCTGAGACACAATCCAGCTCGCCCATCCACCTAGTCCAACTTGGAGAACTTAAAATTCCCATAGTGTGACAATCCTAACCTCTCATTTTCCTCATCTTGTATCTTGATATAACCACAACAATTTGGATCCCTTACTCAACCCATGATCACCAATGTCTATATACTATGTATGCAGGTTCCTTCCCCCTCATTCCTCAACTCCCCCCAACCCTTCCAATTGCAACCCCTTGCCGTGAATCAAGAAGCAAGAACAAGAAGAAGAGCAGCTCATCTCTGTGCGCGCGTGCGCGCACGCGCATGCACGCAAGAGAACCTTTTAATTCCACCTCCTTAGCCACTGAGAAGGTTAAAGGAGCTTGGGGAGAAAAAGGATCATCATCCATGTAACTCAACCCATCTTCTTCCTTATATTCCACCTTGAATTAAACATAGGATTTAGCAATATATAAAAGGAAACAAACGAAAACTCTGAACTCTTGAACTACTACTTTGATGACTCTTTAGCAACCATGATTTTTGAATACTAAACTTGACTTTCTACTTAATGGCTCATTTTGCATATTCTTAACAACTCTGCTGGGAACTAGATAATGACATATAGTACATTAAACATCTGCATAGGGTAATATCTCAACATAAACAAACCTCATCGCTTTGATATAAGCACTACAGTGATGTAACCATATCATCTAGTTGGTGCCCGTGGTCTAGTTCCATATATGCTATAAATGTCCTCCACTCCTTACCTCTAACACATTTGCATTGGAACTACACCCTTGGTTCACGAATATCCTAAATTGGCATGACTTTGTACCTCGCTAATGCACTCAATTCCTTCTTGATTTTACCTCATATTCATCTTTCCAGTCTTTTATATACCATCCAAGTCCATTTTCACAATTGTCCAATGAAATGCTTATAAGTTTAGAAAGCAATCAGATCTTGTCTGAGCTCCAGAATCAAGTTATTACTCCTCTTTACCTTCATCAAACAACAGAAGCAGCAGCATCAAAAGTAACAAGATTTTATACAAGGTCTAACTGCTAAGTCAATCAGGTATCTAAAGCCAATGGTGCATGAAGATGCCCCATGGGAAAAAAGATGAGTGGTTGAACATTTCTATACCTCAGCCTAACTTTTACTAGAAGTAAAACTGTATTGATTAAGAAGCCATTTCTTCCAAATATGTAACCGTTGCCAAATATCCTTTCATCAGGACACTAGAAATGAACATTATGCCAAAATAGTCATTTATGAGAAGTTCAGAAGTTACCACCTTGATATCATTAGCTACTATATTTCCTCTCTCAGCAGTTCTTATAATTTGTTAAGATCATCTCCTTGCATGGTCAGTCATCTATATGAATTATTTGGCTTGTTCTGCAACATGGCTTGCTCGCTATGTAAAACTTAAGGGGAATTCAAGCCCTGAGCGGAGTGACCACCTTCAAACATGTCCTTTATCATGATAAACTGAAATGCCAAATGGAATCATGTATAAGAACAGCATGTCCTGTGCTATCTAGAAACCAATGACAACTACATGAAGGATATCAAAACTCAGACACAATATTATTAATTATATTATCCCTTGTTTTAATTACGTCCTCCCAATTTTATTTTTTAAATTAATGTCAATACTCATCCTTATATGAAGGCTACCAAGACCTAATATTATTAACAATATTAACTCTGGAATTGTTTTAGCCAAGACTTAAGCTACCATCAAGAAACGATACTGGGTCAAGGTGCAGCATGCTGAAACTGGCAGGTTTGGTTGGTACTGCACCTGGCCCACTGGTCCACCCATTTTGAGAAAAGGGGGGGGGGGGGGGGGGGGTGTTGAGTTGGTAGGCAGCTTGCTCTCTTTTTTCTGTAAGAAGGTACTGGCGCAACAAGAAAGAGAAAAAATTCAGCCCATCCACCCACCCACTCTGTTGCTAATTTCTTAAAGCCAACTAAATCCATGAGTATCAGTACAAGTATTGGCATCATATACCCCCATAAAAACCACTCAAGCATGTAAAAAACAAAAAAAAGTCACTCAATATTCATTTAAGATAAAAAAAGGCTAAAAATGAAAAAAATAAAATAAAAAAAGTCTCCAGGTATGGAACCAGGAAAATGAACTGTCCTGCAAGTTAGTATAATACATTCTGGTACGATACAGGTCCAATGGAAAATCAGTACCACTGTCAGTATAGGTATTTAAGTCCTTGGATTTAAGGAGCTGAATATCTATATTTTATTTAATAATGTTGAAATTTTGCAGATAGTGGTACAATGATAAATAAGGAACAACATCATCTTGTTCGTAAGCTAATAGATAAAAAAGTAAGCTAAAGTATTTATCATCAATGATGAATATATTGTTATTTTGTAATAAACTTCTCTTTCGTTTTATATCCCCATAGTTGTATTTTATTTTCATTATTTTTGGATGACCTATATACATTGAGTGAATCCAGACTAGCACTAATGTTGAGAGTTGAAAAAGCATCTTGGTCATGATGACTTGGCTCCTAACGAAATTTAAACCTTATGCAAGTTCAAAGGTGTGCATTACAGAGTTTTTGTGCTGCTTAAGTCCTTTAAACCCTTACGTTTTAATGGCATATTTTGTTTGATTCAGCTAAGGTATTGCAACTTCCAAAAATAAAGAAAGAGCTGTAATATATGATGTAATCAACTTGCAATCAATAAAAAAACAAGGATGATAATATGATAAAAGGAAGAAACAGTTACAAATGGGTACTGTAGAATATGTGCTAAACTGACATAGATAGAGTGATGGACTAACCTATAAAAATGACAAATTGCAATAAAAGGCCAAAAAAACAGCCTACAAACTACAAACTTACAAAGCATGCCCGCATATGGGTAAACATACAAAAATAGAGGGCAAAATGATGGAACAAGATTTATAAAGGCAGATATGTAGTATAATAATAATATGTGTCAGTTATAGGATTGCTCTGAATATTTGAAGGTGTAAAGGTAGGTTTTAACCATAGATATTTAGATATTCATACTTCTATTATGTTGACTATGTCGAGGAGTTAGAATTGTTTTTGAAGCTCTAAAACCTGATGAAGAAGGAAAAATATCTTCAGAAATGTCAATCTTTTATAGTTTTATATGATTAATAAGGTTATACAATAGATTTATGGAATGTTGTACCGCCTTGAATTGTCTGGTTCAAGGTGCACCAAGCCGTACTGGCGGTAGACTAGCACAATTTTGCCGCTCAGTTGAGAAATCCGGCGAAACAAAAGAGAGGGAGGAGAGAGAGAGGAAAAAAGGGAGGCGAAGGAAGCGGAAGGAAGGCAGAGAGAGGGAGAGGGAGGGGGGAGAGAGAGAGGCTGAGAGAGAAGGCTTTTGAGCCCCTTCTCCTTCGGCCACACAAAAACATCCTTCCTCTCTCCCTTCCTTCCACTCCCTCTCCCTCCCTCTCTTTTTCTCTCCTCCCTCTCCCATCCCTCACCAACTCTAATTTTCAGTATGAAATGGAACAGCACAGTACTGTACCATACCGTCGGGCAACCAGTATGTGTCCCGGTACCAGCATAACATACCTTGAGTAGACTTGTCATGTTAATATTGTTCTAAAATCATTAGACTACTAAAATATTGCTATCTTTTGAGCATACAATTTTCCAATAACATATATGTGTGAACATGTGCTCCATTAGAAAAAAGTAACTTTCGATGAGCAATATAAACTGACCTCCATATTCAAGAAGATTTTTTTGCTAAAAAGAATCTCAATTGTCTGCACCAACAAGAACGGTTGTGTTAGAAATCCAAAAAGGAACATCAAGCCATTTTGTCACAGAAACTTGGTTAAAAAGGTGGACATGATTAGGAAATCTTAGTAGGAAAATAAGCAACCTTGATGCCAGAGCACGAGTTAACAAATGATAGAAATAATTGACAAAACACAATATTTTAATATGATGAAGTGAGATAAACTGCTGTCACAAAAAGGTAGTAAGATGCAACATCCTACTAATGCCACGTGCTAGACTATCAGATATGTCTTCATCACTTATCAGCTTTAAGTCTGTAACTTGAATACTTGGTATTAAAATGAATGCATAATCTGATTAGGTTATAAAGCCATTTATTAACATGTACAATAAAGTCAATCCTGTGTAAGACACAATACAATCCATATACACACTTCGAAAATACAAAAGTATACAAACTCTCGAAAGGATTAAAAGAGTATTAAAATAGCTCACAACTTTATTACACTCTTTCAAACTCTATCCAACCCCCCCCCCCCCCCCCCCCCAACCAAAAAAAAAAAAGAAGCATTGATCAAGTGAAGTTAAATTTTAAACCATGATTACGACAATCTTATCATAGGTTGAAATCAAAAGCTCTAGATGTAATTGGAGGACCACCTAACTCTAAAGCAGGAGAGATGGCCAATGTGGTATAAAGAACAAATTTTGAGTGCAGAAAGTGTTTAAAGATGCAAAACGACAAAGTGGCATAGAAGAACTGTAAGGAATTGGGAACTATCCTAAAGGAGAAAAATTATGGATAAATAGATAAGAAATCTAAGTCGGTGATGTCCATAACAAGAAGATAGAAACCTCATAAAATAAGACAAAAAATACATGAGATGGACTTTGTTCCTCTCAAGTCCAATATCAATTATCGAGCCCCTAGACCAAAGATCCACAGTGATCATGATCTATACTACTAAAAATGACTAAAAACCTCTCTAACCTATGCATCAAGTAGACACAAAAATGGACGATTAAAGTGATAATGACACCATGTTTTGCTTGACCAAAGCATTAAAATCTATTGATTTTCAATCTATATATATTTTAACATGTGTTGATCATGATCAATGAGGTGAATTTTTAGTTTAACTGCTTTATCTTGTGTTTTGGCACATTAGCACAATGGAAATTATCCATTTTTTCTAGTTGATGCATAGGTTTAGACTTTATAGATCACTAAAACATGCGATTTTTCCATTTGTAGGCATTTTCAGTAATATAAATCATGATCAATGGTGTGGATTTTCAAATTGAGTGGCTGGTTATTGATTTTGGTCCTGTGGAGTAAATACCCTCTCAAGCTATGCAAGAAGCAGCCTCAGGAAAATGGTTAATTCAAAACACCAAGAGCTAGAACATCCTCTAATAGGGTAGAACTATAGGTTCTGGAAGCAAAATTGCAAACAAGCAACATAGTATAACAATTATTACCCTTGAACAAAGAAACAAAAGATCTGAAAGGGTAAAGAATTGGACATGTAGCAAACCAAAAGTAAGAAAGGTTATGCAAAAGTTGAAAGAATTTTCTGCATACTAGTCCCTCAAGTCTACCTTATTCGCATATTAATCCCTTGATTCTTTAAATTTTCATGTTATTCCGTAAAATTATATAACTTATTGCATATAGCTCCGTACAGACTAGTTAACCACAATTACAGCATATATTCATGGAATATTCCCAAGTAGGCATTCAGTTTGTAATGGTCCAAAATATTTTAGAGTATTTTACCCTTAGATTTTTTTAGGGCTTTTATATATAAATCAATGAAAATTTCTTAATTTGCTTCAAATTTGCATTAGGCCATCCAGGCATTTAAGACATTGCATATTCATCCCTTGAATTAACTATGGTTTTGTAATGAAAATTCTTATTTCTCTCTCAAGTAAACCCATCCATCTCTTAATTTGAAACTTTATAGTTTAAATTGATTGGAAAAATTTTCAGTTTTGGATACCTTAAGCACCAATCAAATATTGCATCTTTTCCTATTTCATAAAATGTATATGAGTAAAGATTTATAGTAAATTGATTGGAAAAAAATTCAGTTGTGGATACTTTGAACACCAATCAAATATTGCATATCATCCTGTTTCATAAAATCTGTATAAGACTACTGAAGTAACTACTTGTGTTCTCTAGAAGGATAAAGGACAAGAAGGGGTGGGAGGAGATGGATCGAATGAGAGAGGAACCCCTAACGTGCAAGCACTACTGAGGATAAAAGCTTAATCTCATCTGCGCTTAACCTAAAATATAGACGAGGGCATGTAGATCAGCTTACCATTTGGATAGAGGTAGGGCAACCAGAAGGAATATTATGTCTAACAGATGAAATTTTTATAGGGATTAATATGCATATTGAAAAAATTGATGGATTAATATGCAAATAAGAAAGATTTTAGTGACTTTCCTATAAAAATTTTTTCAAACCCCTTCAGGTATGAAAGGTTCAAGATTCCTTCAAAGTCCATCATCCAATGAACAAAAACCTTAATTGTCTAATTGAAATTCAAGGAGTTTTTGACAACAAGCTAGCAGCCAACAAGTATGGGGATCCCATTTTCGTTCAACCGTTGCTAAAGGACACACATAGAGAGAAGATAAGAATGATTCCATCCAATGCTAGCAGTTGAATATGCGTGAGCAAATCACATGAGGAGGCTCTCTAAACTCTAAACCTTTTGCTAAGGCCTTAATTGTTCCCTCCTATGTCAAGAAACTTGAGTGAATGAACTAATTCACCAAGGCACAAGCAACAAACTAATACAGTAAATCAGAGATCTACATCCTAAAGATAGGAAAACATACATGAGGCACATACAATCGATGTACATCTGAAAGTTCATAAACGATGTAACAAACACATGAGCACTACATCAGTGAAGGACAATAGTTTATGCAACAAGCATCTGAGTCAGCAACCAGAATTAAGTGTAGTATCACTAAGCAAGGTTCAGGGTACCTAACTTTGAATGCACTTTGTTATATTAATTCAATATATTCGCTGCATATTGTAAATCTTAAGTATTAATTCCAACATTGCATTCTTACATTATAAAACAATCTGACCATATTGTACGATTCTGATTTGGTCACTCAAACAGAAGCAAACTTTGCACATTAAAAGACTGAAATAGTAAAGAAAGAGACAAAAAACTAGATAGCCCAAGCGTCTTGGCAACATGATATCGGACAAGGCCCACATATCTAGGTACCTTCAATGTCGGTGTGATAACTCTCTCACATTTCTGATATTTTTGGAGAACCCAAAGAAGATCAGTACTTAATACATACTCCCTGGTTTTTTTCACATCATTTGTGTCAGTATCAGCTTCAGAAGCTTGAAGATACTCTAGCAAAGCTGTTACTGATGCCTTCCGCAATGACTCCTGCAACCCACCCATAGAAATCACAAGCCCAGAAAGCACAGATCTGCTATAGCAGCTGATCCCAAGGAGCTGCACTAAATGTGGAAAAGACACGGAGGGCACCTGGTCAAGTGAAAGATAAGAATGTATTAGAATATCTCTAGTAATTTTGATCTTTCTGGAAAGAATGCAAACAGCACTATCTACACTGAAAATTGAAGGCATAATCTAATGCACTTGTACAAAGCGCGCATTGTACAAATAAGATTTGAAGATATTATACTATTCAACTCAGAGTATATCTTATCATATTAGCATAACTATTTTTTTTAATAGGTGATCTCTTAATTGTAAGTTCTTGTAGAAAAGAAACCAGGTTACAGTGATAAACACTCAAAATTTGACAAAATAAAAACTTCAGAAGCTTAACCTATGGTTCTTTTCTATTATCACTTGGAGAACCATTACGTTTTTGCATTAAATCCAACAAATGCATGAGTTCATGAATTCCAGTAGATTAAAAGAAAGCAGCTGAATGACAGGAGAGTGATGAATCAATAACTAAATTACAAAGCTGCTTACTTCAGAATCATGTTGCTAAAATTATTTCAACCAAAACCAAACACTGAAGCTCTAGTGAATGTGCTAGGAAAATAATTAGTTTGACAGAATACCACAGGCAGGATGAAGGCATAAAACTGTGCAAGCAAGAAAAGAGGGGGTCATAGATCAGAAATTGGCAGGTCTGATGTGGTCCAACAAAGCTAAAGAATGATACTTTAAGCTATGAAGTTGCTGGCTCTATTTCAATTATGAAAAAATGGGAAAAAATATTCAAGAAGTATACATATTTACATAGTTTATTAAGTGTCAACTAGAGATCCGCATAACCTCACTTTCTGTATAATTTAGGCTAGTCTGACCAGGGCATCGCCCTGTGAGACACATTACAAAAGAGAAATATAAAAGAATGGTACATGTTTGTTTGCCTACACAGTAGAGGAATAATTTCATGTAGCATTTTTTCCTACCATATGAACTACTTACATGGAAAAGAAAAATGGGAAAAAAAGAGAAAAGAGAAAACGATAACATGCTTGCCATTATATATGACGAAGTATATAATTAAAAGAGCACTCACCATACACACTCATCAAAGAAAGCATTATTAAATATACAATCAATCAAAAACTTCAGTAGTTAAATTGACATAATGAAACCTAATTATAGAGAAACGATTTTTCCAAAATTATGACTCCCCCAAAAAAATTTGCAAGTTAAATGCAATTACACCATACTATAATATTCAAAAAATCAAATCTGAACTTAGAAAATCAATTCTTAAAAAAATCTTTCTAAAAGCAGACAGTTATCGTATGACAGAAATATGCAAAAATTTGCAATTTGAATTATAGGTATGTGGATAATGCAGCAAGCAACTTTTCATTCATCCAAGTAAGCCAAATGTGTATGAGAAACTGCTACCACATTTTAGGCCATCTTGCATCTAGTTATTGATTAAAAATAACCACTGTAATCTAGTCCTCTATAAGAAAACAAGAATGACCAGCTCATTACTAATTTAAATGTGAAAGTATTGCTAGTAATAACTACACCACTAATAAAAACTTATTTTGTTGAGAAAACAAATCAACTAGCAGAAGCATATGAAGTTTAATATAGTAGTTACAATGTCATAATTAGTTACAGGAAAACAAAAGATCTAATGTAACAACTGCAATGTTAAAATAAGGGGCAAGTGTGAGAACGAAGTGAATCATTAAAAGTTATCATAATCAGCAATCATCAACTACAACTTACTCCCCACTTAAGATCTGCATCCCTGGGAATAATAATTTCCAGTGCTTCTCTATGAGGTATGTATGAAACAAAGTAATTTTGGTTGTATAGAATCCTTTGTAGAGTCTTGGCAGCTATATCTCTTATTTTATCTATTTTTTCAACAGCTTGCTTTGCAATTCCTCCAAGTAAATCAGTAGCAACTTTTGCATCAAATAATGGGTGTGCAGTATCTCTAATCAGATCATAATCATGCATCTTTGGTGGATGCTCAAAACCTAGTGCCTTCATGGAGCCAACAGAATCTCTCTTGCAAAGTATATACGTGCATCTTTCGAGGGCAGCCATTGCAGCTTCCCGCACCCAAGAACCTACATCACCTCTGTTGTCTACAGCATAGTCATCAAGTGCTTTGAACAATGTCTGCATCACTTCATTCTTGATTAGCAAATAAAGAGAAAGGTCTTCTTCAAACTTAAGATCAGAAGAAAAACTAGTCAATGTTTCACAAACTGAAACTATTCCCCTGACAGCATTTACACGAGCTTCAGCATCAGGATCATCAGGCCTATCCTGTACATAAAGGATGTTACAATGCCAACCACATCAATCAAAAAATTACGCCAAGCCTAAGTCAAATGGATTGATTCAACATATAAATCTACTACCTCAATTGTACAAGAGCTACAGAGTTTCGTTATTACAGCTTTCCATCTCACAGCCAAGAATCCATAAGGTAAGATACCAAGAGCCAATGCTGCACCTCTTCTTGCAGCCACATTTGGGTCATCTAAGAGTTTCAGGTACTTTAAGGTAACCTCATTGGCAACAATATCACCCAAAGCAACAAGATATGCTGGAACAAAATGCTTTAATGCATCAACAGCAGCACACTGCATAGAGAAATTAATCAATAGAAATTCAGATCAGCATGCAATCCAACTAAAGGACTTTAAGTTCCATAAATTATAAGAGATGATGAATCAAAAGCACATAAATGAAATATGTCAGTAATCATAAATTCCACAAGTGAACTAGTGTTAGTAACTGCTAGTTAGATGCAAAGTAGGGCGAGTTTATACCTGTATCTGAGCATTAGGATGCTTTAGATTCTCATTTAGGGTATCAAGCAAACTCCTTTTTGTCTTCTCAGGTAGGGATACTTCAGAAAGAGATAAACATTCAATGAATCTGGAAACAGCAAAACGCATGATTTCGCCTCCCTTTCCCCGATAAAGGCGCGCCTTTTCAATAGCAGGAACAATTCCTGACAAAGTTTTTTGTTTGTCTGTACATGAAAAACTAACTTATCACTGGAATGCAACAGCAACTAGAAAAGATGATCCTGTAAAGAACAAAAGTTCTTTGTCTGCATATCTATTCAATTTGACTTGTCTGTACATTATTAACTTATTACTAGAATACAACAGAATTTAGAAGAGATTATGATTCAAACAGTTCGTGTGAACATTGATTTTCTTTAGAGAAACAAAAATGAAACGGGAAAAAAAATAAATCAAGTAATAAGAACATTAACAAAAGTCTTCATAAGTTCGTATAATAAGTCCAAACCAGTAAAAATAATAACAGAACTAAAATTGCATTTTTCACATCCTTCTGCAATCAGGTACTCATTACGAAGAACATAGACTGTAATTCTGCCAGAGCGAAAAAAACAGAAGTAGAAAACCTAGAAAGATACATTGATAGACATGTAGATATGCATGCAGCCTCAGCAAAAAAAATGGCACAAGCTCAAGCAGTACATGAAAGCTAAGTACATAACATTTTAAAAAGATACATGAGATTATACGTGAACAGCTTGAAATACATGCATACATTGGGACAATTAGCAAACAATGTTGCTGATAAGATAGGTAATTTTGATATTCTAGTCCTCAGGAAGATGTCTATGCAACTTCTGACCTGCAAATCATAACACTTTCCACAACAAAATGTAAAAAGGCCATGAAGGGAATAAATGCTAAAAGAGAGTTAAATATTTTTAAAAATCACGCTTATTTCATTTTCTCCTTATGTGTGAAGTCTTGTACAAACGAGTTGACATAACATGATCTCTCAGCCATATGGCATCTAATCTATGCTATTGATTTTGAGAATCACCTCACGTACGGTAACATCCCTGCCAATTAATACCAAATAATTGTAATTGCCCAATTTAGCAAAACTTTATGAACAATTATTTCTGGTATAGTATTGATTAATGAGAAGGAAATAAGCAAGAAGGCTACAATTACAAAGAGTTGGAACTGGACATATATGCACACATGTATGTATACATGCATATTTACTGAGAACTAGGATAGGTGGAAGCCAGGCAAGAATCGGAGTGAGGGAGGAATTGAACCCAAGTCTCTTGTACAAGATCCGCAATCTTGCAACGGGCACCTTATCAGTTCGGTACGGTACGGTACTATGAGATCTTGGAACTGGGCCCGGTCCATTTGACCGGCCCAACCCAAGCTTTTGGCCTCACGTGCGACGCACGTGAGGGCGCGGGATGAAGGGAGAAATTCATCCCGAAAAAGCCGGGATTGCCTGATTTTTTAGGGCTTCTTCCTCCTCCCTTGAAGCCATCCGAAGCAAAGCCGCCAAGCCCAAGTCCCCTTCTGGTTGGGGGTCCTTCTTCCTTGGGCTACCGATCGAGAGAGAGAGAGAGAGAGAGCCGAGAAGCCACAGCACGGGCGACCCTTTTCTTCCATTGCCGCCGGAAAGAAGCTGCCGGATCTTCGCCGGGGCTGAGGTAAAGGTTTCTATCCTTCATTTCTTTATTATACCATTTGAAAGAAAGAAAGAAAGAAAGAAGAAGAGAGGGAAGAAGGAGAAGGCCGACCGTCGCGGGCTCTTCTTCTCCCATCCGCATGCCTCCTCCGCGGGAAGGAGAGGGCTAGCCGTCGCGGGCGCCGCCGGCCTCGACTTGGCTTCTCCCGAGCTCGCCGACCTCCTTTCGCGGGAGAAGAAAGAAGAAGAAAGAAAGGGGGGGAGGAGAAGAAGTCGGGAGAAGAGAAGGAGAAAGAAAAAGAAGAAGAAAGAAAAGGGGGGAAAGAGAAGAAGTCGGGAGAAGGTTCTGGAGAAGGAGAGAAGAAAAAAGAAAAGAGAAGAAAAGAAAAAGAAAAAGAAAAGAAAGAAAGAATAATAATAATAATAATAATAATAATAATAATAATAATAAAATAAAGGGAGGAGGGTGGTTTACGGGTATGAACCCGAATCCGAACCCGAACCCGGGGTGCTAGACACCTCTGCAGGGTCGGCCCTAGGAGAATGTTAAAATTTAAGTTTTATATATATTGTGATGAATTTTACAAGAAAAATATGATTTTTGGATATTAAGTTTTGCAAGAAATTTGTGAAATTAATTGGATTTGTTGTGGATCGCGTTCGAAGTAAGTAATGAACTGCCTTCTCTAGACTCTTCATTTATATAATATTATTTTTGTATTGAATAACTTGTTAATGAATTTATATATGATTTATGAATTTTACGAGATGATTTGAATGAAAAATAAATATGTGAATTGGAGTAATATTTTTCGGACTATTGTTATATTTACTGCTCTTGCATCATATATGCATATTTAGATCAGATTATGATATGCTTATTATGTTACCAAAAGAATTTTGATGTGCATCAGATTTGGAACTCTCAGCCTGACTATGTTCTGGACCCTGCCAATTGGGGGTTATACATTGGCAATTCTGGCCCCACCGCAGGGTATAAGTGTGGTATTCTGGCCCACTCCGCAGGGTATAAGTGCGGTATTCTGGCCCACTCCGCAGGGTATAAGTGCGGTTCTGTTTTTGGCCTAGCCACAGGGTATAAGTATGGTCGTAGTTAAAGGCTGTTGAGATGGATGTAATTTGTTTTGAATCAGATTTACAATTATGCATATGGATATTTAAAAGATACGAATTTATATGAATTTGTGTTTGAAAATGAATTGATTATGTTATTATGTTGATTCATCGAAATTTGTAATTTATATTTTATGTTATTATATGAATTGACTAGTTAAGGTGTTTATTACTTACTGGGTTGTCTAGCTTATTATACAATTTCTTGTTGTTTTACATATTCGGAGAAATAACCTATCAGGGTTTCAAAATGGGAGAGCGATTAGAAGAACTGTGGCACAAGTTATCTTAGATTAGGGTTTATTTAAATTGATGTTTTATCTTAGACTATTGTTAGACATCGTAAGGTTTTGTTATTTAAAGAACCAAGTTTTACATGCTAGTAATTTATTGTTCCGCTGCATATTTAGAACCGTGAGACTTTATAATTTGTGTCCGTCAATGGAATAAGATTGCATTTATTTCAGCTGAATTATTTTAGTTACATTTTTGAGATTTGGTTAAGATGCCTTGCATGCTCGTGGGGAGAGTTTCCTACGGGTGTGCGGCGGTTGGCGCGGACCCCCGGCGCGCGATCTCGGATCGGGGGCGTGACAGGTACGATATATTTTTGTACCGAAATAGCTCTTTAACTATTTTTCTCCATTTTTATCTCAGTACACCTTGGTACGGACTAGTACGCATCTCAGCATGCCACGGAATAGGTCAGTATACCTCAGTATGGGGCAGTACGTCTTGGTATGAGGCGATACAGGGCTTGTACCAACTTGAAGTTAAGTTTCGTATCGATTTTCTCCCGATACGGTATGGTACGCCCCGTACCGAATGGTACAGGCTAGTACAGCAGACCATGCTCTTGTGTCAACGCAAGAGAATTTACCATGCATTCCAGCTGGCACCCTTAATTGTGGTGATAATTTTATAAGATTTACTGTGAGTGGTTCCAAAATTGAAAGTGTTGCTTTCTATTCAACAATATAATAAAGCATATTGATTCACTGTTTCACAATTTCCCACAAAATATCATCCAAAGCTACTTGCAACCTACAGATCTATTAGAAAGAACACCAACCCAATCAGATGGAAGATATATATTTAAGGTTCTGGATTTTTAATCAAGAAAAATTCTTTAAAATAATTTAAAAAAACTAATCTCGAAAAGAACTGAGCATCTGGTGATATCATCTGGTGATATTAAAGATTTCAACAATTGATAGCTCTTGCTTAGAAGAGAACCATGAGTACAATCTTGACTAGCATGGCTAATGCCAAAGAATATGCATAGCAAAAGCTAAAGGAGGAAAGAGAGATATCCAAGCCATGAATTTAGGTGCCAATGCAGGCCATTAACCCTCACGGCACATGCTATGTTAGGAAGAAATTAAAACAAAAGGAAAAAAAAAAACTAATATCCTTATGAGTTATAAAAAATGAAAAAACCCCAAAAAACAATGAAAAGGTACCATAAAGATCTGTGCCAAGTACCGCTACTGACCCAGCACAGGCTGGTACCTGAAACAAGTTTAAAGTAATATTATGATCAAATGTATGAGCAGAAAAAGTACAAAAGCAAATTACCAATTTCTAGGTATATTGAAGCAAAAAAGCAGCTTAAGATGACAAAAGTGTAACAAGAAAAGCATTTGAGTCTTTGAGAGATGCTTAAATAATGTAAAGGTATAAATCTGGCACAAACAGAAAATCGATGACAAAGGCAATCAATGAAGAAAGGTCTTAAAATGACAAAATAAAGAAATACAAGAAGTAGAAGAATTATTAACTAACCTTTATTCTTATTGCACTTAAGGACGTCATTTGACGAATTTTACATAACATTACCATTGGACTATTCACGCACAAATAAATATTGTAGTAATCTGATAGAATTTGTAAAATTATGTCCATCCCTGCAGTGATGCACTATAATTTTTCCATCTTACAGGAATAAGTTTGGCTTGAATATCCAACTCCATCCCAAAAAAGTTAAATGGATACAATTATTTTTTTCTTTTTTTTTGTGGTTATAGATATGTGCATATTCATGGTTGAATTCGTAAATATCATGTATAGAGGTTTAGAGTTGTTCGAGCTACTAAGGATTAAACAGTCATTTGGGTGTTAAGAATTTAGATAGAAGTTAATAGACTTAAACCATGTCTTTTGCGTCAGAACAGAGTCTCTGTAGCAGGAAAAAAATAGCAGATGTCATAGAGGATAGCAAAACATATAGTATAGTGCAAGAAATGCTGAACCGGCCCGTAACGGCCGGTTCAGCCCATATCGTTACAGGCCGGTTCAGCCCATATCGTTACGGGCCGGTTTGGCATTATGGGGCCGGAACCCAGCAATACCAGGCCGGAACCGGCTTGAACCGACTGGTACTAGATATGTACCGACGTAACCAAACGGTTCCGTCCAGTATAGCTAGAAACTGGTGCGAACCGACCGGTTCGCCACAGCGCGCTGTGGGTAGCGTGCCTGTCGGTACCGGTTCAGCATACCTTGGTATAGTGATTAGAGAAGAGTACCTCTTTTATCCTAAGTCTCTTTGTTCTTCAAAGGATTCCCATTTAACAAAGATACATATAGCTCAAAGCTCAAAGTAGATAAAATACTAACCAATAGGAAAAACAAACCCAAGCTGATGCAAGGTCAGCACAAGTTCTCCAGCTGCCAATGTTGCACCATGGCGTGTGCACAGGTCCAATGATAGAGTGCAGGGAATTAATTTCTCAACGACATATCCTGCAAAATATTCATGATCGTATTTCGCAAGAGCAGAAAGAGCCTCAGCAGCCAATTCTCTCAAGCTCTTATCCTGAGAAAAAAGAAGGGTGAGTAAATTAGATATTGATAAAGAATCTGTAAACATATTTTAGCAGAATATAATAAAAGCAAGCTTTTAGAAAGAAAAACCAGGTACATATTATGCATGTCTTAAAGACCTCAACAACCATTCATAGTTTGCTAACATTTTAGATCATAGGAAGGGTGGAAAATGAAGATAATATGAGCAAATCATTAGATGTTATGCTTGGTGCCAAACCCACAAAAATAAAAGAAATATAGTCTTTTTCATTGCAAGACATGATTCAAAATACAAGATTAATATAGCATCATATTACTAACATCTACAGAAATAATATTATAGGGTTTCACTATCAAGATTATCATGAGAAGGTTTAACACAAACCATGCATAGTGTTACATTACAAGAAGAGAAATATTTTCAATAAGAATGGCATTAAAAAGGTATTGCAAAATAAAGAAATGAATAACTGCAAATGTTGCGAATTCACTCACAAACCAAGATCCAATGATTTTTAATTTACACAAGCACAACCTTTAAATACTATTGAAAAAATAAACTAAACTTAAGACAAATTGGCCCTTCAAGTTTTCCATCTCATCTCATATGGTTAAATACTAAAAGAATTACTAGAAATGTTGAAGTAAATATATAATACAGACTATTGTTAGCAAAAGGCTCACAGACAATTAATGGTCATTCACTAAAAATATGTGCTTAAATATCTTTACTCTAGTGTCATATTGTATCTATGATAAATGGCTATCAAAATCAAATAGAACCATATAAACTGAGAGGGAGATGGGGGAAAGAAGCTTGAAAATCTTGAATAGAAAAATAACAGCAACAATGCCAAAAGAGATGTATTTAAGAACTCAGGAGCTTCAGGGGGAAAATATCTTACAGCAATTTTTGCTACCTGAATGAAAAGTCACAATCACAAATAGCTAATTCCATTGCATACCCTACAAAATCACAGCAAAGTTTAACAAGAGGGAGCTATTCTAAGGGCAAGGGAAGTACTGAGGATAAAGAGAAGACCATCTTCAACATTCCTAAAGGATGAATTGAACATCATCCTGGGTTTTTAAAAATATCCGACAGTCACCTTCAGAGGAAAAAAAATCCTATAGCAATTTTTGCCACCTGAGTTCAAAGTTGCATTCACAAACAGCTAATTTTATTACATAATCCTACAAAATCAGTACAAATCTTAACAAGAGGGAGATTTTCTAAGAGCAAGGGAAGTACTGGGGATAAAGAGAAGACCATCTCCAACATCAACAATGGATGAAGTTAACATCATCCTGGGTGTTTTAACAATCTCCGACAGTCACCAATACTTGTCAATGATATCATATTATCTCTAACTTTGCTTTTCTTCACCATTTAGTTGAAGCCTAGCTTTCCCTTGCTTAAATTATTTCAAATGAATTTAACTTAGTTCAAACGAAAATAACTTTGCATCATACTTAACAGACTGCAATAGTTGTAAATGCTGGATTTTTGTAATATGACACAGAATGCCTGTGAGATGAGCAAAATGGTAATCTGGAGAAAAGAAACAAAGGAGAATTGGGTTTAGACAGAAGCTCCTCCTGAGCCATGTCTGCCATATTATGCATTACATAACTTGAGTAATGCAGGCTCTAACTTTCAATGTGATACTCAGACAAGAACAATAACACTGTGCAGTGGAGAGATTGCTCATGAATACTTTATCTTAATCTAACTCATCTGCATGACAACTCAAACTGACATAGCTCTATGGCCAAAAAAACAGTGGGTAAGCACCCATAAACCACAGTTAATTACAAACTACACTCAGCTCGGCACTTGGATTGTCCAACTACATCATAAATGCACCTGACCATGATCTTCAATTGTGCCTTGATGGCACGCCATATATGTTTGTTCACTCTACATAACATAAATGAAAGAGATATAGACAAGGTAATACAGAAAAGAGTCAAGGCATCAAAAAGACCTTGAAATCAAAATTCCATACAGAGACACTAAGCATTGTCTTTGCAAACCATATATCTGCCTCGTACAACCTATCAAACATCAAGGCATGATCATGTGAGTAAATTTTATATTAACTGATATTTCTTGGTCTACCGTTGAATGTAGAGCTATGTAATGAGAAGTTGGTCTGCTGATCTATTAGCTTATCAGTAAAATAACTTGGGATCGCTGTTAACCAGAACTGCTGTTTCCCTCTATAAATCACTCGAGCAATATGATTTGTACCACAATAATGAAGATGGGGTATATATTGAGGATACATATATAAAAGCATGCACAAAACTCAAATTGCATTATGATTCCTGACTGTAGAGCCCAATATGAGCCCAATCAATTTCTTCTCTAAAAAATAGTTTTTCTTTTCAGACTGCTAACTGTTGTTAGGTTTGGAGTCTTCAACTTGATGCCCTCTAGAAGATGAAGCTTCAAATGGACATGAAATAAGTATGAGAGAATTCTAGAATGGAATAATGCCTCAGATTTCTCAAGACGACCAACGAAAAAGAGAGAGGCAGGACAGAGCCTGTAATTTCATGTATAAACATGTCACAATAATAATGACCAAGATAAAATTAACATTGAATACTCGAAAGGACTTATCCCTAAATAAAGTATCCTGCAATGGTCAAACCTTTCCTCTGTTGGATGCACATAGCATATAATTCAGTAAAGAACAAGCATCCAAATGCATTTGCTAGAAAAATTTAAAAAAGATAAGCTTCCAAACCTACAATGTTCCCCATGAAGATTGAAAAAAGGGGGCCATTACCTAGTTATCGTCCCAATAATCTGTGGTCCTAGGAGGGGGGCATTGGGGAGTTGGGGACCGTCCTAACCTTTGGCTTCTTTTGCACAAAGTGGCTGCTTCAGAACTTAAGCATATGCCATTGTACCCAAGCCTTTTACTGCTGCGCCAAGCAATGGCCCCTTAACATTCCCCATGCAAATTATAGTGAAATTAATTTTAATAATCCAATACGCTTCAAGAGCATGGTTCACTATGTCGTTAATAATTCAATAAACAAACTGGTGTGCAATCCATGTTTTATGCCTGATATTTACAGATATTGAAAGTCATAAATATATTATTTTGCATATCTTACAAACATGACTCTTTTAATATGCCACCCATTTATGTCCATTAATCCATATTATGAATCTGTACATGGATTATATGCCCCATGTATGATGACATCATAATTGGTTGAAGACTTTAATTTGATTGTGCTTTGTATCCATAATAAGACATCCAATTTACTGCATCACAGCCTCCTTCAAATCTCATCATATCAAAGTACCCAAACCATCACAAGAGGACAAATGCAAAGCTAAAGGGATCATCATTAGACACCATCCTTATTTGACAAAATCACAATGTTGATTTGGTGCACTAAAAAGATTGTAAATGTCATATTATGACCAAGGATCTCACTATAATGTAGTTGGAAGTGAATCTAGAGATGACCGGTAAAGGTCACCAAATTCCAAACATTTTATGGGTTTCTATGGAGGATCATTGATACTTATACTATGTTAATAGTTGGCACAAGTTAAAAGGGTTAGACAGATATTTAATTTTCTACCTCATTCCAATTCTTAAATTTTGGTCACCATCAAACAGTTCATTCATCTATTTTTGGTGCTTGACACCATATCTTGCTGTTTGTAAGTAATACCAACTCTTCTGCAAATCCAGTTTGGCTTAAACCGAATAAATCTCTCTTAGTTGAGTCTCATTTCCTCTAAAACTGAAGGTACATATTTGTTTTAGTACAAAAATGTTTCCCGCATTTTAATTCTCTATCTTTTGCTTCTCTTTGCTTCAGCTCGTATTTCTTGTTCAATTCTAGAGCAATTAAGCATGAGCTTCAAGCTTCTCTGTTTGACAAGTCTACTGCTCATTCTAAGAGTTAAGGACTGCCAACCTGAAGGAGTTTTTTCATACTTTGACTTGTAAACTCTATGGTAATTTCCCCCTTCTTATGGCCTCACTTTTTTTCTCAGGTTACAAGTTAAAAGAACTCTTAGTAAACCTAGTCAACATCACAACATTCTCGTAAGTATTAGAATATTCTTGTTCACCTGGACCCTTGTTATTTTTTATTTTATACTAATTTATAAAATTTTACAATCTCATGCAACAAATTTCCATTTTAATTAATTAAATTGATAATAAATATTCCCTATTCTACTTGGGTTAGCAAAGCTTGGATATTGAGCTCATCATGAAGATTCCACATAAATCTCCTCCAAGCCAACCATTCCTATTCGTCTAACACCAAATTTATATTGTTTTCACCATCCAATCTACAGACCTTTTTCATTTTATGAGAAATTGGATGTCAAGAAGAACTATTTTTCAACATAGTTTCAAGCATGGATTCAAGAGCTGGTCCATCCAGGCTACCTTGGATAGGATTGGCGGGAGATTGGATCCTAGGATGATTATGGTACAAATAGGTCCATACCAAGGAATGTGCAACCGAGCCAAACCGACCGGTTCCACCAGTTCCGAGCTGTACCGATAGCTCACCGGTACAGTTCCGCCATTGAAAACGGCTTGCTGCCAGAGACGGAGAAGGAAAAGAGAAAGAGAGAGCGAGCAGGGTAGGGAGGGTGAACGAGGGGGACGGCGGCGGAGGCCGCGGCCGCATCTCCTGTTTCGAAACTTGCCGACTTTACTTAAAAATTTCAAATTAAAAAATATTAATTTTTTTAAGTAAAATCGGCAAACGGCCTCACCGCCCCCCCGCAGCCTTCGCTGGCCCTCAGAGGCAAGCCGCTCGGCACGGCCCGTACCGACTCAAACCGCTGAAAAACCGGTACGGTGCCCGATACCAGTTTCTCCACCCTTGGTCCATACAAACCATAAGGTCTCGATATTAATACCAGCCAGAACCAGCCACACTAGTGGTCACGTAAACCAGCACCAACCAGGACAGAGCTGCGACCTGGTGGGAAAAGAAAGAGCATGAGGCTCTATTCCTATTTTGGCATGCAGAAGTGAGAAAAAGAGACAAGAAAAAGGAGAAGGGGAGAGGAAGAGCTTAAGGTAGGTTTTACCTTTTTTTTCCTCCAAAACACTGGTTCCAATCAGCATTAGTGGCATTATATTGTAGGATAGTATAAGGAAGAAGGGAATGTATAAGGGTTTAGGGTAGGGGTAAAACTTAGAAGGACTAGCAAGGCAATACAGCACATAGAAATTCATATAATAGCTTTGTTTGCTAAAGTGAGAGGAAAAGGATGAAGGCATTTACAAACATAGCAATATTAAAATAAGGACTAGATAACAAAAGAAAAGCTACATAAAATATGCAGCAATGTCTATCTTAGATGCCTCTCTTCACCATGAATAACAGGATTTACAATAAATAATAATAATAAACGCTTATCTAAATAAGGTGCAGATTTTCAGAAATAATATGGAAAAGATAAGAAGTCAAAGTGGAGCACGCTGACATTGTTTTATAGAAAAAGCAGAATACCCAGTGTGTTATTTTATTGCATAGTAATTCTTCGACAAAGGAATAAAGATAATCATTGTACTGAGCAATGCGAACAGCAACGTGAAGATAAGAATTTGCTCGTGAGGCAAGAGAGAAATAATCAGCTGCATTCACAATGTCAATGCCATATGGAAAAGCTCCTTGTCTTCCAACATTCTCCTGAAAAGCTGCAGAAGCTGCTCTTCTGCAATTAACCTAACATAATTGGAAAAAAATAATAATTATATCCCAACATCTTGAACAAGACCATGATGAGAGTTCTGGACAGCTGTCAACACAAGAAATCCAGAGACTCTCACTTATGGCAAAAGAAAATCTAATCACCTCTCGATCATAACAAGCAACTATTAGAAGATGTGGAGCAAGTTGCTCCAAAATGCCTTTCATATCAGAGCTGGAGTATGCGCGACCAAATGCCCAGCACACGTATGCAGCAGCATCACGTACATGAGACCCAATGCTGTGGGAACCTCTTCGTATGTCATAATGCAAGGCCTGAAAAAAACTATGCTTTTAGCAAGTACTTGCTGTTACAATACTTGTTGTCTTAAGCAATTCTTAACTTGGGTTTATGTTGCTTAAGTACTGTTAAATATCAAGCAAAGTGGATTATATGTACCCTAGTATTGTTTATAAAGAAAGTGAAGAAATATATATGCAAAGAAGCATATTTGGGCATTATTTCATATTTACTTCTATGTTGCATGGATTTGCATCATTATTGGATTTTCCAGATCAAACAAAGGAGGAATTAAGGACCTCATATATTCAAATACTCCTCCAGTAGTTGCCTAACTAGAAAGTATGCAAATACAATTCTTATAATTCAAAACAAGATTTAACTTTATCCCGCGTTGTGGTAAAACAAACATAATTAAAAATTTCCAGATGAAAGGAACAAGATTGTGAACTTAGAACCTCGATTAATGTCATCAAGATTTCTGCACATGGGGAAGCTATAGTTAGCAAGAAGCATACAAGTTAAAGTGAAGATGGTGATGGCCTAGGTGGTGACACAGGCTTAGCCTGAGGTCCGTCAAGATGCGCCTGACTGGGCCTGAGTTACCCCAAGTCTGAGCCAGGCAATTTATGCCATTCAGCCAAGCCATGCTCATGTTGCTAAGCCCAAAGATTGAAGAAATTTATACATGGTCATCACCTCCAACCATGGCCTACTTGTACTAGATCTTTCCCTCAACACCTTGTGCTCGCAGCAGCCACAACTACCCAAAAGCTTGGCACAAGCCCCACACTTCCCCATCCCACCCAACCCAAAACAATGCTCTTCTTTCATTCATATTTTTGACATAGCCAAGTCCAAATCAGACCATGTCTCTGGAAACTTAAGATGGGACCAGCTTTAGTCCTAGAGGAGTCATGAATTGGCAGCGAACAAGTAGATATATCCATACAATAAGCTTTATTTGGGTCAGCTAGTCCATAACACTTTATGATGACTGATTTCCACAAGTTTGCATATGGTGTTTCCTAGACCAAAATAAATACAAATTCAAAGAGCAACAGGTTTTTAATAAAGTCACATCATGTTCCTTAGTGCACCATCATTGGGTCTCTTTTTGGGTTAGACTAACTTCATGATCCTCACTGAACCATCATGCAATTAGCTTAATGATTGATTTCCACGATGGTTTACATATGGTGCATAGTTCGCCATACCGTACCGTACTGATTCGGTACTAGTACGAGTGACATACTAACACTCAGTACACCGAAAAGACTCCATACCGTACCGACACAATGCTAGTGTGGCACCGGCACGGAGTCTGGTACCGAGACGGCGAACCTTGATATGGTATCTTCGAGGCCAAAATAAATACAAATTCAAAGAGCAATAGATTTTTAATAAAGTTCCTTATTGAACCATCATTGGGTCTCCATTAGCCAAACTAATTTCACTGAGGTAGATTTGTACCCAAAAAAATGGTAGACCTTGACCTCAAGGACTTGGGCAGAAAGGCTTACAAGTTACAAGCTTGAACCAAAGTAGATTTGGCTGTGGAAATAGGAAACCAGCTCTGCTAAAAATTGAAGTATGAGCATTTGGGCATCTAAAAATGGCATTGTATGATCAAGTATCGTTTATCAGAAAAAAAATTATAGTATTTTAGTTTTGCTTACTCTATCTATGTCGTGCAATCTAAAATAGTGCTTGGTTGGTTTAAACATATTCATATAGACATCTGTCAGCATCAAGGCAAAAGTAGAAAGATAAGTATTAGTAAACCGCAGCAGTATCATAGTATATAAAATCAAGCTTTCATAGTTAAGATATATGTAATTTTGAGCATTCATAATTTCATATCGTAGTATGTTTTCTACCCTCTCTCTCTCCCAATGTCTCTATGGTCCACAGTAATGCCCTTGCTATTGGGTTCAAATAACCATCATAAATTGGGTCCAGTTCACCATCATAATATGTTCCAACTGCTCTGTCAAAATTATAGAGCACTCATATATTCAGACATGGTATAAATTACAATGCTTTATTCAACAAACCATGGTAAAAACCATTAGCAATAAGCCAATAAGTTCTGAGTGCCATGACATGCAGATTGGATGTATATGCCACATCAGCAACCTTTAGAAAGGTCACTCAAAAAGTTACACAGGAAAAGTGAAAGTGACCAAACTTCTTGTGAATAAACTAAAGAAATTAGCACTCCGAACTTAACAGAAATAATTCGAGAAATAACAAAATTGTAGCAAAGTATAAAGTAATGAAGTTGGAAGGAAGACGACCAAATTCCAGAAAGACCGCAAATATATGTTTCTGAAAAAATATAATATAATAAACAACTGATTTTCGAATCAGATTAGATATTCAAGATGAAAAGCACATTTTACCTCAGTTATTACAGGAACTACTTTAGGAAGACTAACAGGTAGCAGCAAGCCTCTGCGAGCCAGCTCTGCCAAAGCCAAGCAGCCTCCATGCCAGGAACCATCCCCCTGCAAAACAACAATAAATCAGAAACTCCCAAACAAAATTCCAAAGTCATTCGTTTCTCTTGGAGAAAAATGGTACATAATTGATATGATGTTGAGGAAGTGTAATTTTTTCCCCTTTTTCTGGTAGGCACATCTTCTGATGGCCAAATCAATGAGCAAAGAGTTCAAAGCACTAGAAATGAAAGGCTTCTTCGGACAACAGAAATAATAACACTTTTTTAACAACTAGCTAAAATTTCTAAAAAGCAAAACAGAAGAAGCATGGACAACAAACCTCTCCAGGTGAAAACAGCTCTAATATGGAAGACAACACCTCTTCAGAAAGGGAAGATGTCAAACGTGCAGTTATTCGACCAATGCCTTTTGCTGCAGACCAACGTACAACTGTGTCCTGCACTGTATAATAATTATAACATGCTTCAAGTAGCAATATAAAGTTATAAACAGAAACAGAACCTGAACCGGCTAAGCAACACTTCTTCTAGAGTTCTACTTTAAAAACATAAAGAAGCTAAAATATATCTTGTGAGATATGTAATTATCTCATCTAAACATTGTTAGAGATTAACTTAATCCTAACCAGCCGCTATAGCTTCACTGTTGTGGGACAGTGAATAGCTATACAGCCAAATAATGATATTTCGAAGCAACAGTCTTGTCATTATCTTCCCATTTTAAAAATGACGGACTGTTCCACCACAAGAAAAAACGGACTGTACATAATACCGTCTCAACAGTCAACTATGCAATAAAAGACCAAGTTATAATACTGTAAAAGAAGACCCTTCATGGTAACTTTTTTCATGCAAACCAATCTCTTACACATGCATGCATGAAAGCACATACATTTATGTGATGTTCCCCGAAACTTGTGTTACTAGAGCATGGTATCCTCTAACTACAAGACAATCTCCTAATCACTCTTCCACTCTTTTTCTTCCTTAGGGGAGAGTGCATGTCTGGGGTATTTAGACCTAGATACAATGGCCCTATGTTTGGCACCGTGTACTGTATTGTGTGTACTGTGTACTATTTTGCATGGCCTTTTCATGCATTCCCAAGTTCATATAAAAGCAAAGAAGATGTGGTGTTCACAAAGATGAATCATCATCAATCATGTCGACATGATTGTTCGTTTGCTTGTAAGTAGTAACTCTTATGGTTGCATGTGTTGCTGACTGCAGAGTTCATGCAAAATGTTTGTGTACCAAGAGTTCATGCAAATGAGTGTTTGCTACTGCTAATCATGGTTAATCCTAGCATATTTCTCAAATAGATTACATGGCTGCCCTAAATCAGTTCTGTTCCTACATACCAGAAAACAATGTTCCCACAACATATACTATGAACCTGCTTGGGAAACAAACATAAAGCAGTTCGGAAACATGAAAATGGCGAATGTTCAGAAACATTCCCACTGGGGCCTCTTCTCTGTTCGCCAGCTGACTAAGCATTAAGATTTAAGAGCAAGGCGAGGGGAATGAAATAATGCTCTGCTCAGTTTTTTTGATTAATTGGATTCTCATTCAGTAGCCGAGCAGAAAGGATGTTAGGACATGTTTTAGTTTCCATTATTGTATTTATGATGATAAATGTTGCCAAAGAAACAAGATATTCCTGTATTGATTGAAACTTAACATTATATCATGAGCCAAATACCTATATAGTTACATGAGAAATTCTGCTGTCCTCAATATATAAATTCTCAAAAGTTATGGTTTTAAATAACATATGTCATAGCAATAGCCACTATTTAACTGTTTCATGGTACCCCATTACGATACACATTTATATATATAAATGGCCAAATAGAATAATCGCAGTTACATAACGGACATCAGAAGAGTGCTTTTTATGGCTGTTTTTTGACCTTATCAGTGTTCATTAATAGAATAATAAAGTTAATCAATATTTACAAGTTTATGAGGATCAGTATAGACGATAGTATTGAACAATGACTTGTCAATTAGTGTCATTATTTGCTGTTGTTATGCATTATTTCGAATTATATTTAATAACAGCCACTCTAAGACAGTAATAAAATTAATAAAGATATTTTTAAATTTTTAAGCCAAATAACAATTCTTTTATTACATAATAATGACCAATGACAGTCTTGTCCAGTCATTTCATATTTCTAACAGCATTACTAAAACCTTGTTCAAAACAGTGATGCAGCATTTTTTTTTAAAAAAAGAAGATTTTCACAACTTTTAAATGACTTATCTTGCACATACAGGAAGATAAAGCTCAACTTTTATTTTCACAAATTTACACTAAATCAGAAGAAACAGGATGGCAGAATTTTGACACACATACATACCCAATCTCTTAAACCAGAAAGTAACAGCTCAATTATCTCCTCCACAATTTCTGGAACATCCATATCCTCTTCTTCTAGGCAAATTGCATTTTGTGTATTATTGCAATTGTCCGCATGTTGACCATAGTTAGTTGAAGAACTTCTTCCAGCAGCATTCAGCAAAAGATTTTCTCCTAATGAGCTATTTTTTCCCTGCATGAAGAAGCTAATAGATCAATCAAAAGAAAGCCCATGCATCTACATATGGAGAAACCAAACAGGTTACTGCTACTAAAGTTGCCTCTTTAGATAATTTTGCATAAGCATGATATGAGAATCATCATGATCTCTTCTACTACTCCATCATCTTAAGATACATATGATGACCAATCCCATGTAAACTAACTGAAGATATGAAATTTTACATAAACGAGTGGAGTGTGCATAATTTATGAGGAAAATAAAGATGACGCAATCGGAAGTTCTGTAAAATATAAAGCTGAAGGCATTAGCTAAAGCTTCAGTAGTAAAATGCAATGGCAGGAAAACCATATGCACCAATCATATCTATAATGTCGAGCAATGAAAACTGCAGAACAAGCTAGCTTGATCATTACTGCATGTTATAACATATGGGGCACCTTAGTGACAAAAAATGTAACCTTGTTAATTGCTGCAAAAATTAAGTTGCTTGCACTAGGATTTTCACTTGACCAAGTGGACCTCTATAAAGACACGGAACAGATGCAGCCAAGCCAAATAGCTGTGACAAGCATACCTGCTACCACGAGATACAGATCTCATAGGAGTCATCTTGGTACTTCAGCTTGATACGAACCTACAGCTTGATCTTGGAAGAAACAAGTGGAAACACAGGACTTGAGTAAGTCCAAAAACAGGAAGAGGTAGATTCTTAATTGCACTCTTCTATCTTTTGTTTTTTATTTAACAATAAGTTAACGCTTTATTTCCAAACACAGGCATTTAGCAATGTGCTTTATTATCTAATAAATTTGTAGCATGTGTCATAATCATATGATACACAAATGTCATAGAACTAGAATGAAAGGATTGCACCATACACTCACATGCATACACAAGTGCAGGTGCCCACACATAATTAGTTATGTGAGCTCATACTCTTGAACCCTCCTACAAAGAGATTCTTAGAGAAGAATCATCAAAAGAACATGCTCTCCCAATAGTATTATTTGATATGAGAAACTATTAGTTTATATACATTTCATAGAGATTCAACTATATAGGGGTGCAACATGGCTTAAGGAACTAGAAATTGAACAAGAAATTGAATTTGCGAAAGCATACTCTTGAAGAATGCATTTCAGTTTGTAGGCCTTATCCCGAATAACAAGTCTAAGAGGTTGTTACAGTGCAAACATCTTGTGAATCTTCATGGAGGTATGTATTCTTCACATCTTGTGAATCTGAAAATATTGCAAAAGAAGAGAATGGCAATATTGGAATTCCTTCATGGGATATCTAGATTGGAGAATCAGGTTAATGAGCAAACATGGATCTACCCACCAATAGTTTGACAATTTTTATTTCCCCAAGTTCATCTAACAAGAGAACAAGTAAAGAATAACTAAGGTACAACATAAGCACTTCTTAATCCTATTAGCACCATCCAGCTCACAACTGTCACGCCCCAACCTCTGCGAGGCACGTGAGGCACCTAGTGCCCACATGGGGGCCACATGAGGGGGGAACACGGGGGCTCCCCTGCCAGATATTGTCCGGTTCTGGGGCTTCACGCAAGCGTCCTTCACCCCTCCCCGGTTTTGTTTTCCACCCAAAACGCGTCTGCAGGATTTGGAGACACCCGCCTCATATGCCCAGGCTCTGGAACGAGTCTTTCCGATGTGGGACTATTGGGCCTCACACCCTTCCCACCATCGGACAAGAGCCGTCCTCGGCTCTGATACCAAATGTCACGCCCCCGCCTTTGCGGAGCACGTGAGGCACCCAGTGCCCACGTGGGGGGCCACATGAGGAGGGACCGCGGGGCTCTCCTGCCAGATATTGTCCGGTTTCGGGGCTTCACGCAAGCGTCCTTCACCCCTTCCCGGTTTTGTTTTCCACCCAAAACGCGTCTGCAGGATTTGGAGTCACCCGCCTCATATGCCCAGGCTCTGGAACGAGTCTTTCCGATGTAGGACTATTGGGCCTCACACCCTTCCCACCATCGGACAAGAGCCGTCCTCGGCTCTGATACCAAATGTCACGCCCCAACCTCTGCGAGGCACGTGAGGCACCTAGTGCCCACGTGGGGGCCACATGAGGGGGGAACACGGGGGCTCCCCTGCCAGATATTGTCCGGTTCTGGGGCTTCACGCAAGCGTCCTTCACCCCTCCCCGGTTTTGTTTTCCACCCAAAACGCGTCTGCAGGATTTGGAGACACCCGCCTCATATGCCCAGGCTCTGGAACGAGTCTTTCCGATGTGGGACTATTGGGCCTCACACCCTTCCCACCATCGGACAAGAGCCGTCCTCGGCTCTGATACCAAATGTCACGCCCCCGCCTCTGTGAGGCACGTGAGGCACCAAGTGCCCACGTGGGGGCCACATGAGGGGGGAACACGGGGCTCCCCTGCCAGATATTGTCCGGTTCTGGGGCTTCACGCAAGCGTCCTTCACCCCTCCCCGGTTTTGTTTTCCACCCAAAACGCGTCTGCAGGATTTGGAGTCACCCGCCTCATATGCCCAGGCTCTGGAACGAGTCTTTCCGATGTGGGACTATTGGGCTTCACACCAATGTCACGCCCCCGCCTCTGTGAGGCACGTGAGGCACCAAGTGCCCACGTGGGGGCCACATGAGGGGGGAACACGGGGCTCCCCTGCCAGATATTGTCCGGTTCTGGGGCTTCACGCAAGCGTCCTTCACCCCTCCCCGGTTTTGTTTTCCACCCAAAACGCGTCTGCAGGATTTGGAGTCACCCGCCTCATATGCCCAGGCTCTGGAACGAGTCTTTCCGATGTGGGACTATTGGGCTTCACACCCTTCCCACCATCGGACAAGAGCCGTCCTCGGCTCTGATACCAAATGTCACGCCCCCGCCTCATATGCCCAGGCTCTGGAACGAGTCTTTCCGATGTGGGACTATTGGGCCTCACACCCTTCCCACCATCGGACAAGAGCCGTCCTCGGCTCTGATACCAAATGTCACGCCCCAACCTCTGCGAGGCACGTGAGGCACCTAGTGCCCACATGGGGGCCACATGAGGGGGGAACACGGGGGCTCCCCTGCCAGATATTGTCCGGTTCTGGGGCTTCACGCAAGCGTCCTTCACCCCTCCCCGGTTTTGTTTTCCACCCAAAACGCGTCTGCAGGATTTGGAGACACCCGCCTCATATGCCCAGGCTCTGGAACGAGTCTTTCCGATGTGGGACTATTGGGCCTCACACCCTTCCCACCATCGGACAAGAGCCGTCCTCGGCTCTGATACCAAATGTCACGCCCCCGCCTTTGCGGAGCACGTGAGGCACCCAGTGCCCACGTGGGGGGCCACATGAGGAGGGACCGCGGGGCTCCCCTGCCAGATATTGTCCGGTTTCGGGGCTTCACGCAAGCGTCCTTCACCCCTTCCCGGTTTTGTTTTCCACCCAAAACGCGTCTGCAGGATTTGGAGTCACCCGCCTCATATGCCCAGGCTCTGGAACGAGTCTTTCCGATGTAGGACTATTGGGCCTCACAACAACTATCATATATTTTGCCTCGATGAATACAACCTCACTCTGTTTGAAGATTATCATCATGATTTTTCACTAGTACCTTATAAGGTGCTAGGAGATGGAAGAGCTAGTCTTTGAACAGAAGAGTTTCACTTGTGAATGTGGTTCGCTTCTAGGAATTGGTAGGTATGGCCCATGGTGCCATGTGGTAACCAAAGATTAGTTCATCTTAACAGAATACTTCTTCAACGGTTCCCAACCTCTCTCGAGGTTTATTGAGCATTGCACTGAGGCTGAATTTTGGCTGATAAAGATTTTATAACCAGAATGTAACTGTGGGATTTTGAAAATCACTTCCAAGCAAGGTCCGTTGTACCGACCGACCGACGTACCGGTAGGCACCGGTACCGTACCGGTTCGGCTGGTTCAGGCCAAAAGCCAAAAAAAATTTGTGATCAGTACGGGCCGGTACCGATTTGGTACGGACCGGTACCGATTGCAAATAGTCGGAACCGAAAAATATAGCTGTACCATACCGGTTTCGTCCGGTACCGTTACGTACCGACCCGTACCGATCGATACGGCAGACCATGCTTCTAACTTTGTTCCTCCACCTTAACGTCCAACAGGAAAAAGGAAAAAAATGATATTTTTCTTTCCCCTGCATTTATATATACTAGCTCGCTCTCAGACCACTGCACATACCCACCATTTGTTTTTTGTATATAAAGTTGAATCTGCTGAATCCACGATGAACTGAGGATCTTCGTCACACAGATGTTAAAAAAGATAATAAGCCCTCTGTTTGCAAAACATTCTTGTAATTATTTTAAGAGAACATTTACAACAATTGGCCTGTGCACTGATGCTTCCAATTTCCCAAGCAACCGAAAGGAGAAAAATAGAAAAAGAACATTGCACATTTTAGCCTTTTTAGCAATTATTAATGTATATAATGCAGGGAGACCATGTGAACGGTTATAGTAGCAGGAAACTTCTATCTAAAATACTGCATTAGCTTCGCAACCTCTCAGGAAACTTGCTCCGGCACCAGCTTCCTAAGTGCTTCCATTCTTTCTTCTTTCCATTGATAGGTTTCCTTCCCTACACCTGTACGGTTGTACCCAAATCTGCTCCTGGACAGTTCTTATAGGTAATTAAGCTCCTCTTTGTGGCAGGTTTGTCCATCTAGCATAAAGAAAAGATCTCCACACCAGAATAATCATGGAATCCACATGTCCAATGAGTAAACAATGGTAGAGATATATTTCAGATTTGATTGGTATCTCTCCTCGCAGAACATGAAGGAAATAAAGGAATAGCAAAAATTAAATATATAAAAGATGTATGGATTGCAGTACACCAATACCATGCCATGACTTAGTCTCGTACAGCAGTACTGGATCTAGTTCCTTGATCCATTTAAAGGAAGAATAGCCAGATATTGAAGTATCCAACAAGTTAACAAGGGCAGAGATATATTTCAGATTTGATTAGCATCTTTCCTCGCAGAACAGGAAGAAAATAAAGGAATAGCAAAGATGAAATATATAAAAGATGTATGGATTGTGGTAGTCCAATACCATGCCATGACTTAGGCCCCGTTTGGGGGAGCTATTGGCAGTAGAGCTTTTAGAAGTGGAGCTTTTGGAAGTAGAGCTTTTATAAAAAGTTGTTTGTTGTTTGGTAACTATATTTCTAAAGTATCGTACCGCTTTAACATGTGTTTGGTAAAGAAATAGAGAAAGTACTTTTGATATGACAAAATAACCATAAAGAACATTGCATAATATTATACAACAGAGCATAATACAATATAATATATATTAATACATAAACATATGATATAGTACTGTAATGTAATATAATATTATTATAATATAATAATATAATATTTTATACTATAGCATAATAATTTAATATAATATTAAATTATTTAACATAACATATCAATGTATTATGATATAATGTAATATAATATTATATCTATAGTATAATACAATAATAAAGGTATAAAATATTATAATTATTAGCTATAACAAATTTTTTATACTATAACAATTTTTTTAACTAGGTTATAAAATTGTTTAGCAATTATTAAAGAAAAATTTTGTGTAATTATTATATTTTATCATAGGTATTTTGGTCGAAAAAATAGCTTCCCAACCGAACCTAAAAGTGCTTTTCCGGAAAGCTCCAAAATGGAGCTTCTCCCAAAAAGTTGTTTTTAGCTTTCTGAAAAAAACTAAAACAGCTTTTCGAAATTTTTACCAAACACCCATATTTTATCTAAAAGTGCCAAAAAGTGCTTTTTGGCCTTCCAAAAGCTCTCCCAAACGGGGCCTTAGTCTCATACAGCAATACTGAATCTAGTTCCTTGATCCAATTAAAGGAAGAATAGCCAGATATTGAAGTATTGCCTACCTAAATACAACTACACAGGTTGTCAAGCGAGCAATGTCATAATGGAATAGAAAAAGAACATCTAGAAAGAATGGGAGAAAAAAGAAGAAAGAAAGAAACAAGGGCTCAAAATCTGATATCTCAAGTTATGCACCCCCTTTTGATATATGCCCTACATAGTTTAATACATTATTTAAAATAGACGTTCAGCTAAAAAAGAATATGCCTACATACAAGCTCAGAATATCACAAACAAAGAATAGAAAGTGAGATACACTTTGTATCTTCAACACTTCAACCAAGTTAGGCCACATTCAGAGAAAACTTATTCAAGCAGCCAGGTTCTTTCAAACATTTCAACCACAACATAATTATTTTAGAAATGCACCTTTCAGTCCACTCAACAAAATAGCCACACTTAAACGAGTTCATCATGGCCAGGCCATTTATTATTGATCTTAATAACCCAAAAGGCTAGAAGTGAGACCAAACATACAAAAGCACACTTTAGCACCATCCTAGGAAATCAGATATGGATAGAGAAACAAGTGTAAAGCAACTCGAACCTGGCAACAGAAAAAGTAACATGATACCTCTAAAAAAGCCAATATGAAATAAAAGTTTGCTGGTGTCTGATATAGCTAAAAAGTCTGACTATGTAGTGAACAAAGTACAACTATATATAATAAGCAGAAGATATATTATCTCAACAACTAAAAAGATGTTTAAGACAGTGACAAACCATATAGCGCCATGTTGGAGAACGATGAGGCAAACAAGTTAAACCAACACGTTGTGATAATTTAACCAAAAATTTTCTAAGTAAAGAACTCCGAGTTGCAGTTGTAGACTTCATCAGGAGGGAACTATCATTCCAGGTTGTAGAAACCACATCGAGCAGGATTTTTCGACTTCCAACCTGCATCACTAATATTAGCAATCACATGAATAAAATTACGTATAAAATTACAATAACTAAGTTGAAAGACCAGAAGATATGTGATAGATTATACTAAAATTCCTAAAAGCATTTCATTGTTGGCTTAAGAAAGAGACACAAGAAAAGGTGTGAAAACCACTCATAAAGGCAGCTCTTATAACTGGCAGAAGAAAAAAAAAGGATACATCCAAGAATATAATTCTATCTTCATTGTGTTAACATATGCACAACTAAAGTGGAAGATTGCAGAGGTTAAGGAAAAAAACAGTTCCGTAACAAAGAGCTATTATCATGTAATTATAAGAAAATAATTCAAGTTCCACAGAATAAATGTGGTTTTCAGGGTTAGTTAATAGCTAAAAGGAATTTATAGCCTAACTGAAACCATGGCAACACAATATTGGTCCTGCTATAAGATTGATGAACTAGACCATTTTTTCTCTATATATGCTGCATGACAACTCTTGCAAAACAAAGGGTTCAACTGCAGCATGAAAAAAAGAACAATATCTAATGTCTAAGTTAAAGAATATTACCATTAAACCAATCATAGTAGATTGTTAATTGTTTATCTTCCATGAAGACAACAGTAATTTATATGTCGAGCATGCTCTATTTTCATTTATAATAGCCAGAAACAAGCAAGTCCTTCATAAGGTGATATTAAGAATCTCCAGTTTGTTGATATCAATATCTTTGATGTCAAGATTGACAATTGACTACATGCATTGAATGCTTAAGCATAAAGCCAGGGGAAATGAACCTTGTTTAAAATGTAAAAAAAAATTGCAATAAACCTGTATCATTAATGTAGGATCTCACTCCATATCCAAGTGTATTAATCATTATCCAGTGCGGCATAATAGCATGGCTGGTACTTGTTAGACTTAGACCCACATTTTTTTTATTACATAAAATCTCGTTAGATTTAAAGTCTCCTAGCGGTGTTAATTTGTTGTTAGTTTTTGGCTAGGAATAGTTAGAGTGGTAATACAATATTTTGAAAGATACACCAGTAGAGATGTTAAAGCATAACCCAGAGGATTCATAGTCTATGCCAATGTATGTATTAAGCAAAAGTTGCAAGCAACAAAGTTTTTATCACAATGGCATCATAAAGTTAGATATTTTAGGTGTGTGTGTTTCATGGGTTAGGGGAGGGAAACCTAAGGTCAAGTATAATTGAGTGTACTTCCCTTGAGACTATGGCCGACAACTCTCAGCACTGAGGCGGGGGAGGGTCTCCGAGTTTCCGATCTGCTCCGACCAGGAGGGGCCGAGTGGGATAGTGACAGGCTGGGCCAGCTGTTTGGAGAGCATCTAGTAAAGCGGGTTTGGTCGATTCCCCTTCCGGGGTCCGGAGGTCCAGATGTCAGAGTCTGGAGCACCACCAGTAGAGCGAGCATTGGGGTCGGTGATGTTGCCCGGCTTATTCAGCCAGGTACACAGCCGGGGCTAGACTGTGGCTGGGTGTGGAGGTTTGGGCTACACCAGAGGGTTGCTCTTTTCCTCTGGAAGGTGGCCTGGGCGCGATTGCCGACATGCTCAGAGCTGTGTAGACGCGGTATGGGCCTTTCCCCCTCATGCCCGGACTGTGGGGTGGACAAGTCGGTGGATCATGTTCTATTCCACTGCGCATGGGCGAGAGGTGTTTGGAGTCTGACTGGGATCCCGGAGGATACCTGGAGGAGTAGGGAGTTTTACTTAGAGGAGGTTCGGCTTTGGGCTGGTTCTGCTCGGATGCAGGGATTGGCTATTAGGGCGTCCTGCACAGCGTATCAGATATGGTTGGCCAGGAACGCCCGGGTGTTTGGTGAGCGTCGGTTGTCCCTACGTTTCGTGATGGAGCGGGCCTGTGCTCAGGCGACAGAGATTATCCAGGCAGAGCCAGCTCATAGACCTTTGATAGCTCGGGACATCTGGGGATCCCACAGTGCTTCGGCAGCTCCACATAGGGTATTCTTTACCTGGGAGCCCCCACCCCCGAGTTTCCTCAAGGTCAATTTTGATGGCTCTGTCTGGAACGGTGGTAGGAGGGGAGGGGCCGGTTTTGTTGTTAGGGGCCCGACGTCGGATGTGGTGGCAGCAGGGGGCCGTCAGATTTTTGATATTTCGGTCCCAGGGGCAGAGTTGCGAGCGGCCTGGATGGGCTTGTCCTACGTGCGGCGAGTACTTCGAGCGAGTTCGGTTCTTCTGGAGGGCGACTCGGTTACGGTGATTAGCTGGATTCGCAGGGTCCCGGTTGGTCACGGAGGTGCTCATCCTCTGCTTCGTGACATTTGGATGATGGTGAGAGAGGGTGTTACGCTACAGGCTATGCATGTATATCGTGAGGCCAATGGGGCGGCCGATTGGGTGGCCGCGTTTGTTGCGAGCCACTCTGGAGGCACCCTATGGGCTGGGGAGAGAGAGATGCCCGAAGCACTTCGGAACATTTTGTATTCTGACTCTTTAGGGTGTATTCGTACCCGTGATGTATGAAATGCCCGTTTAAGCAAAAAAAAAAAAAAAAATGCATTTTTTTTGGTGCATCTAAGTAAATGCCATGATACATTAAGGTTTCTTACATACGAAACGGATACAGTACCTATCATAAAATTGATTGAGTGTCAAATATATATTGTCAGATTTTGTCTCTGTTTTATGTTTAACATTATGGAATCTGAAAAAGGAATGGTGCAGGAGAGATATGAAAGTATTTTCCTAAGGAGAGACGGTACAAAAGGGAAGAAAGCAAGAAAATAATTAACTAGAAAGTGGTAGAAATCAAGGGGAAATATTATCTTCTGCAGATGCATTCTTTGAGGAAAAGTTCAATTCAAAAAACTGCAGAGAATAAGATGTTAAAATGCATCGGGAATAACAATCATGAACACAACTACTAAAGATCTAGTACATGCGCATCTTCATCATACTACACACACACACACACACATATACATATATATATATATGGGCAAAATACAGCAGTATGTATTGCTGCTCGACTGTCGTGTGTATCAGTCTGTGCTGTTCGCCAGAGACCAGTGTAAAGCAAATATGAACCATGATAGCCTCCTTAAGTGTTTTCTCTTATGTTTTTCAAATGAAATTGTTGGACCTCATTTTTAGTTAAAGTATCATCCTTCATGATTTTGAAGGCTCAATCTTCGAACCAAACATTTTTATGATGTGAATCATCGTTCTACATCATATCAAAGTACAGAAATCATCTTTAACAAAGAAAAAGCAAGCTATTATCAGTTCATCTATATAACTTCATGCATCTTTGCTTGAACAGACTTTATTATTGTTGCTAATGCATTAATTTATTGCTGCTAATTCATTAACTGAATCAATTTTAAATTATGTGCATATCATTAGATCATGCATGTCAAGAAAAAAAAAAGTGTTCTTTTGATGTAAATATTGTTAAGAAGTTCTCATGTCATTGTAGATATCCCCAAGAGACTTTATTCATAACACATTATATAAATTCACAAGGCCTTATAAGTGAACAAATGACATACATAATCTAGGTATAAGTTTCTGAAGCACCTAGAACACATTAAAGATTGTAATTTAATCAGACAGTAAATTGAGCATATACATGCACAATCATGTACACAAGTGTGTACACATGCATTGATGCACAGAATGCTTGGAGACACAAATAAATGTGAACAGAAACATATTTTTCTTTCCTGTTCAAGGGATCTAAAAGAAGAGTTTAAAATAGAGATAAAATTGGAATAAATGTCTATGAACATCAACATGAAGAATGAGTGGATCAAAAGAATTGATGTATCTGGTTTTGGATTGCGAAGAACATTATCTTCTTGCGACCATGCAAGAGATAATCACTAGTCAAGTATTGCTAAAACTGATGCGCAAGTTCTTTCTTTCTTGAGTCTCAGGGTTCTACATAAACTTCAAGTCCTGACATTAGATACTTGAAGTTTCATTATTTCCACTTTTATAGGATGCTGGCTTATTATGCTCCAGAACTCCGTTTCCTGTTGCTTTCATACATCCTCATGACTCATCTACATAACCTGCAACCACTCCAATTTAATATGATCTTTACCTATGATAATACGATGTGGAGGAATCTGTAGAGTTTTGAATAAAGTGTAGCAGGAGAGAAAGGTTTGTTGGAGAAGACGGACAACTAAAAAAAAAATCAGATAGCATAGAACATATAGGAGTAATGTTGCGTCATGTTGTAAAGCTGGAACATACATATGCCTTGCAATTTAAAAGCAAAGCTCCCAAAGAAACTATTCAGATAGTTTACATATAATATAATAAAGTCACTAGGGACTGCCTCGCAACTGGCACTGATATGAACTATATAACATGGAGGGATAGGACTCCTGCTAGTACTTGGGTTTGCAACAACACCACTACTTGAACTATTACACCAAAAAGAAATTATCCTGCAGCTTCTCTCGTCTGGTTAAATGAACCAACTTGTCCCTGAAACCATGAGCAAAAAAGGCAGAGAAAGTGATTGAAGCTTGATAACCATGTTCAACCTGATATCGGCACTTCCCTCCAGCAAATACAGAAGCAAACCAGCTCCACCTTCTTACATAATGCTTTCAAGAAATCTTGTGTATCAAGTGATGCACTTAGGTTTTGTCCTACCATATTTAGTACACGTCATTTTATCCTATCCAGAAAGGATGATGCAACTTTAACGTGTTGGAATGGATTAACTGCATACAGGTCCAAATAATATAAATTCCATAAAACAAAAGACTAGCTTACACCAACAACTCTAAAGATTGTATCTATGCATCAGTTTCTTTCTCTTAAGAAGAAACAGAATTTGTAGCAGCTACCACATATGTGTATCCGTTTTAAGTGAAGAGACAAAACAGGCAGCAGACTGGCCTGCAAGATGGAGCGAGCATAAATACATATCACATGGCAGCAATCTTATAAATGATGTGCTAAGGCTGGTTTTTCTGTATATTTTCAGAAGGTCCCCTATAAGATGGAATGGAATCTAGCCTAAAGTCTGAGTTTTTATACCTTCTTAAGAAAAAGAAGAGACCAAAAATGAACCTTGAGGCCTCATTTTTATTTCGTAGTGAAGAATCTGGACATTTCTAGAAATTACAACATGCATATTTTACTTTTCATCGAAAAAGGAAAGAAAATAAAAGAAAAGAGTAAACAAACAGACCTTGAATATTGATGCTAGAGCTTCAACCACACCAAGTAACCTAAAGTGGTCGACAACATCATCAGTTACAGATAACAGGACTTCATGTGCCCATTCAGTAAAACTGAGGATAAATCATGAAGAATGTGGAGTTAGCCTGTGCTTAAACTCAAACCAGTCATATACTTCAAACCGACATATAATTAAATTTCTAAGCATAAAAATGTAGAAATCCTATTCATGAAGTATAAAAAAAACAGATAAACAGTAGCAACCAAAAAGTTTAAAATTATAAGTAACTCGCACTATGTTTACAAAAGTTCTAGCTCTAAACAAGCAATATAATAGGAAAATAATCAATGCATTTGAGAAATTGACAGTGAGCAAGTTAAATGATGTGATTAACATTTCTCTTTCCTGTCGACTTCTTCGACTATGGATTTCGAGGTACGTCAGTCCGACTTCCCTGTGTTAAGCATATAGCCATTCCTTTCTATCAGTAGTTGGGAAGTATAAACCCCGGCTATCTACTAAGAGCTACTAGGAGCTTACTAGCTATCTGGGTAATGCTCTAAACCGTCGAATCACGATCTTTAGCAAGTTTGAAATGAAGTCTGGATTTTGGCAAATCCGGATTGCTGAAAAAAGGACAGGTATCAAATGGTAGACCCGCAGGAGCCCCCCATCTTCGCAGCTCTGTGGTCCCAAGGAGCGAATAGTCAATCTTCTCTCAGGGAAAAAAATGATAGTCAATATTTCATCCCATGTTCTGGCTGGTAAGTTAAACTTCTAAGGATGAGGGGGGGTTTATCATATATAGCATAAGGACATTGTCTTGTTCATTTTACCAGCTTCATAAATGTAAGCCAACTGTTTGACACTCGACACTATCCTCTTGACAACCATCTTATCTATATTTTCCTTAATGGCATCATTTATTGTAGTTATTACTAGGATCAATGTGAATTTTGACAACCAACTATCGTGTACAATCCATCTCCATGTAGCCCCTAGAAGACATCGCATATGAGAGCAAAGGGTGCAATCCTATACCACATATAGTTATTAAATCAGATGATTCTTGGGCCAGTATATATCAGATAACTGTTCTACATCCATTATTATCCATTTACCATCTTTTCATAAGCTAAAGCAAGTGTAGCACACCATACAGGAGATTTAAGCCACCAAAGCCTCACCATCGCTTTCATGAATCTTCCATATGTGTGCCAACTTTTTATTCTCTGATAGTTCTTACCTTTAACATGGACTATATTAATGAGTTTTCTTAACACAGGTCAATGCAACTCCTAGAGCTTCTCTCATGTACTCTGCATAACCTTAACTGTTGTGGATTTACATAATGTCATGCAAGAGTTATTTTTAGGCACCCTTCATTACCTAATATCCTAATATGTGTCATGTTGTTTAAATGTTGTTGTGGGCTTTGAAATTTTCTCTTGGTATCAAGTGGCAGATGGAGATTACACACTCTCATGTCTCCACTAATAAATGAATCTTCATAATACATCTCGTAAACTATACATATATATAATGAAACCAGATGGCTACATATCATACATATGGAAAGTAATTAGATGGTGATTCAAAGGCTTACAATGAATAAGAATCACATGAAAGAAAACAAAAGAAAGGGAAAAAAAAAGAGAGATTCTATGACCAAACCAATCTAAGCCTCTCTCTCTGTCCCTTTCTCTCTAAGTGTGGTTGTTTTTTGTGTGAATTATGGGGAATGATGTTAACTTGATGTCACTTGCAAAAGAAGCCCAAATTATGAATTAGTATAAATTCAGCTTGCAAATGGCCAAGATAGTGCTTAGTGCTGAGGGAGAAGATAAAATGCTCATAAGGACACCTGGGTAGATTATATTGGAACGTTAATAGCATTTCAAATATCAAATTAAAAAAAAAGTATCAAAGATAAGAAGTAAGGTTTGTCGTCTCGATACCGAACTCTGTACTGGACTACCGATGCCACACTAGCACAATATTGGTACGATATGGTGCCGAATTTTTTTAGTGTTCCGAGTGGCGGTACGCCATCCGTACCAGGTACCGGTACCGACCGGTACGGTACTAGCTCGGTTCAGGCTAGTACGGCATACCTTGGGTAAAAATTATCCAGAAAAAAATAAAATAAGAAACAATTTCATGTCAATTGTCGACTTATCTAGTGTAATATGGCATAATAACTGGTATTATTACAAACTTTCCTAACAAAGTCTACAACAATATTGCTTGATCATCCAGAAAAAGAACATGGGTGATATCTTAAGTGACCTAATGCAGCAAAACACTATAAATGATGAATAATCGATGTAGCCTCAGAAAAAAAAAAGCAAATCAAGAATTAATGAAACTTGCAATTGATAATTGAGGTTGTTGAGCGCTAACAAGAATCATAGTTAGAGTGATCCAATAGATACAGGATTCACAAGTCATTGCAGTATGTAATGCAAGTCTCAAACAGGGATTCGGTGATGATTCAACATATCATCATAGGGGCAATGATGAGTAGCATAGATTGTTTCTATTAGAAACAGAATCATGTAATGAGGGAAAAGGAAAAATGCATAAGCTAGGAAGAAACCCATCCTTGAAGTTGTTTAAATTAAACTCAAAAGTCAAAGGATATTATTGGCAAGAATAAATTTCCTCTGAATGGATATCCTTCCTCAAGCCCCTCAACTCTGTTATAAGTCCATGCCATATGGAGAAAGAATACTTTGATGTATATTAAATAAGTATAATGCATGTAATATGTAAGCATATGTTGTTGCATAAATGTGAATCTTTCTTCAATCAGAACAAGATGAAGCTACACAGATCCCGCAACATTATTTGCATCTGAAGTTCTGGGCGTAATCAGAAACTAGAACAGGCTTAAGCTCCCATGTTACCCATACTGTTAACAACATAGGCAGAATTTGTATGAATATATAAGGTGTGTGTAAGAAGAAAGAACCTGTTAAAAGCCTTTGGCATGTCTGGACGAGTGAGGAGCCTCGCGAGCAACAATCCTGATATCCTACGCATAGGACCAGCACTTGAAAGATAATCCTTGCAAATCTCCAATATCCTCGTAACCAGTGGTGAAGGCTCTGATCCACCCAGATAATTACTATTTGCAATACTGGTATCTACTGAAGTGATATCAAAAGGAATCAAAACAAGAATATAAAGCCACAGGAGCACGACGCACTTCGTCTCCATCTCTCCAGTGCTTTCTTGTCGCAGCGACGTCGCCGGTTTTGTTTGGTGGCACTTTTCCAAAAGTGCAACTGCAACTTCAAGATCCGAGACCTGATGGGGAAAGAACTTGATAACACTCTTGTATCCGCAGACAGTAACAAGCGAATAGATAATGATGCACAGAGGCTTGATGATCTCGAGAATCTCATCGGAGGTGGCCGCGAGCTGCATCGTTTTTGAGCGCACTACGAGCATCAGAGGAGAAACGATGCTCTCCAGGTAAGGCTCCAGCAGCTGACCTTGCTCTTGATACTTGTCCATCTGATTTACAACGAGGATAAACAGATAAAACTGGAAAATCTTGAAGTATACAAGGGTTTTTGTTTCTTTTCTTAGGATTTTAGGGATTAGAGAGATGAGGAAGGGCGAAATCTTGGAGAATGAATGAGATTTAGAGAGGGGGAGGAAGAGGAAAAGGATTACGATTAAGCGGATCTTGCGGACATCGGAGGGGTCGGAGACGCCGCCATTGGAGACGATGCGGTCGAGAAGGGACTTGACAAGCTCCCATTCTTGGAGGAAGTACCGGAGGACGACGCTCTCCTTGGAATCATGTTCGTCGTCTTCTTTGGCGTCCAGAGGGGAGGCGACAACGGAGGTGGCGTCGACGGCGTCTTCCATGGGGGAGTTGCGAAGTCTGACGGCGGTTGTCCCTCTCTTCTTGATTCTTGAAGCTAAAGAGCCGATCGGGCGGTGGCCACTCGGCATCAGGCTTCCGGTTCAATTTATAATGCAAAGTGGCCGTCGGGGCTCACGGGTCTCCAGGCCGGAGGGTGTTTCTAAATAGGGTCTGACCGGGTTCAGAGAAGGCGAGCAGACCGGATCAAACGGAAGGCTCTGTTTGAAAACTTGAAATTGAGGACAAAATGGAAGAAAAAATTAAAAATTTTAATATTTGGAAGGTTTTTAGTGAAGGAAAAAAAAAAAAAAAAAAAAAAAAGAGAATAGGAGGAAAAATTTGGATTCCAATTTTCTCCTTTCTTTCCTCCCATAAGTGGGAGAATTTTTAGAGAAAGAAATTATAACTTAATAAATTTTTTATAATACCTATTATATTCTTAAATTAAAGAAGTATCAAATTAAAAGGACAAATATATTCTAGGGCATCTTTTATTTTAACCTTTCATATATCATCTCCATCTCCATATACCCATCTGCTGCACCTCTGTGGAGCTCCATCTCCAAAGCTGCACTTTCAGCTGACCCGGTCTCTCATGATTCAGTCCGACCCGATCCATTTGCACCTCTAGCCATAAGCATGCCCTTTTTATAATAAGGGTATTTTAGTAAAGGTGATAAAAATGTATACTTTCTTTTCTTTTCTCTACAAATTTCCAAATGAGAGGAAAGAAAGTATTTTATATTCCCTTCTAAAACTCCCAAACAAGAGGAGAGGAAAGTATTTTCTATTCCCTTCTAAAACTTCCAAACAAGAGGAGAGGAAAGTCTACTCTATTCCTTTCTCTCTCTTTTTCTCTCTTTATTAAAATTTTCTTTTCTTTTCTTTTCTCTCCAAAACTCTCAAATGGAGGGAAAAGTTTGGGGTTTCTTGGAATTAAGGGGCAATGAAAAAATTAAAATAAAGAAAGAAAAGAAAATTTAGATGCGGTCCGTTCCATTTATTTTTTAATGGCACACGCCCTGTACTGCTGTGTAGGTGTTTTTTCTTCGAAAAAAACAAATGTCGGCCTACGTATCCCGTCCTCTAGAGGGTGATGGTGGGATGGGACAGGCGAGGGCAGGGAGAGCCCTCCTTATTAAAATTTTTCTTTCTTTTCTTCCCAAAACTCCCAAATGGAGGGAAAAGGTTTGGGGTTTCTTGAAATTAAGGGGCAACGAAAAATTTAAAATAAAGAAAGAAAAGAAAATTTAGATGCGGTTGGCTCCATTTATTTTTTAATGGCTCACACCCTGTGCTGTGCTGCTGTGTAGGTGTTTTTTCTTCGAAAAAAACAAATGTCGGCCTACGTATCCCGTCCTCTAGAGGGTGATGGTGGGATGGGACAGGCAAGGGCAGAAGGAGCCCTCCTTATTAAAATTTTTCTTGCTTTTCTTTTCTCTCCAAAACTCCCAAATGAAGGAAAAAGGTTTGGGGTTTCTTGAAATTAAGGGGCAACAAAAAAATTAAAATAAAAAAAGAAAAGAAAATTTAGATGCGGTTGGGTCCATTTATTTTTTAATGGCTCACGCCCTGTGCCGTTGTGTAGGTGTTTTTTCTTCGAAAAAAACAAATGTCGGCCTACGTATCCCGTCCTCTAGAGGGTGATGGGGGGATGAGACAGGCGAGGGCAGGGAGAGGCGGGAGATGGAGGGCTGATCGGCTGGAGCACGGAGGGGAGAAGAAAGTGGAACGAAAAAAATCACATGGCGCAGGCCCGAGAGAATAAAACACAGAGCAGATTTTTTATTTGGTCGTACCTTCTCCAGTGCCTTTTTGAAAAAATAAATAAATATATAAAAAGACAAAAAAAAAAATTATCAACATAGCTACCAGTCTAGTTATTAAAAAAATATCCAAAATATTTTATGCAATATCCTCCTCCTCCTCCTCCTACTTCTTCTTTGCTTGAAAAAAAGAAAAGAGGAGGGTGAGGAGAACCTCACCCACGTGACTATTTTCTTCTTCATCAAGCCTCTTCATCCAAACTCTTTCTTGTCAAACTGTATCTCTCATTCGTGAGATTTTTCTTCTTTTTTCTAAATCTCTTTCTTCTCTTTCAATTTTTTTTATCTAGAATTGTTCACCTTATACTTTATGAAATCTAATGAATGAGATATATATATATATATATATATATAATTTTTTATATTAGACAAAGCTAAAACTGTGTACTAGTACTAATGAACATCATATTTTAAAAATTATATATTGATTTGTATAGAGATATGTATTGGCTTGTTAGATGACTAATATGCTTGGTATGTATTACCTAGTCATATAGTGTATACTAGTACAAATAATGCTCTAAAAATTATGTATCTATTTATCCGAAGTTACGTATTGAATTAGTGTTATATATGTATCAAATAAGCTTATACTATATATTAAAAAGTCGATAAATATGTATCACTTAACCATGTATGTAGTGTGTACTAGTGAATATGATGTTTTAGAAATTATATATCAATTTGTTTAGAGGTGTATATCGGATTATTGGGTAACTAATTTACTAAGTATGCATCACCTAATCATGTACCGTTGGTGAGCACCATATTCTAAAAACGGTATGTTGATTTACCTAGAGGTATATATTGATTTGCTAGATGGCTATTTTGCTTGGTGTGTATCACCTAACTATATAATACATACCATTAAAAAGTATGTTCTAAAAATGAGAAATAAAGAAAATGTTGCATGTGATTTGCTTTTCTTTTTTTAATTAATTTTTAATTTTGAGACTAAAGACATTATTAGTAGGCCGAGTTTCTGACTTTTATTTTTTTTAATGGGTATTTAGAAAAATATGGCAAAATAGAAAGATCGCTCCATATTTTGTTCTACGGTGCCCACTCTATATGGTTCTTATTCAAAAAAGTGGGGTATCAAAAGTTTAGCTCACAAGAGAAGAGAAATAATAGAAAACAAAAATATAGTTGGAAGGAATGGTTACGCTTATGGGAACTACAATTGGAATAAATTACTATATCCTTCTCGGTGAAATATTTATTCCAGGTTAGATTGGATAGTTAGTTAATGTAAAGTTTGAAAAAGTTAATATATCCTAATTAACCACATTAAAATTATGCTGTTTGGCAAAATAAAGTGGAATGCATCTGTTTTTACACCATCTTATCAATTCTAGCCCAAATATTTTTACTTTCAAGCAAAGTTCATTTCATTAAAAACATTTCCTTCCGGTTCGAGAAGTTATGGTTGTCATACCCCCAGTCCTGGGATGTGGTCAGGGAGGCTTGGGGTATGCCAGTACGGGGGGATGCCATGCAGAGGGTGTCGCGCAGACTGGAGCTTACCAAGCGACGCCTTCGTCGATGGAACCGTGAGGTCGTCGGTAATATTTTTCGGAGATTGGAGGGGGTGGAGGCTCAGATAGTGGATTTCCAGGGGCGGGAGGATCGGGGAGAGGAGCTCACGGAGGCGGAGATGGTGGACTTACGACGATCACTAGCTACTCATCATTCCTTGCTCCGCCAGCAGGAGATCTTTTGGAGGCAGAAGTCCAGAGTTCAGTGGGTTAGGGATGGTGACCGGAATACTAGTTTTTTCCACCAATCGGCAGTCATCAGGAGGCAGAGGAACATGATTCGTTCCTTGAGGGTTGGAGTTGGTCCACGGGTGGAGGAGGATGCTGCAGTGAGACGGGTGCTGTTGGAGTTTTTCAGATCCAGGTGGACGGAGGATGGTGGGACACATGTCACAGGTCAGCTCCCTAGGCCGCTGGTGAGAGTTGAGGAGACAGAAAATGCAACTTTGATCCGGCCAGTGTCAGAAATGGAGGTGCAGGAGGCGGTATGGAGTCTGGCCGAGGATAAGGCCCCAGGACCGGATGGATTCCCACCTTTCTTCTTTCGGAGATATTGGTGCATTATTCGGAGGGGAGTGGTGGAGGCAGTACAGTTTTATTTTGGTCGGGCAGTGATGGCAGATGATTGGAAGGCCACCTTTATAACATTGATACCGAAGCGTCAGGATGCTTCGGAACCGAGTCACTATAGACCTATTAGCTTATGCACTACTATGTACAAGGTGGTTGCGAAGATCATGGTGAGGAGGATGAAAGATATATTGCCGAGGATCATTAGCCAGGAGCAGGGAGCTTTTGTGGGGGGGAGGAATATTTCTGACAATATTCTGCTAGCACAAGAGATGATGGGGGACCTACTGCGCGCCTCGAGGAGGCGGTGTTTGATGGCAGTAAAGCTGGACATGGAGCGCGCCTATGACCGGATACGGTGGGATTTCCTTCGGCGAGCGCTAGAGAGCTTCGGATTCCACCAGATTTGGATTGACTGGATATTGGGATGTGTGCACGGGCCTAATTTTTCCATCCTGATCAATGGCACACCATCGCCTTTCTTTCGAGCCACCATGGGTCTTCGTCAGGGATGTCCTCTCTCCCCGTATCTATTTATCATTTGCTCTGATGTACTATCACGTGCTTTGCATGTTGCTTGTGGGAACCGGGAGTTGGTAGCCTATAGCCCAGCCCCGGGTGCCCGCCCCATCTCTCACTTACTTTTTGCAGACGACTGCCTCTTGCTCGCCAGGGCGAGAGAGACTGATGCGAGAGCTCTTCAGGGAGTTTTGGAGGGATACTGTGAGATGTCTGGGCAGAGAGTCAACCTCCAAAAATCTGCCATATACTTCAGTCCGAGCACGGAGCGGAGGACACGACGGGAGGTACGGGCGATTTTGGGGATGCAGGAGGACGAGGGGACCCTGGTTTACCTAGGAGTCCCCCTCACAGGGAGGAGACTGCGGGTGGCGGAGTGCTCTATCTTGTTGGAGAGGGTGCGGAGCAGGCTAGAGGGTTGGAGAGCATCATCACTCTCTATGATGGGCAGGTTGACGCTGATCAGGTCAGTACTATTTTCCATGCCCATTTATCTGATGGCACATACTGTCTTGCCAAAGAGGGTCCTGGAGGAGATCGAGAGGCTCATGAGGAGCTTCCTATGGGGCTCTTGTGGGGGGGGTCATGGAGTACATCTGGTGGCTTGGGAGAGAGTATGCTTGCCCCTGCGTGAGGGTGGCCTCGGGGTGCAGTCACTCCTGGCGCGGCGCGAGGCCCTTCTGGCACGGCAAGCGGTGCAGTTTGTTCTCGAGCCACATAGTTTTTGGAGCCAGATCATGACTGCTAGATATCGTCGAGGCGGAGCCACTGTGCAGGCGGTCGGCAGCCGGAGGTTTTCCTTTATGTGGCGAGAGATCGGGAGGTATGTGCCGATGGCCCTGGCACAGTCCAGATGGCTGGTCGGCGACGGACGGAGCATTGATGTGATTGAGGATCCGTGGGTGGATGCACTCCCATTGAGATTATGGCCGACGATGTTTAGTGGCGAGGGAGTAGAGGGGCTTCGAGTTTCTGACCTTCTCAGGCCAGGGACGGCGGAGTGGGATGGTGACAGACTTGGCCAGTTGTTTGGAGAGCATTTGGCGGAGCGGGTTCGGACGCTCCCCATTCCGGGATCCGCAGGCCCAGATGTTAGGGTTTGGAGCACTACTTGTAGAGCGAGAGTTGGGGTCGGTGATGTCTCTCGAGCTATTCAGCGGATGTCAGTGCCAGGCTTGGACTGTGGCTGGGTGTGGAGGTTTGGGCTACATCCGAGGGTCGCTCTTTTCCTCTGGAAGGTGGCCTGGGAGCGTCTGCCGACGTGCTCAGTGTTGAGTGGACGAGGAGTGAGTCTTTCCCCCCTATGCCCAGATTGTGGGATGGACGAGTCGGTGGATCATGTGCTTTTCCAGTGTGACCGGGCGCGAGGTGTGTGGAGCCTGACTGAGATTCCGGAGGAGGTTTGGAGCCGGAGGGATTGGTTTTTGGAGGCGGTTCAGCGATGGGCTGGTATTCCACAGATGCGCAGCTTGGCTATTCAGGCGTCCTGTTCAGCTTACCAGGTATGGTTAGCCAGGAACGCCCGGATCTTTGGCGAGGGCAGGCTATCTCCGCGTTCGTGATGGAGCGGGCTCGAGCACAGGCAGCAGAGATCACACATGTAGACCTAGCCTACAGACCTTTGACAGCTCGGGACATCTGGGGCCCCCACACTGCTTCGGCTGCTCCACATAGGGTATTCTTTACCTGGGAGCCCCCACCCCCGAGCTTCCTCAAGGTCAACTTTGACGGCTCAGTTTTGGATGGAGGTAGGAGAGGAGGGGCGGGATTCGTCATCAGGGGGCCGAGTGCTGTCGCAGTGGCAGCGGGGGGCTGCCATCTTTTTGACACTTCGGTACCTGGGGCAGAGCTGCGGGCGGCTTGGACGGGCTTGTGCTATGCGCGGCGAGTGCTTCAGGCGCGGTCTATCCTTTTAGAGGGAGATTCGGCTACTGTGATCAGCTGGGTCCGAAAGGGCCCAAGCAGCCATGGGGGGGTCCATCCCTTACTGTTCGACATTTTTGAGATGGCAAGGGAGTGTGTTACATTCCGAGCCATGCATGTATACCGTGAGGCCAATGGGGCGGCCGACTGGGTGGCGGCATATGTTGCGAGCCACTCAGGAGACACCCTATGGTATGGAGAGAGAGAGATGCCCGGAGCACTTCGGGACCTTTTGTTTTCTGACTCTATTGGGTGTATTCGTACCCGTGTTGTATGAATTACCCGCTTTAGCAAAAAAAAAAAAAAAAAAAAAAAAAAAAAAAAACATTTCCAATAGAAAACATATAATTGTAAAACAAAAAGCATACTTTTACTATAAATAGCTTTATCCACTTTCTTTTATCTCACCACTTCTTCACCCTCCCAAACACCCATTCCACAAGGCTATCTATAGACCTTTTTCTTCTATTATCCTTGGAATCAATCTAGTCCTCCGTTCCACACCAAAAATATTGAGGACATATTTGGTTAAGGGAGTTAGGCTCTATAGTAAAAATAGGAATGAGTGACTCCTCTAATTATTTGGTTGGAGAAAGTTCTATTCTCATTTCTATTTCACGAGAGAATAAGAATGTTTTGACCTCTCAAAACCTAATCAAGGGGGAATAAGTAACTTCTCGCAATATTCAAAGCCAAGTTTATTTTAAAAAATATTTTTGAAAAAACTTTATTTTAATTATTTTTTAAAAATACTTTTATATTAATTGATTTCTGATTTTGATTTTAATTTCAGTTATGAACCAAATGCATCAGAGAATACGATTATTTTGATTCAGTCACGAGCCAAACATAATCCAAGCAATGTTGGCGAGAAATGATCAAAAGGAGCTCATTATATTTGTCCCTGATGTTGATCCTATTACACTACACCCGGTGCCAGTATATCATGACCACCTTTTTTTTTTCTGGTAGATTGGCCAAAAAGTTACAGCAGATTAAAAAAGGAAGAAAAAGAAATAAAGCAAAAAACAACTAAGGAAATCTAAAATAAGTGCACACCATAGCACCGGAGGGAAGAATACTGGCAAAATCTGAAGGAAAAAGAGAAGTCGAATGAAGATCCATTGTAGCATGCCTTGTAGCCAACCAATCCACTACGGAATTTTCCTTCTCTGAATACATGATCAGCTGCAAGAGAATCAAAGGTAGCAATCAGCTAAAAAATACCATGCAACAATGGAATGGACTTTCCGTTACAAGATCGATTGGTAATCCAATAAGTGACAGTTTTAGAGCCTGCTTCCAAAACAACTTCCTCGCTGTTGCTGGAAATTGGACCCGAGGGCAATCTTCGGTCGAGGAAAGGGAGCGGCGAGTTCTCACGGCGGGGCGGCGGTCCGTTGGCGAGCGGCGTCCTCCGTCTGGGGCGGTCGGAGAGATGGGACGGCGGGTCCACGCGGCGAGGCGACGATCCGTCAGCTGGCGGCGTCCTCCGTCCGGGTGCCTGCACACGAGCCGGTGGCCGGGTTTTCCGGCGCCGGCCCTCCGACGCTCAAGTCAGGGAGGGGGCAAACAGTGTAGAAAGGAGATAAACGGTGTATGTAGAGTGTACCCATCCTCCTCCCGTGGGGCCAAGGTCCCCCTTTTATAGGCGGGGGTCGGTTTACCTGCGATGTAACAGGGCGAGGCCGTAGTACGGCTCGGCGTGTTGTTCAGGTCGGCGCATGGTCAGGCGAATCATTGCTCTGATGTCGGCGGTGAGGGCGTCGTACAGCCCGAACTAGCACGCTATCAGGCGAATTATTGCATTGGTGTCGGAGTTATGGCCGAGATCGGAGACTTATCATAGTTGACTAGACTCTGCTGGGCTGATTTGCCGTGGAGAGCTGAGAGTCCGTAGATGACAGGAGCCATGCGCATTTATGGTGGAGTAAGCCGGAGATCCGCATTTATTGTGGAGTAAGCCGGAGATCCGCATTTATTATGGAGTAAGCCGGAGATCCGCATTTATTGTGGAGTAAGCCGGAGATCCGCATTTATTGTGGAGTAAGCTGGAGGGTTACGGCGACCATGCGCAATAAATGCCAGAGGGGCGTCGGGGTATGGTCCTCGGCCAGACCTCTGAGGCGCACGGCCGTAGTAGGTGGCTGACAAGAGTAGACCTCGAACATCGGGGTTTTTCTTAGGTCGGAGGTCTCGAGGTTGGGCGTTCCGAAGTCGGACGCCGACTTCGGCCGTCCGGGGTCGGAAGTTGTACGGCTTCTTAGGGGCATTTATGTCACTTGGGAAAAAATCTTATTCCCCCCAACACTACCCCCCGACTTCCGAGTTCGAGCGACTTGTGGGCTCGGACGTGGGAAGTAAAGTCTGTCACTGAGGTTGGGGGGCGAGTCTCGTCCGCCCCCTTGCGCTTCTCGGAGCTTTCATGGTGAAACCTGCGCCCTTTGGCGTCTCGAGGCTGCTTTATTCGGTGAGCTTATGATGAAGCTCGCATCATTACGCTTCTTGAAGCGGAGGTGGCGTCTCTTGAATCGCCAGGATCGCCTTACGGCGGATTAATGATGGGGGTCCTCGAGCTCGTCGAGGCGGTGCCTCAATCCCGTAATCGAGGCTTCTCGCTCATTAATGAGTGTGCCGTTACGGGGTTTAAAACGGACACGCGGCGTGACCCAAGGTCGGACGCTTCCGATTTCGTGTTACTGGATCACAATTCCGGAGAGGTGGAGGCCACATCGAGGCTCCACGTGTCCCAGATCTTATTAAATGAGGGGAGCGGGGCAGCGCCCGCTCGTTCCTCAAGACGATTTGATTTTGCAGACCCATGATGAGGCCCCGAGATCCGATGGGACAACGCTTCGATTTCGTACCCGATTTATTAATCTGGAGTGAATACGGTGCCTCGGCTTCCGAGGTCGACACGTGGCGCAACCCGATCGGGGGATGGAAACCGACCCCATCGATCTGGGCCGTCAGGGGGGTCTATATAAACCCCTCGAGGTTGCCCTAAAGGTCTCGTTTGGCTGCTTCTTATTTTTGTTGCCTTTCTCCCTTGCTTCCTTTCTCAACCGAACCTTGTCGTCGGTGCCCGGAGCGATTTCCGGCGATGTCCAGTAGGTTTTCACCCTGTTTTCACTAAGGTTTCCTCTTTTCTTCTCCTCCCCAGCTTCTATTTTCCGCTTTTTTTTTAACTTTTATTTCGTTCTTCTGTGGGAATGGGTTTGGGTCCTGAGGAAGTGGGATCGAGCCTGTCGGGGGAGGAGTTGGAGCTGATCCGCTCCCGGTTCTTCTTCCAGCCCGGGTTTCGTCTTGAAACTGCGGGGCCGGAGGACAGGGTGACGCAGCCGCCCCCAGGTCGGATCGCGGTCTACCGCGAGACACTTTGGGCTGGCCTGCGTTTTCCCGCCCACGAGTTCGTGAGCCAGCTGCTGGCCGAGTACCAGCTCGTCCCGGCGCAGTTGGCTCCGAACTCGTGGAGGACCATAATCGGGTTCTTGTCCCTGTGCCTCGGGCACGGGATCCCGATCTCGGTAGGCCTCTTCCGCCGGTGTTTTCTGTTAAAGAAGAACCCGGCGGACGCAGGGTGGCTATACTTCGCCTTTCGGGGCGGTATGTTACTCTTTCAGGGTGCCCCTTCCTCGATTCATGAGTGGAAGGGGAAGTTTTTCTTCCTGGCGTCCGAGGCGCCTTGGGGGTTCGACCCGAGGTGGGGGAACCCTCGGTTGAAGACCCTCAATAAGCTCTCCGAGCCCTCGAGGAGGGAGCTGAGGACCCTGGACTCTGTGCGAGCCCTCGGGAGGGGCAACGACCTGACCGAGCTCCTGCAGGAGGACGCCCTGGCGAGCGTAGGTCTGAGCTCGGCGCGCCCCGAGGGTAAGGGTGGTTACATTATTTTATTTTTTCTTCGTTCTTTGCTTTTACTGTCACTGGTCTGACACTTAACGAAATTTTGATTTCAGATATTCCCCGCCTGCCGACCAGCAACACATCACTTTTCTCTCGCCTGAGGAGGCGAGAGGCCGAGGCCGGGGGAGCTAGGCCCCAGCCCCGGAAGAGGGCGAGGTCGGACGGCGCCTCCAGTTCAGCCGGCACGAGGGGCCCCGAGGCGGGGGCCCCTGCAGCCGACCCGAGGCGGGAGCGGGTCGTTAGTGATGCGGGCCCGTCGGCCCCTCCTTGCCCTGCCCCCCTTGCCCAGCGGGGGGAGTCGTCCATGGCCCCGCAGCAGCCAGAACCCGGGCTTGCTCGAGGCCCCGAAGCGAGCGGCTCCGGGACCTCGGGCCCGGTCGTGCCAAGCTCTTCCCGGGCTTTCCGAGAGGAGTCGGTCGAGCCGGACTCCCCTATTCCCGAGGGGAGCTCGGCCTTTCAGGATGCCGAGGTCGCGCGCTCCATGTTGCGGCGTGCGGTACTTCCAGCGGACCGGGCCGTGTTCCGGAATGTTTCGCTGGAGGAGGTCGTTGGCAGCGCTTACTGCAACACCGCCCGGGTAAGCTTCCTTCTTAATTTCCTTGAGTTACTAGCGTACTTGTGTGCTTTTCAACTCATAATACCCTCGCTTCTTTCTTTTCAGCATATTCTCGAGCTCGACACCTTGGCGTTCATCGCCCACGGGTGTCGGGAAGAAGTCCGACAGCTCGGCCGACAGCTGGAGCCGGCCAAGAAAAGAGTCGCCGAGCTGGAGGCGGCGTTGGCCGCGGCCGAGGCTCGGTGGGCGGCCACCGAGGCTGAGCGCCTCGCTATAGCGGAGGGGCTCGGGGAGGAGAAGGCCGCCCACGCCCTAACTAGGTCGGCCTTGCGCGGCACGGAGGCGCGCTTAGGGGAGGTCCAGGCCGAGGTCGCGGCCCTCAGGCATGAGGACGGGGTCTCCCGCCTCCGAATCGAGCAACTTGAGGCCCGGGAGAGGAGGGCACTCGAGCGAGCCGAACATGCCGTGGAGCTCTTCAAGGAGTCGCAAGAGTTCCGCGACATGTTGGAGGAGGAGACAGTGGACGGGTTCCTCCGAGGTTTCGAGAACTTCCGGGCTCAGATGCGCCGGTACTGCCCTCAGTACGACCTCTCGGCGGTCCGTCCGAGGGAGGACCTGGGCTGGGGGTCTGATGTCGAAGCCCTTCCCGCCATCCTGACATCCGAGGTGGGAATATATGAACAAGACCCCGCCGAGCCTTCGACGGGGGTGGCCGAGGCGGTCGGTGTCGTGGAGGCGGCTCCAGCGGCCGAGGTGGACGCCGTCCCGGAGCCGGTGCTCGAAGCTCCTGCCCCCGACCCCGAGCCTGTTCCGGATGAAGATCATGAGGTTATTAATGTGCCGGACGACCCCCCGGACGTTGCTCCCGCCGCTTAGGACTTAGCGTATTTTTCCTTTCTTTTTCATTGTATCCGAGGTCGGCTCTTAAATGGTCGACCTCCAATTTTGTAATCGGCCTTCGGCCTTCTGTTAATGAAAAACACTTTCATCATTATGTGTTTGCCTTTCTTTTTTGTTGCGAACGAGGCTAGAGCCTTAGCTAACTGCCTCGACGACCTCTAACTTCACATCTTAGTTTTCGGGTTGCTTAACGAAGTTGTCCCCTTTTCCTGGGCTATGTCTTAGCCTTCTCGGGTTCCAGTCATTCCGACCAAGAGGAGGTCCGAGTCTTAGGTTTTTAGAAAATTCCTCTAAGTCCCATAGCTCGGATCTAAGAATCGTGGAAGTCATCACGTTTAGCCTTTAGGGAAATCCCAAGGCATCGAGGTCGGGCCTTAGCCCTTCAAGTAAGACCGGACTAGGTCTATGCCTGCTGCTATTCGGGGATTTTAGTCGGGTTTCCGAACTTAACTCCGAACCCCTCGTAGGGAGCGCGGGCTAATAAGTAAGTCGTCATCGAAGGTTTTCGTAGTTATCATTCTCGGACTCTGCCGAGATCTCGGTGAGCAAGGCTGGGATTTCCAAAAATTGCCTTGGTATCCATGTTTGGCTGATACACTCGTGGTCGGGACCACTTTCTCAGCTAGATGTCGGAGTTTTCGTAGAAGAGCCGAGTTGGGCCCTAATTTATGAAGCCTTCGTACAGATTGCAGAGACTGAACGGAGCCTGCATAATGTAGTTAGGGGGTCGATCTTAAGCTGACCCATTGGAGAGGCCCGACTTTGGGGCGAGATAAGACTCCAACGTTGGGATTCCGCTCAGCAATATGTAGATAAAATTTGATAAGGAGGGCGTCTAGTTGGATGTACCTCTTGCATTCTCCGAGTCACGCTTCGCATGGTGGAGTAGGTTGCCTCCTTTCCTCGTTGACCTCCGGAGTCATTTTGACTTAAAGGGGGGCTCGGGTTTCTCACGGACCCAACAGCGCTCATCGAGGTTGAGAGGATTTGGCGAGGCTTTATTGAATTGTAGCTCTCTGCGAGGTCGAGGGAGTTTCAGACCCCATGGTAGGACCTCGGGCGCCTCAACCTTGGTCGAGGGATCTTGCGTCAGGTCGGCGAGTCCGTGGACGCTTTGCTGACCTGTGGTGCCTCCCATGATCGAGGGAGTTTGGGACTCTACGGTCGACCCTCGGGGCATCCCGACCTTAGTCGAGGAATCGTTCGTCAGGTCGGCGGGTCTGGGCACGCTCTACCGACCTGCGACGCTTCCCGAGGTCGAGGAAGTCTGGTTCTCTACGGTCGACCCTCGGGGCATCCCGACCTTAGTCGAGGGATCGCTCGCTTCGGGGATCGGGGATCGTCGACCGCTCCCGGGGGTCCACTTCATGGCGCCCCGGGTGGAGCCACCCTTTCCACCCCTCACGGCGCCTTTCCGAGGTCGAGGGAGTCTAGTTCTCTACGGTCGACCCTCGGGGCATCCCGACCTTAGTCGAGGGATCGTTCGTCAAGTCGGCGGGTCTGAGCACGCTCTACCGACCTGCGACGCTTCCCGAGGTCGAGGGAGTCTGGTTCTCTACGGTCGACCCTCGGGGCATCCCGACCTTAGTCGAGGGATCGCTCGCTTCGGGGATCGGGGATCGTCGACCGCTCCCGGGGGTCCACTTTGTGGCGCCCCGGGTGGAGCCACCCTTTCCACCCCTCACGGCGCCTTCCCGAGGTCGAGGGAGTCTGGTTCTCTACGGTCGACCCTCGGGGCATCCCGACCTTAGTCGAGGGATCGTTCGTCAAGTCGGCGGGTCTGGGCACGCTCTACCGACCTGCGACGCTTTCCGAGGTCGAGGGAGTCTGGTTCTCTACGGTCGACCCTCGGGGCATCCCGACCTTAGTCGAGGGATCGCTCGTCAGGTCGGCGGGTCTGGGCACGCTCTACCGACCTGCGACGCTTCCCGAGGTCGAGGGAGTCTGGTTCTCTACGGTCGACCCTCGGGGCATCTCGACCTTAGTCGAGGGATCGCTCGCTTCGGGGATCGGGGATCGTCGACCGCTCCCGGGGGTCCACTTCGTGGCGCCCCGGGTGGAGCCACCATTTCCATCCCTCACGGCGCCTTCCCGAGGTCGAGGGAGTCTGGTTCTCTACGGTCGATCCTCGGGGCATCCCGACCTTAGTCGAGGGATCGTTCGTCAAGTCGGCGGGTCTGGGCACGCTCTACCGACTTGCGACGCTTTCCGAGGTCGAGGGAGTCTGGTTCTCTACGGTCGACCCTCGGGGCATCCCGACCTTAGTCGAGGGATCGCTCGCTTCGGGGATCGGGGATCGTCGACCGCTCCCGGGGGTCCACTTTGTGGCGCCCCGGGTGGAGCCACCCTTTCCACCCCTCACGGCGCCTTCTCGAGGTCGAGGGAGTCTGGTTCTCTACGGTCGACCCTCGGGGCATCCCGACCTTAGTCGAGGGATCGTTCGTCAAGTCGGCGGGTCTGGGCACGCTCTACCGACCTGCGACGCTTCCCGAGGTCGAGGGAGTCTGGTTCTCTACGGTCGACCCTCAGGGCATCCCGACCTTAGTCGAGGGATCGCTCGCTTCGGGGATCGGAGATCGTCGACCGCTCCCGGGGGTCCACTTTGTGGCGCCCCGGGTGGAGCCACCCTTTCCACCCCTCACGGCGCCTTCCCGAGGTCGAGGGAGTCTGGTTCTCTACGGTCGACCCTCGGGGCATCCCGACCTTAGTCGAGGTAGGAGAACGAGCCGAGCTCGTCTGGTCAGAGAGGACCGTGCTCATAGGTGGAAGTTGATGGAGAACGAGCCGAGCTCGTCTGGTCAGAGAGGACCGTGCTCATAGGTGGAAGTTGATGGAGAACGAGCCGAGCTCGTCTGGTCAGAGAGGACCGTGCTCATATCTTGACGTCTCGAACATCCCTATGGCCGGGGCATCCCGACGTCTCGGGGCATCTCGACGAACCAGGGCATTTTGACCTTAGTCGAGGGAATTTCGCGCCAAGTCGATGTTTCGTCGTCCTGCGATTCTTCCCGAGGTCGAGGGAGTTTGGGACTCTACGGTCGAGCCTCGAGGCATCCCGATTTCGGCCGGAAAATCTGAGGATCACAGACGACCCAATATTAGAAGAGAATTACAGCCATCAAGATAAAAGAATTGTTTGCGAAAAGGAAGCTGAGTCCATTGTCCTGATTGTCTTGAACCCCTAGGGGTTTTACTGGTAGTACATTCGTAGATTCTCGGAGTTCCAGCCTCGCGGGATCAGGGTCCCCTCTAGGGACTTTAATTTATACGCCCCTGGTCGTTGTACCCGGGCGATCTGATACGGCCCTTCCCAATTTGGGGCGAGCTTTCCTTGCTCAGTCGGTTGAGAAGCCTCGGCTCTCCTGAGGACGAGGTCCCCCACTTTGAAGAGCTTTGGCTTGACTCTAGAGTTGTAGTATTGGGCCGTTCGCTGTTGGTATCTCGCCATGCGGACCCGGGCAACCTCTCTTGTCTCTTCGACGAGGTCCAAGTTGCTCCTGAGCTGGGAAGAATTGGTGTCGGGGTCGTAATGCTCCACCCTTGGAGAAGGCAGGCCGATCTCCAACGGGATGACGGCCTCAGTGCCGTATGCTAGGTTGAAGGGGGTCTCTCCCGTGGGCAGTCGGAACGTGGTCCGGTACGCCCAAAGGACATTGTACAAGTCCTCGACCCATTGTCCTTTGGACCGATCAAGCCTAGCCTTGAGCCCCTGCAAAATAGTGCGGTTAGTTACCTCAGTTTCCCCGTTTGTCTGGGGGTGAGCGACTGAGGTGAAACGGTGATCAATGCCGAGCTCAGAGCAAAATTTTCTGAAATGAATATTGTCAAATTGTCGACCATTGTCAGATATAAGGATACGGGGTAGTCCGAATCTGCAGATTATGGACTTCCACACGAAGTCTCGCATCTTTTGCTCGGTGATCCGGGGGACGGGTTCGGCCTCGACCCATTTGGTGAAGTAGTCGATGGAGACGACCAGGAACTTTCTCTGTCCGGTGGCCAGGGGAAAGGGCCCCAGGATGTCGATCCCCCATTGGGCAAACGGCCAGGGGGCGATGATGGGGGTCAGCAGAACTGAAGGTCGGCGCTGGATATTGGCGTTTCGTTGGCACCGATCGCACTTCCGGACGAAATCCGTTGCATCCTTCTGGAGTGTGGGCCAATAATATCCTTGTCGCAGGACTTTATGGGCTAGTGCCCGACCCCCCAGGTGATTTCCGCAGATCCCTTCATGGACCTCTCGGAGGGCATAATCCGCCTCGGAGGGGCGGAGGCATCTGAGAAGGGGAGAAGTAAATGATCGTCGATAGAGTTTATTCTCGTACAAGACATACCGGGGAGCCTGACGCTTGATTCGGCGAGCCTCCATCTCGTCGTGAGGCAGGATTCCGTCCTGAAGGTAGCAGACGAGCCCATCGATCCAGCTTGGCTCGGAGTCGATGCACATCGTGGGCTCGGGTTCCTCCGTGCTGGGGATCTGAAGATATTCGAGCGCTGTTCCTTTGGGAAGCTCGCTCATGCGGGAGGTTGCCAATTTGGATAGCTGGTCTGCCCTGAGGTTCTCCGCTCTGGGAATGTACTGAATATTGAAGGAATTCAGGGTAGATATGAGTTTCCGCACCTTTTGGAGATACTTTTGCATGGATGGCTCTTTAGCTTCGAAGTCTCCTTGGATCTGGTTCACTACCAGCTGGGAGTCGCTGAAGGCCGTCAGGTCTTCCACTTTTAGTTCTTTCGCCAGCTTAAGCCCGGCGATGAGAGCCTCATACTCGGCCTCATTGTTCGAGGCCGGAAATTCGAGGCGCAAAGCTTGCTCTGCCACCACTCCGTCTGGACTGGTGAGGATGAGTCTGGCCCCGCTACCCCCCGAGGTCGAAGACCCGTCCGAGTGCAGGACCCATGGCTGCCTCGGGGCCTCCTCTACGGATTCGGGTGGCCTCTCGGGGTCGTCCGGAAGGGTGCATTCCACGATGAAGTCGGCGAGTATCTGAGCTTTGATAGCCGGCCTGGGCCGATATTCGAGGTCGAATTTTCCGAGCTCGACCGCCCATTTGGCGATCCTCCCCGCACGATCCGACCTCTGCAATATTTGCTTCATAGGCTGGTCGGTCAATATGGCTATCGTGTGGGCTCGGAAGTAAGGCCTGAGTCTCCGAGCCGAGATGATGAGAGCGAAGATGGTCTTCTCAAGTTTAGAATATCGGGTCTCAGGATCCCTGAGAACCCGGCTGGTGTAATAGACCGGCTTTTGGAGCTTGTCCTCTTCCCGGACGAGGACTGAGCTTACTGCAGCTGGGGAGACGGCCAGATATAAGTAAAGGACCTCGCCTTTCTGGGGCTTGGTGAGCAGCGGGGGAGAGGCCAGAAGGCTCCGAAGCTCTTCAAAGGCCTGCTGGCATTCTTCTGTCCACCGGAAGTCTTTCGACCGTTTAAGGCTCTTGAAGAAGGGGAGGCATCGCTCGGCTGACCGAGAGACGAACCTTTCCAGGGCGGCAACCCGCCCCGCGAGCCGTTGCACCTCCTTGACAGTCTTTGGAGGCGACATCTCTTGCAGTGCCCGGATTTTCTCCGGGTTGGCTTCAATTCCGCGCTGGGTCACTATGAAACCCAGGAACTTGCCCGAGGTGACCCCGAACGCGCACTTCGCCGGGTTGAGTTTCATTTGATATCTTCTGAGCTTGGCGAATGTCTCGTTGAGATCGGCTATGTGGTGTTCCGCCGCCCGGCTCTTTACCAACATGTCGTCCACATAGACTTCCATGTTCCGGCCGATCTGGTCTTTAAAAATTTGGCTGACCAGTCTCTGATAGGTGGCCCCAGCGTTTTTCAGGCCGAAGGGCATCACCTTGTAGCAGTAGGTGCCCTTGTCGGTGATGAAGGCCGTCTTCTCCTCGTCTTCCGGCGCCATTCGGATTTGATTGTATCCTGAAAAGGCGTCCATAAAAGTTAGTAGTTGGTGTCCTGAAGTGGAGTCGACGAGCTGGTCGATGCTCGGAAGGGGGAAGCTGTCTTTTGGGCAGGCCTTGTTCAAGTCGGTGTAGTCCACGCACATACGCCATTTTCCGTTGGCCTTCTTTACGAGGACTATGTTGGCGAGCCAGTCCGGGTAGGAGACCTCCCGGATGAAACCGGCTCCGAGGAGCTTGTCCACCTCTTCAGCTGCCGCCCGTTGTCGTTCCGGAGCAGAGCCTCTTTTCTTCTGCTTTACAGGCCTGCTGGTCGGCCTTACCTAGAGTCGGTGGACCATGACTCCAGGGTCAATTCCCGGCACGTCCGCAGGCGACCAGGCGAAGACGTCAGCGTTGTCCCGCAGGAAGCTGACAAGGCAATCCCTCTCGCGGGCGCCGAGGCCGGAGCCGACCTGCACAGTTAGCTCGGGAAAATTTTCTTGTAGTGGGATTTGAATAAGGAGCTCACCGGGCTCTACTTGCTTCTTCCAGAGGGTGTCCCTCGCATCGAGGATTTCTATGGGCAGCGAAGGTCCCATCGGGTGGTCCGGCGCCTCGGCTGGTTGCTTTACTGTGTGGGCCGCCATGTAGCATTGCTTGGCGATCAGCTGGTCTCCGCGGACCTCGCCTACTCCTTGGTCGGTGGGGAACCGCATGAGCAAATGGTGAGTTGAAACCACGGCTCGAAGGGCATTTAGCCCTGGGCGCCCAAGGATGGCGTTGTAGACCGAGGGCAGACGGACCACCAGGAGGTCCATCCTCACAGTGCTCTCCCGGGGGGCGAGGCCGACTGTGACAAGGAAGCTAGCCTCACCTTCAACCGGGACTGCATCTCCGGTAAACCCAACCAACGGGGCATTGACTCTCCGGAGATGCCCTTCTGTCAATCCCATTTTCTGGTAGGCATGATAATACAAAATGTTGGCTGAGCTTCCATTGTCAACTAGGACACGCTTTACATCAAACCTATTTACAATCATAGAGATGACCACAGCATCATCATGGGGGGTTTCGACCCCTTCTAAGTCCTCGTCCGAGAACGAGATGGCTTCACCAGTACGTGGGCGCTTCGGGGGTGCTCCCTGGGCGGCCGTTCCTGCCGAGGCCCGCCCGATCATGTTGATGGTGCCGGCGATGGGCCTGTTGTCGCCCGGATTTTCGGTTGGTGCGACATTCTCCGCCGGCCTCCTTTCCTCAGGTCGGTTCCTCACGAACCGGTTGAGTACTCCCCGTCGGATGAGCGCTTCTATCTCATCCCGGAGTTGGTAGCAGTCCTCCGTGTCGTGCCCACGATCTCGGTGGAAGCGGCAATACTTCCTGGGATTCCGGAGGAATCCCGTGTCTCGCATAGGAGGCGGTGGTCGGAAGAAGTCCCGACCCTCGATTTCCATCAGGATCTCGGCCCGGGGAGCGTTGACGGGTGTGTAGTTCTCGTACTTTCTCGGGTACGTCCGAGGCCGTGGTGGGGACCTCGGCCGAGGAGAGGTCCTTTGCTGAGATCGCCTTTGCTGTTGGGGCGGGCTTCTCAGTCTGGGGAGGTTCTTCTCTCGGCGGGGGGATCGGCTCCTTTGTCGGCCGCGCTCCTCGCGGCGTTTCTTCTGCTTCTTGGAGGCGGGCTCAATTGCCCCCCGCCTGGATGCAACTGCCTCCTCGGCCTTGGCATACTTCCGGGCTCGGGCCAACATTTCAGTGAAGTCGGCCGGGAAGCTCTTCTCGATGGAGAAGAGGAATCGGTACGAGCGAACCCCAGTCTTCAGAGCCGACATAGCCATCGACTGGTCTAGCTCGCGAACCTCCCATGTGGCGGCGGTGAAGCGGTCCAGGTACTCCTTGAGGGGCTCCCCCTCTTTCTGTTTGATGTCGAAGAGGGAGTCTGACGTCCGTCGCTGGCGCCGGCTGGCAGCGAAGTTGGTGGCGAACTGCCTGCCGAGCTGCTCAAAAGAGGACACCGTATTCGGCTTCAGTCCAGAAAACCAAAGCCGAGCGGTCCCTCGGAGGGTCGCTGGGAAGGCCTTGCAGAGTATGGCCTCCGAGGACCCTTGTAGGGCCATGAGGGCCCGATAGCTCTCCAGGTGGTCGAGGGGGTCGGTCGTCCCGTTGTAGGGTTCCACCTGAGGCATTTTGAACCTCGCGGGAACCGGCCCATCCTCGATCTGGCGGAAGAAGGGGGACTTGGTGGTGAACTCAAAGTCTCCCTCTTGTCTTGCCTTCTTGCTGTGGAGCGCCGCAATCTGACGCTCCAGATGCTCAACTTTCCGGTCGAGCTCCCCCACCCGTGGGATTGTCGCTGTGGTTTGCGCCGGCTCACGGTGATCTGGGGCTGACTCTGCCTCAGAAAGTTGGGGTCTCCGATCAAAACCTTCTCCCGGTAACTCCCTCCGGGGAGAAGCTCGTTCTCCGTTGTTGGCTCTAGAAGAGCCATGCAAGTTTTGGCTTGGGAAAACCGGGCCGTTGGGGAGACACTCCGGCGGGGCCTGAGCCCGTGGGGGGAGCGTAGGTAAGGCTTCCTCGCGCCGCAGACCCTGAACGGCGGTGGCCAGGGCCTGGACTTGTTGTACCAAGGCGTCAAACTGTTCCGGCTGGACCTGAGGAACCGGGTCCGCCGGAGTTGGAGAATTCTGGACAGAGTGTCCAGGACTTTGCGGGGGACGCCGGGAGGCGTTAGAGGCTCCCTTACTTCTCAACTTCATGACTGCTACTCAGTCCCTTCCTCTAGCGCCAACTGTTGCTGGAAATTGGACCCGAGGGCAATCTTCGGTCGAGGAAAGGGAGCGGCGAGTTCTCACGGCGGGGCGGCGGTCCGTCGGCGAGCGGCGTCCTCCGTCTGGGGCGGTCGGAGAGATGGGACGGCGGGTCCACACGGCGAGGCGACGATCCGTCAGCTGGCGGCGTCCTCCGTCCGGGTGCCTGCACACGAGCCGGTGGCCGGGTTTTCCGGCGCCGGCCCTCCGACGCTCAAGTCAGGGAGGGGGCAAACAGTGTAGAAAGGAGATAAACGGTGTCTGTAGAGTGTACCCATCCTCCTCCCGTGGGGCCAAGGCCCCCCTTTTATAGGCGGGGGTCGGTTTACCTGCGATGTAACAGGGCGAGGCCGTAGTACGGCTCGGCGTGTTGTTCAGGTCGGCGCATGGTCAGGCGAATCATTGCTCTGATGTCGGCGGTGAGGGCGTCGTACAGCCCGAACTAGCACGCTATCATGCGAATTATTGCATTGGTGTCGGAGTTATGGCCGAGATCGGAGACTTATCATAGTTGACTAGACTCTGCTGGGTTGATTTGCCGTGGAGAGCTGAGAGTCCGTAGATGACAGGAGCCATGCGCATTTATGGTGGAGTAAGCCGGAGATCCGCATTTATTGTGGAGTAAGCCGGAGATCCGCATTTATTGTGGAGTAAGCCGGAGATCCGCATTTATTGTGGAGTAAGCCGGAGATCCGCATTTATTGTGGAGTAAGCCGGAGGGTTACGGCGACCATGCGCAATAAATGCCAGAGGGGCGTCGGGGTATGGTCCTCGGCCAGACCTCTGAGGCGCACGGCCGTAGTAGGTGGCTGACAAGAGTAGACCTCGAACATCGGGGTTTTTCTTAGGTCGGAGGTCTCGAGGTCGGGTGTTCCGAAGTCGGACGCCGACTTCGGCCGTCCGGGGTCGAAAGTTGTACGACTTCTTAGGGGCATTTATGTCACTTGGGAAAAAATCTTATTCCCCCCAACACTTGCAATGCAGTGAATTAACCGAAACAAGAAGACCCTCCTTAGCATTCTGCATGCATATGAAATATAATGGGTTTTAAAGGATTTAGCTCCAACCATCAGCAACTTTCCATCGTGAGCTCTAATCAAAAAACCTGCACCTACTTGGTCATCTAAAAATGAGCCATCACAATTTATCAGCTGAAATATTTGCTGAAGGAAAACACGAGAGAGAGAGAGAGAGAGAGAGAGAGAGAGAGAGAGAGAGAGAGAGAGAGAGAGAGAATTTTATTTATTTGTTCGCCTCAAGAGTTATATATACATCTTAAGAGTTCTAAAAAGAAAGATAACAGTAGCAGATTAGATGATTGGTGGATCTGGTAGTATGTTGAATATTTGCAAAAGAAAAAAAAAAGAAAGAGAGAGAGAGAAAAAAATTTTTATTTCTTTGTTTTGTCATACATTTTAAGAGTTGTATATATTAGTGTATGAACTGTATACAAAAAAAATAATATAAGCTGATACAAGAGCATGCTAACCAAAATATATATATATATATTATTAGCTGATACAAGTTATTATGTGATATCTAAAATCATTTTAGTAAGATTATGAGATCTTTAGTTAACCAAAATCGGTTCAAAATGAAGGGGGCGCGTAGAGCTGCCAACGCCCAGGGTAAAGAGCTTCATTAAACTCAATAGCCATTTAAATTGAGCGGTCCGCAACATCCTCGGGTTTAATATTCTTCCTCTCAAAATACGCTTTGATTCCCATAACACCCTGAAGTCCAATCAGCATAAGCAACCACTGATGAGAATAAAAAAGTCGTGCTTATCCAACAGTGATGATATCGGAGAAAGCTACAAAATCAAATCAGGGGAGAACGTGAAGCCCGACTTCGTCCAAGCGTCCTTAGCTGCCGAACAGTTGATAAGGATGTGATCAACATCTTCAATATCGCTGCACATATCACAAAAACCATATCCATTAGATTTAACATTCCCTTGGGCAGAGGTTCCATTTTACATGGCAATCTAAGCCATATCACTTTCCACAAAAATAAGATAATATGCGGGTTGGTTTTCAGTTTCCAGACTCTATAGAAGTTATCGGTAGTAAGAAATTGAAATCCTCATCGTCTGAATTAAGATCCTCACCATCACGGTAGATCTAGGTCTAAGAGCATGAATATTTCGAACTAGTTAAGGTGCAGAACCGAGAAGAGAGAGAGAGAGGATTGTATGCAATCGTGCAAGTGCACGGTGATATGCACCTGTTGCGACTAGGCAGACTGTATCCACGTGTTGTGTTACTTAAAAGCTGGCGTCTGATAAAGCTCTGTAAGTAGGACTATAGATATCTAGGGCTCGTCAAGTTCGCGGGAAAAGAAAGGGAAAAGAGTGGTCAACGGAAAAGTAATAAGATGCCTCTTGTTTGGTTGGAATTTTCAAAGGAGAGAAATGAGAAAGTTGTATTCCCATTAGAATATGATTCCCACATTTTATGAAAAAATCTTTCCCATGAGAAACATGGGAAAGTTACTTTTCCATGAGGCGGAAATCACTCTATTTTTATTTTTTTTCCAAAAAATCCCTTCAGCATTAAAGAGACATTAAAGACCTAATTTTTATTAAGGGTATAATAGGAATTATGCATAACTTTTTCAGGAAAGTGAATGGTCAACCAAACATAAGCACTCCGAAAATCTATCACTTTCCCATGTTTAACCAAACATGCCAAAAATACATTTCCAGGCATTCCATTCCTAGGAATCTTCTTTCTTAGGAGGGAAAGTGCTTCCCGCGAACCAAACGAGCCCCTTGTGGGTTTGTAATAGAGTTATAATAAAATTAATGCAAGTTCAATACCTAGTGTATCAAATATTCACAATTTGTTTTTGAGGTATGCTGGATGAATTAATTAACATGAGTATAGATACATTCATAAAAAATTGAAAATAAAATATTTAAAAATTATGCAGGAACATTTGTTAAAGAATTATGCCATGTAGTTTCAGTATAATTGTCCACTATTAGTTTTTTTATAGATATGTGATGACAATCACCAATACTATTAGTTTTTCTATAAATATATAATATTTTAATAGAAACTAAAATACATAGGTGGATCTGACAGAACCGATCCATAAGTATCTAATTTTTTAAAGCTTAAATACATAACCATTTTAAGGATCGGAAAGTATTCATTGTTTTTAAGCTTAAGCACATATCCATCTTGTGAAGGAACCAAGATGTCCAGCAATTCTCTGGGCCGGGCCGTCCGCCTGGCTTGGACTTCGTACCCGAATCAGATGTGCGCCCGCACGTGCGCGATATATATCCCCGGTCCGTCGACCGAGATCCGTCTGCCTCGTATGACTCCCGAACTTTCCAGAACCACGCTGAAGGGAACGCCTAGAACTCTCTGCAACCTCTTAAAGGGCACCTGCTCCCCTCTGACCCCCGCCCCCCTCCCCTCTCCGCCGCTCAACTCTCTGCTTCCTGATTCCAACCTCTCCTCCCACTCTTCCACGCTCGCTTAGTCTCGCTATCTTTCACTTTCGATATATTCGATCGCAGCTTCTTCTTCTCTCCTGCTTGCTCCCATGGCCGACGAGGCGAAAGGCAGGGGCAACGCGGCCTTCTCCGCCGGCCGCTTCGAGGAGGCAATCCGCCACTTCTCGGAGGCGATCGAGCTCGCCCCCACCAACCACGTCCTCTACTCCAACCGCTCCGCTGCCTACGCGTCCCTCGAACGCTACGCCGAGGCCCTCACCGACGCCCTCAAGACAGTCGAGCTCAAGCCCGATTGGTCCAAGGGCTACAGCCGCCTCGGCGCCGCCCACCTGGGCCTCGGCAGCGCCGACGAGGCTGTCTCCGCCTACGAGAAGGGCCTCGAGCTCGATCCCTCCAATGAGGCCCTCAAGTCCGGCCTCGCCGACGCCCGCCGCCGCGCCCGGCTGCCGGGGGCCTCGCCCTTTGGCAAGATTTTCCAGGGGCCGGATCTGTGGGCCAAGCTCACCGCGGATCCGACCACCAGGGGGTACCTCCAGCAGTCGGATTTCGTCAAGATGATCCAAGACGTGCAGAAAAACCCTAACAACATCAACCTGTACCTCTCGGACCAGAGGATGATGCAGGTGCTCGGTGTCCTTCTCAATGTGAAGATGAGGGCGCCTACTGATGAGATGGAGAGGGACTTCCCGGAACCAGAGCCAGTGAAGCCCCAGCAGGAGCCTGCAAAGAGGGCACCGGAACCAGAGCCGAAGCCTGAGCCGATGGAAGTATCGGAGGAGGAGAAGGAAGAAAGGGAAAGGAAAGCGGAGGCACAGAAGGAGAAGGAGGCGGGTAATATGGCGTACAAAAAGAAGGACTTCGAGACGGCAATCCAGCATTACACTCGAGCGATAGAGCTTGATGATGGGGACATATCGTTCCTCACCAACAGGGCTGCAGTTTACCTGGAGATGGGAAAGGTAATGGCTTTGCCCGTACATAAGCTGAGTGGGTTGAAGTTCTTATTTCCCTTGCTTATGCTATAGGATATAAATTGCTTGTTTTATGGCTATGCCAAAAAGTAAAAGGTCTACATTCTTAAATTAGTAATTTCATGCAGAAGATTAATTCATACGGAGAGTTTGACTTGAAGACTAAATCTGTTTTTTAACAATATTATCAGATGGTTAATAATGTTAATTTGAATGGACAAAATTTGTTCTTTAGTTTTGCTACTACAAATGTAGCTACCAATTATCTGTGTTCAGTTCTAGGAATTTTCTATTAACTGATAGAATATAATGACGCAGGTAAGTCATTAGCTTTTCTATTATCAAGAATTCAAGATTATAAGTGGATAATGGTGGCTGCTTGTAGTGATAATTACATCGATGAGGCCTGTTAATATATGATGGGCATCTAGATGAACTCAAAATGTAGAAAGAAATTATGAATGCTGCAATGAATTTGATGTGTAATAATCCTGTTTAGGGCATATTTTAAGAAGTATTTGCTAATGGTTAGTAATCTGATTTTAATTATGAAGAAACACAAGTTGTCTGGAATCTATGAAATGGAGTGAGAAAGTCCAGTTTAAAGAACTTATCTTGTGAAGGTTAAGCATGAACTCTGGTAATATGGTTTAAATGTATCAGCTAATCGAAAGCAATGGATGGCTTTAGGATGAAACTGAATAATCCTTCAACAGTTTAAAATTTCCCATTTCGAGCAAATTAAGCAAAGGTTGCTGAAAGTAGTGCAATTTAAGGTATATGGAGACCTTGTAGTCAAGGTATGTATCTTTAATTTAAATTTTTTTTTGGCTCTTTTGCGATGACGCATTGCACCTTGAATGTTACTCAGATGTTCACACTTCGATCTTAGCATCTCTTGCAAATTTTGTTGTTCTTACAAACGTGTATTCTTGATTATATCCTTGTTAGTTTCATATTCAAATCTCAGATTGAAAAATCTTGATTTGCTTTCTACTGTGTTACCAAAAAAGAATATATTTTTATATTCTTCCAAATCTCCCTCATTTACATTTTTTCTACGCATGTGAATACCATCTATGGTTTATGTCAGCACCCATAAAATCATTCCTGACAATTGATACAATACAGCACTAGTTTTGGGCACATGTGATGCATGCGACTTATTTAAAATGATTGAGCATTTGATGGATGGCTGTGGCCCATCATATGGTTGTCTGAATTAGTATTCTCATGGTTTATTCGAGAGAGGAACTTGATGAATAGCTGCAATTTGATAAATATATTATGATTTATATTTATAAGCTTCCCTACAATTTCCTTCTTAGTCATAGTCATTGTTTATGTATTGAATATTAAGAGGTGTTTTTATGAAAGTGAACTTGCTCATCCGATGTCATGCGTAGGAGAAATAGAAAAATGGTCCTGTCATAGAAGTGCTCTTGGTATGCATTCCCATGTGATAAACATGATTTGTCCAAGTGGAAGATCTCGATTAATCTCCAGGAGGATGGTCAGAGACTCGTCAACTTTTATTCTTCTTCTTATCCTATTTGTGATATATAGAGCTCTAATCTTGTAATGAAAGACTACAAGATCCTTTTTAAAGTCAGGGCTTCCTTGTTATGTTGATCAGGATATACTTAATAAAGTAATTCCTTGAATGAGGATGATTCCAAATTTATCTCTAACTATCAGTTGAAGTTTTACCTCAATATATTGTTGTTGTTGTTGATGACGTGAATAGATGAACTCTCTGCCTGATGATCTAGTTCCTATCATGCAATTTGCATCTTTTAGAATGCCTAGGGCTATCTTGGTAATTGTCAGCAATTACTGGAAAGTGATATTCACTTATTGTAGAATCTAGGTGACTTATGATGCTTTATTTTGCTTAATGTTGCACTGCATTGCCCATAGTAGCGTTGAGCTGTTGAGATTAACATTACTTTGATACTATTGTGCAGCTCATTAACATTACTTTGATACTATTGTGCTTTTTCTCAACCACTGATTAGCATTAGAAACAAGCTACATGGTTTTTCTAACATTACTTTGATACTATTGTGCTTTTTCCATTATCATATTGGTAGGAATTCGGGCTGTTTCATTATATTTCCTGACAAATTTTATTCATTTGTGTGTAGTATGAAGATTGTATAAAGGATTGTGATAAAGCTGTTGAGAGGGGCAGAGAGCTTCATTCTGACTTTAAAATGATAGCAAAGGCATTGACTAGGAAAGGAACTGCACTAGGGAAGCTTGCTAAATGCTCAAAGGACTATGAACCTGCTATTGAGACCTTCCAGAAAGCTCTAACTGAACATCGTAATCCTGACACGTTGAAAAAGCTTAATGAAGCTGAGAGGGCAAAGAAAGAACTAGAGCAGCAAGAGTACTTTGATCCTAAAATAGCTGATGAAGAACGTGAGAAGGGTATGTTTCAACTCTCAATTTTTGTGTTATTTTTATTGTCGTTCTCATTCTGCTTTCATTTTTTTCTGTGCTTATCTTTTTAAATAATAATGCACGTTAACAGCATCTATCTGTGCTGTGTGTTTTTTCTTGGGTAATTTTTGTGGTGTACTAGCAGTATGTCAATATTGTAATTCATGCATTCTTTTAATATAAGCTTTACTCAGTTATGGGTTGTTTTTGTTTTTCACCTACTTAGCTCTATGCCAAAAATAATATGTTTTCGATCAGTTCCTGTGTTTTCAACTTTTTTTATAATTGGCATATCTTGCTAATTAAAAGGTGTTCGTTTATGATGGCATATTAATTTTGTGATGATTTATGAGTTTTTCTTTTTACCTTTCGAAGAATAATGTTTAGTGCTCAAGGGTCAGATTGTGCCCCCTCCATCATTTGTGATGCTTTGTTGTTAATGTATGATCGCTATTTTCGTTGTTTTTGTTTTTTCTTTCTTTAGGCTAGTCTTAGGCACGTTTTTCTATAGCTTGGCTACTATGTTTGGTATGTTGTCTTTATTCTCAATTTTTGGTAATTTCAAACTCTCATGTTACCTCTATACTAGGAATTAATTCTTTTGTGATGATCATTTTATAAAATTGTATGCTCAATTATTTATTTATTTTTTTCAAATGAAACATCACTTACTGTTTTATGAGACGGTTGCTTTGGTTATGGAGTTTATCCACCTAAGTGCCCGCATAACGTTTTCGATTATGCTTGAGTATGAAGCGTGAGATAGATTTATAAATTACTATTGAGTGTTGCGAAGTTGATAACCCTCTATTGGCATGCTACATCTTATTTGATATATTATATGTCATGTGCTGGATTATAATTAACTTTCAATTTTTCTCCATATATTTATTATTTTTTATAATATACTTTTGGATCATGTTGACTTTCGATGCTACTTGGTGCATAGGTGCTAGGTGACCTGTTCTCTGCCTGTTTGCTGCTTATGGCCTTCTAAAATAATAATTGTTTGCTCCAAGGTTGTTTGTACTGGTACCGCAACCATTCTGGTTGCCCTGCATTACAGTATGGGACCATGCTGTGCCATTTCTGGCTATATGGACAAAAACAGAGCTGGAGAGGAAGGGAGGGAGAGGAAAAGAGATTAACTGATATATTTACTGATACATGCTTTCTCTTGTGTCCATCTCTTGTTTGTTTTGCAAAAAAATCAATAGTTTTGTTCTTTGGCTATATCTACTTTCACTTTGGCCAAGCACAGTTCTAAAATATCATACACGGATAATTCCTCCTCCTATCTGATGATGTCAAGCCTGATTGCCTTTGGCCTATTACCTGCCTTTGCTGACCTTTTGACACATGGCAAATCTGTTGTTTATTAAAAACTGATCATCTGCCTTTTACCCCTCATTTATTGCCACTTGTTTCTACTTCTGTTATTCTCTGAACGTAGTCAATTTATTGCCTGTCGAGCATGGAATTTTTGTTTGTTAGATATGAAAAGTGGCAATTTTCATTTTCCTTTTTTTATTTGTTCTTTCTACTACTTACGTGTCTCTTTATGAACTTATTTGATTTCATACTGATGTGCAGGCAACGAGCTTTTCAAGCAACAAAAATACCCAGAAGCAGTGAAACACTACACTGAAGCTTTAAGAAGGAATCCAAAGGATCCAAGGGTAACGCCCATGATCTCTTATAGCTGATGTTGTACAAGTTAGAAGGCGGTTGATGTTTAGGAACCATTTGTTGGCCCATTTTTTTAAGCATTCAAGAAAAATGTGATGTACAGGTATACAGCAACAGAGCTGCTTGCTACACTAAGTTGGGTGCTATGCCTGAGGGTCTGAAAGATGCAGAGAAGTGCATTGAGCTGGATCCATCATTTTCCAAAGGATACACAAGGAAAGGTGCACTTCAGTTCTTAATGAAAGAACATGACAAGGCATTAGAAACATACCAGGAGGGCTTAAAACATGACCCAAACAATCAGGAACTGATGGATGGTGTGAGGAGGTAATAAACCTGTGATATTACATCAGGCTTTTATAAAGCTGGAGTTATCCAGCTACTTGGTGTTACAAATTTTGTGTACTTGGCCCCTTACAGGTGCATAGAACAGATTAATAAGACTAATAGGGGCGAGATAAGCGCAGAGGATTTGAAAGAGAGACAGGTCAGTTATTCTCTATGTTCTGTGTTTATTTGCTGTAGTCATTTGCTGGAGTAGTATATTAACTATGTTTGTCTTGCAGGCAAAGGCTATGCAGGATCCAGAAATACAGAATATCTTGTCTGATCCCATTATGCGTCAGGTACCTGGTTGTGCTGAAATTTTTAAAAAGAAATGAACTTTTGAACTTTTTTTAGAGGAAAAATGTTTTTATTAATGAAATGTATTATTAAGATGATGTCATGGTTGTGCTTAAGGTTGTCACATAAGCCTCAATTTGCCTGGCAGTAACTTGATGCATAATGATTTGAATTAAATGTGGGCAGGTATTGATCGACTTCCAGGAGAACCCTAGGGCTGCCCAGGAACATCTTAAGAATCCTCAGGTGATGCACAAGATACAGAAGCTTGTTGGCGCTGGAATAGTCCAAATGAGATGAACGATGTTTGTTCAACCGTAGTGTGTTTAACATAAGCTGCCCATGTATCATTGGATACCTCTTGGACTGATACTTGTTAATTTGAGGTTTTTGTTTGTCTCGTGGACTTAATATTTTGTCAAGAGAGGATTTTACTTTTTACTAAATTTAGTTTCTGCAATTGTGGCTAGTTGTTTATTGATCCCTCTGTTTCTTGGTTTTGTTAATTTTTCAAATCGTGGACTAAGTAAATTTGAATGTGTGTTGTGAGAAAATGTTTCCTGCAGAAGTGTGGACCTCTTTAAGAAGATACAGAAAAAGTATCCAATATAATTGAACTTATGTAAGACAGAATGCTTGGATTCTCGGTGGTTTCAGAGATTTGCTGCGGGATTCGTGATGTTATGGTTCTTTCGGAGGGTCGTTTTTTCAATAGGTGACGCCTTCCTATTGGAATGAAAGAAGAAAGGAGGGAAGAAAAAGAAGAAAAAAAAGAAATAAATGAATGGATAAGAAAAAGATAAAAAAAAAGGGAGAAGAAAGAAAAGTAGGTAGAGAGAAAGAAAAAAAATATATAAAAAAAAGAAAGGAGAGGAAAGAAGATTATTTGTTGGAATGCATGGGATTGGGACCATCGTAGGTACGATGGTCGGAACGGCAGGGATCTTATTTCATGGAGAAATTAATTTTTTTTTATTTTATAAAATTTAAAATTTTGATGGATTTTTTCTATGCTCTTACCCTTCTACTTCATGGCACTGGTCCTGATGACTGGAGTGGTCATAAACTTAGGATTCTACCTTAAGAATTTCACTTTGAGTAAATTTCCACCTATGCTCAAAACAAAATCTTAAAGAATAATGGTGCTCAAGGTTCAAACCACGAATCCTTAACATCCTTTTAAGATGCGTGCGCATACAACAACAAGGATAACAACAATATTTTATAATAAAAGTGTTTTCATTCCCTCTCCATTTTAGGAGATATAAAAAAATGCAAGTTATATGGTGCTGGATCGTTGAGTAAAATGTTAAAAATAATACACTATATAAATTTGGTGATACTGATGCCGATTAAATTGGAGAGCTCTAAATTAGCTTGATCATTGAATGGAAGACTGCCACTAAAGTTTAAAGTCCGAACCTCTTCCAAGTGGAGAGGTGTGCCAAGTAGCTGACATAAGGGTGGCCAAGAGTATGGCCTATACTATTGCAAGCCGGTGCCTTGTCCTAGATTAAAGAAGATGTGAACTTATAGTCTCTATTAACCTATGGTAACCAATTTAACCAAAAGCTCAAGCTATCATAAAAGAGGACAATATTGTACATCAACCCTTTGCAAACCCTGGATAAAATAATTAAAATAATACATATTACCAATTTATTGGATTCACTTTTCTCAAGAAATGAGCTGTTGGATTCACTTATCCTATGCTTCGCCTTAAACTCATGATCCAACTAGTTTCCACAATAGTACATGGTGCGTCCAAGAATCCATAATACTAGATTTAGATGTTCTTTATGATTAATTCTCTAATTTTAATAGCCTATATTGAAAAAATCTTGAACTATTCCTTAGATCCTTTCCATTTGATTGAGCCCTTCTTGGATTTTTCTCACAAAATTAAATAAATTAATCTTTTTTTATGGTAACAAAAGTACAAGCCTCAAAAGTACAACTAAAATCTTTCAAAAGTTACGACCAGAGTAGTTGCTCTCCACTTAATTTCCAAAAAACAAAAATTATAACTATAGCTACCTTCCATGATCAAAGAAATAACAGAAATGAATTAACAATTGTTGACTGAAATTCATTTTTTTTATTTATTTACTAGTAACTCAATTAAGAAATGTTCGGGATTATTAGAAATTAATAATTTTGTCGATTATTTTAATGGTGGTATTTATTACTATTTTTTTGTTGTTTTGCTATTTTATTTCTTTTTTTTTTGCATGAATTAATATAATATTTTCATGACCTTTAATTCTCTACTTTTCATAATTTATTTTTATTTTATGATTTGGAATCTTTTTTGGACTCTTATCAAATTTTTTGCTTTGTTTTTTAATTCCTAATATTTTCCCTTGGTCAAATTCTTTTCCAATACTGACATTGCAACTTTGAATTCTTTTTTTATTAACCAACTTCAAACACTGAAAAATAAGTCTGGTTAAAAATTAATATCAGTTCATTGAAGTTATTCACGAGGGATTGAGTGTTTTTTGACACCAAATTATTTGTTTTGTTCTTGATGGTGCACAAAGAAATCCAATTACACTCTTCTTAGATATTTTATGATTTATGTTGCATTATTAATTTTAGATCAAAATGTGGCAGACACATTGGACAAAATTCATATTGGGCAGGTTGAAGGAATGCAAAGCCAATGCTGGTTGCATCTTGACCCATTTAGGAGTTATCAAAGAAATTCTTTATTTTCAGTAGTTGATGCATGCAAAACTGTCATCTGCTCAAAAGCATTTTCTTTTTTTTTTGTCAAATTTTATTTTCTTTTCTTCGGTTTTTGTTTTTGGACCTTAGGTCATGGTTTTGTGTTCTCATGTGAACTGGTCACCTCGCCTTTGTTCCGGTCCGCTTCGCATATTAAAAGGACAAACTCCCCATTTATTAAAATTTAGAAAAATAGATAGGCCGTCATTGGACAAGGGAATCTGGTTCATTTCTCAACAAGATTTTTTTTTTTATATGAGAAAATAGAACCTTGTAGATGATGTACCTACAAGATTCAGGCCCCATTTGATATTTTATTTTTATAAAATAGAAATACAGAATCTAATCCAGAAAAAAAGTTTAGTCACTATGTTTTTGTTTCTTATTTTTTCATAGCTTTTATTATTTCTAAAAAAAATGGTAGAGAAAAAATTTCACTTTTGCTTTTTTTTTTTTTTCAAAGTAGGTTTATACCCCCTCTTATCCTTTCTCCACAACCTCTCAACCTTGGCACCGCCCTTCGGCCTTATAAAATATAATATATATTTTAATATATTATATCATAATATTACATATGCTATGATAGATTATATATTATAAATCATATATATCATATTATATTATTAAAAAAAGATTTAATAATTACTAACAAAAAATATTATATAATAATTAGGATATATATATATATAGATATATATATATATTATATCATTATAACAATTACATAATACTAATTAAAATAATATTATTATATAAAATATATTATTTACAGTTATATTAATATTGCAATTGTAATAATAATGTACATAATGTATAATATATATTATTTTATTCTTATACAATAATTATAATAATTATTAGATATTATTTTAATGTAATAAATATTATATAATTATCAAGGAAATATTATTATAATTATATTACATAAGATATAACATTATTTTAGAATAAGTATAAATTATATGTTATAATAATATTATAATAAACATATATTATACATATTATATTATAACAATATCATTATAATAATTATATATTATATTACGTTACTATTATTATTATATATAGTACTACATCTAGTTGTTAAACTATTATAATTAATATAATAATTATTTAATAATATATAATTTTATTATAATAATATAAAAAATATAATATAATGATTATGATAATATTCAAAAAATTATGAATGAAATATTTCTTTCTTATTCTAATTATAATATATAATTATTATAATAATTTCAAATAGATTTTTGTAGTTATATTTAATATAATATAATAAAATAATATTTACCCATCAGTTCTTATTGTTTAAAAAAATGAGAGACTGAATCAAACATATTATCTAAAAAATCTAAAAAAATTCAAAATAGATTTTCTATTTCTATTTTTTTTTTAAAAAAAATAGTAACGATACCAACCACAGCCTCAGGTTTTACTGTGCATGTCTGGCGGGGTGAATTTTTGACTGTAGAGCATAAGCAAGTGTTACCGTCAGTCACTTGGACCTACCTTTGCTATGATTTAGATTTAAGGCTGATATGAGTTAACCAAAGTTTAACCCCATTTATTTGTGGGTGCACGTCGAGGTGCATTTCCTGAGCCTGATAGGCTAGGCCTATTTATGCACCTATGGTTTCCCACTTTTAATCCTTTCTTCTTTAAAAAAATAAATCAATTGTTACTAGATTTATCCTAGCCCACCATGTCAAATCCTTTTTCTAGTTTCGCTATCTCTATGCAATGCGTCGAACCTCGGAAAATAATGAGTACTTAAGCAATTGACTTGCAACAATCATACATACAACATCGATGAAATAAATTTAAATGTAACCAAAAATTTTAAAATTTCATTTTATTATTTCACAAAGACTGACTGCATATGATTGCTGCAATTAGGTAGATTTGCAATTAACATAAAATTTGGAATCTATGAAATCAGATTGCAATTATATCACATATTGTCAATGACCAAAAAACAACAATCGAAGATCCATGGCAATTACTTAACATGAAATAATAACATTTCCCACTAATTCCTTGCAGTGTTTTGCGATAATGACATTGGCACTGTGTATTATATGTAGCCCCATATGTTATATTTGTCACGGTTATGAGTTTTGTCATAAGAGTTATCAAACTAGAATTTAAGAAAATAACAAAGAACTAAGCATCAAATTCGAACGTAATCGGGTTTAAAGTGAATAGAGTCCATGTAGAAATGCGTGACCCATTCAGGTTACATGCAAAAAATTAATAGAAATTAGGTAAAAAGTAAAGCAGATCGCCATGCGTTTGACCCATGTAGATGGCCATGGGCCCATGGCTGCCGTATCAGGAATCATCACCAGATCAGCTGGTTTGAACCGCCCGGTCCGAGCCAATGGCTAAAAAGTAAAGCAGATAAGAGGGAAGAAAGGGGAAAAAAAGAAGAAAGAAAGAAAAAATTGAAGCGGTTCGGCTTTTGCTTCGAGGCCCGTTTCGGAAGGCCCCAAGCGGTCGCCGGTGCCGGTGATCAGGAAAAAAAACAAAAGCGATCACTGACGCCACCGCGACGATTCTTTATACCAGCGGAGCGTGAACTAGCGAAGAGGAAAAGGGTTCGATAGATCGATTCCAGAGAAGAAGGGAAAGGAGAGAAGAAAAAGACTCCCGCTCTGATGCAACAGAGGAAAATAGCGGTCTCCGGGCGGCCGTCGGGAACCGATGGCTCCGATTTCTCCTACCGCATGGTCGTCGATTCCAGTAAGTTTCTTCTCTCTTGCTCTTTTGTGTTTTTCCCAAGGAGAAAAAGAAAAAGGAGAGATCGATGTTTTTTTTGTTTTCCCGATCACAGGATACACCAAGGTTGCGAAAGGGAAGTCTCGCCTTCGAGCTCTGATGGCGGCCCAGGTTCCATTCTTTAAACCCTACAATCCCCCTTTCTTGATTTCTTCTCTTATTTTCCCACTTATTCTCTCCCGTTGATATGGGAGACAGAAGATCACCATTAACATGCGTGCAGTTTCAATCCCATGTAATGGTTGAGAAAATTAAAATGTTTCTTTTTGTATCTTTTCGTTATGTCTTGATACCGCAATTGGACGCTTCAGATCTGAGATCTAATGATTTAGTTAACGTTAATGCTATGACGGAGTTTCTAAGTGGATGTCGGTGGATAAGAAAGAGGGTTAGAGCTACATGTAGGAATGTAGGCTATGAGTATACTACTATTATGATATAAATCTTTCTTGCTTTTTGGTCTCATGGGTTTCATTCTTGATGTGCAATTATTGTTTGTATCATATGTCCATTACTTATAATTTAGGCTGTTGTTGATATTCCTGTGGCTTAGCATCTCAATGGATACTGGAGTTTAGCAGTAACAGACCCCTTATGTTTTGGGAATGGATAAGTATGTTGGTCACTAAAGGACAAGTATGTTGGTTTGTTGTAGGTTATCCTTTGAGCAATCTGGAAAAGATAACTGGTTTACCTGTTACGCATCACAGTTGCTTTTTTGAACAGTTGAAACTACGTTTGCAACATTGTGAGGAGATATGGTCCCGTCTTTATGGTGGATAGAATAGTTTCGCATATGTGTACTACCATGTCTTGCAATGCCCTACCTAAACAGAACTAGTTCATGAACTGCCATGTCTTACCTGCTGAAATGTGCTATACAAACATCTAACCAGCAGTTAAAGAATAGCTTTGTGGAGTGTTGATATAGATATTTAAGAGATCCGAAATTGCTATCCATATCCAGCATCGATGATGCATTATTCTGCTTAGGAATTGATTATTTTATTTTTTAGGCTGTCCTACGATTGCCATTTCTTTTCTGTGACTTTTTTTTATAATATTTGCATAAATGACTTGCATCAATATTACATAAGAGCCAGGTTTATGTCACGGGCATCATAAATATCACATAAGTCAGGCTTATGTTCTGGACATCATCAGTATTACATAGGAGTCAGGTTAATGTTGGGCACCCAATATAGTGCACTATACCTGGCACATCTTCACCACAAGTGCATGATCTCCATTGGCTTCAGCCCATGGCCACGCAGCCTTGAGCTAACTGCCCTTGTTATAGGCTTGCATAGGGCTTAGAACTGCAGTCTGGTGTGCTTAGGACCTAAGTTTTGTAGTAAAGTTCCAGTTACATAAGTAACCTTCGGTAGGTTCTACATGTTTTAGCTGGTAGGATCTATTTAATCTAACCTTTTCTATATTTGCTTGTTTACCCAGTTCATAAAATTTATTATTCTAATATGTGATGTGCCTTTAAAATCCCATCTTTAGAACTGCTTTTGAATTTCTTTATTTATTTTTGGATCTGTTAATTGCAGACTGTTAATCAAGTGATTGGATCTTTATGGGTGTATCTGACTGCATTAGAAGCAAAAGATGTTAACAGTTTTGCTGTCCTATCAATTACTATTGGCTTCATTTCTCTTATAATTGGAGAACTGGGTATGCCATAAAATCTAATTATTTTTTGAAGCGATTGCTTTGCAGTAGTTGATGACATAAAGCTGTAAAGGCGAACTTATGTTAGATTTTGTGTTTGAATAGGACGGAGGCGCAGCCGAGCTAATTTGTTGAGACTCTACACTAGCATGTCATCCATTGCAACTGCATTTGCCGTTGCATGCATGGTTAGAACTGAAATATTTTTGAAGGTACAGAAGGCTCATTACACTATTGCTATTTATTCAAATATTTTGCTCATGCTAGCTATATGGGATTGCTGCCTAACTAGATGTTAACATCTTCCACATTGTGTTGTTTTCTCATCCTTTCTTTTCTCCTTCCTTTTATTGATAGTCTTACCTTGTTCTCTGTAGCATACTCAGCTCCATCTCCACTTTTTAACAACCTGTTTTAGACCCACTTATCATTCATCAACCTCCAGTACTTAAGTTTTAACCATGTAGTATGCTACTGAGATGCCTATAAAAATGTCACATTAGACTCTGGTCCTACCAACTACTCCTCTAGGTAATAACCCCACTTATTTCCTTGCTCACCACGAGCTTCTCCATTACTTTGTGCTTGTTACCCTTTGAAAATGTCATCAATCATTACTTGCCAAAATTTCCCTTGTTCTGTTACTTTTTAGAATTTCCTTTCTTATTAAAATCCACAAACTTATCTTAAGGTCAGAATAATTTCCCTAGAAAGACATCATGGATAAGGAGCTTGCTTTTTGTCAATGCATACACGCATGGATCTTGTTTCAGCTGCAGCTTTCGAGAATTTTTTTGTTTTTTTTATTTAAATTCATTTGCATTTCGAAAGGGTAGTTGTGATATTCTATCATATAAGAGCAATGACATGTTCTCTTGCATGCATAGTTTGATAGCTGATACTTTCACAGGTTTATCCAAAACTGAGACTCCATAATCTCAAAGCGTTCTAGTGCACTATGTGTAAGAAGGGGAAGAACTATGGAATGACTTACTTTTCTATGAGCAAATTTGGACTTGAAATTTGTTGTTTTCTATTTTCCATTTTTGCCTTTTTGGTTTTCACAGATGCAAGCATGCAAATTAACTTGTATCATACTGGATGCTGTGGACCTTTTGGAAAGAAGAGAAACCTCCTTCACCTCTTTGTTTATGTTAACTAAATTTACTTTGACAAAATTGATAAACAATGTAAACTCTAGATTAAAGTTCAATTCAGCAACTTTCATTCAGCAAGCATCAAGGTATGCATATAGATTCTTTTTTTAAAATAAAAATGTATAGAAGGATTATTGATGATGAACATTTAAATTGTTCATATTAAAGAAAATATGGGAACCGGTGGTGTTTCAAAATGGCAGCATCAATTTACTTGTGTGGATGCCAGTGATGCAAGTGCTAGAATCAAGTTTTAAGGAGTTCTATGTAATGTGGAAAACAGGATCCACACAATCCTCTAAAATATCATTGCAGAAAAAACAGGTGAATTCAAAGGACTCCAAAATGTATCTCGCGATCTGAATTCATGCTGAAAGAATATTTCTCTGAGTCAATTAGGTCGTTACTCTTTCCTATATATATAGGAAAGAACATAAAACAATCAGAGTCAACATAGCATGATTATGATTATGCTATTTACATTGCATATAAAGGTTTAAAGATTAGTCATAAAATATAAGCTGCTGTGGAATTGATGAGTTGGAATTGCAAAGTTCACTTTTTGAGAAGTAAACTCCAGCCACATATGGTGCTAGTGGAAAAAAGACCGGCTTTAGTGTTTCAAATATACCACATGATCTAGATGATTTCATCTCTCCTACTTAAACAGTATCAGGTACTTGATATATTTTATATATGAACATTGCGATGCATCTTATTTACTTCATTTCCTTTTTTCCCCCTCTCTTCTCTCCTCTCTTCTATTTTCTTTCTTCTTCTTCTTCTTCATGTAATTTTCTTACCTTTCCTCTTCCTAAATATTTTTGGTGGATAATACCTTCCTTAACCCTCAAAAAAAAAAGAAGAAGATGCATCTTGTTTACAAATTTAACAAGTCTGTATCCTTAACATGGTTAGGCATTTATTCGCATGCTTCTAATTAAACACTGTTTACTGGTTCAAAAGGTTCATTACTTGCATAAAATTACTTCTCCTTTTGAAAAGCAAATTGTTTGGAGGAAATTCATAACATGATTTAATCCTTCTGACACTACTTGATTGTTATTAGGTTGTCCATAATCACAACATTTCAGCCATATCAACTTATGAACTCATTGAGGCTGTGCATGTTTTACTGAGTGAGTTGAACTATTCCCTTTGAATTCTTTGAGTTATATGATGACAAATCTTACTATTGAACTCTTGCCATTCTGTGCTGTTACCAGGCATGGTGTTGCAAATATTTGTCATCATCACGACGGTCACTCTGGTGCAGAACATGTCTACCAGGAGAGATTCCTAAGTTTGTAATGCTAGCTGCAGTACTTTACTCATCTAGAAATTACATATTGGCATGCTGTATCAAAAGAAGTGTTTAGTTACTTTTGCAGAGTAAATCTGCCAATATACTAAAGGAGTATTTTTTGGAGAGAGTTTTCTCCATTTAGTGCTGTGAAGATTTCCTCCAGCTTAATTTTATAATTGAATTTTGTTCCTTAAACGACAGCATAAGCAACTAGCTGTGTTATCCTAATGAATATATCTTCACATTCCCTTCCTACTGAGGACACACCATTCATCAGTATTGTTTTTTTAAAAAATAATATTACACAGTTTGAACGGTTGAACCAATATTTTATGGATTTATTAAGTTCTGGTTTATTAAATTAATGTTGGTAAGGAACAGCTTTGATATGCCTAGCCCATCATGCACCACATCAAAATGCATGCCGAGTCACACTGCTTTTCACGACCACAATACACATTTCCTGAAACTCGCTCTGGTAAGAAGCAAGATATTTAGATTTTTGATGGTACCCGACGGCACATTAAGGCTTATATGTACTTCTCTATTTAATTTGTACTCGATACCTTTTTGGCTGATGGAATAGGTTCATACGGTGTAGTAATATAGTCCGTAAATAAGATTGTTAGTTTATAATTCAGATGAGAATGCCTTCTTGACTCATCTTTTTCGTGGAATTAAGATCCAAGACACTGGCCGTGAGACACTGGCTCGATTCTCTTTGCCAAAAGAATATTTTGCCAGTTGCCAATTGACAATTGGCAAGTGGCAATGAGGCAGGCGTCCCCCCGCTTGACCGAGCGTGCATATTGATTCAATCGGTGGCTGATGATCAATAAGATAAAAGTTTGCACACACCCCATATTATTGGTTTGGTATGCAAAGCATCCACGTGTCTGTACTATCTACCATCAGAGTTAGAGCCATGAAACATATAAAAAGAAATTCTCATCTTGATATAGAAATGGAGAAAAATGCATTATTTTTCCAATTAAGTTCTAAATCGAGAATATCTGGCGAGATGTAATCATGCTCTTTTCCACCGATTTTTTGCTCACAAAGGGATGTAATCATGTTGAAACAATAATTCTGATTTGAGTAAATTTAGCACCGAGCTGATAGCCAAGGAATGCCGTTTATGTATAAAATATTTGCAATTTTTAAAACTATTCCATAAAATTTCAAAAAAGAAGCACTTGCCAGAGGTTGAGGAATAAAAGTTGGCCGAATGCGATTAGTCACTGTTCTGACAGTTAAGAAACTATTGCTTTGGTCTTCACAAGTGGCTAATTTGCAGTCGTTTGGTCCCAAGAAAAAGTCTTTGAGATGTATCAACTGATGGGAAGTGTGAGGAGAAGCCCTAAGATTATTGTCCAAGTGTCGGCAATAAGAATGTCATGACTGCATTAACATCAATTTTCCTCATTATGAATTAACAATCTTTATGAATTACGAGATAATGACTGTGGGTCTATATATCTTTATTACATTTTCAATAAATATTACAAGTACAAAATGTTTTCTCTCCTCTCAAACTTAAGGGTTGAAACTTTCCATGCTCCAACAGCCTTGCTTATCTGCATGAATTCCGCAATCAACTGTATTAAGCTGCAACTGCTTCCTGTTTTGAAGAGAGCTGGTTTTGGATATGCTGTGGGACTACATCAAACTTGGCAAGCTGCATTGTGTAAGATGCACGCCCTTTCGTCATTCCCCGAAGAGTACTTACATATTGGAACATTTCAGCCAGGGGCACCAAGGCATCAACAACCTGCATTTGAAAGTATTGGCAAGGACCCAGTGAATGCCTATTGAAGAGCATTAACAAACAAGCACAACTTAGTAGTGAAACGAAAAGTTCGCCTACAAGATGAAAGAATTTAATAACTGAGCAATGCATGAACATAATCCTGGATGAACAATTAGTTTACGGTTTTCCTCTTCCCCTTGAATTAACAGTAAGCATCTGAACTAGTTATATAAATACTAAATAGGGAAGTTGATCAGTAAGTGGGATAGACCTATTGGAGATGATTGCTTGAAAAAGAGGATTATATTATATTCATCAATGTTATGAAGAAGAATATTACTAATAATAAAAGAACTAGAATCAAACTAGTGTTCATCCAATTCAGGTTTTGGAGTCTACCATGCTGCCTTCTGCTACAGGGGTTTAGCAATAACCAGAAAAAAAAGTAAGACACACTAAACAGGATGATAAATTATGGTGCTTTTTAACATACCTTAAGACCACCTGGCTTATCACCGAAATTATTGATCTGGCCTCTCCTAGAGTTCAAGTCACCAATAACGTCACCCAAATGCTCTTCTGGAGTGACTACTTCAACCTTCATTATAGGTTCCAGCATTTTCGGGCCAGCTTTTTTCATTCCCTGTCGGAAGGCACCCCGGGCTGCTAGTTGAAATGCCAGAACACTAGAATCAACATCATGATAGGAACCATCAACCAATACAGCTCGGACATCGACAACCGGGTAGCCAGCAAGCACGCCATTGCTCATGCATTCTTCCAACCCTTTCATTACTCCTGGGATATATTCTTTTGGCACTGCTCCTCCCTTTATTTCACTCTTGAATTCATAACCACTTCCTGGTTCCAAGGGTTCGAATCTGACTGTAATGTCTGCAAATTGCCCTTGTCCACCAGACTGCTTCTTGTGGATATATTGCACTTCTGAGACTCTTGATATGCTTTCACGGTAATTAACCTGAGGTGCACCTACATTTGCTTCGACCTGTTTATGCAGTGGAATCCATGATGAAAAACATGGCTGGCAAAACTTGGAAAATGAAGAGCTAGGAAAAGAAACATCCATGAAAAATAAAAGGATACACCAGCCAAACAGGGAGATCCAATAAGAAAATGATAAAGCATGCGTGAGTTTAGCTACTAAACGTGGTTTCAGAATTCAAGAACAGCATTCACACATGAACATGCAAATCAGAAAGTTTAATTATGCACTCAAAAATTGTCACGACTAAAATTTTCTTAGCTACAAGTGATAGGTCCCAGTGAAGTGATTAAAGAACACTAATTTCTTATATGATTACCATATTTTGCTTACAAAGTCATCTAATATGACAGTACTATAATTTTAAAGTATAAATATGTGGATTAATTTGTATAACATTTAAAAAACCATTACAACTCATGAAGAAGATAGAACGAAATTGAGTGAACTCAAACAAAAGCTTCTTATTATGGAACAAAGGATCATTTATTTATAAGCTTAAGAACATGTTTCTAGAAAAGTAAAAAGATTTTTAGGACTCAAGATAGTTATTATTAGTTAGAGTACAAACCTTGAACTCCCTCTTCAGCCGGTCGACGATGATCTCAAGATGCAGCTCCCCCATTCCTTCAATAACAGTTTGGTTGATTTCCTCGTCTCTAGAGAAGTGGAAGGATGGGTCTTCTTGAGCAAGCTTAATTAATCCAACTGCCATTTTATCAACATCAGCCTTGGTCTTGGGTTCTATAGCAACCTTGATAACAGGATCTGGAAAGTCCATTCGTTCAAGCACTATAGGTTTCTCAGGATCACACAATGTTTCACCAGTGATTGTATCTTTCAAACCTGCTAGAGCAATGATATCACCCGTCAAAGCTAACTTGATGTCTTCCCTACTATTAGCATGCATCTCTAGAAGTCTTCCAATTCGCTCTTTCTTTCCCTTGTTTGCATTGAGAACGTAAGAACCAGCACTCAACTTCCCCGAGTAGACCCTCACAAATGTAAGAGAGCCTACAAATGGATCACTCATAATCTTAAAAGCCAGACCAGCAAACGGTTCGTCATCACTAGCAGGCCTTTCAATGGTAATTTCTGGGTTGTCTTGATCAGAACCCTTCATTGGTGGCAAGTCTATTGGTGAAGGCAAGTAATCAACAACAGCATCAAGCAATGGTTGAACACCTTTGTTTTTAAATGCCGAGCCACATAAAACTGGAACAAAACTACTCGATATTGTGCCTTTTCTAATTAATTTCTTCATAGTTTGCTCATCCGGTTCAATTCCTTCTAGATAGTTTTCCATAGCTTTATCATCTAATTCCACAATAGTTTCTATCATCTGGGTTCTGTATTCTTGAGCCAAATCTTGAAGATCGGCTGGTATGTCTTCATATACAAATTCCGCGCCTAACTGTTCCCCTGTCCATAAAATAGCTTTCATTTTCAGCAGATCAACAACTCCTTGGAAGCTGTCTTCTGCACCCACCGGCAATTGAACAACTAGAGGTTTAGCACCCAAGTTTGTCACCATCATGTCCCTAGTTCTAAAAAAATTAGCCCCAAGGCGATCCATTTTATTAACAAAGCATATTCTAGGGACTCCATATTTATCGGCTTGTCTCCACACAGTTTCAGACTGGGGCTCCACCCCAGCGACACTGTCAAACAAGCATATAGTACCATCCAGGACCCTGAGAGCACGCTCCACTTCAAGCGTAAAATCAACATGGCCAGGAGTATCAATAATGTTAATTCTGTGATTGTTCCAAAAGGTGGTAGTTGCTGCAGACGTTATAGTGATGCCTCTCTCTTGCTCCTGTTCCATCCAATCCATTGTAGCTGTTCCATCATGTACCTCACCAATCTTGTAATTCCTTCCCGTGTAGTAGAGAATCCGCTCTGTGGTAGTAGTTTTTCCTGCATCTATGTGAGCCATAATTCCAATATTGCGGTAATCCTTCAGCGGTACTTTTCGCTTCGTCTCTGGCAAGAAACCATTTAAAAAATGTATCGCTTATATACCAGACAAACAATTATTATTTTCAAAAATGACTTTTGGCATCTTAAAAATCATAGACAAAAAATTTCCAACAATTTAATTCGTTTAGTATATTTTCTTACCTGTCTTTATTTGCATCGTGAAATAGACACACACATGTACCATGTGCATCTATGACATGGAAAATACCTAAATATGCAGATAGCTCAGTGAAACTTTCATATCTTTGATAAGATAAGGCATAAGACTCAAGATATACGGCACAAGCCTCATAGATAATCCAGAAAAAGTTAGAAATCTTTTAAAAAAAGAATGCTGTGAATATACCAGGTGAAGTAATACAACTGTCATGTATAAAGTTGGTTCCAAACTTGGTAGGAATAATTACACATCACAAAGCCAATTGTCCAAGACTCGGTTAACGTACTGCAATACTTTCTACCACAATTAGGCTCGAATGCCATGATCTGGTAAATAGAAAAGAAGATTCACCCTTCCCTTGACTAGAAATTACCAGTGCTTCTCATACAAAGTATAAGATGAGGTGCAAGGTGCGTAAGCCTGATATGAACCTCTCTTCAAGGCATTTTGGAGGAACCTTGTTTTGAGGTGGAAGGCAAGCCCAGCCTCGGATAAACCTTATAGACAGAACCTTGTTAACATACAGTACCGGAAAATATTGGCTGATAAAACTTATATCTGAAGAATAAATAAAGGAATGAACAACCAAGATATGGGAAGTTTTTCATGTTAGCACATACAATGTGTGCTAGTTTCGTAACTATGAGGAAAACAACTTACCATCATAAGCTATAATGGTGAGCATCGCCCTGCTATTTGGAGTTGGCTACATGGATCTTCATTCGCCAAATATACTTCAAGATTCTCTCACAAATTTCATCTATGCTACCTCGAATACCAAATTGGATCCATTTCATACTTTAACATGCTTCTCATTACCGGCTATCAACCTAATTCAACTCTCCAGATTTTTCAGCCAGATTTGGGAATATCATCAGCCTTTTATCCATCATAAACTTGAACAAACTTCGAGAAGAAGAATGGACATGCTATCTAGCCATTTTGTAGCAAGTCTAGCGGTAGGTATTGGACCTTTCCATGTCCAAACCGCTCATCTCGCTTCAGTTTAATAAAAAAATATTCATAATAATGTTTAAATTCTCGGATTGGAAGATGATGGTTTCATTGAGTCTGTATCAGTTGAGATGATAAGTTAACCAGCAAAGCAGAGGCTCTGGTTTAAAAATAATAATAATAATACTCTCCGAAACTTTTCCTTTCTCCATCAACTATTACACGAGAATTTCCGGGGACATAGGAACATCACCTCGATTCCTAATACTAAAGAAGAATTTAAGACATAAAAAAATTTGTTACTCAGTGAGTACTCTGCTTCTGAATCATTTACACAAACATACTGAATGCGTTCCACAGTACATGCATCTTAACTACCATTTCTGTTGGTTAGTGAAATACAGACACCAGAAATCTTTATCCAAGACTCCCACAATCTTCAACTTACTATAGTTTAAGAGAAATAGAAGGCAAGAAACCATAGCAACTCCTAGAAACTGAGAAGAGAAAGGGGAGCAGGGTATAGGACTGACCATCGGCAGCCATGGCAACGACGGAGGGCTTCCTTCTCCTTTCCTGCAACGTCGAAGCGTTCGAATTGGGCCTCAGGCGGAGGCCGCCGAAGAGGTCGGAGGAGGAGGCTCGGCGGAGGCCGGAGGTGAACAAGTAGTGAGGCCCCAGGAAGCGATGGGAAGCAAGAGGGAGGGGACGGCGGGAGCCATGGAAGCCACAGGCCGCCGAAGCCGTTATCCTAACTGTTTCCCCCGCCATTTTCTCTTTCTTTTTTGTTCGCTCTTTCCTTTCTCCGTTGCCCTCGCTCTCCCTTACCCTCCTCCCCTCGCTTCACCGCTTCGTTCTGCCACTCTTACCATTTGAAACAGGAGAGGGGAGGAAGAGAGTTAAAAAAAAAGTAAAAACTGCTACATGTTTAGCCTAGGCATTCATTAAAATATCGATACTGCCATGACCGATCGTGAAATCTTGGGCAGAGATTAATCGTAATTTTCTGAGTTGGGCCGAGCCGGGTGGTCAGGATTAGCTGGCTGGGTCAGGGATTAAGCTAAATTTCTCCGTGATGGGGTTTAAGTTTAACATTTTAGTGGGTGATTGGATGGTGATTTGTTGAGTGGCTTGTGAAAGAGGGGAAGGGTAGGAATGGGTACTTGGTTGAAAGGGCGGCGAAGGATCCACGTCACCAGGCATTCTATCCGCAATAAAGGGATTGGACGGCTAGTATTTTATCATCCGTTCAGGTCCACTCGCTATACTTGCTTCAACAGGTTTCGTCGTCATTGGCCACAAGTTAACGGTCAACAAGTTTTGTTTTGATGCAGGGTGGTCTCCGTTCCTTCCATGATATGACAGTGGCGAACTTTATTTTTAGTGGTTGAGGTCCGCATGCCATCATGAACTACAAATAGAGAACCCTCCTTAATAGTAAATGCCGCTAAGACCCTGGTGAATGCAGAGAACTTGCACACTAATTATAATCAGGTGGTTTTGTTTGGACACCAACTTGGGCATTTGGGCTGTAGGTTTTATCATCGTCGAGATCTGCTCTTTTGCTATGCGTGTTTGAAACTTGCTGCAAAGGCCTTTAAACTTGCAAACTAGCCTTGGCAACACTGGTACTGAACCGCACGTTGAAGGTAAATTGAGTGATCAGAGATCACGACTCTAGGCTGATTGTTACGGAGGGACGTCTTTCTTTCGAGGCTTCAGCATTTGGGGCGGAACTTAGGGCAGCATGAGAGGGACTCTTCTATGCGAGACATGTACTAGAGGCTAGCTGCATCATCCTACAAGGCGACTCAACTTCGTTGATTAAGCACTTATAGAAAGAGCGGGAAACGGCAGAGCACCCGCTTCTAGGCGACACGACGGATGCTGTGGGAGTACTGTGCTATTCAGGCCAGACATGTACTTCATGAGCCAAACCAAACTACATATTGGATTGCCTCATTAGCTGCTCATCATTCTGGAGAATTTCTCTAGACCCAGCAATATTTTTCTTCTGCTTTGTGTAGTCTTCTTGTTAGTGATATAGCTGGCTGTGCTCATGCGAAAACAGTGGAAGTAGTCGATGTACTAAAAAAAGAAAAGAAGGTAAGTTGAGGGGAAGTCTAACCAAATATCATAGTGGAGGTTTGATTATTGGGATGCCAAGCACAACTAACGCAATGTTTAGTGATGCTTGTGGGCATCCACAATTTGTACATGATAGCTATGTATTCATGTGCATTAGAATGTAAAACAAGCCACGAGAGTATCATTATTTGAAGGCCTGTCACGCGTACTGTTGATGGCTAACCAAGTGACGGATTGCATGTTCATTTGCAAGGTTGCAAGCGAACTGAGCTATTATCCATGGATAGCCTTTCTTGCTTGACTAGATTACAGGCTCATGTGGGCGCTCTTTTTTCAACCTAATAAGAGCCAAATCAAACATTTTAAAGCTCAAATCATAGAAGAGTTGGACTTTAACTCCTTAGATTTACAAAAGCAAGTAGGAGATCGACTTAACTTGATAAAATGCTTGTTCAAGTTCCATTCACCAAGAAGCCAAAATTGAGCATGTCCTGTCAAATGAGCATGAGCTAGGTTCAAACTTGACGCCTCTTTTGTATAGTGAACTGAACCTTTCAGTAGCCTAACTCTCCGCTTGGCTTGGCTTCCTCATGAGCCTACTCATGCAAGAAGAAGAGGACAACGACGAGAAGAACAGGATTTCTCTAGTATATCGAACCCTGGTTTATTACTTTTCTTTCATTTTCAAACCTTTTTTTTTAAAAAAAAAGGAGAAAAGTTTAGGAATCGCTGCAAAATTACATGAACATCACCATCGAAATGCTTGTTTTTTTTTCTCTTTTAAATATATATCGAGCAACTGAATTGAAACCACACTAATGAAGATGGCAGCATTTGACCGTCTCAAATTTATACATCCATGCACACACCAATCTTTAACTTCTAGAATTAATCCAACAATCCAAATAGGATATATAGTCGCATCCGTGCGATCAAGGATAGGACCGGGTGGACGAGAGCGCATTGATGAACGCCAAGGCATTGCTTGTGAGCTGCGCCACGTTAACGACGTGGCCCCTTACGGCATTCTTGACCTCGCCGTTCATGGCATTGGCGGCCAGCCCATCCATGCAGGTGTCGTCATCGGTGAGCGCGGCACTCACCCAAGTCTGGATGTCATTGATCTGTAGGCCCATGTTCTTGCCTCTCATGTGCGCCATTTCTGCGAGAGACTCCTGGAGCTCGTCGACCGAGTCGCCCAAATTCTCCATGCAGTCGCTCACCGCAGCCGCCTCTCGAGGTTTCATGCCTCCCGCTGCCGACATCCTCGACATCATGGTGGACGTGGACCGGGCGGTGGAGAGGCTCACCGTCAAGGCGGCGTCAGCTAGTTTCATGGGGCTGTTTTGGATCGTGCTCGCGTAGGATGAGAGAGAGTCGAAACAGAGGATGGGGTACTCCGTGGCACTGCAAGAGGTTCTTATGAACTCCGTGTTTGTTGGTTTTTGAGGACCTACTCTTGCTCCATCGCATGCTTTCCAATGAAAGCTAGTGAATAGAAGAGCAAACAGGCCGGCGAGTAAGAAGGAAGAAGCAGCAGCACTAACATGGTTTTCCATCGCTCTATGGAAGAAAGAAGATAGCGGGAACGGAAGGGAGAAGGGGCAGGGGACTAGATTCTTTATGATGAGTAGTTGCGAGTGGATATAGGTGGGAATATGGTGCCATTTTATAGCTACATTAGTAGTCCATTTGTGGCTCCCACAACTCTCGCCACTTGATATTGGTTGCATGAATGTACTACTATAATTTGGGCTAAAGTTTAGCTGCAATCACTATTGTGCTGTTGTCCTCGTGAGATCTTGGGCATGTATTTTGTCCCGTATCAATTATTCATTAAATAGATTTTGAGTAATATATAATCAAGAAATCTAAATAAGATCTTATGATTAATCTTTTTAGATGAGATACTGAGTTATTATAAAATGATATCAAATTGCGGAGTAGAACCACCATGCTGCTACAACGGTTGCAAGTAACTAATTATTTTCAAAAATACGTGGATAAATGTTGTCGACCACTTCAGTCATAGTCATGAGACTTTCCTGGCCAGCGGATTTTTTGCCATTTATTAGGGCAGAAGTTCTCTATTGCCGCCCCATCCTCCGGAGAAAAATGGCATCTTTCTTTCGTGCAAGCAGATCCATCTCCGAGACCAAGAGCAGTGCTTGTGGCTTAGAGCACAGCAAGTGCGATATGTGTCTCTTCCTCCAACTTGCGAAAGCTCTTTGGCCGGATCCATGTCTTACTCCAAAATGCTCTAGCTTAGTGGCTCCTACCATGGGCGTGCAGCCCCTGTAACCCACTTATGTTTCTTTTGTTCATATCATGGTCACGGTTTAGTGGCTCCAGGCTGTATAACAATATCATCTGACTTATTCCTTCCCTCCAACCCAAAGAAAAAGAATTATTAATTTTTAAAATTATTCTTAATCTCTCTGTCTGACCAAAATAATATAGACAAACAAAATCGGGAACTATCTGATCATCTCAAATTATATGAATATACATAAACTAATTCAAGAATTTACAGATTACAAATAAATAATGCACCATATTATTGGTTTTATCTTTCTTTCTTTTTTTAACTGGAAGGTTCAATTCCTTATATATATATATATATATATATATATATATATATATATATATATATATATATATATATATAAGAAACAAAACATTGGGATGAATGACAATTAGGTGTGACCTGGCAGTTGATAAGGCTAATGAAGGTAGGGCGCTTAGGATGATGTGTCCATTGACACCCACAGCCATGCAACTTGAGAGCAATTTGGTTTGCATGCATCGTGACGCTGATGGAGCCATGAACACGGCCTCTATCCGTCCCAGCGATTCACGGGCTTCAGATTCCGCTACATGCCCTCTAGCGCTCATCCACTTTGCGGGGCGTCCTCATGTTTTCGATAATCAGAATGCTTACCTGGGTGTGTTAATACGATAATTTAATTTATCCTTGCTTAATACAACGAGCACCGTAAAGATTTCGTGGACCTCCTGCTATATTTGGTGGGTTAAATGTGCATGATTAATTCAATAAAAGAGAGTATTTGACGGATGTGATCTCCGGAATCAATAATGTTCAGATAAATACACATTATATTTAATTTCTTTTTTTTGATTTAAACGCATAATATTTAATTTCATGTATTTCTAGTTTTTCCTAATTCCTAGATTGTTCTAGAGTGAAAGTAAAAGGGTATACAAGGAAAATGCGCACCCAATGATTTACTTAAGGAATTTCTAGTGAACCTTATGATTCTATAGAGGAGAATAAAGAAATTGCTTCAACCCATCCAACTTGAGTCTCTTGAAAAAAAAATAAATAAATAAAAGAAGTAGGGTGCAAGTATCCTTTTTCTATATTAATGAATCATAAAATTAAGTTACCAAGACTCTAATTATATTAGTAAGGTCCACTCTTATCCAAGTTAAGTGGGGTTCCTCTGCCATCTATAACATGTTACAGTATTTTTGAAATAGACATGATTGTTGGATATTATCATTAAAAAGTTAAATTTCCACGAGAGATAAATCTCAACTGCTATATAGACTTTATCTTTAATCGCTTTGTCTAATTCTTTTTGAATTAGAACATATAAATCATTTTTTTTTAAAAAAAAATTATTCTGACTGATTAGTTTCGAGATCCAAATAATGGAATTTAGTCTTGATCTCTTAATGCATCACACACTTGAAGAAATATGGTATCCCTCCATAAAGCTCGAAAAGCTATTCATTTTTTTTTAAAAAAAAAGCAAATCAATCAGATGCCACATGGGCAAATTATGGCTTCCAAAAGTTTGATGTGGAATTTAGTTTTCTAATGTGGCAACTTCTATACTCTATCAAGTCCTCTTCATGGCGGCTAAAGTAGTCTGCATTGATTCTGATGGTCCTCGTAGATCATCTAGTCCCATGCATTCGTATTATATTTAAAGATATAACTTATACATTTTAATGTGCTTAATATGTTGTCATGCTCATCTACACTGCTCTCGTAGATAAAGGACGACATCAATTAGTATAGATGCCCGCTAAATTGAGATTTTAGTCTTCACTTAGTTTATTGATATAACGAATCTTAAAGAGATAAGGGAAGGTATTCGAACTTGGGGCATTGATAACGACTCTTAGTTATTTTACCAATTGAACCAGTTGACACTCATTTGCTAAATTCTTTATCATCTCTCAACCCTAAATTTGACATCCTAGGTCCCTATTTCAAATTTGTGCCAAGTTGTATACTTTATGAACTCAATCTCATTTTGGCTCTTGTAAGATCAAATGTAGAGCATATTGGGCACCTTTTCAGGAACTATGAAAGCAGGAAACTTGGTCAAAAATTAGGTGAGAGCAGTTGATTAAGCTCAGGTATTGGTATTAATCCGCAATAATTTAATCAAATGTATTAGTAGCCCCGCGTATATAACTCATGGTTTACTTAATATTGTTATTATATGGTCATGTCTTGCTGAGATGTTAGAATTTTAATGTGTATGTATGGGTTGGCTTGCCTTATAAAGAGATAACGAGCAACAAGATAAGCTTTAACCACTTGACTTACTCAAGTACAAATACAGTTTAAATCATATATTCTCTACTGCCAATGCATCTATCATAAACCAAGGGATCTACTACATGTAACTGGGTAATTGATCAGGCCATGGGTATCCGTATAAGTTACCGACAGCAGATTAATATTAACTTTCGGCTATTGTTCGACTGTCATTTAACAATCAAGAGTCATTGACGGGGAATTTAGCTTGCAAAACTTGATTTTGATGGTCATTTAGCTTGCAATCATCAACCTGTATAAATATGTTTAAAATAAGATTTACAGTACAAAATATCTAGAAAATAAAAAAATGAGCAAAACATGGTAGGAAGGTTGTGATTGCAGGATTGGATATTTTCAACTCAGGCTACTCAGCGTCAAATTGACTAGTATCTGAACTCTTCAAACAAGGGAATAAATGTCAGATTTTTCAGATTTTTCTAAAATAACAAACCAACAATCCATCCTTAAAGATGGTCGGGTTTCCAACTTTAATCGTTGATGAGGAAATCAGGAATTATGCTATCCAATAGTAATCCCGATGGAGAATTTAATCAATAGTATTTGGATCAAACAATTCTAAGGAGAAGTTGACAGGTTTTAGACTTTTATCGTGCTAAAACCAGATCATACAAATCTGGACACAAATAAATCATATAAATCTATAGTTACGCGTTCTGGGGTAAATTTCAGCAAACCAAATCACAGAAATCCGGACACAGAAATAAATGCTGCAGAGAAGCCAAGTTCTCAAAATGTTACCAGCCTTCACTGTTCTGCCATCTCGGCAAATGATGGAGCGATAAGATGGGGCCCGCAAGCCATAGGTCTGAGAAAATGAAGTGTCCGAGTCTGGTTCCACTTTCCTATGTGCCTTCGTGGTTTCTTATGATATTTTTTTTTCTCAATTAAGAAATCTAAGTGATCCATTGGAAGCTCACAAGTCACAACGTACCATGAGGGCATAAAACGGCATCTTTCTTCCTCAAATTATCTGAAGGCCTGGTCAGTAGGATTGGCCATCACAGGTGCCATCTATCGCTTGCCAATCTTCAAAAGTTCTTTTCTATTCAGGCTTTGTGATCAGAAGTTCAGCAAAATTATTTATCCTTACAGGCATAGTTAGATTTTTTTGATACCATATGATTTTAAAAAAAGACAAACTGCAAGCAGTAAAAAAAAAATGATGTATAAACAAATTTTGGATGCCCCACACATTCTTTTTTTGTGCGGCAGTTATTAGATAGCTATCGATTTTATCATTTTCAGTAAAATTGCAGATATATGATTGCCAACTTATGTTATTTTAATGCTCGATATGTTTATAGGAATGCAAACTGTAGAGTAAATTGGTTTACGACTTATATAGCCAATTATAGAGAGACTGCTTTATGAACTTCTACTTCTATGAGCTCAGTATTTATTTAGCCAATCTTTTGCGAAAAAGGTCCGTTTATTTGCTCAAAGAAAAAAGGATTTCTCTTTGAAGCATGAGACATTACCGCTGTCACATGAATGGTGGTAGAATAAGGCGGTTCTTCCATGGGTCCAAAATAGTGTTGATTTATCAAAACTGTCCTTCTTTGTGTGCTGTCTCCACTTGAGTTAGCCGTGATGGGATTTATCATCAAAACGGTGTACATAAACATCCAACAAGTTGCATGTTTCAATTTCAGTGCCGGGGGTCGTGTCATGCTAAAAAAATATAGATTTATCAACTAAATATCTAATCCTCATTTACTAATCTACCAAAAACAGCCCACATTTTTACTAGATCTTTCGTAAATGCATCATGGTTCCACCCTTCGCGCGAAAGGACACTCTCTCCTTCGCGCCCGGCCACCGTTGGATCATCTAACTTCACGCCTTGTGATTTGTGCAGATGGATAAGGCGGAGTTCAAGAGTACTTTGAGATCTGTGCCATGAATGATCCAACATGCGAAGATACGCGACAGATGCAACCAAGATCGTTCGTTCGTAAATAGCAGCATTAAGAAATGTGCAGATTAATGATAATGTAAACTAATGTAAACGTTGCTTATCAAAAAAAAAAAAAACTATCGAATTTAGACTAAAATAAAAATGCACCAGTAATAAAATTAAAAAATATTTATTAATGATAGAAAGTTAATAAAAAATGTTCTAGCAAATCTGGTGCAAATATAAACCCTTTATGCATGCATCGATCTTGAGGGCAATCTTTTCTGTTTTAATCACCTAGATATTGTTAATAGAGGAATGCACAGGGTGCAAGAACGTAGAAGAGGACAAGCTAGCACTGCTCTTCCGAAGGAAAAAGAAGAGAACAATATACATAGAAAGTAAGAAGAGAGATCGAGAATGGGAAAGAATGAAGAAAAATGAAACTACAGTGGCAAAAACACGGGTGTGTATAGATGGATGAGATCTTTATATTGCCAGCGCTATGGATGGAGCTCTCCACGCCGACCTCTTACGGTATAAGAGCCTGATCTTGCATTACAGAGGCGCGGAAGCCAAGAATATTTCATGTGTTATAAAATGTATGGGTTCTTGCCTACTTCCTTCATCAGCTACCCACCTGCAATGTGAAAGAAAACAGTTGCTTTGATGGATTAAAGTTAGTCCTTCATTCTGTCCACCAAAATTTTCTCTCGCGTTTAACTTCCTCTTCCAGCATAACCAAACAAAGTATTTAATCTCTGACAAGACCCTGAACTTCCAGAGCATGCTTGCAAATGAACATTTGATGCCCCTGGTGCCATGCAGAAAGGCCTTGCTTATTTACCTCCTTGGAGATGCCATAAGCTTGAGCAAGGCCACAGTTGCCGTGCTTGCTTAAGGAGTTTATTATGTTGTTTTTCCTCTCAGTATTGTTTTCTTTTTTCTGTTGTAATGCTCTTGACTTTGTATCTTTACTCCTCTTCATTGTATCTCTCTGCCTAAACTTTTGTAAATTCTCCTGATCTTTGATCTTTAATAAAAGTTGGGTGGCTGCTCTTGTAGCTTTACCCAAAAAAAAAAAAGAAAAATCTAGTAGGAGCTTTATTTTCGTCCCAAGTGCCATGCATGACCTCAACGCATTCATTAGACATTATTTATGTTGCGCCTGTAATCATTCATCACGATATCATCGGATATATTTGCCCAAACCTAATCTCAACTCCATCGATTGGTTACTGCACTCGGGTCCACGGAGATGATAAGTATTTGAGTACACGTTGAACCAAATTAGAAATGCCGCATCCTCAAACCAATGGCTCCACTTGGATGGATTTTGCAATGTTCAAACATGCCTAAATTGGTAAACTAAAGGAAGCACTTACAGCTTGTCTGGATGCGTGGATTTCTCATCCGTGGATGGATTACGTTCTACTCTCAGTTTTTCAGATAACAAATTCTACCCAAGAGGCGATTTTAGTTGTTATTCCTTAAAAGTCGATAATCTTGAGGTGTCTAGTTTCCTATAAGTCGTTGCCAATGTTAAACATAGACATAAAAGGGGTGCACTTTGTGCGGCCCATGCGGGTGTCTAAACAGGCCCTTGATTTTTTCCTTCCTGAATTGGATGTAGCAAGCACTTGGGGTTTTCCCAAATCTAGAATTTCTAAGCTGTCATGAGCCATATAGAGTGGCACATCTCTTGAATTCACGTTTAACGTTATACCAATTTATGGTGCAAGCGCTTAGCATGAGAGATACAAGAGCGAGATATTCAAGTGACATTTTAAAATGACACTCTGTAGTTAAAGAAATTACATGTGGGTCAAGTATGACACTCTGTATTGAGTGGCACATCTCTTGAATTCACGTTTAATATTATACCAATTCATGGTGCAAGCGCTTAGTTTGAGAAATACAAGAGCGACCTATTTAAGTTATATTTTAAAATGACACTCTATAGTTAAAGAAACTACATGTGGGTCAAGTAGGACACTCTATATTGAGTGGCACATCTCTTGAATTCATGTTTAATATTATACCAATTCATGGTGTAAGCGCTTAGTTTAAGAAATACCCGAGCGGCATATTCACGTTATATTTTAAAATGACACTCTATAGTTAAAGAAATTACATGTGGGTTATGTCGGTCAAGTATGGCACTCTATATAGAATGGCTTGAATTCACGTTTGATGTAATACTAATTCATGGTGCAAGCGCTTAGTTTGAGAGATCCAAGAACGACATATTCAAGTTATATTTTAAAATGGCACTATATAGTTAAAGAAATTACATGTGGGTCAAGTGTGACTATAACTTTGACACTCAGATTTGGATGAACAACCCACGCAGCAACTTCGGAAAAGAAATTCAAAACTTTAGAATGCTGGATTTAATGTTACTTGAAGTCAACTCTACCACTGTACCAAACAAAATAAAATTCAACGGTACCGCACTGTGATACTTATCCAGTAATTAAATCTCTCACGTGCACAGAGCCATGGATAAATAAATGAGGAATCTTACACAATCTTACCGAGTCTACTACTTAAATCCGTAGGCCCTGGTTTCTGTAACTTGAGTTCACAGCAAAGTCTTTCAACCAGTGACAATGTCGCCTACCCCCAGCGAAGACTAACATCCATCTATATGGGCAACTAATGGTCGTGATTTAGGTGTACAAGATCCACATTTCACGGTATTCTTTTATGGAAATTGAAAAAAAAAACCATCCTGTCCCATCCAGTGCCACAGCGTGGTTCATTGGGCAAATCATCAGTGGCCAATCGACAATAAACTACATTGGTATGTCGGTGTCTGCCACGTTTGGGCAGGTCCCGAAGCTGCCGAAAGTGGTGCCTTAGGCTCCGTTTGAAGGGCAGTTGAAAGTAAAATTTTTATAAAAAAATTATTTATTATTTGATAACTATATTTATAAAATGCTATAGTATTTTAGTATTTGATAAATAAATTTAAAAAATATTTTTAAAGAGCCTTCCAAAAACTACGGGCCTTAGTCGGCATGACTCAGTAAGAACACGGAGAGGCGCTGTAGTATTGCACGGGTGCTAGATTTAACCGTAGATACGTAGTTGGGTCTGACGACATGGTCGCCAGGTTGGCACCATACTAAGTTGACCTAAGCCAATGCGATAGGCACGGTCAAACACCGTTGGACAACTGGACGAACCTTCCGGAGTTGTTCGGCTTCACCAACCGATGTGCATCACGTGAGCCAGCTCAAGTCTTACTCGGATGGACTCGTGTCTCGAGAACCTCCTCCGAAGAATCCCATCCGTCGAACGCATGACCTTACTAAAGCCCGGCCCATTCTCTCAACTATATAAGAGCAGCATGAGAGGGGATATAATCCACCCAAACCACTTGGAAACAATCCCTCGGTCATCCATCCCTTTCCTTAATCCTGTTCCTGGTCCTCCCAACACTGTTTCTATCACCACCATACAAGAAGGAAAAAATGGCACGTTATAGTAGCACCTATCTTTCTTCCTGCTATGTCACAGCTGCTCTCATCACTCTGCTCACCTTTGGTTTCTCTGGTTTCCATGGCATAACAACATGCAGTGCAGCGAGAATCCACGTCCAGAAGAAAGTAGGCACAAACTTCATCGCCACCAAATGCGGCACCACGAGTTACCCACGACTCTGCGTTGATACGCTCTCAGCCCATGCCAGCACGATCCAGGACAACCCCTCGCAGCTCGCCCAGACGGCCATCTCGGTGTGCCTGGCCAGCGCGCGGAGCACATCGGCCGTGCTGTCGAGGCTGTCAACCACTGGGGGCATGAGTGCCAGAGACGCGGGCGCGGTCAGTGACTGTAAGACCACCATGGGAGACTCTGCGGACAAGCTCCAGAAGTCCCTGGGGTCGATGGGGAGCCTCGGAGGAAAGAAAGGCGTGGCTCTTCGGATCAATGACATACAGACCTGGATGAGCACGGCGCTGACGGACGTGACCATGTGTAGGGAGGGTTTAGCGGGGAGCAGCATGGATGGTGGTGTCACGAGCAGTATTATGAACGCTGAACGGCTCACAAGCATTGCTTTGGCTCTTGTCAATGGTCTCGGCTCTTCGTCTCCATGATGCCACTAGCTAGGAGTTGTTTAGCCTGCAAGGGTTACCATGCGTTGATGTATACAGTTTCACGTTTATCTGTGCAAGGGGTCTGATGTAGCTTATAACTAATGTTTCAAAGTGGCTTATATATTCGATGGATTATTCTAGTTCAAAGACTCTGAGTGCAGAGCTATCCTATATATATTCTGATCAGAATGTGCATGAGCCAGGCTGTGCTATAATCCTTGTCAATCCGCTCAATTAGTTTTCATCAAAAAAAAAATCCAGGCAGATTAGCCAGTCGAGACGTCTCGAGAGCAAGTTAACGAGGCTTTTCACTTTAGAACTTAATTCTTTAAGATTCAAAAATCAGCTAAGTTGCAGAATATGAGATCTTTATTATATGATACTCTACAGCGGCTATGCTATAGAATTTTTATCTGGAATTAGCTAGGTCATGTAGAAAGACATAGATGTTACATGTAGAAAGACATACATGTTAGGCATACTCAAATATTGTCTTTGGACTCAACCTGTGGGCACAGGCAGGGCCTGTCATGGTGCTTGGTCAAGGTAGGTAGCTGTGCTGTAGAATTTTTATTGATGTATATGCTGTATATGACCTAACTCAAGAAATAATTTCCAAAGACCTAGCCCCAGCTGACTCGATTGACCAAGCTAACTTTTGCTGAATGTAAGAATGATAAAACTCCACATCATCCAGATCAGGTTCAAGTTCCAACAACCAATCAATTTGTTTGAGCTTTTTCAAATCAAATAACCAGTCACAACCACAAATTGTGGCTTATCTCAATGGTCATACCCTCAAGGCTTTTTTTTTTGTGCGCGCGTGTGCGTTGTTGTTGAAACAAGGGGTTACCCCTCACCTAATTGACTAGGTGAAGGTGGGATCGGAACCTTGATCACTGGATACAGACCTAATAGCTTTGTCAAATACAAAAGTTGATATCCATCGAGAAATAGAGATATTAAATCCGATAATATGAAGAAGGGAGATCGGGCCTAAGGATGCATCTGGTTAGGATATCTCTCCAAAGTGGGGGATATCCCACCAAACACCCAAAAACCCAAAAAAAGAGAGAGGAGAGAATAGGCTTATCCATGAGAACGGCTAAATAGATGGTCAAATATATAGTTTTATTCTACTATTTTGGTAGAATAGACTTACACCAAAGGAGAAGTTATTCCTCCAATTACTTTTTAATCCATCTACTCCCTCAAATTATTGCAAAATTTAATGCGCATTAAATGCACTTTACTTCCTGTACTTATCCTTCTAACCAAAAAATAAAACTTGGAATAAGTCCTATAATCTGAATAAGTTTCCTTAGCCTCTCAAAATTTAATCTGCAACTAATGGTAGACTAAAATGACATTATTAGTTAACCAATTGCTTATGGTAGACTAAAAAGAGAAACCTTCATCATCAATTAGATAGAGATCTAATGGATTTAACAAGTTAATGGCAGATTACATCATTAAGACATTAGTTAATGCAGGTATAATGGAGAACTTTTTAAAACCCCAATTCTATAAATTCTCCATACATACATTATGCTCAGTACTTACACCGGGAAGATGTTCGGAAGAAAAAGACATTTAGCTCCAAATATCTAATTACGGTGTGCCAATTCAAATGTCCTTTTGTCAGAGTTGTCTCCGAAAAAAATACAAAGTTCCTTGTCAAAGGTCTTTGAATTTTGATTATTAAGGGGGGGGGGGGGGGTAACTAAACGATAAATGAGTTGGCCTTCTTCCGAGCTTAGAATCCCCTTCCTCTACTTCCCTTCTTCAACGGGTTTGACTTCCCAAGTAAGAAAGTATTTCATTTATAGAAATCGCATGCAATTCTGTAAAAAAAAAAGAAATTACCTCTCATGAGTGCAGTCAAGTCGCTAGGACGGAAGGCCCTGTCAAACTGCATTATAGCAGTTGTACCATCCATTTTGTGTGGGTGATTGCTTGCGTGGTACCATTCCTACGAAATAATTCATGATATTTCTACAATTATTTTCGGGGGGGGGGGGGGTCTTTTTATTTTTTTTAATAAAATGGATGGATCATATATATATATATATATATATATATATATATATATATATATATATATATATATATATATATATATATATAAATATAATATCTAATGAAATTTAAAAATAAAATATCATACACTATATTCAAAACAGCCGACAAATTAGTCCAAAGCACCTAATTTGCAATACTACTCAAAATGCATTGTCATAAATGAAGCAACTTAATCCGGAATACTATTTGCTTCACTATAGATATGTGTGACCACTAAGAAGATATACTTCCTCAAAAATCTCTAGATGTCGTATCGGGGCGAATGAGCAGCTTCAAAACTCGTCCGACTCTAGATTCAGTTGATTACCATTGCCATGTTATTCTCGATGGCGATAAAATTAGCCCTCAATATCTGCCTCATGTAGATAATACCCGTCCAGGCTATCCTCAACTCCGCTCGTGGAATTGAGACATCAAAGATCATGTCCTACCAATTGCGATCGATACACCTCTCTTCACACTTGTTTTGGTTCTGCATAGTACTAGAAGCATAAACAAGTTTATTGGGTAGAGATGGTAGGGTATTTATTAATATAATCACACTAAAATAGAACACAAATTACGTGAGATGATGCCTTTTGTTATCTTCACAGATGCATCATGCGTGCTCAGGACTACTTTAAAGATAAAAAAAATAAGTTCCGAGAAAGCTTGATACTAAGTCCACCTCATTAATCATTGGATCCTCAAGCTCTATCTCGTTGAAAGGCTGAATGGCCTTCGCCCACGTGCTATTTTTGTAATTAAATATTGTGATGTCAAATTTCTAACATGATTCCTACCTCCTTTCCTTTTCCTAACCCGATGGGTTTTGCATTGCGACCAGTTATACACTGCATGGATTCCCAACCAAAAATTGAAAGCAAAAAGAATATCAACAGTAATCTTTGTCAAGCAAAGAAGTCTTGCCCTTCTATGATCTTGTCAAAGAAAAAAAAAAAAAAAAGAGAGGGGAATTTCTTCAACCTACTGACTTTCTGAAATTTTAGTATCCGGGTAAGTCCTCTATATAGAAGATCTCACTCAAACTTATTTAAACCAATTCAAAATGGTCAAATTGATCTATAGCAGATCATGTGCTTCTTTTGTATCAGAGATCCACCTATTTGATTAATTAATTCCGTTCTTGTTAAATTTGAAATTGTAGTTCAGATAACGCCTATTTTCTCGTTCTGCACCTGAGCCTCTTAATTTTTTTGACATGAAATCATCCTTTGCTTTGAAGTATTATCCTCCTTTTCTTTTTGGTAAATAAGTATTAACAGAATATTTTTTTCTTAACCTCCGGATGATGGAGACAATTTTATGACATTTTTCTAACTACAAAGGGCTCATGTACATATCCAAAATAAGATATAATCCTCACGTTCCATTTGGTGGAACCTTTCTCATGGGATTAGCTTATATAACATTCATTTTTATATAATACAATATCAGCTATACTCGTAAACTTATACTTTGACACGCTTGTGAGCTTCAGCTAATGTGAAGCTGATGTAATGCCGTTAAAAAAGGTATACTGCATTGCTTATCTTATTAAATATTTCTAAAAGATGATTTATAAAGAATTTTTATGTGACTAATCTCAGAAAAAGTACACAATGCCGTTTATTCGTGACCTTTTACATGCTAGCGTGATTCACAATTCACAGTAGAAATTTTGAAATCCGATGAGATTATTATTACCTAGCTCCGTAAGTCATTCCATGGTTCTGTAAGAGCCTAAACAACGGATCAAAGCCGGCTACGAAGGGAAACATTCGGTCAACTACATCTGTTCTTCAAGGATAGGGGCGAGGTACTTGAGGTAACCAGAAAGAAATGGTTACCAGATCCAAGCAACTCGTCGCAGGTAAAATAAGCCATAACCTCCACTGATGATCAAAATCGTCGAGAATGTGAAATGCGTTATGTTGCTCCCTCATGGCTAGTTTGGCCAGCGTACGAGAAGGAAACCAAGATAAAAGACGAAAAAACAAAAAAAATTGGAGTACCGCCTATCATATCCGACTTACTAGAAATGTCCTTTTTTAAGGGCAGCACGTGTTGAGGCTTGGATTAGAGAGAGTGTTGGTGCAGACTGATGAGGTCTTTTCTCTCACTATAGTTCAAGAGATTGAGATATTCTTTCTGTTTATGCAACGATTTGGTTGGTTTACATCACGTAGAAGCTTCTATCTCTGAACTTTCTTAAGTTCAATTTCAATAGTAATATGATGGGCGATGGCAGCAGAGATGGAGTGGAGTTTGTAATCCGGAGTTTAAACTCTAGGCTGATTGCAGTAGGCAAGTTGCGATATTTGGTACCTCGATTCAGAAGTTGAGCTAACGACGATATGGGCAAGAATGAGGCAAGTTTTGAGAGTTGACTACTTAGTTATCGAGAAGGATTCAACAATAGTAATTGGCTGGATTCATAGTCATATGGTGTCCGGTGTTAGCTAAGGCTCTTGCTTGATATTTGGAAAAATGTGAAGGTGTATATTTTTTTAGGAGGCTAAATATGTTTACCATAAAGTAGAGAGGGCTAGGTAGAGTTACCTCTTTTGTGGTAGATCGTTTTTTTGACTGTTGAGTAATATTTTATTTTCTAATTTTATTAAATATATTCAACTTAGATATGTATGATATGTAAAAAAATTCAAATAAAACAAATTAGTAGAAAAGAAAACAAAATAAAGAAACGGCCATCGGCGCGTTTTCCAAATCCGCCATCATCTGCTCAGCTCCCGGTCTTCTCCTCTCTCTCTCCGCCCCCCCTCCCCCCGGAACAAAAATCTCGGTCGGTTTGGTGGTGTTCTGGGGTTTCGAGATCGGTGGGCGGCGGTAGATCTCTCTATCCGGCAGCAGATCCGGCGGATCCGAGGCGCCTTGCGATCGATCAGGCCCAGTGGCGGGCGTATCCGATCGGCCGGGCTAGGGTGAATCGAAGGAGGAGGCGATGGCATTGTTGGGGATGAGAGGCCTCTCCGTCTTCATCAGCGACGTCCGGAATTGCCAGAACAAGGAGCAGGAGCGGCTCAGGATCGACAAGGAGCTCGGCAACATCCGGACCCGCTTCAAGAACGAGAAGGTAAGCTTCTTTTCTTCCCTCCCTCTCATCTCTTTATGTGATCTTCCCTGTTTCAGTTCTTGATTCGCCCTTTTCTTGCTAAAAGCCTTGGTTTTGTGCACACGGTTGTAATATTGCTGCCAGTCACTGGATTCCGGAGTGAATTCTTGGGACATGTCTGTATGATCTATTGAAACACGTTGTCCGTTAACTTACTTGAATTATTCCTTTGGAAATAAGAGCATCAATATCTAGCTCGTTACGGCAAATGGATTCAAATTTCGACCATGCTTCAGAAGCATCTTTAAACGTATGGGTTTTTCTTTTTTTTTTTCTTTTTCTGCGCGGGGGTGGTTGGGGGGGGGGGGGGGGTGCGGGGCGGGGCTGGGAGGGGGGTAACTGGGTAACTTTTCCGCAATTTACTGAGTAGATTTGTATGATTATTGCAAATTGTGATACGATGAAACAACAAACTTCGAATGGAATGAACATGAATGAAACATCAAGTTCAAATCTTTCCCTTTCATATGTTTCTGAGATTAGGTATCCAAAAAGACGAGAAAAGATAATCATTGGTGTAATATCTGTTCTTTAACAGGACTTGGAGTCTGATTTATCGTCCAATAGAGCCTCAATGAAGTCCCACCACTTGGAAGAGATTTCATGAATATATTCTCTTTATTGAGCTTTGAATATGAAAATTAATTACTGGACAAAATTAAGTCAATAATAAACATGTTTTCAATATATAGACCTTGTACCAAATGGGTTTTGAAAGTAAATTAATCCAAAGTAATATAATCCATGGCCTACAATAAGACATCTCCTAACCATATAGAAAACAAATCACACAGTAAAAAAAGATCTAATCTCATATAAAACTATATTGGCTTTGATAACTTGGTCAAAATGACACTGTTGGTATGTTTAATGCTACCAAAAGATCATGTCATTGAGGTACAACAGAAATTAGTATTAAAATTTATAAATAAGTTGTATAATCTTGTTCCTCATCCTGGTTTTCTTGTTGGGCAGAATGAGCTTTACTTTCAGCATTTTCAGATTTAGTTACCTCAATTAGAAGCGGTTGTGGGAACATGTTTCAAAAGGAGATTCTAAAGCAGATGCATTAACCTAGGCAGAAGTTTCATGTTGCTAAGGTTTCAACTAAAATATAGTAAAAGATATGACAATCCAAAAGTAAAGAACTGAAAATAATAAAACCTAAAATGATGTAAGATAACATAATAGGAATCATTTAAAGTGGATTGCATAGTTTGAGATATTTGACAATACATTTTTGGTTGTTTCAAGATAATTCTGTTGATATGTTATGAAGTATGCTTATATTGTTTTAGAGGGTAGCAAATCACTAACTATTTAATGTTAATTTAACTCATGACAACATAATGAGTAAAAAGGATGAGCTGGTGCGATATGAATTGTGCTAATGTTTATGCAAAATAGTACAGGACTAACATATCAATATCTTTCATAATTACACCATTACCTAGTTATGGTCCAGGAAATTGGGGGTCTTGGGATGGGCAAATTGAGGGCAGACCTAACCTTTGGCATTTTTTTGCACAAAATGACTGTCCCAGAACTCGAACATGCCCCATTGCACTGGTTAGCCCAAGCCTTTTACAACTACACCAAACAATGATCCCTATATATTTCATGATTACATGAATCAAAATTTACACATGGAGATGATAAAGTATACAAATATTAGAGTAATGAGGATTGGATTGAGATGCATGCCTAATTTTTTTTTTAGGATTTTAGTTTGATACTTCACATATGAAATTTTTGCTTGAATTTTGTAAGTTGAAGAACAGAGCTTGAAAATCCATTTTTCGGGGTCTCAATTTACTATATGAACCTCTTTTCCCAAAAAGTTAAAATTTCTGGAAACCTTGAAAAATTTTTCCTTTTTCTATTGAATTTGTTGGAATCAAACACCTAAATGCTTCAATATTTCTCAAAATCTGCAAAATCCTTGTCGAATTTTGATACAATACTTCTTGAGATTCATATAAATGAACGAATGGATAAATGAATAAATGATCAAACAAAGCAAATTCTGCCCATTTATGTGTCAAACATGGACTTGTAAGTTTATTTGAGCCAAACCTGAGAAAACTGACTTTTGTTTTGGATTGAGTTTGAGTGAAATCAAAAAGATTGTTTTCAGTTTTTGAATTTTGTCTAAAACCTAAAACAATGCGTTGGTAGTATTAAACAATGCTTTGTTCTTATTTGGACTATCTTCCTTGGAAAAAAAATTGCTGGATTATACAAGAAGAATCACAGAAGATCATCGTACAATTAGGTCCCTGTATGCCGGTGCTTGTGCAATTGCTTTAGTGATGCTACTTTGACAAAATCAAGTTTTTTTTGGCTTTTTTTCATTATTCTTAATTCAAGTTATAGTAATGATCTTGGAGTATATAATTTTGTTGCTATTCTTTGGAAAAACTTCAAACATTCTCTTAGGCACTGATTAATTTGAAAAAGATGTATCTTCAGATCAAAGTATTATCCAATTTTGAGAACTACATGTTTATTTTAACTTTTGTTTGAGTTTTTGGCTACCATATTTGATAGCCAGCTGCTTGTTACCTTCTTCTTGCTAACCTTTCCTTTGGGGGATGTGAAAAAGAAAAAACCTTTTACTTTTTTTGCACATGGAGACGATGAGAAGTTGGTATATTTCTGATATCCTGTTAATATCCGAAACCCCAACTTTGAATTATGCGTGTTTCTGATAATCCTGTTAATTTTGGAAAACCTGTCTTTAGGTTACACATGATTTTAGTATCTTTATTCGATTGCAGTGGAAAAGATAGAGATGTAAGATTCACTTTCTTTGACAGGGCTTGACACCTAATGAAAAAAAGAAATATGTCTGGAAAATGCTTTACATTTACATGTTGGGCTACGATGTTGATTTTGGCCATATGGAGGCTCTTTCTTTAATATCTGCACCAAAATATCCTGAGAAGCAGGTAACATTTTCTTTAGTTTATTTTTGCAGTTTTATGTTACATCAGATCCTCAAGTTCATTAACTCTCCAGAATCTCTATATTCATTTTACCAGGATGCTTTTCTTTCTTTTCCTGGAATATGGGGTTCTTATCAGGTCTAGAATGTGAACCTTTTGGTGTTGTGAGGTTTATAGACTTCTATTCTGTATACATGTATATGCATATACGTGTTTATGGATGCATGTGTGCTGGGTAGAGATATTCCACACAGTGTATCAATTTAAACACAAGGATAGAAAATGCTAAGTACCGGTCATCCCTACCATATAACATAAATGCCTCAAAAGCTGTTGCACACATGAAGCCAGTTGCTGCCATGAGGAGATTGTATAAACAAAATATTCTATGAATAGCGTAGCTTTCTGTATTTGTCTTCAAATGGGCTCTTCTCAAGTTATTTAGAACAATGGCTCCTCTCTTTCATATATGATTTACTACCTTCACTTTTTTAAGATGTTAGTAGCTGAAAATTAGGTATAACTGCACTGCAGGCTAATAATTGTTTTTGAAGGCAATGGTCCTTGCTCTCTGTTCATTATCAGACGTTGATTTTGAAGGGAGAATTTCCCGAGTTGTTCGATAAAATCGGACGCCAGGCATGAAAAATCAGTTTTAAAATTTTTATTTATAACAATTATAAATATTAAACATACTAATATGTAAAACATACCTCGATCCCGCAGCGGAAGTTGGATGAGGTATGCCGGATCTGGATCTGGATCCTTGAAGGTAGCTCTGCGAGGCCTGGATCTGCAGGCCCTCTACTTCGCACGCACGTCGAGCTTCATAGGAAGGAAGGATGACTTTGATATTCGTGCAAAACACCTTTTGCAAAAGGGACCCTAGAAGAAAAGAAATTCCCTTTTTCTTTTCTTTTCCTTTTCCCTAACAGCAAATCACTGTTTTCTTTCCTCTCCCGTTTCTTCACGGCACGCCCGAGAGCAGTGACGCCTGAGTTTGATCCCGATCACAGAGGAAGAGGGAAGGCAGAAGAGAACGCCGGATCTGAGCTGGACTCCGTACCACTAGAGAGAGAGAGAACTTCCTCTCTCTTCTTCTTCTTTGCTGAATCAAGATTACCTCTCTCTGTCTGACGTTTTCTTCCCAAGAAAAAAAATTCTCTCTTCATCTCCTTCTTTGAGGAAACGGTGGTCTACAAATAGGCTAATGCTGAGAGGAGTTAAGAGGCGTAAATGGCCGAGCGTTATTGTATTCATTCGTTATCTAATATGAATGAATTTCATAACGTTTGTTTCAAAAACAATCGTAGGGAAAAAACAACGATTAATGCCGATAACTGCCGTATTTCAAAAATTAAATTGAACTGGAATATAGCCGGTTCAAAACCGGACATTCCAGTCCAAACGACAATCCAAATGGAGTCCGGATGGAGACGTGGCGTGGCTTTGAAGCATCGGCGGAAAGTCCTCTGTTTTCTCCCAGGCTTTCTCCCATCGCGGCTCACAGGACACTTCTTAAGGGTTCATAGCTTTTATCCATCGCCCCTCATAGGGGATGCTTAAGGGTCCATGGGAGCTTAAGGGTCCACGGGTCCATGGGTTATTTAAATTGGGATTGGGTCAGCAGTTCAATAAATTGGGTTAGCCTACTTGGTTCTAAACCAAATTGGTGGCCCAATTGAATGATTTTGACCAAAAAAAATTCCACATGAGTCCGACTCATGGAAGGTTCAATTGGGTCCAGTCTCGGGTCGATCCAAGTCCGACTTAGATCAAAACAAATACGAAATTAAATCCCAATTAAATCATGATCGAGCCCAATTACTCTAATTAAGACCTAATCAAACCCAATCTCAACAATTGAGTCCTGATCAAGTTCAATTACATTAAATGAAACTTGATTGACCCTGAATACAGACTTAATTAGTTGTTCATCCATGAAATTTAGCATGTACCTCATGCTTAGTGCTAGCTGAACATAGACAGAACCAAATTCCAAATGACCCATAATTTAATTCTTAATTAAATTGGGTCAAGATTTTCCTACTTAGCTTGACTAATGTGCGTGACTCTGATAGGTTCGAACACTAAGCCGGTAGTACATGGACTACTCCATGCACTAATCGAGGTGACCATCTAGCAATGATACCCGACGTCCGGATAGGTCGAATATGCAAAGCAACATTCAAGAACCTAGACATATGGTTATTGCATAATTCATCCCTATGCTCAAGATGACCTCAGAGTGGACTGTCGAACTCTGGGTTCGGTCATCCATAGTGTATTTCAAATAATCAAATGAAGTAACCTATCATTTGGTTTACCCTGGCCAAGGTTTTACTGAATTGAAATACAGCGAGACATCAACTCCTATAATCTGGAGTGGTCAATCCCATCTTGACTCATACACAGACTTCACGAGTACTTGACTGCACCCAGCATCCTTCCGATTCTTGAATTAGAAATTCAGGTCGTCCAGTGCCTAAGTATAGTGAGTTGCTTGCAAGTCACTGTGACAGTTTCAGGTCTAAGGGGTACTTATGCCCATACGCTTTGCTAGCTAACTTCCGACAGTGGAGTGCTACGCAGGTGAGTCACTGTTCAGTAATGATGTACTCCTACATCTCACCTGTATGCCATACAGTGTCTCCACACTCCTTGGTTTAAGAGGACAACCAACTAAATGGCACACAACGACCTATACTTGACATAGCTATCGTCCAATTGACAGCTCATCATTTGGTCGCGAACTGGTTTAAGGACTAAATGATAAAACCTCCTTTATCCACTAAATTAGTCGTAAGGATTTCATCACAATACACAGGAGTTCAATTTGAAGCTGTAACACTTGTGATGAATAGAAAAATGCCAGAATAAATTTTTATTCATTTTAATAAAACATATACACACACCAATTTCTTACAATTAAAAAATTAGCTTTGGGACACAATTCTCAACAGATTTTTACGAAATGGCTGAATTAATTGTGTTGTTGATGATGGGAATTCCAAACTTAGTAATTTTCTTTTTGCCCAAGATCCTGAATTTTATAGCTTTCTGGCTGCATAAATTTTGATGATGATATACTTGTTTATCTGTGATGCATCGTGATATCAGCTTACTTTCGTTGAAAATGACATGCTAAGTGATTTCATCATTGCTTTCTCCTTATATGTTACTGGATGATGCTGCAGGTGGGATACATTGTGACATCTTGCTTACTCAATGAGAGCCATGAGTTCCTAAGAATGGTTATAAATACTGTACGCAATGACATAATTGGGAGAAATGAAACCTTCCAATGCTTGGCACTTACAATGGTATGATATTGCTGCCTTCTGTTAGATTGAGAATTTTTTGCTCGTGCAAACTCTGTTTGATGGCTCTTTGTTTAGAACTAATCTTCTTTGTACATTGTATGTAAGCCTTTATAAAAGGTGCTCATGCTGTAGCATTGGTTTCTTTTTCACCAAAACTTGATCACCTTTATACAATACAGAAATTTAGTTTAACACTTTTTACTATATCTATGCCTGGATCCATACACTTCATCCGCGAACTTTTTGCAACCATGTCAATGATTATCGCCCACATGAACTCTGCTGCTACAAGGGCCATGTTTATGGGTTTTGATACAGCAAATCTTCATAAAAACAAACATTGCAGTGTGCAGCCACCCATGCATGGTGCACATATGTGTATCTACATACTTGGATGCATAAGCAACAGTATTTTGAACATATATTGAAATTTTATGTTTATGTTAAAATAACCAATTTAAACAGATTAGAGTTTAGTGTATGAATGATTAGGACTTTTTACATGAAATGGCAATATGATTAGAGGGTTTCAATTGAACTCCTTTTTTCATTGACCTAATGCAGTTCTTTCTCCATTTGAAAAGAGATAGAAAGAATGTGTTAAAAATTAATCCTCATTATCATAAAGGCTGAGGGCAATTGTTTTATGGGGGGTGGGGGGAGGGGTTTTTGACTCAATAATAAGTGTCAAGTGATATTGAAGGTTGAATGAAATTGTATACTTATAAGTTATTTCTTTTATGTTCTTGGGGCATGATTGAATAGTTAAGCCCTAGAGTCAAAATGCATGCTGGGACATTCAAACTCGAGGATCCACATGTTTATCATGATGTACACCACTCAAAAGGACCGAGCACTATAAAACCAATGCTCTATGGGCTTCTAAATTTGCAACACATGATCAACAACCAAACATTTTTTTCTTTCATAACAAGCTAAATGGTTTATAATTTTATATTAATCATGGTTGGAAAAAATTCAAACAAATATGACTTGGTCAGCATGCATCTCAAGATAAAAAAATCATGATCACTGTGTGCCATTAATTTGGATGATTGACTAGTATCTTGGTTTTAGGGCACATTTTGGTTATTCTTGGGAAAGTAGAGTAGTTGTTGTACCTGTACACACTCATACAAATCACACATTTAGGGCTTATCTGGTTGCGGAATAAGTGGGGGATACCATTGCGAAATGTCAAAAAAAAGGCCATGAAATAAGGGCTTATATTGTGTCGGGGTTTAAGTGGGCCCACACAGTATAATGCTGTTCCACCATTTTGGTGTATCAGACGTATATTGTCACCAATTACCTTTTTGCCCTTATCCACTAGATAAACACATCGAAAAGTTGGAGGGCAATTTGGTCACCATGATAAAATCCAAAGCATCTCAAAATCCAATGCATATTAAATGTACCTTATTTCCTGCACTTATTCCTTCAACCAGATGCCAATTGCGGAATAGGCCTATCCCTCCAACAATACAAAGGATATCCCTTAAAATTCATTCCGCAACCAAAGATACCTTAGGAAGAGAGCTATTTCCCTCTGAAAAGAAATTAAAACACGTTGATCTCCAATTCTTTCTGATGATGGCTCATCTCTCATTCTTCTGACATGTAACCCCCACCCCCCCCCCCCCCCCCCACCACCACCACCACCACCAAACCCAACGAAAAATAGAAAAAAGAAAAAAAATATCATCTGCATATAACCTGTTAATAGTAAAGTTATCATCTTTGCTTTCTGTTCATGCTTGCACATACAAATGTAAATGCAATTATGCAAATTTTGGTGAGAGTAGTATATACCACATATGTAATTTGACAACTGTATGACATTTGATAGTGTCAATATATTTAATTCCTTCGGCATTCTCTGGTTGATGATTCTTGGCATCATATATGCTCTAGTTTAAATGGTTGTCCATGTGATTTGTTTTGCTTCTTGTTTGCTTTATGTACTGTTGATTTTTTTACTACTCTGTCAGTTGTGTCATCGCACCCTAGCTTATGTCCTTAACATCATCAGGTTCGTCTACTTATTGAGGTATTTTTCTCAGAGAATATCCAAGCCATTGGGGTGGGATAATTCAGGCTTCTTGCAATAGTAGACTCTATATGTTTTAGCACTATCCAACTGCCTCTATTATGATATGCCACTTCCATGATCATCAATTTGACTTAATCTTGCTTGCAAACTTACACAGTCACTGGCATTGTGCCTCCAGTGCTTTAACTTGCGTAATGCATCAATGCATTGAAAGCTTTTATGATACCTTCCGTGTGTTCCTTCTTCCATGTCGCTTCACAAACTTTCTCATCATGTTTTACTTGGTCTTCCAGCAAACTCGTGGTGTATAGCTTCCTTGAGTTTAAAAAGTTGGGAGGGAGTGCGAGAGATGGTATTACGTCACATAAAATTATGTCCAATGCCTGTATGTCTCGTATGACATCCAATTATTTATTCTTTTAATTTTTTTATTTTTTAACTCATAAATTATATGGATCGTGTTTTTGTGCACATTCAGATGCATGTGGTGGCTAAAGATTTTAAATTTGGAATAATTAACTAAAATCCTTAATTCTAAAAGGACCTGAAAATAGTTAATTCATTATTATTTTTTTAATGCATCATATTTTACCTTTGTCTCTTGGTTTGAAAGCATCTCTCTTCCTTCTCCCTTGAAAGGTCTTAGAGTTCAGATGTAGTAAGATATCGTTTTTAGAAGTTTTTGAAATATTCTTTTCTTGCTAAATTGAATTTTGCTTGTAGACCAGAAATGTTAGAATCCCTTCTTCTATGAAAATCTAGCATGGTTTAAACCATTTAAGAGAAAAATTCAATTAGGGTTATATAGGAACACTCAAAACTTTCAATGGAGCGATCTGATTAGGTTATTTTTGGAATTGAGAAATTAGAGAGTTGATCTGTTTTTATATAGTTTAAAGATGTGTATATGTGTGTGAAATTGTGTATCCCCTGGCATGGTTCTTGCTCAAGTTGCTTCATTCTGTAATATAATTAATGGATGCTCCTTAGAATCTGAACTGCAGTGAATATGTATGGTTGACTTAAGTGTAGTCTTGGCACTTGGCAGCATCGTTATGGGTATTGAATGTAAGCATTAGTCATGGCTCCATAGAGATGCTTTTCAACCACATAGTTAGTGATCTGCATTTGGTTAAATCATTGGTTAACTCATCTTTATTTTGTCATTCAACATGCATCTTTTTATGATGTCTCTCTTACATACTAGGTTGAAAATTGTTATTGATGTTTCAAACTTATCAGAGCTTGCATTCATCTTGCATGGTTTTAAAAGTGATTAAAAAAAAGTGATGCATGGCATCCTTTTAAATTTATTTATAATTAATGAAATTTTCTACCCCTGGAGTTTATGAAGTTCAGGAGGTTAGCATCGGTTTATCGCTTCAGAGATAACATGGGCATTGTTTCCTCTATAACTCATAACCTCCAAATTAAGGAATCTAGTAATGGAGAATTGTTCTGTTGGATCTAACGAGAGACATGCTATTTGTTGAGTTCATTTAGAAACAATCTATGCTTGGAAAGAGTGAAACCCATGGTGAAGTTTGGTAGGGCAAGTTTTGGAAATTAACTTGAAGAATGGTGCAACATACACACACATATACATTAGTATAACAGATAGAGCCTTTAGCTTAATTTGGATCAAGATAGAAATTTAGTAGGTCCAGACAAACTTTAGATAAAATTAAGAAAGCCAAGTTGGTAACTTCATGAGAGTAATTATTTTATTTTTTATCAAATCTGGCCGGAAATTAAAAAAATCAAAAAACGTAGAAATATATTAAACTGAGGTGGAATATGAGGATAAGATTTGTTGACCCTGTTGCTTTGTTATGCCATTGTAGGCAATAAAATATATTACCTTTTGAAGAACAAATTGGCTGTGTATTTATGCTTGCTTGGGTGCTTTTTTTTTTGAATTTTTTTTATTTCTCTTGTCCTTTGCAGGTAGGAAATATTGGTGGGAAGGAGTTTGCTGAATCACTAGCTCCTGATGTCCAACGACTGCTTGTAAGATAATCAGAAATTTTCATTCTTATTTCTTATCATGTGAGGAGTACTAAAAAAAGGAGCTACTGTTTTCTTCATCAGATTTCAAGTAGTTGCAGACCGCTCGTCAGAAAAAAGGCTGCACTATGCCTGTTGCGTCTTTATAGGAAGAACCCAGATGTTGTCAATATAGATGGGTGGTAGGCTTATATGTATACATATACAATGTACATGCATCCATGTATGCACTATTATATGTATGTATAACTGTATGTTTGATGGGTTTTCTTGTTTTCAGGTCTGATCGTATGTCACAGCTTCTCGATGAACGTGATTTGGGTGTATTGACATCCGTCATGAGCCTTTTCGTTGCACTGGTCTCGAATAACAATGAAGCATATTGGAATTGTCTTCCAAAATGTGCGAAAATTTTAGAGCGATTGGCTAGGAATCAAGATATTCCACAAGAATACACTTACTATGGAATTCCATCTCCTTGGCTTCAGGTCTGTGAAATTCTGTTACTTTATTCTTGACGCTAATTATTGACTGAAAGTCAGTATTTTGAATGAGAGAAGAGATGGTGTGGCCTTCATATGATAACTATTAGTCTAACTACATGCATTGATATCAGTTATTCTGTTAAATGATTGTCCATTATAACTTTATATTGTTAAAGCCGTCATCTCTCCAATTTGGTCACTATTCAGCAACAAAGTTTATCGACATGTAGAACATGGAAGTCACATGTCAGGGATGGTCTTTTTAATTGGCTAGATTGGTTAGTTATAGAGTTGGAGGGGATAGAAGATAAGGAAGGAGTACAGGAAGGTGATATGCTACTGCTTAGAATAGCACTTCTTCATTATGGGCATAGCTGTTGCAAGGCGTGCCTCTTCTACACATTCTCCATGTCCACCATATGATGCATCCTCCTTGAGATTTAAAGGATACAAAATATAGTTCTGCACCCAATTTTGGTTCAAATCTGATTTAATCTGAGTTATATAACAATCTTCATGCTTCACTCAGTTGCAACAGCTATCACCTTCAAAATTTGAAGATAGATCTGCTGCTTACAAGAAGATGACAGCAGAAAGTTGGCTCAGATTTGATTTCAGATCTGAAACCCTGTTAACTCTGCTGTTCTTTTATACGTTAGAATAGAGATTGAGTAATAATAGATGAATGTGGGACAAATATATATATAAATAAGAAGTACAAGATGAGAAAGGAGGAAAGTGAAGACCTACATCCACTTTTATTCTCAGGAAATCTCATGTACAACTCCGGTAATCTTCCCCGGAAACAGCCCGCTACTATTCCTTTCATAGTGGCTTGGCTGGCCACTAATAATACTCCTATTAGATGCTTTGAAAGAATGTGTTAATCCTAAACAACGCACTAAAAAACCCTTATTAAAATCCTTGATCGGCTACTTTTCCTACTTTGGCTCTCATAATGTCAAAGAAATTTGGGCATGTCACTTAATTGAGAAGGTTACATGCAAGGATTTTGCAATCAACTTTTGTGTTGATGCCAACCCTTTAGAACTTGGTGCCTTCCCAGTCAAGGCTGATTTAGAGAAGCGAGGGGTTTGCTATGGATATCTGTAAGGCTAGTTAGGAGATGGGGTAAATTACTATATGGTTGCAAGTTAGGTCTATGCAGCCTAACAGAAATCCTCCAGAATTCCCCTGAAGTACAAAAGTTCTAAAGATGAAGAGGGAGAAGATAAATATTAGGATAGGTAAGTGTTCCTCTTTATGAAACAAAAATCTTTAATAGCTAAATAAAACACAGTCCCATGACTCCCATTATTCAATACTTTGGAGCATTCAAATCTCCATATCAATTTTGAAGACAATAGTTTATTCTGTGAGCAGCGATATAATTGATTAAAGTTTTTTTTTTTTGTGTAGTTATACTTATTTTACATTGTAAAGGCTAATAGTGACCATGGTAACATCCCTTATCTAATTCCAAGCTGGACTTGGCAAATAACCTTGTTACTTCCATTATAATGGTAAATAAAGGTTTGGAAGAGGAGGCCACAATAGAACCATAGCGTTATACATTACTTTGTAGAACATTCAATTTGCTATACATTATACATGTACATGAGCCCATGCCTAGACATATTTTCAAGTGATATTGGATGCTGGATTTCCGTTTATGATTCTTTTAGCTTGTTCTAAAAACTTCACACATCTTTTGGTTTTTGACCCCTCAGGGTTTGAGACTTCTTTAAGAAGCAGTACCTAGTTTAACTCTATTATAGGGTGCATCCAGGTGCTTATATTAATTTTCAGGTGTTTTTAAAATGGTTTTTTAGGAATCCATTGAAATCCCAAGCTTAGGTGGACATGCTTTCTAATCTAGGTGCTTGGACGCCCCTGTATATTATCTGTCATTATGCTTAAATGACATTTTAAGTTTTAGGCATTTCCTTATGTATAAGTGTTATTTTTTATGAACAGAGGATTGGATCTGTCCCTTGGAAATCTATTGCCAATGGAGGATTGCACCATTTCTGGAAGGACAGCATTTATTACATTTGTGATTGGAGCATCTTTAGTCAATAAGTTAATAAGACTCCATTTGTATTTTAGGTCCCTTAAGCTTAGATGTCTATATTAATAACATAACTATACATATATGTAACTTTGAGTTTATTCAACTAGAAGATGAATTGAAACTAAGCTAACAAACATGAATACAATTAATAGGACAGAACACTAGAAAATTGATTTTTTTACAAGAGATCTGTTTCAGCTAGCCTACTGCTTTTTTGCACTTTGTAAGACAGCTGCTTATAGCCACTGGCTTCATTTAGCCATGTTGCTTACTGAACTGAAGGATCACAAAAGGAAATTAAAACTTTTATAGAACAAAAATCTTCATAGCATCTTAGTAGATATTTTACTTGATGCAGGTAAAGACGATGAAGGCTCTTCAGTATTTTCCAACTGTTGAAGATCCAAACACCAGAAGAGCTCTGTTTGAGGTACAGCTTTTTCTGGAATGGAGTATGTCGGTATGCTCGGTTAGCTCAGAATTTCTCATATACCATGTCATTTTTGTAGGTTCTGCAACGTATTTTGATGGGCACTGATGTTGTTAAAAATGTTAACAAGAACAACGCATCACATGCTGTTCTTTTTGAAGCCCTTGCTCTGGTAAGACTGCGGCTTAAAGTTTGGCGCACGTAAGTGCACTGTATTAATTCACTTTGTGCAGATTGTGTGGTCTACACCATACTGTCAAGTTATCTTACCAGGATAAAAAATAGGAGTTTACGAAACTCTTGCATGTATTTCAGGACTGCCATGAAGCATATGTATTATTTTAAAATGTCTCAATTTATTAAAAAATATTTTTTATTATTCAACTTTAATAAATGAACCTGTGAAGGCCAAGCCTGAGTCAATTAGACAGTTAGTTGTCTATAAAGTTGTTTTAATATGAAACAATTATCAAGATAAATAAAAATAAAAGCTATTTGTTTTGCTCTCGGAATTTAGTCCTCAATTTGTTTTTGCCTATCAATTCGAATTGACTATGTCACTTACATATACATGGATATTATTTTATTGAAGGTGATTCTGTCTATAGATGTAAATTTTTCTACTTACTATGGTATGCTGAACCATCCTGTATTGGACCGGTCTGATGGCTGACCGGTCTGGTTCCGCAGTGAAAAATGCTACAGGGCCCGTATCGAGAGAACCCAGTCAGAGTCGGGGAAGAAGAGGAGGAGAGAGTGAGCGGGGGAGGGAGGGAGAATGAGAGGCCTCTGCCGCCCGCGGAGGGCTGCAGAGGGCCGGCGGGGCCCGCCGGGGGGGGGGGGGGGAGAGGGGGCGGCGGATGCCGCGGGGGCGTGGCGGACGCCGAAAGAAATAGGGGCCGCAGCCGCGGCTTCCGCCGCGCCCCCCTCCCTCGCGGGCGGCAGAGGCCTCTCTTTCTCCCTCCCTCCCCCGCTCTCTCTCTCTTTCACCTCGTCTTCTCTGGCTCCGGCTGGGGCTCTCGGTACGGGCCTGGTACCGAAATAGTACCGAGAACGATGAATCGGTCCGGTAGGCCACCGGTACACCTACCGGTACCAGTTCGGAATACCTTGCTACTTACATTATATGTTTGTTCAATTGAAAATTGTTTTCTTCATGTGCTTGTATGGTTCTTGATGAGAAATTCTTAGCAATTATGGTCATTTGTTCAGCTGAGTTTGTTTATCTGGTTTCCTGCTTGTTAAGTTTTAGTATCTTTTTTAAAGTCAAAACAGGAATGACTGTTCATTCTTGTATGCTTGTCGGCTATTCTAGCTTCTGCTTTTTTTGTCAAAAATTTTATGTTCGATAACATGAATCTTTACCATAGGAGCTTGCTTTTTTATAGGGTAGTGTAAAATTTTACTGCTTGATGGTATTAATCAATATCTGATATAGGCATCCTGGTGTTAAGTAGCAAAAATAATTTATAATGCTTCCTTCCTTTTCTCCGTTACAGGTTATGCACCTTGATGCTGAAAAGGAGATGATGTCTCAGTGTGTGGCTTTGCTTGGGAAATTTATAGCTGTCCGAGAACCAAATATTCGATATCTTGGCCTAGTAAGTGTGCAAAATCAAAATTACGATGTGGATTTTTATTTGCATTTGGTCTTTGGGCCTTTGTGCTAGTGGAGGTATATCATTTATGGATATTGAAGTTCTTTAATGACAGCCCATTGGTCATATTGAAATATGTCAGCTGTATTCTTACATAAATTCTAATAAATTGGTGCAGGAGAATATGACCAGGATGTTGTTGATCACAGATGTGCAGGATCTTATTAAAAGACATCAAGCACAGATCGTTACTTCTTTGAAAGATCCTGATATCAGGTAGCTTTCAAGTCTTCACAAGAATAAATCATCGTTTTTGCTTTCATGACAAATGTTGGCAGCAATATGCATATATTGATGCTATATTCTGTGTACTCATAACCTTTGTTGCTTCATATTTTCAAATCATTGCTTCGTAATCTATATTTGTTTGTTAGGTTGGTTTGACTTGTGAGTTTAGACTTTCGTGTGCAATCTATGAATGTGGGTCTGATAAGCTCACTAAACCCACCAGGACCTGGTGGGTTTAGTGAGCTTATCAGGGTCTCAGTCTTTTTATTCCTTGTATTCATGAGCAGTGCGTTTACTGTGGACTCAACAAGTGCAGAGGTGTGCCAGAGCTTTTGAGTTTATTAAAAGGGAATTGGCAATTTTGTGTGATTTGCTGATCCAATTTACCTCGTAAATGATTATAAAAATATGTTGGTATATGCCACTGAATTGCATGTTTGATTTGATACTTTCTGTCTTCTCTTGCTGTATCTATTATTTCTGTTGATCATCTTCAAACAGATTGTCAATAAAATGAAGTCTTTCACGATGAAATCCTAATTAGATCTGGCATGTCTTAAAGTTTTAGATGCCTTAAACATGCTTTATAGTTAATGAGAATAGCTATGGTATTCTAGTCTGGTCATTGCATGAGGCTGTAATATCTAAGGCCTGTTTGCTTGCATGTCACTGAACTTGATGCGATTCTAGTATCTGCAACTAAAATCCAGTATTTAGCTTCACTTAGCTTAATGTCCAACATGTTAATGCAGCAGTGTCAGTTTGAGGCTCATTGCAAGATTTTGGCAAGATAAGTTTATATATAAAGGTACAATAACAATATTATGAATTTATGATAGTCATGTGCAGTAAGATTATGATATTATATATGCTTCAATAATGTGTCTTATATATAACGCAACCAGATTCTTATGTTTTATTTCTCACCACAAACAACCCAACAGCTAACTTGTAATTCAAAATACTAGAATTGCAACTGCATGAAGCTCCATTTATGCAGCATTCCTCATTGCAAGCAACCAACCAGGCCCTTAGTGCATTTCAGTTTATCAGTGACAGTATATTCTCTATTAAATTAAAAAGTTTGTAATACTTGTTAAATGTGACTTTCAAAGAAGTTTGGGAAAACTAATATCAACAGTTTGTCGTATTGACTTTTAGGAACATCTTCGGATCATGATTCATACTGAAAAAAATGTTAATAGATGATATGGGCTCAACAAAGTTCGGGGAGGGTGGCACAAGTAGAAAATTTTATAATTAGGGAGCCTAGTTAAGAAATGATTGGGTTCAGTATGCTGTTAACTAATACTAAAATTTATTTATTTGTCTGTCATTTTCCCATGGTAATGTTCTCTTGGCTATTGAAAACTATTTTTAATCATCTAGGCCATTGATTTGAAAGATTAACTCTTTTGTGATGTTAGTCCTTAGGAACACTTCATCCTAGTTAAGTTGGGGAATAGTGTTCGATAAGGGGGAACTGTTATTCCAGTTAAACACCATAGTTTGTACTAAGAATAAGGTTCAATCGTTTTTCCACTTGATGCCCCTCATCTAAGGATGACTGTTCCCGGGTAATGGTGGAATTTGGTTACTCTAGGTTTAAGTACCCATTTCTATTCTAGGGGCAACAGTGGAAATAAAGCCCCACAATTATTTATCTTATGTTGAATATTATTTAAAATGCTGTACAATATATTATTTATTGTAGCATGTTAACATATATTTTTAATATATTGATGCTGCTTAAGTCTTCATGCTAACAGTAAGCATAATATACTACAAAAACATGCTATATTATGTTGGTTTGTATCAAGGTCTTAAATATGGTCTATATTTGGGGCACCATAACAGATCAGTAGGAAATTGGTGCTAGGTATGCCCCTCAAACCAACACTAGATACTGTTTCAGCATACCATACTGATTCTTGGTATGATGCTCGTACCAGTTGTTTGCTGGTATCAATACTTAAAAACCTCGATATGTTATACATCTATTATGATAGTATATTATTTTTATTAAGTAAATCATATTCAGTACATTTAAGTTATAATTGTATATAGGTGTACATACTTTTGTACAGAAGACAATAATTTATAATGTAAACATGCTATACATACTTAAAAGGGAATGCTAAACCATAAGCATGTGCCATCATCTAGCTGCAAGTTTTCCACCAAATCCGTTGTTTAACTGGAATGATCAATTAAGAGACTGAAAGACATTAGGTATAGCTTGTTTGAACCACCTTACTTAGCCAATATCATGGCTAGTGGTTGCTTGAAGGGAGAATAACACTTGTCTTTTTAGAACTTAAATTTCTTATTATTACTCCTATTCCACCCCAATGATAACAAAAGAGACAATTCTATCCATAGGTAATAATTTTAAAGTACTTTATTTTCAATTGCATCTAAAAGACTAAGTAAAGAAGGGTTTTATTAGAGCCACTGCTGTGCATTCTGAGGAAAAAAGTTGCCACAGTCAAACCATGGAATCTAGTTCTTGGGCAAGGCTGTCATAGACTTGCCATGAAGGGTTTTCTGAAAAACGAGGAAATTCTTGTCTTGTTAATATCATAAATTAATGCCCATAAGTATAGGAATTAATTGGATAGGGCTTGGAGCTACACCAATGTTTTTTCCACCTGATGTCAACAATGTCTAGAGTCAGACCAATGATTGTAGTATCATATTATGAATTAATGCACAAGATTCTTTGGATTCGAATATTTCTTATTGAAGAAAAAGCAAATAGAACTTGGATATAAATTAAAAAGAGCATAATCTAAGCCAAAATTGGTTCACCTGCACCATTGCTTCATAATCACATGATCCTTAGTGAGACTCTACCACTGAATTAGAGTATGGTAGCTGATGTGGCGGGGGTTAGCTCCAAATTGGACATTTAATCACTGGTCCAATGTCCATCCCCAGGAAATTTGGATATTCACTACCACTTATTAGGACTTCCAGCTTTCGGTACCACCTTAACACTACCATGCTGTATGTCATTTGTATGTGGTTAGTTTTAGGAGCTGCGGCGTCAACTTTAAATGATGAGGCCTGCTTTTGTTAGATCATGTCCACCGGAAAGGAGATGCAGAAGTGGGGAAAAAAGAGGGGAAAATGAAAATGATCGTGGTGAATTTACCACATTTTATTCTTTTCAAGTCCACTTTTCCATGGGACAGCATCATCGCACAATTTTGCAGCTGTTTCTTCCCCCGCCCCGCCTCGCATGAAGGCAAAAGAAGTTGAGAGAACCACCTAATATAGTTATCCAGGCCCAATATGTTGGAAACTACACCAAGATTCAAAGCCAAAACATCCTGCCATGTGGAGCATGGGTGCGACTACTTGGTTAGTGCCCAGTTTGATGCACATTAATTTTTGTTGGAGAATGTGTAGGAAAAGGAGGGGAAGATCTGAGGTAACTTGGATGGAGGTTGTGAAGAAGTACATAAAAAGCTTAAAATAACTTCATTGATAACCCTAGATAGGACTTCTTGTAAATAGAGCTTCATAAAACCTGCCAGAATAGTGGGGGCAGTACTTGTTGGTTGTGGTTTTCTTAACTAAAAAGTATATTACATGCATATATATGTATATCTATATATGGTCATTTTTATCCTTCTGGGCTCTGATTGATGCAGGGTCAATATATTCAAACACTTTTTTGAAAGCATTCCTGACTAAGGAGGTCAGAACCTCCAATTCCCTCTGGCTTTCCTTTGTGGACAATTTCAATCTGACTGCCTAGTCAATTTAAATCTGCCTGCCTAGTGGCAGGTAAAATCAAGTCAAATTCTGAAATGGCATATAACAATTAGTGCTTCCAAACTTTTTTTTCTAGTCACCCTTCTCTTCCGGATTGTTTCTCATTGTTACAATGTCTTGAACATGCTTGAATATCCCTAAGAAAAAGCTTCCATTTTTTTTTTGAGGAAAGAAGAAAAAGCTTCCTTTTTTTTCAGTGGAAAATATTTAACATTTCTAACTGTTGCGCTCACTATCTTCCTTCATATGGATAAATTACTTTCCAGAGTTCCAAACCTCTGTCGATGTGGATGTTCTTCATGTTTCATAGTGTTCCCTGAATATTTTCCTGGTCCATTAATTATGATGAATGTAAAGGCTTAAATTACAGTATCTAGATTTAAAAACCAGTGGTAACAAATTTTAGGTCATATTTGGCTTTAGCTTTTGAAAAATAAAATCTGTCATGACGTCTCTTATTTTGTATTTGGATGTTACCTTTCTTGAGCACATATTCCTGCTGGTATGCTTCAATATTAGAATAAACTTTTTTTCTTTCAGAAATTTGTGGTGCTTAAGCATGTTTAGTAGTTCACTTGTAATTTTAATTGCAGGGTATGGGATTGTCAAACATTTTATTGAATGCGTCTTCTCCTGCATAAATGCGATTTCTTCCTTATCTATAGCGAATCTTGTCCCTCATATTGCTGTTTTATTTTCAGTATTAGAAGACGTGCTCTTGATTTGCTCTATGGAATGTGTGACGTGACAAATGCCAAGGATATAGTTGAGGAGTTATTGCAGGTACAAGTGAACCTTATGATATAGAAAGAGCTTTTTCTGAATATGAGTGCCTACATATAACTATTAAATTAATATATGTTGTATATTTTTAGTTGCAACACGAATTGTGAAAGTTATCTCAACTCTCTTTCTTCATCAGCATCTTAGCACCGCAGATTTTGCAGTAGGAATTGGTTAATATATGTCGTATATTCACAGTTGGCACCTGAATTATGAAAGTTATCTCACTGTTTTTCTTTTCCTCAGTATCTGAGCACAGCAGATTTTGTAATGCGTGAAGAACTGGCACTAAAAGCTGCCATTCTAGCAGAGAAATTTGCCCCAGATCTTTCTTGGTAAGAATACCAGCTTCCACATGGGTTTTATATAAAACTTTTTCTTATTTTATATCCTATTAAGTGTTTGCCTTGTTATTTTTTCTTTCTTTCTTTTTTAACTTTTGTTCGAAGGGTTGATGGCATGCTTTAAGATTTGATTCCACTGCTTTGGTCAGAGAACAATTAATCAGCAATGCAGGAGGAAATTATATTTTTCTCATTGAAAATAACACATGGAAACCTGATTTTTTCCACTCTAAAAGAATAGCTCTATAGATTGAAACTTGAAAGTGGGTTTACCAAATGCTGTTAGCTTGGCTGGTTGGCACCCCTCTCCTAAGGGCTTGCCTTTGCGGGAGGTCCAGGGTTCAGACCCTGGTGGTGGCACATTACCACCATATTGCTCGAAAAAAATAGGTTGGAGGTGAGTCTCTACTATGAAGCATGATTTTTCTTGAAGCATAATCTTCATGATGCTGTGAAGTGGCTGGCAGCCAAAGGGTACGAACCATGGAATGCCGTACCGGCCCGTACCGGCCGGTACATACCGGTCCGGTCCTAGACCGGTACCGGAACTACAAGAAAACCGATATTTTTCGGTTTTTTAGCCGAACCGGCCGGTACGGAGCCCGTACCGGCCGGTTCGCATCGGTACGAATTTTTTTTTTATAGAACCACAGCGCCTCGCGCTGTGATTTTTGAAACCACCGCGTACTGGCCGGTACGTACTGGACCGGACCGGTACCATACCGGTCCGGCCGGCCACCGATACACCGACTGGTACCGGTACGGCGAACCTTGGTACGAACATATCTAGGATATTGATTATTTGATACCAGCTTTTTAAAGGTTAATATTATAAGTTACCATGTGAATTGTCATATCTATTGTCTCAAATCTGAAATGGCAATTGTACCAAAATATATGTTAATAAAGCTTTCTTGATGTGAGTTTTATGTGGAGTAACTGCATCTTCTGTCATCCCCCACCCATCTGCATGGGTGGGGAGCTGTGAACTTAAAAAAAGTCAGTGCCGACCAACCAATCACAGTCTAAGTTGATGTATCATTTTATGATTAATGTAATGTGCACCTTTTGAGAAGTTATGGAATATTCTTGCAATTCTTTCCTTGCATTCATGGTTCTCAATTTGATGGGTCAGGCCTGTGTGATTATTGTTTATATCAAGGTTTTCATTATTGAACCCCATAATGGTAGCTTAATAGTATGGGTCAGGTCAGTATGTAGACTGTTGTAGCAACATGGTAGACTACTAGCGGTGAGACAGTAGTTGTACCTTTGTCTCAGTACAGAACCATATGGTGGTGCAGAAAACCTTGGTTTATATTATGTTTAGGGCACTAATCAAGTATTGAAAAATTATTTGAGTACTCGTTAGTGGTTATTCTGCTTCCATCACTTGAGAATGTTGGATAGTAATAGGTTGTGTTCTTAAGGCCTCTCCTGCTTCCATAAAAAGAATACACTTGTGATGTTCTTGAGGGATATTCTATCTAGGAATTGGCTTTTGCAAGCTCTAAGTACCTAAAAGTACTGGCTTTATTATCAACTAAGATCAGAGACAATGCACATCATGGGGAAGCCTCATGTAAGATGGTAGGCCCACTTGCTTTTTAGGAAGAGGTTGGGCGGGGGGGGGGGGGGGGGGGGGGGTATTTATGTTTATTATTTATAGTATTCTCGCTACCTTAATATATCTGTCTTTCCTTGCTTTGAGAAGTCAGCTTAGTACTTCTTTATTGCTATTGGCGTCTAGACATTTGTAAGAGCAAGAACACTCATCTCCAAAGATTGTGGAATGTATGTAGCACTGACCCTTTCAGATGGAGACTTCTGGGAGAAGAAATATCTGAACCTTGCAAAGGGTTAATCAGTGAAAAATGGATGCCCAAAATAAGTTAAATGGGATTATTATGACTTAGTTTTGAGTATGGATGGAAGATTGCATGGTATTCCATATATAGGATGGAAGTGAACAGAGACATCATTGTTCTATAATAAGGTCGTTGGAAAACTATCTATGGGGCAGGTTTTTGAGCCTATGGAAAAGATTGGTAAAACAGTTTTAGTTATGTAGACGCGAACCTTCGAAAGCAGATGATATATCCCTTTGTTTCTGTTTACTATAGAATCCTCTGAAAAATTAGCAGGTTTTTGCTTAAAATTTTGTATGGATACAAATGCATGTGTTGAGGTGTGGTTAGGTGATTAAGTTTTATGAATTGGGTGGGATCTCAGATGTGATGATATCTTCCATAATGCTTATTTACCTTCAAGTTTTTCATTGGTCAGATCTGTAATTGCTAATCCTTCTTTTCTTATAGGTATGTTGATGTTATTCTTCAGTTGATTGACAAAGCAGGGGATTTTGTTAGTGATGACATATGGTATCGTGTGGTTCAATTTGTCACCAACAATGAAGATTTACAGGTGTACTTAATTTGCGATCATCATTGATGCTTTTCTTGATTAATATGACTTTCTAAGCTATCATTGCACATTTTCTTTTTGTTTAGAAATCTGATTCTTGTAATGTATCAGCCATATGCCGCGGCCAAGGCGAGAGAGTACCTTGACAAGCCTGCTTTGCATGAAACAATGGTCAAGGTGTTTGTCTTGTCCCAATCTCCATTTCTTTCCATATCAATGATGTTCAACGTAAATTGGCAACTGAAAGTATTTAACAAAGCTAAGCATTGAAAACATGCTTTGTCTTGGAGCAAACCTGATTAGTCCTTTGCACGAAAGTACATGGTTCACACAAAAAGATTTCAAACTAAATATTAAAAGGAATCTTTAAAATAGTCAGAACTTTCGACTAGCTAAAATTAAATTTGCAAATTCAAATTCACGCTGATGCAAGTTAAAGAAGTGATCATATATTAAACACCTTTTGGTCTCTCAAAAATATTTAACACTTCTTCTGGTACACTGATGTAAGGAAGGCCTTTTATTGAGGACTTCAATTTAAAGTTGGTTTGAAATGTGTTCGTGATATCAAATATGAATGCTGCTCTTCTTCCAACCATACATGGAATTTTCTTTAAAAATATTTTTTTTTTGTTTCCTGACATTTTGGGCATAACTAGTGAAGCCATTTAGGATTCTGTTTTGAAGTGTTATTGGATTCTTCATACGAAAGCCATTATGAAGTTCTAGAATTTGTTATTTGACTGATTATTGCAAATAACATTGGATAGGAAGTATTTTCATCCTACCCCATTTGTCTCTCCACCTAGCTACCTCTTTCTTTTTTTTCTCTCCCCTTAACCTCCTTGTTTAGTTTCTGTTAGTTTCATAGCATATTATTCTCATCAACCCTATGCATGTAGCATGTCTGCCTATGCATGGGCTGTCATGATGACAAACTCTTTGCCCAAAAAGACAATATTACAAGCCTATACTGAAATACCTAGGATAGTAGTTAGGTTTTGTTGACCTAGAGCTGAACCAATTGCGAGGTCATAAATATTGTTGACCTTGGATGGAGATTGATTGTTGGGAAGGTATTGGTAGGCTCATTTGCTTAAGTCCAAAGACATTATAAAGAATGCAAGAACAGCTTTCCCAAGCCATGTCAATTTTTTTCTATTTGAGCTTGGTCTGGGCTTGAAAGCTATATTCATTTTCTACTTAGCTTGGATCCAAGGTTGAAATCTTTGTACTTGAAATACTTTACCCAACCTTAGTGCAATGTTTTTTTTTGGGTTTAATGTTTTACACACGTTTCTTTCATGACATGGCAAAACATTTATAGGTCAGAGAAGTGTTATTAATTTGGACTTGAGTTGCATTCTATTACCAAGTATAGTAGTTCTACAGAAATCTTATTTATTGCAACTCCTGCAACAGGTCAGTGCTTATATTCTTGGGGAGTACAGTCACCTTTTGGCCAGAAGACCTGGCTGTAACCCTAAGGAAATTTTTACTATTATAAATGAGAAGCTTCCTACAGTATCGTAAGATGATAATTTTTTGCATCTTTGTCCTTTCCTGTTTATAACATTGCCGGATGTTTTCTACAAGCTTAAGAATGTCATGTGTTTCAGAAAGCCTACGGTTGCCATCCTTCTTTCAACTTATGCCAAGATATTGATGCACACTGAACCCTCCGATCCAGAATTGCAGGAACAGATCTGGGCAATATTCAGAAAGTAAGTTTCACCATTAGCTCGTCTTTTATTTGATTTCTGTAAGTACTGCTGTTAGCCTCTTATTATTAATTTAGGTTTTGTGTCATAACCATGACCTTGAAAGTTTACCCCTTTGTGCATTTTGGTCAGATATGAGAGTTATATTGATGTCGAGATACAGCAAAGAGCAGTTGAATATTTTGTACTGAGTAGGAAAGGTGCAGCTTTAGCGGATGTTTTGGCTGAAATGCCTAAGTTTCCAGAACGACAGGTACAAATCTGCATAAGACCTTCTATCAAAAATTTGAGAAAACTTTGTTATTTGAAAGAAATTGAGAAGGCTGATGCAAGGGATGGATTTGAGGCATCATGCTTGAAACTAATTCTGTTTACCATCGTCAAAACCAGTCTGCTTTGCTGAAAAAGGCTGAAGATGCTGAAGTTGATACAGCAGAACAAAGTGCCATAAAACTACGGAGTCAACAACAGACATCGAATGCGCTGGTTGTAACTGATCAGCAACCTGTCAATGGACCTCTTCCGATCAACCAGCTAGGCCTTGTTAGAATACCAAGTCAGAAAATGGTTAGATCTGTTCTTCTCTGTTCATGATCCTGCAAATAGTCATTTTGTGATGAGTTCATTAAAAGTTGTGGATATATGCAGGAAGCTAGCTCCCACAATCAAGGACTGACCAAAGAAAATGGAGCTGTCAGTAAAGTTGATCCAGAACCCGCCCCTTCAGCAGATTTCCTTGGAGATCTTTTAGGTCCTCTGGCAATAGAGGGCCCTCCAGCTGCTACAGTTTCAGCCGAGCAAAATATGATCTCGGGATTGGAAGCTACTCCTAATGCTGCAGATGCATTAGCATTAGCAACTGTTGGTGATCAATCAAACTCAGTCCAGGTATAAATAATTTTTCCATGCCTTCAAATTTCCAAGCTTTTGAGATAGTTGATACCTCGATGATCTTGTTTTTAGCATACAGCATGCAAATTATTTTGCACTTAACCTTTAAATGGCACCATTCCTTACTCTTAGAAACAAATACCTTTTTTCTATAAATAATGCATTTCTCTTGTCCTGGGTTCACGGTAGCCCCTCCTCCCTTTTTTCTCTTTTTTCCTTTGGGTTGTCCATGCTGTTCAAGTAATTATTTGCCTGTTCTGCAGCCAATTGTTAATATTGCGGAAAGGTTTCATGCACTGTGCCTGAAAGACAGTGGGGTGCTATATGAGGATCCCTACATGCAGGTTTGCTACCGAACAACTTTTATTATGTGGACATAAATCAGATAATTGGCATGTAAAAAGCCCTATACTGCTTATTCATTCCAATACCATGCTTAGAAATTAACTATGCTATCTTGATGTCAGATTCTTCCATGCTTTTCCTTTTTCTCCGAAATGTTTGTTTGTATTTCCTGTCTTTTTTGTTTAGATTGGCATAAAGTCGGAGTGGCGAGCCCATCATGGGCATCTTGTTCTTTTCTTGGGAAACAAGAATACTTCACCTCTCTTGTCAGTGCGAGCTGTGATATTGCCTCCAACTCACTTAAAGGTGGAACTCTCATTAGTACCCGAGACTATTCCTCCAAGAGCACAGGTCAGGAGCATTACAATGTGTTGCCTTCTGTGAATTCTTTTGCTTGTGTGATGGTCCATCAACATTTCTCTCTTACATGTTCTAGGTGCAATGCCCACTTGAAGTTGTAAATCTTCGAGCAAGCAGGGACATTGCCGTTCTTGATTTCTCGTATAAATTTGGAACTACAGTGGTCTGTCCTACTTCTAAGCTTGGTTTTATCCACTTCTTGTCTATAAGTCTAAGCAGATGCTTCCTTTTTCCCTGATTTATGATAATATACTTTATTTCCTTCATTCAGGTTAGTGTAAAGCTACGGCTTCCAGCTGTCTTAAATAAGTTTTTGCAACCTAAGTCAGTCTCTGCTGAAGAGTTTTTCCCCCAGTGGAAATCATTGTCTGGACCACCTTTGAAGCTTCAAGAAGTGGTAAGCTTGCACTTGCCTCCTGATTTAGTCCTTTCTGAAGACATATGGTGAAGAAGAATGTATGAGGCTGACACCAATAGATATAAAATGCTTTTAGGTTGTCGTTTTGATATTGTAACCAAAGCTATATGATGGTACTGAAGCTTTTACTAGGATTAAAATGGCAAAGAATGGTACATGGAAACCTTATCTCTTCATCCAGGAAAAAGGAATCCAAAATCTAAGTTATATGAGATACATAACCGCTCAAGGGACTAGGTAAGGATAGAGTTAATAGACAACAAAGGTAAATGAACTAATGGAAAGCATGATCAGAAACAGAAAACAGCTCGACCAGTAATAAGTTCCTCCCAATCCGCAAGTTGCTCCATCCTAAAACAGGCAAGGTTTTATCAATCCATTTGACCTAAAAGTCGACTTCTTCTCAAATCCCTTAGGTTGCATAACCGAACAAACCAGCAAACAGTGTGCTTGAAGACTTCTCTTTTCAAGAATTTTCTTTCTTAAATTATTTTAGACAATTCTTGCATGTAGATGCTATTCATTTTGGAAGAGTTTCATGATTGATGTTTTTAGCTGATGTTTTTAGTTGTCACAGTAGCCCACTAAAACATTACATGCTTGATTTCTTCACCACTCTAAGAGTCCATGTGCCAGTTGCTATCCAACCCATGTTCTTTTGCTTGCCATGTTATACTATTCGTACAAGGGTTTGTACTTAGAGAGGATTGATGGCAGCATGAATTTTCCATAAAACAATACTGAAGGCCAATTATATTAACATCGAGATAGAAATAAGACTATCATGTCCATTTATTATATATATATATATTCCTTCTGAGACAATGATTCCAAATAAAACTATTGTTAACAGTTTGCCTATAATCTACAAGGAAAGTTGATTTTAGAGAAATTTGTGGGGAATATCAGTGTGACAGCAATACCATGCACTCACCATGTTACTTTTGTCAACCCTTTTAGCTTTGGAAAACGGTCCCAAATTTGGAAGGAGATGATGTTGCAGTTTGGTGCTTTTCTCATTATCTGTAGGATATCGCAATGATTTTCAAAAGACTAATGTTATTATTAGTAGTCTTTAGCTAGTATCTGGAATCTTCTTCCTGGGCTCCTATACCCTCTTCTGTGCTTGTTTCCTAGGTGCTACCATATTTCGCTGTTTCCTGGAACCAGATCTGATTCTGTACCAATTCCGAATTCAGCTAAAATTTTCAGTCATTCCATGAAGATGCTAAATTCATCTCATTTCTCCTTAGAAATTTGACAAACCCTCCCCCAATTCACAAGATGCACCATTTTACCACTTCTCATGTCAAAATTTGAAGGGTTCTACACTTCTACTTAATCTTTCATGCATTGTTTGGTTAACCTGCTGTCCTTGGCGACTTGTCTTGGGAGGTGGAATAAGTCATAAATATCTGCTAGTGTGTTATATCTGCTTTTTCACAAACCTTGCCAGCAATCATCTTTTCTCCCTTTTTTCATTGTTTACTTCCTAATCTTCTGCAGAATTAGATGACTAGGGACCCTGATTTGCCATGATTCTTAATAGTGCCCATTAAGAGGCATTTAGTCAAATGATAACTCTGACTGTCACAAAAATGATTGGCAAAACGAAATGATACTTAACTTACTATGTTCCAGTTAATTGTCATTTTAGATATCACTAATAGATTTTGTCAGATATTAATGTCATTTTGGGTTTGGATGCAATCCGAGTGATAACTCATGTGGTTTCTTGCTTTACTCTGATTTAGGATTTGGATGTGGCATGTCTCTATTGTCTCTTTGCCTTTAGTGATTATTGGTTTGATAAAATGCCCACCTTATACCCGATCAAATTATTGTTTGCTGCCTCTATTGTCTCTTTGCATTTAGTGATTATGGGTTTGATAAAATGACCATCTTGTACCCAATCAAATTATTGTTTGCTACTATTAAACTGCTTGTGCCCTCTCCATGTATTTAAATGTCACTGGGTGCTCCTTGGGGTGAATCATCAAAGCCACAAGGGCCTATGGGACTGAGGCAAGCATCAGCCTGTAGAACATGCCCTACCACATTTTGCTTATAGTTATTTCCTCTGTTCTGGTAGTAAATTAGATTCATATTGATGTTCTTCATGAACTATTTTTATGATGAACCACATGTGACCATTTGAGCAGGTTAGAGTGGTAAAACCGATGTCTCTTCCTGAAATGACAAACTTGTTTACTAGCCTTCACTTGGGAGTTATTCCAGGACTTGTAAGTTGTCATTTGTTTGAATTTTAACTGCTTTTGTTATTTCAGATAGTTAATGTTTGATGTTCTTTACCAGGACACAAATTCAAATAATCTGGTTTCTTGCACTGGCTTCTATTCAGAGAGCACTCGAGCCATGCTTTGCCTGGTAAGAAAATAAAAATCTCTGTTTCCTTCCATAGGTACGAAAATTCTTGCTGCCCTATATTACTAAAAATGCCTTTGAACAACCCTTAGGCTGCATTTGGTTGCAGGATAGCTAACCAGGGGTTGGATGACTGTGACTATTGGTATCCTACCTTATCCATTTCGTGAAGCTGAAAAAACTGTTGTTTGGCTGCTGCTGCTTATCCATTTCTTTTTGCTGGTGTGGCAAAAATGTTGGTGGGTTAAAAAGGCATGCAATAAGTGGTTATGTGCCACTTTTGGGTGAAATGGCAGCTGTAAAGAGGAGTAAAATGTGAGCGCAGAAGGGAAGAATGGGGAGAAAAAAAATGCAGGGAGGGGGATCCAAACACCCAAGAGGCAATAGTGTTGGGCTGTATAATTGAATAACCTCCCCCTACCCATGGGCTAACCTGGATCCAAATTGGTGACTGGGATGTTGAGGGCATCCCCTTCTCCTAGGGGAAGCTTTGAAACCAGTGCTAGATGTTGGTGGATCTCTTTCTTTCGGATACATTTAAGTGTGAGGTTACATGCAGTCCCTGCTGCTTTCCAATTTTATAAAATTATCTGTTGCAATGCATAGAGGATGAGCCTTAGAGCGATGCTAAGGTTGCTCCATTATGACCTAGGTGTCATGAGTTCGAAATATGGAAATAACCTCTAAACTCATGGGGATAAGGCTACATCTGACCCTAACCCTGCAATGGCGGGAGCCTCGAGCATTGGGATGCCCCATCTATTGCAATGTATGCCGATAAGGACTTTGGGATTTCACTTTATGCTTTCTTTTGCAATTTGTTTATCCTCGTTGCTTCTGGTTTATTTGTCAAAGAAAAATAGTCTGTTTACTTTTTAAATGTTATGAATAATGTTGCTATCTTGAGTAATTTTAAAGTTACCTATTGTTCTATGCATTTTTGTTTATGTTACGAGTAGCAGACTGCATGTGCGGTCTTTGTTGTAGTCTCAGAGTAGTGGGCTTATTTCTTATCAAGAGGAGTCATTGAGTTTTTACTGTGTTCTCTTTTTCCCTAAGCAGCATTCTATTCCTGATTTCTTAGCCTACTATAATTAAAGGTGGAACAAGTCGAGCTTAAATTTGAATGAGTTGTTGATTTTCTGGTCAATGGTTCTATCCTACACATTGGAGTTCTATTAGTTTATTATCTAATAGATTTTTTTTAATTTTTTCCAGATTAGAGTTGAAACAGATCCATCAGACAGAACCCAGCTCCGGATAACTATTGCATCAGGAGATCCAACATTAACATTTGAGTATGTCTCTTTCTCGACTCTCCCTTTATTTGGTTTGTCCCACTAGCAGACTTTTATAAGCGTTCATTATGACAGGTTGAAGGAGTTTATCAAGGAACATTTGATCAACATCCCCACACCAACCCCTGCCCCTGCCCCTTCTCCTGCCCTTGCTGCAGCTGCATTACAACCACAATCACCAATTACCCGAGCAGGATATACTGATCCTGGTGTCATGCTTGCTGGGCTACTTTGACATCTTAAGCGGTTGTGTTTGGATGTGCTCATTTAATTTTCCAGAGAATGTCCTTAGACCAGCAAAAGTCCTGTTGGAGAGGAAAGGATGCTTGGGAGAGGACTGCAAGTGCCAGTGCTGGCGGGGCAAAGGCAAGCTCATTGTGATTAACTTGGTTTCTAGTTGGATTTTCTCCAGTGAAGTGTTAAATTCTTTGGGGCCACTGCTCCAGGCCCTCTGTAGAGGTATTATCATGGTGTGAAATTTTTTTCCTTTTTTTTTAATATAATCCCTTTTCCCTAAGATCTGGTGGTCAAATATTTGTAATCTGTTTAGCAATGTATTGGATTCACTGTTTGCAAAAGGCCGCTGTAAATGCTTTCTTTGACATCAATTCCATATTTTTATGTATTTAATAAGGGTAGAGCAAACTGGAACATATTATTGGTTTTCTCGTGGAGATGTGTAACCTTTATTCTCTTGCAATTTTATACCCAAGAAATCTGGATCAGTTACCTGAACCATTTATCTACATTTTTGCATTGGAAGAAGTATATAGTGATTTAAGGTGTTGCAAAACAATATTACTGTTATTCAGGTTCATTGGTCCCAGTTTCACGCTGCAGCGTTCAACTGTTGGCCAAGAGGTTACAGGGTTCTCCCATAGTGTGTGTTTATTGGGGAGTGAAAAGTTGTGCCTACTGAACGTTCTCAGCAAGTCCCTGCATTACTGAATGCTGCAGATTGTTAGTTAAGGTGCATAACTGAACCCAGAGGCTCTCCCTACCATCATTCACCCAACCGCATATTGCAGATTTTCATTTTCGTTTTGAGTAAAGATTTGTGGTACGCCTGTTTGTCGTTAATTTCTTGTAAGAACTTTGTTGATGCCGAGCTTGGAAAAGGTATGGAGGAACAAAATGTTCTACTCCATGCCAAGAAGTTACACCAGGCTGCTGACTTGCCTCATAAGAAGGCAACAGAAATGACACATGGCAATAAGAAGGGGGGGGGGGGGGGGGGGGGGGGGTGGAGTGTGATCAACAGAAAAGTAATGAGATGCCTCTTGTTTGGTTAGAGTTTTCAAAGGAGAGAGATGGAAAAGTTGTATTCCTATGGGAATATGATTCCCACATTTCATGGGAAAGTCTTTCTCATGAGAAACATAGGAAAGTTACTTTTCCATGGGGTGAGAATTACTTCATTTTTACTTTTTCCCAAAAAGGCCCTTCAGCATTAAAGAAACATTAAAGAGGTATTAAAGATCTAATTTTTATTAAGGGCATAATAGGAATTATACATAATTTTTTTAGGAAATTAGATGACCAACCAAACATAAGCACTTTGGAAATTTGTTACTTTCCCATGGTCAACCAAACATATCAAAAGTACTTTCCTAGGCATTCTCTTCCTAGGAATTTATTTCGTAGGAATCATATTCGTAGGAGGGAAAATGCTTTCCGTGAACCAAACGAGCCTTAAAGCGAAGGTGAAAATAATTTAACTATGACAGTCCATAAGGTAATTTAGGTAAGTTAGGGTGCGTACTCATTTATTGCTCTGTTCCGTCAGTGGAGCATATGAATTAGAATCTGTTGGGCCTTGTCAATTCAGGTCCCAATCTTGTTGCTGTCAATGTCTCGATTTTGTCTGTTGTATTCATTTCATAAGCTCAAAGTGTGAGCTGTGCCGCCAAGGTGGCAGCCTGGTGGTAAGAGGGCTTAGACTCCACCTGAGTTGTTCGGATTCGAAACGCGCAGGTGTCAATTAAATTAGGGGACCGCATGCCTCACTTCCGAATGGCTCTGTGTGGATATGCTTTTTTTTCATCAGTACTGAAGTGGCGCTAGGGTGACGTACTCACACGTGGATGGCCCAGTGAAGTTTCTCACGGGTTGGGGAGGGCATGTGGAAACTTGCGATCCGCATCGAACATTCTCTGTGGAAACTACGCGGGTGGAGTTCTGCCCCTCCCACTCCCCTCCTACTTTTTACCCAAAAAAAGTGTGAGCTGTTGTCATACTTTCCTTGCATATCTTTTGAAGGCATTTCCAGAACCAATATTCCCCCATTCAGAGGACAAATGATTCATGTCTCAACATTTGCAAATCTTTTCTCGGCCTTGTTCTGATACCGAAGATGACTTCTATCTGTCATTTCTTACATGTTACCTATAAGAGTAATAGATTGGATCACATAAACGAAAACGCTATTTTTTCAGATACCTATATAAAAATATGCATGCAAAGATGGGATCAATAGTTCTCGGTGCTAATGTCTCAAGTTATCATTAATACTGGTAGTTGACGCGTGGTGAAGCTATACCGGGTGACGGGTTATCCACGGCGCATCCCTGCTCAGCGAGCTAAGACAAATAAATGGCCTTGTTCCAATACCCCCCAAACCCAACCTTGATTAGGTGGATCAGAAATTAGAGATCGTACTTTTATTTTGGTGGTCTCACTTCCATGGATAGCCTTCCCCCAACCTCACAAACCCAAAGGGCCGATGATAACATAATTTAGACTTCACCAGCTGGCTGAATAGCACCTTTTGTAATAATTCCTGCCTTGATGGTAGTGGTTCGTGCTTTACAATTGCGGGTGGGCTTCTGCACGGCTAGATTTCAACACGGACGATGATGGAATTTGAACCAAAATTTCTTAAAAACTGAGACAACCTCACGGCAAAATCAGTCTCGCCGCTCAGCGGCACGACCATTTAGCGTAGAAATAACGGCGTAATGCCCCAGTCTATTTGTAGCCACTTCCACCACCTATCCGGACGTGCTCGTATCGTATCAAGATTTCCCTCGCCTCCACCCAACGGCTCTCCGCTAACCCGATTCGCCTTCCCATGTTCCTCTTCTCCCTCGATTCCCGTTCTGTACCAATTTTTGCCACCGCCGTCGCCTTCCCCGACCGCCGAGCCTCTCATCTCCACCCCCGCGCCAGTCTCCTCCCTATTCAGGTCGGTTCCGCCGGCCGCCCTCCCAAATCTGCCGCCATCTCCGACAGCCTCAGGCTCCTGGAATGGGACAAAGTCTGCGACTCCGTCTCCTCCTTCGCCGGCACGGCCTTGGGCCGAGAAGCGACCAAGGTCTCCTCTTTTGTTCCCTTCCCTCGGTCTTGTCATTCTCCTCGCGCCGCACGCGTTTCTTGGTTCTTGAACCGTTTGCTCTTTTCCTGGTATGCCTTAGGCGCAGCTTTGGTCGGTAGATGTGAGCTACGAGGAGAGCAAGAAGCTCTTGGACGAGACCTCCGCTGCCATTGAACTGATCAAGTATGGTGCTGGTGGGATGGATTTTGCCTGTATAGATACTAATTTGGTGAGTTCTTTCTTTCTTTCTTTCGTTCTTTTCTCTTACTCTTTTTTTTGCCCTTCCTTTTGTTCTTTCTTTTTCGGAACTTTTTAGGTTAACAGTTTTTTAGATTTTTCCTTAACGCTTGTTCCATCAACGAGCGAACTTGAAGAGCGTGCAGTTGCATATGGATGCTTCAAATTGATATGTATTTACACCCTTCTTTTCTGCTACCAACGAACCCTTCTAAAGAACGCGAGTTCGATCATTTTATGACCTGAGAAAATCAAGAAAACGCCCTTTTGAAAATAAAAATAACTGAATACAATTCTCGGTCATCAGGTCCCAACTCCCAAGTCACTTTCTCAATTAGCCTAGCCTTGAAGAATCTTGAAGAAGAACGTTAAATATTAATTTTGAAAATTTTTCTTAGTTGCATTTCATTCGTTTCTGATAGCCTTTGATAACACTTTTTAAGCATATATTCCTTCAATGAAAATAGTTTTGAGCATATCTGCACCCATCATTTTTCCTTGAAACAACGATTTGTTAGCTTCTTGTGGTGCTTTATGTTACAATCTGCAGAGGAAGACAGTCATATTCCAGTTGTGGATTGAAATACTCACCTTTTTTTTGTTCTGTATGTTAAACTTTGAAGAGATTGGTTTCTGTGGGACATCAGAAATTCAGAATGATTTTTTTTTGAAAGACAAAAATGTTCTGTCCTGGATAATGATATATTTTTCTCTTGGTCCCAAGAAGGAATTTAAATTAGGCCAATTAGCATGCTTTTTTTTTTTTGGAGGTAAGGCAATCTCATATATACACACACACACACACATACATATATACATACATACATATATGTGCATGCATGCGTGTGCGTGCACGTGTGTGCATGCGTGTGCGTGCAGGTGGGTGCACGGGTGTGTGTGCATGTGCATGTGTGCGTGCATGTATGTACGTATGTTAGAGAACAAAAATGTTTGTTACATTGTCAATTATTCATATGCCTTTTGGTGTAGAGTTTGTGTTGCTGCAACCTTGGTGTTTGGTTTCCCACATTTTGGTGTAAGTCTTCTAAATATTAGGTTAAGCCGGAATGAGATAAAGCATTCAGTAAAACACTAGCTCCTGAAATTTCACCATATTAAGGTTATGAACATTTAACTTTGGACCATGTTGAAGCTTTAATAGTATGTAACTGGGTATCTGACCATCATTAGATGGGTCCTCTCATTAGATTAATCCTCACAGTAAGATCCTCTCTGTCTACACTAATAGTTTTCTTTTGCTGAATAGGCTAAAATATAATGAACTGGTTGCTGGTGACTACTGAAAATGCTCTGTAGATTTGAGGACTCTATGTATTTGTCTTTCCATTGCTGGAAACTCAAAGGAATCCTAAGATAATAATTCTCAACCTTTACCTTCTAAATAGTTTCCAGAATTTCTTTTTTGACCTCAATTGTCCATATTTTGTCCATCATCTGAAGCTGGACCATTTTGAGGTTTGTTTTTCCCTTAGTTGCGCAACAGGCATCCTATAAAGACTAACCCGTCTCCTTTTCCCTGACATTCATGTAGTTTAGGCTGTCTACTTTTCCTACTTGCATATCTGCATTGCTATGATGTTCTCCTGGCCTGAAAATGTCAACCATGTGACTCAAACACCTTCATCACTAGGATTGACATTTATTATCAGCCTGTATTCCCTTGCCATTGCTTATGAGATAGTGCCATCCTGTAGGTGATTGGCATCATCTTTGCTTTAGGTTATAATGTTGAATTGTTGCCTCAAACAATTCTTAATTTAATTCCTAGAATCTTGTGCTGCTCCTCTTGAATAATTATCACCATTACTGCTTACAGTAATAAATATGCAATTAAATTATATACCTTTTAGAAATCCTGCTATTGTTGTAAGGTGTAAACCCTCAGTATTACCGGGTTTCAACCAAAAATATTTCTCTAACATTTTGTTCTGTCTGAGATGTTTAGTCAGTTTTATGGATAGAAACAATGGTTCCATTTGGCAGATTATGCTGGCAGTAACATGCTCGTTTCATCCTATGCTGAATGAACTGGTTTAAGACAAAGTATTACTTGTATATATATTCATATTCCAGTTAAACTTTTCCTTTCTGAAGTAAATGAATTGCACTCTGTTGTCGAATTGTCTAGGTTCACATTCATGGCTATTTTTTATGCTTGTGGAGCTCTTTTGCAATAACTTGCACCAAGGTTTGCCATACTAGTCGGTACTAATGTGTACTGATGGTGCCGTATTAAACTAGTACCGAACTAGTATGCGGTACGGGAAGTGTACTAACATTTGGTACGCCGAATTGACTCATATATGGGGCATACCGACATTATAATAGAATGGTACGAGTATGGGGTCCGGTACCAAGACAACGTATCTTGACTTGCACTATTTTATGGCTTTTAATGCACCAATAAAAAGACCAAATAGCTCTTACAGTTATATTGTAATAAAAATCATGAGTCAAGTCCTTGGTTCTGTCAAATTTGCCCGTATAGGAAAATCAATTCATCTTTCTATTTAATCTTTATATTGTATAGATCGTGTCCATGGGCAAAATTGGTAAAATATACAGCTCTCTCAGTAGCATAGAATCAATTCAAATTTAAGGATAGAAACTTCCCTTCATCATAATCTCTTCTCTTTGCTCTCCATGAACCGCCTTAGAAGCCCACACTCTCCATATAAACAATTCCTCCTTTGTAATCTTTTCTATTTCGATACAAATATTTTTTATTAAATTTATTTTTTAGATTTCATGTACATTGTGCATACATGTAGAATAGTCCTCAGAAAAATAATAATAGAATACTAAGGGGTGACCTTTCTTTGGTAATGGCAGTCATATCAGGTGGTTTATCTAGAGCTTTATATATACACCAATTTTATGTAGCTAGATTTTTTAGAATGCTATTCCAGTCAAACTTCTCAATGTCATAATATTTATATGCTATCATTTTATAGTTTTGGTGATTAATGATTATAGAATTTGTCTACTCTTTTGCTTCATCACCTGCTGCACTAATCAGTGATTGCTTGCATTTTGTTGTTATTAATCTGGTCACTCTTCAAAGGTAAAATCAGCAATTCATCGTGCTTCTAGAGGTTCTCTGTTAGATGGAAGGGAAGCAATAGCTGTTCTTAGCCTCATACTGTTTGCTGAAAATCTGCAAATTACTCTGAAAACAGCAGTCAAAGAAAATGCAAATTGGTACAACCGTTTTATGCCTCTTTCAGAAATGGTAAGCTTTTATGTGATATTTCACTCTATATTATTTCTATTATGTTGCTGCTGTGCGTATAGTTAACTCTTTGTTTTTTGAGTTAACTGTAGATAATGGATGTTGCTATAAGCCGATCATTTGCAAAGTTGGTGCAACAAGTGATAGATGAAGATGGCTCCGTCAAAGATAGTGCAGTTTGTTTCCTGAAACCCCTGTCCTAAAATTTGGCTGCTTATTCTCTGGAGAAAATAGCATATGATTATTATTGTATCATCTATTAATTAGAAACTGCAAGAAATAATTTGTGGTAGACACTAAAGTGAGATGCAACAATAGATCATATTTCATGATTTTTCTACTTTCGCCTTCTATGTATATTAGCTTCCCATTACTTTCAGAATGGTCAACCTACTTCTTGGAAACTTTTATCTGATTAAAGTTATGTAATTTCTTGTAATCCGATTTGTTTCACAAGTTTGCAGTTCACATTGTTGATAGAAACACTCTCAAGTCTCAAAAAAATTAGTTTTACACAAGAAAATAATTAAAGCCAAACATATAATGGATCTTGTGAAGTAGAATAAAATAATAGGGAACACTGTATTTCGGAAATATTCATGAAAAAGGAGAACGAGAGCAATGTCTAAGGCTTCTAGTGATTTATCTTATGCAACTCTGTGTCTTAGGATAAGTTCAAATGCAAAAAAGATCATGCAAAAGAACCAAAGCAATGAAATGAGAATCCATCTTATAGCATCAAAGAAACAATTAAGGACAGATGCTGATCGGGAAAGGACAATCAGCTAAGGAATCACCAGATTTATGTATTATACTTGACCAAGGAGTAACTATTTTTGAATTATTTTGATCTGAGAGAACATGTGTGACTGAGCCTATAGATAAGATCAAATGATCAAATGCACAAAGGATCATAGTCATGCACCCAAGGTCTGCAAAACGTCCCGAATCGCTCGGTTCGGGGCATCCCGGGTCGTACCGGTAGCGGATCGAGACGGTTCCGCCATTGAAACCGAGACGTCTTGTTGGAGGGGAAGAAAGAGAAGAGGAAAAGAGAGAGAGAGAGAGAGAGAGAGAGAGAGAGAGAGAGAGAGAGAGTGGGGAAGGGGGGAGAGGGAGAGGAAGGAAGAGAGGCCGGGGAGCCTCCGTGCGGAGGAGGCGGAGGCTGGAGAGATGCGGAGGCGGGGCTTCGCCTCCGGGCCCCTATTTCGAACGGAGCCGGCCCAGCCGATCTCTCTTTCCTCCTCTCCCTCTCCCTCCCTCCCTCGCTTTTTCTCTTTTCCTCTCTTGTTCTTCCTCTCTCCCGTTGTAGAAGATGTGTCGGTACAGGCCCGGCCTGGTACGGCACAAGCCCGTATCGACTTGTCCTACCGGGCAATTGGTACGGTGCTCGGTACCGGTTCTGCTGTCTTTGGATCATACAAAGAGCCAATATTAAAGAACCAAAGGACTAAAGGGCACATGCATTGGATTGCATTAGGAAAACAATAGAGCATAATGCTGATTGGGAAGGCCTGTCAGCTAAGGAAATCAGGGTTGGCGGAACCATCCGGTTCGGGGCATTTCAAGCTGTACCGGCAGTGGACCAGGACGGTTCCGGCAACGAAATCGAGATGCTGTTGCCAGAGGGAGAGAAGGAGAAGGAAAGAGAAGAAAAGAGAGAGTGAGTGGGGGAGGGAGGGAAAGGGAGGGAGGCCGTCGGAGGTCGGTGCCCGAGCAGGACGCGGAGGCCCTTGTCAGATCTCTATTTCGAACGAAACAGAGGACCCTGCCACGGCCTTGCGTCCTGCCTGGGTGCCAACCTCCGCCACCCTTCGTCGGACTCCTCTCTCCCTCCCTCTCTCCTCCTCTCTTTCTTTTCTCCTACGGTCTACGTTCGCCCTCTCTTGACGTATAGGCCTGGCCCGGCACGGCACGACGCTAGCCCGTACTGACTCGTATTGTTGGGCAACCAGTATGGTGCCCGGTACCGGCGTAGCAGACTGTGGGAATCACCATATGGGATGACTATTTAAAAGCCATTTGATTGGAGGAGATGTGCTAGTGCTGTCTATTTATTCCAGTGTAGGGTCTGAGGGTAGACCAAGTATTTTCATTGGATATTCTATTTCACATTTAGGATGTTCTGGCATGCATAAGTTGTGCACTCTGACTAGCATTATTCTCTTTATTTAGTTGGCCTTTGAGATCACCATACAATTCATTGATGTTTGAGAGCCTTCTACTCACTCTTAACTTGGCCTCCCTACTGGAGTGGCCACCACATTAAGGGTGGCAATTTGAATAAAGAGGGGCTGCCATTAGGTTTTGGAAGCTACTTTACCAGAAAGAAAACTATTTTTGGCTAAACAGATTAAGCTCAAAGAATTTAGGAGCTACATTCCAAGGGATCTCTGAGAACTGAAACAAAGAGAAAACATGGTTGGATGCAGGGAACTAATTCTTATTTCTGACACTTTATTTTTAAGCTAAAGAGATGAGTCTGGACAGAATTAGAGCTGCTGCAGGTATTCTTGGGTTGTAATCTGAGTTTTATGTGAACCATACAGGTTGCTTAGTTTGTGTGAGATTATGAGTCCATATTTTATGATGGTGTATATGTAAGGTTCCTAAATTATTATATGGCAAGTAATTTAATTATCTTAATACTAGTTTGGTATGTTTGTTCCCGAAGTCCTGATATATAGATGTAAAGTTGTGTTGAATTTTATGCAAATTAAATATATGCAAATTATGTATTTAAAACAACAAGTGAAAAGATTCTTTTTTAATTGGTGATAGTTCTCTCTAGCCCCAATGACACTATATCGAATGACTACCTATAAGCCATTTGATTCTAGGAAATATGTGCTAGTACTGTCTATTTATTCAATTGGAGTCTGAGGGTAGACAAATTAAGCTCAAAGAATCTAGCAAGCTAAGTTCCAAGGATCTCTGAGCACTGAAACATGGAAAGCATGGTTGGATATAAGGAACTAATCCTTCTTTCTGGCAAATTTGTTTACTAAAGATATAAATCTGGACACAATTAGGGGTGCTGCAGGTATTTTTGGGCTGTAATCTGAGTTTTTTGGGAACCATACAGGTCATTTAGTATGGGTGACATATTTTATGATGGATGTATATGAAAGGCTCCTAATAGGTGGAAGTAATCTAATTATTTAGTACCAGTTTTGAGACGCTTCTTAAGTCTTGATATATAGTTGTTAAGGGGTGTCAAATTTTATGCAAACTATAAAAAAAATGAAAAGATTCTTTTTAATTGGTGGTATTTGAGTGAGTTACATTGATGACTCTAGCCCCAAATGACAACTCCGTGTCAAACAGTGGTGGTGGCTCTGTTTTATCTGTCCCTCTTCGTTGTTTTTCCGGTTACTGTTTAGATGTTAGTTAAGCCGGGTTTTCCTCGTATATCTTGAAGGCTATCTCAAAAATCTTTTATCCCTTAATTTCTTTCAACAAGACTAGTTTCTATATTAAAGCTTTAATCCATGATTTTTCTTTAACCATCCTTTTTCCTCCTTTTTTATAAGTTCTGTCTAACAATTCTTGTCTTCTTAGGTTAACTGTAAGCCTTCTTATAATTTTAATAAGCCCGTATGTACTCTGTAAATCTATAATTTGTTTCTCCTTAGCTTCTATGAGTAATACTTAATTCAACACTTAGTGGACTCCAGAATTAGAAGTACATCCAAAGTTTGCCCTTGCTTCTAGTAGAGACCTTAGCTTAGGGGGTTGTCCCAACATTAGTGTCTTGTTTTGGGCTACAAGTTCCCTTTAACCTACAAATTCTCTTCTACAATATCTAATTATCTATTGTTGTTGTCATGTTCTAGAAAAGGGATTGGTCAGCAAGGTTTGTGGTACTGGTCGGTATCATACCGTACCTGTCACTGTACTATACTAACACTTGGTATGCTGAACCTTACTGTACCATTTTATTTACCTAGTTGCAATACAGGCTATAATAATATTATATAAAGTGAGATTTCCCTAGAAAGATTTTCTAAGACAACGGAGCGAAAACATCCTGCAAATGATTAATCAGTCTTAGATTTTATAATGAAAGAAGTTATAGATTATTTTTTTCTGATCACCAGGCATCCGTATTCCATGAGAAATTGAACTTGTAGCTTTGTGTTAAGAAGGTTCATTGCTCGGGAGTGGGGTTTTTTCTTCTTTTTGTTCTTTTCTTTTCAGTTTGAAGAGGTTCAAGGGCTTAAAGCTAAATATGGACCCAATATTGAAATTGTTATCTCCCTCCTCCAAGCATATGAAAAGAGTCTTTGTTGAGGATTTCTTGATGTTTGGGGTATTTTTCTCTCAATCAAGGTTGGGCACTATAATCAACTGCAGATCTGGTGGATGAGGTGGACATCCTTCATGAGATGTTTACTTATATGAGAAAATCCATAAAAGTAGGATATTTACCTTTATCCAGATACTTATAAGTTATAACATTTATATCAGAACTTCAATTAAAGATTAAGAAGACATTCTGAGTGAATAGGAATCGCATGACACCGGTGCTAGGATTCAAGCTACATGGAGGGTTTTTGTAAGTTATGCAAGTTCAAGAAGGTAATACATTGTCTCGAGCAGTTGCTGCAAGCTAGCTTAGAAGGTCTAGATCTTGCATTTCTATTAGGATTAGAAGAAAAACATATTACAAGATAATGTTATATGTAGCAACTGCATAACTTACAGTAAGTAACAACAATGATGACATTGAGGTGGATGTGGTAAAGTTGGGAAATTGAGGGGAAGTGACATGAACAAAGCTTAGACTTGCATCAATGTTTGCAATATGGAAACCAATAAAGATGGTGTCTCCAAGTGCAACAAAGACTAAAGTACTTCTTGGCAAAGGAAGGGGCTCAAATTTATGTAGTACTGCTAGCAACAGGGAAAGGCCTAAACCTGAATTGAAGCATGTTGGAGAGGCTGATTTGGCCCCAATTATAAACATATCATTCCACCAATAAATGCTGTAGGCTACACTGGAGATGAAGTTGTTATGCCGTTGCTGTTAAGGATGATGGATCCTGTAATGCTATAGGCTGATTTTTACCGCATGTTTTCATTTTTGTTTGAAAAATTGTATATGCTTCATATATATGATGCTTCAGTCCTGGTAGGGTAGAGCAGGAGGGTTGATGAACTATATCATGGATAAGTAGTCTTCTAAACAACTTTTATAATTGGTGCTTTTTAGTGGGTCTGCATCCAAAAAATACAGAACCTCGCCAAGTATTTAGTTGTATGCTCATCTTAATAGATCAAATATATGGATGATCTTGATCTTCTAAAATCTGAAGACCCTGATAAGCGGAACTTTACTGGAGTGAGTCTTCATTGAAATTGCATGATCACAAGCCACTTCTGCATTTTTCGCTGGTGAGAGTGAAGTATGGAGATGATAAAAAAAGGAGAATCTGATGGGATACATGTCTGAAACGTAGAGTTATATTCATGGGAACAATAATTGTATATTAGGTTTGTCAAAGAGCTGTTAGAGCTTTTTGTTGCTCCAGTCAGGATTTAAATCCTAGGAGTGAGGCTCAAATGCTGGATCTTATCTCTTCTCTTTAACTTTCTTTTATTTTTCTTTTTCCTCTTTTTTTTTTTGCGGGCCGGGGGTGTGGGGGTGTGGGGTGTTGTGGAGGGGCTTTGGTTGCCTCAGTTCAATATTTCAGTATGTATTAAATCAGGCTAACATGAGCCCTGTACCATTAAATATATATCAGAACATATGATCGTTATCATAAGAAAAGTTTTGAAAGCATGGTCTGCCGAACCGACCGGTCTGGCCTGGAACCGGTATCCACTATCTGGATACCGGTTCCAGCTATTTTCAGGCTGGTATCGATCAGTACGCATGCGTACCAGCTGCGTATCGGTCTCGTACCGGCCCGTACCTATGCGAATCGGCCGGTTCGCACCGGTACCTTTTTTTTAACTACAACGCTCGTGTGCTGGGGTGTGAAAGCGCGTGGCCTGAAAGGGGCAGAGCGCCCCGTGCGCGGTTCCCTTGGTTCCTACTGGATTTTGGGCCACACGCTCCCTCGGGGCAAAATGCCCCGCGGTGGGGCAGAGCGCCCTGTGCGCGGTTCCCCCAGTTCCTACCGGAATCGGTCTCGAACTGGTCTGATAGGCGACCGGTACGCCTACCAGTACCGGTTCAGCGTACCTTGTTTGAAAGTATGAAAAAGTAAATATACTTGTTAATTAACATAGTTAATGTTTTTACTTGAATTCCTTTTCACTTCTATGTTATATGTTTGAATGTAAAATTACGCGATGTAAATGAGGCCAAGCTTGAATTATGCTAAGCCCATCATATCTAGGCTTGAGCTAACTTTGGTAATCTAGATTTATCCTGGTTCAAGATGAGCTTATGGGCCCAGAATCTGTGTTCTTGCTTAGCTCGCAACTAATCATGAGTTCTTAGCTTTTTGACAACTTTGTTGTGTACTAGTATGCATATTAATGTTATATTTATAAAGAAGGGAGCAGATTTCGCTATCTTTGTAGTGTATGTGGATTGATGCAATTATGACATGAAATGTTAAAGTGATTAAAGCTAAAGAAGTATCACGAATGGTCTCTTTTTATGATTTATGAAAGCTTAGAAGTTATGTGGAATATTACTTTCATAATCTTTTTTCCCCTCTAGTGAAGTTATCGATTCGATCTCATTCAATCAGCATATGTGCATGTGACTGTTAGTTTCCTAATCCGAGCCACATGACTCTCGAATTGCACCTAGAGATTAAGTCAATGAATTCTGAGAGATTAAGTCAATGACTTCTGAGAAGCATATTTGCGTGGCTACGTACATGCTGACCTTGCTTATGTGTCAGAACTTTGATGCTCTTTTTTTTCAAGTGAACATAAGCAGAAGCTCTTTATATATATATATATGTATTTATTACATCAAATTCTCTTTTAGCAAGAATTATAAGAACAATTTGTTATCTATGTAGTTTAAACCTTTGGTTTCTCAAAATATATTGGTGAAGCAATCATCAACTCTACAAAAGCACTGTTACTGACATTGTTTTTCCTTTTTGATAAACTATCACCAATTACTAAATTTTTGCATATACTAGTTGTACAACATAATTCTATATAGTTTAATTGAAAAGTTTATGTTTTTGTTCTTTCAGAGTCCTGAGCTCAAAAGATCTCGAGATCAAGTTCGTGCCCTTGAAAGGAAGGTATTTTACATATGTTATATCTAAAGTTAACTTCTTTATATGGAGAATCCTGGTTTGTCTCTGATCAGGATGGTAATTTTTGGACCCAACCCACATACCAAACTGACTAATATGGGTATGGATACTGCATGTCTCACTTGCAGATTGGGCATCAGTCAAGCACTGGTTAACACCACTAGTGGACCACTACGGATACCAATTTATTTCTGTGTTTCAGATTATCCAATTTGATTTGCTGCAAATAGTTCGATTTCCTTTCAAACTATATATGGCTTGGAAAATTTACCACAAAGCAAACTAATGTGCATCATGCCCTTGCTAGCCAATGTTGGCACAGCAAGGGTACCAAATTCTGACACTTGGAATGGTGGCATAGAAACAATGATTGCCGAACCGGTACCAGGTGCGTACCGATCGACGCTTGGTCCAATTCGGTTTTGGTTCGATCTGGTCCAAATCGGTTGCCAAAAATGCCATAGCGCGCTCCTGCTGCAAATCTAATCGGACTCGGTCCGGTTCCGTCTAGTTCACTCTTGTACCGGCCGGTTCCATTTTCTATGCCCGAACTGACCTTGCTAGAGACCGAAGGGGCCGGAACCGTTTTCTATGCCCGAACTGACCCTGTTAGAGACCGAACCAATTTGGTACGGGCTAAATCGGCCGGTACCTGGTTCAGCATTCCTTGCATTTTTAAAAGGTTCATTAAGATATGCTATACTGTTCATTTTTTTTGACATAAATTAATTTGAATTGCTTTATACTATGTATACATGTTCAAATCAAATAAGCATTGTTTCAACTGAAACTTAGGAATTTGGGATAGTTATCGTCTAGATATTTTTGTTGACTGATATTTAACATGTGCATTGAGTAATCTCAAGTTTTTAGCAATGCAAAAATCACACAACTATATTTGCACATTAACAATAGAAGTAAGCTCAAAATTTATTATAAAAATTTATAGGGGATTGGTACTATAAACACACATTAACAACACATTATAGGCATTACACACATGTTACTAGGACGATGGGAAGTAAGGGTTTGCATGCTGCTGGCATAGGTCATGCTAGCTTAGCCAATGGATACACCATGCATGTGCCATGTGCCATGCTACACATGTTGTGCCATGTTGTGCTATGCTACACGTGTTGTGCTGTTCAAAACAAACAAATAAACAAGTAACTAAAGAGCCATTTTGGCTTCGAAACAAGCCATATTGGCTTGTGCCAGATCCACATCAGTAGACGCGGATCGGCTTTGCTCGATACTAAGAAGCTCTTGTACATGATACTGGCCTTGTGTCCAGTGTCCATACTAGCTTAGCACAATATGTGCCAGCTTCCTTGGTCCCACACGACTTGTAGTTGAAACCATGCTAACATCCATAGGCATTGGTTGCTCTTCTTAAAACTTGACAACAATGAAGATCAATTGATGGTGCTTTTAAGAGAAAAAGAAAAGTAGTGGCTAATGTTACATAGATATTTGGCATGGTGCCTACTGCCTAAGTGTCCTCAAGTGTCAAGCATGGCAATATCCAAAAATCTAGGCATGGGGAGACAACACATATATAAAATCCATTTATATTGTCTCTACATATTTGTGTGTTTATTTATGTATGTGTAAAGTTATAGTATGTGTGTTTTGATGCTTATTTGAAAAAAAAGAGAAAGTAAGAATTATATTTAACAAATAAATTAGTGGAAAGTTTGCAAGTTGTTCAATTTACTTTTTGAGATGTGATGAGATACTTAATGATAACTAATCATGATATGTTTGTATTTAAAATATAATGAGATTTTGTTTAAAGTGTCTGTATAACTGTGATAATTTTATAGTAAACGTGTAATAATACATTGATTAAAATATCCATTTAATCTTGATAACAAAGTTTGTCATACCAACTTGTACTGCCCCATACCACCTATATCATAACCGATAGGGTACTATTATTCGGCTCGATATATGAGCTGCGCTAGTCTGAATAGAGTGAAATCGCCTCATGTTGTCTAGTTGGTTGTTGTACTGACACTGATTGCCTGATTTTGGGCAATAACATGGTTGGGTTTGAGAAATTATTGTGTCAATATAGCATGCATACTATACAATACCAACCATACTGCACTAGTAAGGTACTCAATGATAGCCAATACGTGTACAACAAACTTGATTTGATAATTTTATTTTAAAATCTTAAAACTACTTGAAGTGTCAAAAAAAAATTAAGGGCACTTCATTAAAAGTGTCCGTCACTTAAAACTAAGGGTCTCCTGCATCACACTCTAGAAAAAGTGTGTACTTGTACTGATATCATCAAGACAATTCAACTAGGAGTGTCCAACTGTTTGGGATGCCATCTTCTGTTGTATCCAAGGCATGCCGAACCGATACCGGTCAACGTACCGGTCGGCGCCAGTAATGGTTCGAACCGGTACTGAATCAATTTAGGCCACAGTGCGCCATAGGGCGTCCGCGCTGTGGCAAAAAAAGAAAAAAATTGAACCGGTGCGAACCGACCGGTTCGCATCGATTCCTAGCCGATTCGTCCGATTACGCCTCTCATATCGGTCGGTTTAGGTCGATTCTAGCTCGGTAACATTGTAATTCTGGCCCCATAGGGCTGGAACCGTTTTGTATATCCGAGCCAGATTGGTTGGCGCCGGTACCGATTCGGTACGTGCTGAACCGGCCCGGCAGCATATCTTAGTTGTGTCCAAGTGACACTTTCAAATAGCTTAAAAATGGGTGTCCAAATGACATAGGTAGTACGGAGCTAGTCTCTCTTTTACTTTGCCTTAGTCGTAGGGTACCACAGGTGGAGACCAAGAAAGTGAGATGGAGAGAGAGGAGAGAGAGAAAGAGATGCTTTATTTATATTTGTTGGTATTTTTAAAATATTATTAAAACCATGAGTATCGAGAGTATCAAGGTCGGCCAGACCGACTGTACCGATGTACCGGTGGGCACTAGTACCGATACGGTACCGATTTGGTACCTGTTGGAACCGGTCCCGAACCAGAGACGCGCGCATGGATGCGACGCTCGCATGGGTGCGCTGCCCCGCACGGGGAATCATGCACAGGCGCGATTCCTTGCTCGAGAACCAGCCATGGGCGCGATTCCATGCGCGGGGAATCGCGCACGGGCACGAGCTGGGTGCGTGATTCCCGCTCGCGCATCTGCATGTGGACGCAAAAAAAAAAAAACAATGCGTCCGCGCGCGGATGCATTAAATGCCACAGTCTGTGGCATTAAATGGCCCACGCAAGCGCGTTGCTCCCTGCGCAGCCCGCAGGGAAGCCGCTCTTGGGCCAGTGCCCGGTTCGCACCGGTACACGGCGGAAAATGGCCGGTTCCGGCCCTTGTAGGGCCGAAATCCTTTTTTATAGCTGAACCGTACCAGTTGGGGCAGGTACCGGTACGGTACGTGCTGAACCGGCCGGTTCGGGCCGGTTCAACAGACCTTGATTGAGACTGATACTTGTGCTAGACACCCCATCGTTGTTCAAAAACCACTGAAACATGGAAAACAAAAGAATATTCACTAAAAATTATTCTTTTAAATGAAGATTTAAAAATAAAAAAATACAAAAAATATGTCTCAATATAGTACCAGCATGCAGGACTATTCTACGCATTGGGACCATACTGCCCCAGTACCTTACTGTCCTAATGAAATACTGATAGGCATCTTGGTATCGGTATTTTACACCTTGACTTGCATTATATTGTTATCTAGCATATTGGTGCATGATTACTCATTTTAAATTGCAGATACTAGCTCTCCAGCTACTGATTGTTCCTGTTGTTTGTTCAGTTATATCAGCTATTGGTCGAATTAATAAGGAACAATGATAATGAAGAATCCACTTTGGTATGGTCTTAATATTGGCAAAATTTCCTTTTGCATCTTGCATGGGTAAGTAGTGAACATCCTTCACGATTTGCTTTAGGAAGTTTGTGTTGTTAATGGCAGGTGCTGCTTGAAAGTGATGGCTGATCAGCTTACAACGTTCAATGGATTACTACTGTCCAGGTGTGTTAAATATTATCCATGCGCATTAAGTATTATCCATGCATTCATCAAAAAAAGTATTATCCATGCATTTCTTAGTGTCTGCTGTGTCTTGCTGTGCCTGTGTGTGCAAATATTTGTTCAGCTGAAAAGCATAAATTTCATTAATGCAGTCTCAAGATGAAGGTTGGCCGTTGCAATGTTTGTTCTTGCTGGCATTTTTTCGATATTTAAGTGTTTGGCTAAGCAACACACACATATGTGCATATATATAGAGCTAATATGTGGGTCCCCACTCCCCATATAGTAGTCCGAATAAAGTCGATCTTGATTGGACGACTAGGGTCCAAGCATTGGTGAAACAAGCTGTTGGATGTGATCTACTCTCTAAACTGATTGTTATCAAAAAATAATCTGATTTGGAGATCTCCAGTGGTCAAAATATAAGCATTATTCATGTTAGTCAAACTATCCATTTTTCACCACTGGATGCATAGTCTAGCTTTTTTTAAGAAGTGAGACTCTTGTTTTCCCACAAAAAAGAAAAAAAACTGAATATTTTCATGTTTTTAGGCCCAACAACCTTCTTTTTCTATGCTTCTCTGTAGTGCAGATCAATTTAGGATTGGATGTTTAATTTAGATTTCAGTGGTGGTTAGCTTTTTAAAAATCTGTGTGGGTTATTATTTCTCTTATGGTCCTACGACTCCTACCATTCTCTCTCCTTTGAGTTGACATGTGAGACCTACTTACTGTATTCCCCCTCCTCCCCCCAGGCTCTCGGTGATTTGAAGCACAACTGCATAAGGACCAAACAAGTGCATCCTTGATCTATCATACTGTATAGATGCGTACCATATTTTGTACTCTGCTCTGCATAGTGATAGATTAAAGAGTAGAGTCGAGCAGTTTTGTTTGTTGTTATTTCATCCATACAGTCTTAGTATACCTATTTAGATTATAATTTTTCTCCAATTTGTAGCACATTTTCTACCACTACCTATTCATGCTAAAGGTACCGCATCCACCAAGTATTTACTCTTTGTAACTAATTTTGTGGACTGTATCTTAGAGTTGGGCACTGGGCCGGGCCGCCCATGGCCTGGCATGGCCCGGCACGAAGCGGGTCGTGCCTGGCACGGCCCGCGTGCTACAGTACCGGGCCGTGCCTGGCACGGCCCGCGTGCTACAGTACCGGGCCGTGCCTGGCATGGCCCATTAAAGGGGGCCGTGCTGGGTTGCCATTTTCTGGCCCGCGGGCCGAGCCCGGCATGGCCCATTAGGGCCTGGGCTGGCATGGCCCGCGGGCCAAGCACGGCACGGCCCGCGGGCCAAGAACGTCGCGGCCCGCGGGCCGGCACGGCCCGCGGGCTAGCCCGGCACGGCCCATAAGGGCCTGGGCCGGGCACGACCCGCGAGCCAGCCCGGAACGGCCCATAAGGGCCTGAACCGGGCCTGGGCCGGGCCAGGCACGGCCCGTCTCCCTTAAAATAAATGGAAATAATTTTTTTTTATAAACTAATAAATATTGAAAACTAAGGATTTATTAATATAAAGCCACCTTAATGGTGGGGGGTTTGGCATAGACCCCTACCAGTTTATTAATTTAAATCAAAATGGTACATGAAGGGAGGTTTGGACTTTGGACCTTGGTCTGACCTCCAGAATATAATAAGAAAGGAGAAAAAATAGAGATGACTCACTTTAACAATTAAAAAAATAAAAATGTACAATTATAAAAAATTAAGAAATCTTACTAATCATCAGTGATTCAGTATTCACTATTCAGTAGTGTTTGTATCATCATCATCAGAGGATGTTGTATTATGTCCACCTTTATCTTGAAGTCTCGCCTCAGCATCCAACCAATCTTTGAAGCAGAGAAGCATCTCAACCTTTTCGCCAGTCATCCTACTTCTCTTTTCGTCAAGAACACGCCGACTTGCACTAAAAGCGGATTCCGATGCTACTGTGGACATCGGCACAGCTAAAATATCGCGTGCAATTGCAGACATAACAGAATATTGATTTTTAACACTCTTCCACCAAGATAATACATCTAGACTCTCTATTTGATTTTCATCATATGCAGACTGAAGATCATTTCGTAAATAAAATTCTAGTTCACTACTTAAAGATGAAGAAGATGAAGATGAACTTGAAGCATGTGTGTGTTTTCTCTGTGCAATGAATGAAAAAATAGATGACGAACGAGAACTACTAGAAGAAGAAATAGAGCTTTGTACGGAGAATCTAGATCCACGAATTTTTTCATCATATATAGCATAAATATCATAAAGAAGTTGTTTTACCTCAATTTTAACAGGTTCAGGATCTTGAATCATATTTTCACAGTATGCATCAAGTAAAATTAGCACGCCATTCAATTTAACTCTTGGATCAAATACAGCAGCTAAGTTATGCATAGGACATATCTTGTCCCAATACTCATTCCATTTAGATTCCATTTGTTCAATAATAGGCATTAAAACATCATCATATCTATGTTCTGTAAATTTTTGACTAATTATATATGCTTGTTGTAAAAATGAACATGAAGTTGGATAATAAATACCAGAAAGAGCATTAGTAGCATTATAAAAACTAAGCAAAAAATCTTTCAAAATTTTTTCTTTATTCCAATCAGTTTCAGTCAATGTAAAGCCTAATCCACGATCATTAATATATGCACTTAATAAGTTTTTATATGGGTATGCATCATGTATCATGCTATATGTTGAGTTCCAACGAGTAATTACATCAAGTTTAAATTTTTTAAAACGTTTACCATGATTTATACATAATTCCTTAAATTCTTGAAGTCTTGATCTTGAAGCATGAATAAAAGAAACTGCATTTCTAATTTTTGAAATCACATCTTGAATCATGCCCATGCCAGCTTGAACAGAAAGATTTAGGATATGACATGCCCATCTAATATGCAATAAATTTCTATTTAACATGGGATGCAATGAGTCCTTTAATAATGTAACAGCAGAATTATTATTAGATGCATTATCAAAAGTAATAGACATAATTTTATCATTAATATTATATGAACATGCAGTTTGATAAATGACATTTGAAATTTGTTGCCCAGAATGTGGAAAATCAAAAGCACGAAAAGCAAGAATGCGTTTATTTAATTGCCAATCATTATCAATATAATGAACAGTAATGGCAATAAAACAATTACTACCTACAGATGCTGACCAAATATCAGAAGTTAATGAAATTTTTACATTTAAAGTAGAGAGTGTTTCAATTAAACTGTCTCATTGCTAAAAAGTTAGTCATAGCTACTCTTCTAAATGTACGCCTACTAGTTCTTTTGTAAGCAGGTTGTAGGTTTAATTGAACATATTCTTCAAAATTAAAAGATTCACATAAACTAAAAGGTAATTCATCCTTAACTATCCATTTTACAAGTGCTTTTCTTTGATTTTCTTGATTATATGCAAAATTACCTACAAGTGATCCCCCTTGTATATTAAGGGTACTTTGAGTTTGAGCATGAGAATCATGCATCCTATGACTCTCTTGATGTCTTTTTAAATGGCCTGTTCCCCCACTACTACTACAACTATAAAGTTTGGCACATTTTTTACATTTTGCTTTCCAGACTCCATCAACCATAATTCTATCAAATTCATTTCATACAGCACTAGTCCTCTTACGAGAAGAGGTTTGATCTCCACTCGGTTCACTAGTTCTAGAGGAACTAGGAACATGGGGTTGGGGATTAGTTTCTTCTCCCTCAGAAACAGGAGGAATGCCAAAATGACTTTCCTCAAAAGTAGAGGTGATCACGGGCCTTCTGGCCCGCCCAGCCCGCCCAGCCCGGCCCGAAAATTTTCGGGCTTGGGCATTGAAAAAGCGCCCATTGGTCGGGCCTGGGCAGGAAAAGCGGCCCGACCAAAAAAATCGGGCCGGGCCTGGAAACTTTTAAAAATGGCCCGGTTCGGCCCGGCCCGACCATAAAACATTGATATAATATATTAAAATTTTTTTGAGAAACCCTAAAGACTAAAGACTAAAGTCCTAAACCCCCCCCTCACTGAGAGCCGCCGCACCCCCCCTCCCTCGCGGAGAGCCGCCGCACCAGGAGGAGCAGCGAGCGACGATGGCGGTCGACGACAACGACGAGGCGGTGATCGCCGCACTCCGCGCCTCCCGCTCCAACATCGTCTCCATTCTCCGTGCCTCCGCCCGCATGGACAAAGGCCTCGCCGCCGTGGACGCCCGCCTCTCCCTCAGCCTCGACTCCCTGGACGCGGTCACCGAGGCGGTGGCACCGCTACAGTCGCAGGCCATGGCCACCAAGGCCCTCCACGCCCGCATCAACCGCGCCGTCCCCCCGGCCCTCTCCCTCCTCCGCAGCTTCGCTCTCGTGGAGTCCCTCCAGCGCCGCCTCCTCCGCCTCTCATCCAGGACCTCCTCCTTACCCCGTCTTCTCGACTTCGTCGACTGCGTGGACCGCCTCCGCGAGACCATCGCCGCCGTGACGGCCGGGTGCGAGCCGGCAGTCCTCCTCCTCTTCGAGCTCGATCCCGGCTACGAGTTCCAGGATGGAAGAGAGAGAGAGAGAGATGGGGGGGGGAGGGAGGTGGCTACGAGTTCTAGCTCCAGCTCCTTCTCTTTTTTGGTTTTGTTCTTGGTTTTCCTTCCCTCACATTGCTCCAGTTCCAGCCATCAGGAAGAAAGATCGGGGGATTGGAGATGGATTTCTTGGAGGGTGGAGATTCTTTTAATTTTCTCCTCTTGGTTTCTTCTCCCTGAGATGGACTTCTGATCCTTTTTTTTTCCAGTTGGATGGAACTTTATTTTTTTTAATTATTCATGTTCAATCATTAACAATAGCTAATATTTCAATTTTGTGTTTGTAGGTTTTGAAAGTTAGAAGATGCAAGGATGTTCTTCTACAGTTTTCTATTATGAAAGTGGCTTCAAGAATTATGATTACATTTACTTTTGAATGCACAAAGATGCATGTTTGTTATAATGTTAATGGGACAATGTAATTTGTATTTTGTCTAAATATGTAATTGTCTAAGTTTGTAGTTTTTATTGTTAGGTTGTAATTTTCAGCTGGACAATAGTGTTTCATACATTTTATTTTCTTTCTATTGGCTTGAAAATGCAATTTTTTTTTTTAATGTTTGTAGATATATCCAAATTTCAAAGTTTAAAACCACCACCAACACTATCTATTCACTATCTATTTGAAATAGGCTAGTTATATCCTTAACATTAACCAATTAATCATTGGAGAAATAAAATAAAGATAGAAAAATACATCTAGTTTTAGAGAGCTCATTAAGCTGTTGGGCCATTTTTGCCCATTTCTAGATTCCAAACAAAAAAAAAAAATTGGGCCTGTCGGGTCGGGCCTGTCGGGTTGGGCCTCTCGGGTCGGGCCTGGGACCAGATTTATAAGGTTGGGTCGGGCCTGGACAAAAATTTAAGCCCGACAGTCGGGCCGGGCCGGGTCTGGGCATAGCCATCGGGCCTAATTTCTGCTGTAGAGCCCGGCCTGAGCCCGGCCCGAGCCCGGTTTTGATCAGCTCTACTCAAAAGATGACATATCTAAATTGATGAATGCAAAAAATAAAAACTAACCACAAGGAGGAATTGAGTAGAGGGTCAGAGGGCAGAGGTAGAGCCGAGATTCTGAGCTTCCTCTTGTGCTCTCAACAGGAGTGACCTTCTCTTCTCAACAGGAATCTCCTCTTGTGTAGCACTTGAACACTTGCTAAATGCAAACTAAAAATTAAATTGCTAGAAGAGCACTTTAGAAGAGAGAAATAGTAGTAGTAGAGCAGGAGAGAATAGTTGGTTTGGTGTGGTGAGAATGAGGGAGGAAAGGGGTATTTATAGGACTCCAAAATTTTTTTCCCCAAAATACCCCTCAAATTAGCCGTTTTTGGACTGTTGGGAGGGGTATTTTGGGAAAAAACCAAAAATAGCCGTTGGAAACGGCTATTTTCTCCCCTCCTTCCAGACGGGCCGTGCCAGGCACGGCCCGTTTGCGCCCGAGACGGGCCGTGCCTGGCACGGCCCGTCTCGTGCCGTGCCGAGCCCGGCCCGCCAATCCACGGGCCTGGGGCCGGGCCGGGCTTCGGTTTTTCGCTGAGCGGGCCATGCCCGGCACGGCCCGCTACGAAGCGGGCCGGGCCAGGCACGGCCCGTTTAGTCCGTGGCCCAGTGGGCCTGGGCCGGGCCGGCCCGGCACGGCCCGATGCCCATCACTACAGTGTATCTTCTAAATCTGCCTGCAAAGTGGATGTGGTGCTTATGTGTCTCAAGATTGTTAAAGTGGTGAAAAGAAATTTAACTGAGCTAGTTTTAGTCCAAGTAACTAAACATCATAATGCTGATTTTTATAAAGTTCACTTTTTTGTTCCAACATGTTACAAATGCCATCAGAAGTTTTTTTCTTTATAATCAATGCAGCAACTTTGAGCATGAAATGCGCTCCTTGTTCTTGGCTTTCCCAAGGAATTAGAAAGCATGGAAAAAAAAATCATGGATTCTATTGTAAGATAATAAGAACTTAGAGTTGTTATTATGGTATACCGGGTGCACTGTACCATACCGGTTCGGTACCGGTATGCAATATAGACTATAGAGGGTGTATTGACACTCGGTATGCCGAATCAGCCTTCGTACTAGGTGTACCGACACAGTAATAGGGTGGCACCAGTACTGAGATGGTGTACCTTGATTGTTACATCAATAGAAGGTCAAAAAAAGTACAAGTAGAGGATAGAAAAATTGTTGAATGGATTGGAAGTCTGCAGCATATGTCAAAGGGGTCCTAGATTAGGTGCAGATATTGTATTTAAAGACTAAACATGTTTCTGAGAAAGGGATATACATACTTACAATGTTAAAAGATTTGGATTGAGCATGGAACAGAAGTCAAAATAGAAATTCCAGAGCAAATGCCAAATAACTGAGAAAAAAGGTTGGTTATCTATTTTTGCTGAATTTCGGAATAAAGCACCATGGTGTTAAGAACTTGCATTTTGAAAGGTTTTGTTACAAACTTACAATTATTATTACTAACAACTGTTAACCCATTTATTTAGGGCTGACCATGCATCTTTTTCTCATCCTATTTTAACATGAAGATTTCCTTAAAAAAAGAAAAGAAAAGAAAAGAAGTAATATGAAACATGTTGTTCCTACCAAGATGGAACTAGGGAATGAAGAGCTGATGTCAAGTGGACAGCAGTTGTTCTATTTTTCACATGGCTTTTCAACTTATGCTTCTGCGAATCTAGCATAGTTCCTTTTTATAAACTTGGTCTACAATGTTAACATGAATAATTTATTCAAATGTCTAAGTGTCACTTCTCTTGATACAGATCATGTGTTTTAGTGGATCAGGTGTTGGAAGTATAATAGAGCCAATTGTTGCTGTTCCATTAAATGATGAGTTTCAACAAGCAAGAGTTTTAGTGGCCAGAGCTGAGGAAGATGTGCTGTCAAGGTTAACTGATAAGGTTCAGGCAAGCTTAACAAATCATTATGCTTTTGATAGTGTTATGATTTTATCTGACTATTCCATTTCTTATTTACAGATGCTGGCAGAACTTGATGACATCCAAAATTTGTTGCACACCATAATTCGGCTTGATGTTGTAAGTGACTCTTAATGTTTTTTCTCTTATAAACCTTCATGATAGCATTTAGAATCATGTCTACATTGCACATCCATCCGCAAATGTACAGACCTACTACTGTCTGCAATTGATTATGGTGAGATTCTTTGGGACCAGCTAATGCTATGGTATGCATAATGTATCTAATTTCCTGGATTACATGTTTTTTAATTGTTGTCCACTTTTGCCTGCCCTTGCTTTTGTACTCAATCCATAAGATTTTGAGTGTTTTCCAGAGCACTTCCTTAGTTTTCAGCAATTTGTCTTCATATCAAGAGCCTAAAATTTTCTCTTGCTAGTGATATTATAGTTTACATTTATTAATGGTATATTTAGCAAACTAACTTATGTATCGCCTAACTTTTGTGTAATTGTTAATAGAATGATATGGAATTCGAGTTATAATTCCATAGTTTGCTCATATGTCATTAACTAATAGCAGTAGTCGACAATATGCTAAATCTTCCAGTGTTAGCTTTGTTAAAACCCATAGATCCCTCAAAATGTATTTCCACCCAAACTCAATTTGCATAACCGACAAAATTTAAGGAGGCACCTACTATGCAAGTACATGTTGAGTCCAACACTCTGATACATCATTGTATGCACCATGCCAGTGCCTTATTGACACCCCTGGCATGGTACTGGCTGCGTGCCAATGCTTGGCATGCAGTACTAGAGCATGCCGAGCATTGGCAGACCATTGCATGTACAGTGTCAGTGCTAGGCTAGCACAGCACCAATACATGATACCTCATTCCTTGCATAGAGCAAATTTGTTCAGTTGTTCCTTTTAAAACATGCCACTAGAACACTGACCTCATCATTTCTTCTAGTCTCATGCACTTCAAGCATGAGGACAAATTACCATTTCTTTTATTTTCCTTTTTTTTCCTTAAGTAAGCCTAATGGTCCATCACTGAACTGGAACTTATGTACCGTCTTTGACAAAGGAGTGAGGTTAGAGAGATCACTGTCTGTAATGATTGCCAAATTTCTCATGCACAATTGTAAACCAACTACCATTATAATTAGAAGAATAATTCATGTTCATTTACTCATAGTTAAAGATGATGTTCATGAGCGTGCTTAGAATATGATGTATATTGTGCATGTATTAGTTAATTCTAGATGGATCATATGGTGCCAAAAATTGGTGCTGCTGCACATGCCGTAGTCCTAGCTGATAAGAAGTGAAGGATCCCAGTGATTGATTTAGACTTAAGTTGGCGGTTAGCTGGCTAGTTCGATTTAGGATATAAATCTCGCAGATTTGATGAAATAAGTCACACATAATCTGATCTGGCCAGAGTTGAAGATTAAATATTTCATAAACGTAGCATTGATCAGTTAGAGATTCTGTCAAAATCCTAACTAATTACCAAATTAGATCATGCTTAGATTTTTTTCTCTTTTTCTGTTCATAACTGAAAAAATCTCCTTATTTAACACAGATGAATGCGAGCAGGTTCGAGTGTAAGTTCTAAGACTTCTATATCTACAAATAGGGGTGCTTAACCATAGTGAAGTTTTCTTTGAGTTGCATTTAATTATTAGTTCTTATCTCCCATTTGCCAATTGAGTCTATTTTAATTGTTTTTCTTCCTCCTATCTATTTTCTCCAACTTTTTCGATGGGTCTTCTTCAACTAGCACTTCTACAATATCTAATTAAGCATGCAATAGCTTTCATCTTCTTTTTTATGCCCGATTTTCTAATTCTTTTTAGAGTTTCTCTTTGGTTGCAGATCACTGCACGAGCGAAGTACAGTGTTGCATATAATGGTGCCTTTCCAGACTTATATCTGCCAAGTGATAAGGGTGGAGTATCCATCACTGAAAGTAACTTCTCTCCAAATGAAACTTTCAGCAAGGTCTCCTTATCTCATCGCCCTCCACGAGAATGGAAACTATATATGCCAAAAGCCTACCATCCTCTGTTACTTCAACAACATCATGATTACTTGCGTAGGGCCAAAAAGGATGTTGCTAATGCTACCGCTGTGAGTTGAAATTCAGAACTAGATATCTAATATGCTAATCATGTTTCTGTTTTCCCATATCTAGTTAATATCACGCCCCAAATCTGGGACATAACACGGCCATGCTACCGAAGGGTACAACCCACGATAACACGAAGCCAAATATTTTATTTAACTTTCAAATTCATCTCAAACAAAATATAATAAATAAAATTTCAATTTCATTATCCATTAAATGCTACCAATACTAGATCAAAGCATCTAAATCCAAACATAATACTAAGCCCATGATCCTCAATATTCAGAAAATCATTAACTATAAATTCATAGTCAATTTAAAATACTAAAATTCTTCTATAAAATTGTCAAGCTTGCTTGCGTGAACTCTAAGTCTGCACCATCCTTCGTTCCTATCGACCTATTCGTCTAGAGAGAAAAAAATAAAAATAGAGATATATGAGTGACACAGCTCGGTAAGTAAACTTTTCACTACCTTATTACATCGAGTATAAGTTTTTTTACATGCATCAATAAATCATTTAGAGAAGATAACTGCCATTAAAAAAAGAATATTTCATAATAACAGTATAATCATAAATCAATCATGCTCTTGCATATGCATAAATCATGCAATTATATAAATGGTTCCCAATGCATAAACAAAATCATAAATCATGCTAATTTTATAAAGTCGTAAATCATTTGTCATTTTTCCATATCGTAATTTATAATAATTCTCTCAGACTAAATGCTTAGATCACCTTCTATCCATGATATGGTCGTAGTCAATATCATGCCAAGCTATTATAACCCGCTGGCGGGGCTGTATACCAAGCTACTATAACCCGCTAGCGAGGGTCGTATGCCAAGCTACTGTAATCCGTTGGCGAGGGCCATAGGCCAACTACTGTAAATCATTGGCGGGGGCCGTACATAGCTATCTAAGAGTCCATAGTCATATCTTTTTTTAAAACAAATTTTCTTGAGTCATTTTTTTAAATCACATTGTCTTAAATCATACATGAATAAATCGGTAAAAGACTATAAGAGTTTGTAGTCCATAATTAAACCTTTAATAGTAGAATAATCATGAAATTATTCTTTTCATAACAAAATACAAATTTCATAAATATGGAGTTCATAGTTCATAAATAGTGGTTAGCGGTAAAATAATCATGGAACCATTATTTCGCAATAAATCATGAGTTTTGTAATATCGTATGCTTAAAAACTGATAAGGCGTGTTAGGGTTACTTACCTCTTCCGTCTTAGACTTTCAAATTTCACTCGGCGAATCTGCTAAACCTATTTAAAGATAGTAAAAGTAAGATTAATCTTCATTCGATAACTTTAATAGTATTGAAATAACAAGACAAAGAAAAACGGTTAGTCGGATGACGGTTGCCCAGTTAGGTCAGGTTTAAGCAACTTGATCAATGAATCATGGAGCACAGACTCGATTAGGGCCAAGGCCATTTGATGGGGTTCATCAATATTGGGTTTTATTGGCACTTAACAGGATTAGGGTGATCGGTCTGGCAAGCGGCCTAGGCACAGAGACAGATCAGGGCTCCTTGCTGGGGTCCACTCGAGTCCATAGAATGGATCTATGGGTCTTCTTAGAGAGAGAAATAGGGAGATGAGAGAGAAGGCAGAGAGAAACAAAAGAGGGATGGCTCTTTCTCTTCTCATCGTCGTCTTTTTCTCTTCTTTCTCTTCTTCTTTCTTCGCAAAACAGAGGATGAAGGGAGGCAGGCTGGTGGCTGCCATGGTCATGGTCTGGCAAGGTGACAGCATGCGGCGGAGACATGAGGCAGAGGGCGGTCGGCGGGGCAGCCGGCCGGCCAAAATCAAACCAAAAATAGGGCCGAACAGGGGAGTCATGGCTCGGTCGATCTCGAATCCCAATCCGCTCATCGATATTGGGGGGTTCGGCTTCAGCTGGGGGCCGATGCAGGGAAGGGGCTAAGGTGTTGGCCCGCGGGGCTTTGCGGTCCCAAACCCCGCGCCAAGGTCCAAGGATGGAGATGGTGTTGGGACCGTCTTTGATGTGGGTAACGTGCTCGCTTCTTGCTACCTTTGGAACCACGCCTATGCTTCTCCAATATTGGTGCTCGGCAATGGGAAAGAATCAAAGTGTGGGGCTCAATATGAAAGAAAGATGACTCTATTCCAATAAGCAACGAAATAACAAGGACTCTTAGCAAGATCGGGAAGGGATCATGTTTTGCCTAGAACAATCTAAGGAGAGTTGGTTTATCCCACCCTAGCCCAAGCCTTGCGGCCGAAATTCCCATCTAGGGGACCTAAGGGACAACCCTTAAAATGAAGAAATATGACAAGTCAAAGATAATTCCATATGCCTTTGAAGGGCCCTAATGGCTCCTTTATATAGGCCTAATGTCCATGGCTTATTGGCGGAAACAATTCAAAATTGAAAAGATTCTAAGTTAGCCGCAAGGGTTCCAACTAAGTTTGGCCTCCTTCGGCCATGTGCTGAAATCCTTGGATGCTCGAGATGCGTCGCTTGGTTGGCCGGGGGGCGCGTCCCGTGCGTGCGCTGCCACCAATTGTCCGCGGTTGGCCTGATATGGGATCTTTGTTGGTTGGCTGGATGGGCTCCCGGGCTGGCTGGGATGCGGGTCTTTGTTGGCCGGGACGTGGATCCAGCTGCCTGCTCTTCCATGGATCAGTGACTTGGCATTCTATCCTCCTTTCATCTTGCGGCTTGATGCATCCTGGCCGCCCATGCCTTTGCTCGCCAAATCTTAATGGAAGAGCCCACGGACTCCTTTGATTCTGTGCGTGCTTTTTCCTTGTTTGGCCCTGCGCTTGCGCTGGGATTTTTGCCATGTGGCTTGGCCTGCTGTCTTTGGCCAAGTGCTGCCTTGCAGGGCCTTTTCTTGTTTGCTGCTGCGCGCGGATGGTTGCCAGGCTTGGCCGATTATAGCTTTCCTTATTTGGCTTTCGAGCGCACATGCGCTGGCCGGGCATGGTTCAATGCGCGCGGGCTTGGACTGATTGGGATGTATTTGGCTTGGCTCAACCCGTGCGCTTGCCTTTGACCCGATTGGCCTGATCGTGCTCGGCTGAATGCGGTGTTGGCCGAGCCTTGTGCTTGTTGTGCCATGCCGTGCGCTTGGTCCTTCTCTTGTGCACGCGTGCTCAGGTGCGCGCGCAAGGGCTGGTGCCCCCTATCATCACCCATGTCCATTCCCACTCTTGGTGTGCACGCAACAAGCTGTTACGCATGTGCCTGGTGCTGGTAGCCTGGCTGTGCCCCGACCCTGTCTGGCCATGGCAAGGTTCGGGCGCGCAATGTGGGCGCGGGCGCAGAGCTCCGGTGCGCGTGGTGTCGGGTCGGCCTGGCGCTTGGGCATTGGCTAGCCTGGCTGCTGGTCATGCGCGCGGGGGTCTGCGCACTGAGTCTGGTGCGCGCGGAGTCTCGTGCGCTGCTGGGCGTGCGCGGGGGGGCCGCGCGCTGCTGGGCGTCGGGCGCTTGGAGGAGGCAGCGTGCGGACTGTGGTGCGCGCGGAGGGCCGTGCGCAATCTGCTGGCGCGCGGTTGGCCGCACACGCTTGAGGCGTGTGTGCACGGTTGGCCGCACACGCTTGAGGCGTGTGTGCACGGTTGGCCGCGCGTGCCTGAGGCTGGCTGGGAACGCGGAGGATCGCGCGCTGCGGTGGGCGCGTGGGGTTCGCGCGTGGCTGTGCCCGGGCATGCGCGCGGCTGACCGCGTGCCGCCGCCGCTGGCTTTGAACCTCGCACGGGCGCACGCGTGCCGCTATTGCTGGCTTTGAACCTCGCACGGGCGCTGGGCAGGGCCTGCGCAAGGCTGAGCCGGCTGGTGGCGAGGTTGGCCACTGCTTGGGCAAGCCTCCAAGCAGTGGATTTGGCTCGTTGATTGGTCTTGGCCGAGGTTGGCCTCGGCCATTTCCTCCGAAATTTGGCTTGGCGGGCTGAGGTTCTCATCCCAAGGCCCTCGGTGACAAACACCGGCGGCGGCGGTGGTCGAAAAGAAGGGTAAAGAGGCAAAAACATGGGATGCTTACTTCGGTCGATTTTTCGCTGATTTCGCGGCCAACGGCCGTGTTTCGGGTCATGGAAAGAAGAACAAGAAAAGGAAAAGCGGGTCGCAGCATTACCTTGGCTCGGACGGTGTCGTTGGTCTCGATTTCTGGCTAGCACAATAATGGCCGCGATTTTGAAGCGAGAAAAGAGAGAGAAGGTGTGATCACCATCTTGGAAGGCTTTCCGGGGGGGGGTGTTTATATAGTGGAGACCTAGGGCTCGTCGGGGAGAGGGGAGGAAGGAAGACTTCTCCGACTCCTAGTCGGAGTTGTCTGGGAGAGGGGAGGAAGGAAGACTTCTCTGACTTTTAGTCGGAGTCGTTGGGGAGAGGGGAGGAAGGAAGACTCCTGATGGGAGTCTTCCACCAATCACGTGCGAAGCACGCATAGGGCTAGCATGGCCAAACCCAGTTAGGCCAGGGAAGTGCACCGGGCTCGACCGGGCCTTCATAGTTAAAAATAAAAAAATCACCATTTAAGAGCTTTTGGAATGGAAACTAATGTTTATCTGGTACATGTTGGAATAACGAAAAATGTCAAATACAAAGCTTCCTTAGGGCCTGTCAGATGAATTATCTGTGCATAACCTTCTGACACAAGAATGAACTGAGGAGCAACTGATGCATTGGAGTAGATTTTGAAGGTAATTAAAAGATTTGTCAATACAAGTTAACTTGAATAAGGAGGACAAACAATTTGACTAAAAGATGATTTAAATTATTAATAAATTATAGGGATAAAGGAATCAAACTGTACTTCAATCCCTCTCCTGATCTGCTAAAACTACTTTCCAACACATGTAGCTATCCCTAAAAATCTCTTATACGAAGAGGCTATGCATGAATAGTCTGTTTGTGCATCCAAACAGGGCCTCAGTTGCCATCGCTTGCTGTTTTGGATTTTGCATCCCATGATTTTGTGATGGTTTTAAATCTATAGGAAATCAGGAGAAGAAAATTGCAAGTGAAGAATATTACAAAAGAAGATGAAATAGATTCACATCTTGCATCCATGAAACTCCAGGTGATATTTAAATTTTGAAATGAAATGGAATTCAATTTTCTTCATGCCACATGTATGAAATTTTTTATTCTTTAATTTTAATTATGTTCTGCTTTCAGGTTATTGAATTGGAAAAGAATCATCCTATTCCTGTAGATTTTATGATTTCTGCAAAAACTGGAGTGCTGGTTATAACTGGTCCAAATACAGGGGGCAAAACTATCAGCTTGAAGACAGTTGGTCTAGCATCTTTGATGGCTAAAACTGGTTGGCTCTTTTTTAAATTCTTTTTATAATATTTATCATGCTTACCCTTTTAATAGCATTTATTGTAGCACTCTTTCCTTTAATCAGCCAACCACTTGTCTAGACAAAATTACTATTAAGAAATTTAGAAAACCAAAAATTATATGAATTGAATATATTAAACCCAAAATTTTGTGGTTTTGCATTCGTGCATAAGCACTTGGTCATGCATTTTTCATGACAAGATATGAAGTAAATCAGATCACCGGTATATATGAGCCAAAATCATACCCACGGAAGTTCAGCCACATAACAGAAATAGAACTTTTCAAAAGTAACATGATGAAAGTAGGCAAAGTCTTTTAACAATCTTCTAACCCCATAGATATAGGCTATCAATTAACTATGCATAAGTTTGCAAGAATATGGCTTGATACCAATATACTTTTAAGGTTTTCTACACACTTGCCGGCCACCATATTGGTACCTTATCGAAACGGTATGCTATATCAACATAGCATTTTCTCATGACTGAACATAGTGCAAAATGAAACTAGGTGGTACTGGTTGCTGCGACATGGCATAGGGTGGAACAGGATGGTTCCAGTTGGTTTAGACCGGTTTTGCTCGTAAACCCAATTGAACCTCGATACTGCACCAGTACCTTACCTTACGATACGGTACATCTGGTACGAGATGATACAAGCCCGTACGGCAGGCCTTGATTATTTTGGAGTAAGCTAGATGACCCTAAGGTGTCTTTTGATGCAAATCTAATTTTATTCCAGCCCATTTGTCTGCTTTTCATATAATACTCTGTGAAATATTTCTTGTTTTGACATGATAGGCTTTCAAGCGCTATTTAAGGAAGTGAAATGAGTTAAACAAATATGTTTGAAACCTTTTTCATATGTTTCAAAGTACTTATGTCACATTGTTGCTATAATAATGTGAGTTTTTAATTTGGAAGATAATTTGAATGGAAGTTGCAGATATAAGGGAAGAACCACAAGTGGTATCACAGTGTAAGATTCTTGTGGTGTAGCAAGCTCCATTCATAATTAAACTGAGATCTCTCCCCAGCACTTAAGTGTTCCTTTTAGGTGCATCAGCGTAAGTAAATAATGGATCCAGAATAGTTAAAGTAAAAAATCATTTTCTTGGTATACTAATCTGCTGGACTGTATGCCATCATCGGTTGATATATACTCTTTCATCTGCTTATCTAATTTGCGGATCTCTCTTTTCTGATTTAATGTAACTCTACTTCAGCAATTATAAGTAGATTAACATGGCCTAAGTGGACTAACACAGTTGGCCACTTGAACTCTAATGAATTTGGATGATACTAATGTACAGCTGAAGCATGCATTAATCTAACTGGCAAGTAATAACTCGAGTGAGACATTGAACCAGGATGTCAATAGAACTTTTGTACAAAAGCATTGAAATTTCCATTTTACAATTTAGACCCTAATCCATAATTTTAACCAGTTTACCCATCTCCTTTCGGTAAGAATGTTGCTTTAGCTTGGAATGTTTCATAATTTTCCTCAAGATAGTTTTGGTCCTCATGACAATTCCACCATGGTCTTCCAATTAAATAAAGTATTATTTAAGGATAATAAATCTACACATGCAAATATATGAGAATGCATGGCTTTTTAATGCCACAATAAATGCTAGTGGTCATCTGTTGCAACCAGTTTTTTTTTTTGAGAAGTTGTTGCAACTAGATTTTCATGCTTCATAACCATGGCATTAATCTGACAAGCCTTATTCTTATTATTTTGGTCTGGCAGTATGAATCCATTGTTAGCATCTATTTCCATTAAGGGCTACATTCTAGGCCTCGTAATGGGTTGGGTCCTGACCTCTTCAACCTGGTGACTTGAACTCAACCTGACCTGGCCATCTTGGATCCAACCTAACCCAAACAGATCTGTTATTCTCTTCCTTGTCCCCCTCTCTTCCCAACAAAGCTATGCCTCCACCTCCACCATCTGTCGCCTTGGGGGAGGGGTGGTAGGGGGGTCGAGGGGGGAGTGGAGGGATCAGTGATAGCAGCGAAGAGGGGGAGGGGAGGAGGTGGTGGTGGAGAGGGGTGGGAAGTGAGGAGGTGGAGAAGAAGGTGGAGATGGGACAGGGCCAGCGACGATGAGAAAGGCAGGAGGTGATGGTGGAAGAGGTGGTAAGGGAGGAAGCAATGATAGAGAAGAGAGGGAGGAGTGGAGGCAGTGGCTGTAAAGAGGGGCTGGAGGGAGGAGCCAGAGGAGAGGGTAGAGATGAAATAGGGGTCGATGATGGCACCAACATGCAGAAGGTAGGAGGTGGCAGCAAAGAAGAGGGTGAGGAAGGTAAGAGGTGGCAATAAATAGGGAGGAAAAGGAGGCAAAGGAGAGGGTGAAGATGGGATGGCCTCGATGATCGCCTCACAGCTCTCTTGATTGGAGATTGGGTCAGGTCGGGCTCCCAAGTCGGGTCTTGTTGGCCTCCTTGGTCAGGTTGGGTCATGCCAAGATTTGGCCGACCCAACTTGTATTCAAGTTGGGTGAGGTCGGGTATTTAGCACAACATGTCAGACTTAACTCATTGATGAGCCTATAATATATACCACATTATAAGGCTTCAACATTCTTAGGCTGCGTGTTTCTTGAATCTTCTAAACAAATTGTGGCCCCTATATTAGGCCACTTTCAATCATCATTGGTTCCTATATAGTTTATCCTTTGTTTTTGCTTTTTTTTCTTCCTTAATTAAGTCTATAATTCTTAGTTTACCACACATGCAGTTCAGTGTTCTTATCCTAACTATCATCTATTTTGTCATCTTTGCTTGCCAACATTTTTGACTTAAACAACATTTCCTTACCATTGTTAACTTACAAAAGTTTTTCATTAAGCCTCAAAAAATAGTGGTAGTCATATTGGCACTCAACAAGCTCTCCATTTCATTCTGCTCTACTTGTACAATATATTTCTTCGGTTTTTTTTCCATTTTTCTATATGGTAGAAGTGTAGAACCAAGATAGAGATTATGATCGCTCAAGGTTACCCTCTTGGCCATGAATTCTTGTTGGAGCTTAGTTTACATCCATTATATAACTATAATTGCATTAGTTATGCACCGTTTAGCTCTTCAGTTCCGATTAGCGTGGATAATTTTTAATCCATAATAGCAAGGTATGTTATATCGTACTAAACTGGATGGTACAAGGCATATCCTATCATACCAGTTTGGTACCGATTCGTGGTATTGGAGGTGGGTATACTGATACTCAGTACGCTGAACCGGCCTTTATACTGGGTGTACCGCATACTAATGGGGTGTGTGGTACTAAGACGGCATACCTTGTATACTAGCATACTACATGTTTTATGTTAGCAACAGGCAGTAGTAAAAAAATGCTTTTTTCTCTAGTTCTAGGTATTGGTCTTTTTGTTCTCTACATATTCAAACTGCTACTAACTATCTGAATTTTTCCCATTGGTGTAGTGCACGAGGCTCCCGCCAATGTGGGAGGGGGGGGTGTAGTTCTTTTTCCATAAGAGACTTATACCACATGCAGAAAGGTTGTTTTTGTGTTTCAAACCCATGACCTCCAAATCACAATAGAGTATCCTTACTATTGCACCAAGGCTCACCCTCCATCTGGACTTTTTCCATTTTTTTTTTAATTTTTGCTGATTTGTAATTGTGAATTCTAAAATTGCATATTTAAACCAAGTCCATGTCCTCTGGCATGAAAATTTCAACCCAAAAGAAACTTCTTTATCATACTCGGAAATGGTATTTGAGGTAGGGGCTAATTCTATGAAGTTTGTAGCATCAGCAAAATTTAGTTACTTTTTTATTGAAATATTATATTGCTCATCCTTCAAAATGGTATTGCCCTTTTTTCCACGCAAATTTTCAGGTCAGGATTGTTGGACAAGGCAAATCTTGAGAATCTACATTCTTTTTTCATTTAACTTGTTTACACATTTGAAAATTATGTTTCAGATCTTGGGAATGGAATGATGTATAATGTCACTTGATCTTTGCAGGTCTTTATGTTATAGCTTCTGAGCCTGTTAAAATCTCATGGTTCGATGCAATTTTTGCTGATATTGGTGATGAGCAGTCTTTGACGCAATCATTATCTACCTTTTCTGGCCACCTAAAACAGATTGGTGTAGGTTCTTTAGTTTCAGTTTCTAACCCATTTATATCAGGATTACTGCTGATTTTTCAAACATTTATTTCACCTTGACGAAAGCTGTGAGTATATAGAGAAATAATAAACTTTGTTTACTGTTTTGATTTCCTGATGACTGCTAAAAAAATATGCACTATCCTTGAGAGTTGAGAGGATGATGTAGGTAAGTAACTTTAAAATGTCACTTCCAAGGCATATGTTACTCCAGCGGGGCAATAGAGGAGGTTTATACTAGATATTGAAGAGAAAAACAGTCTCGTAATTGAATCCAAAATATAGTTGTCTGACATGATAGACTTCATTTGGATAGCTTATTCTGATGTGATGCATAAAGTTAAGTTAGTTGCTTACTATTATGGCATAACGTCTGAGCAACATGATAAAAGTTAGTTATATCTGGTTCAGTAGGAAGGTCCCAAAAGTTTAGGATTGAGAACAAGAATGTTGAAAGATGAAACATAAAACATGCATGTAATGAATACAATCAGTGTATATAAGCCTATCAAGCTGCAGAAATTGTGATATCAGTGATTTAAAAAGCTTGAGCCATTCTAAAATAACTATTGCAGCATATTTGTCAATACTGATAACAAATTCTTTCACTGAAAAAAAAACTACCTTTTCAATTCTATATGGAACTCTATCACTACCCTAAATGATTTAATGAACATGTGCAAAAGGTACATTCTCTTAGATTTTCAAGATCAAGGAAGTGCTTGTGCAATGTACAAACCTCAATTGCCAAACAACAATGCCCTTGTTTAGGTGGTACATTAATTTGAAGGGTGATAAGAAAATTTTATTTAGCATATAGATTCAGTTGTATGAAGTATGAACCATCAAAAATGTGATCTATTAATCATCCCCGTCGTTTGAAGAACCTACAATGTGGAAGGATAAAATGTAACAAGACATTGAAGAGAAAAGGAATACTTGTACACAAGGTCTATCATACCGCCCCGTACCACACCATAACGGAAGAAAATCGGTACGAAATATCCATTCAAGTCAGTACAAGCCCTGTATCGCCTATATTGGGGTGTATACCGGTCCGTACCGAGGTGTATCGAGATGAAAATTGGAAAAATGGGTAAGAGAGCTATTTCGGCACAAAGGCATACCGTACTGTACCGAACCAATAAGGTACCGATAGGGTATCCAGTATCGAGATTGTGGACCTTGCTTGTACATAGGCAAATTGAAGTCAAAAGGAAATGAATTAATTGATTGTGCTACAGAAAAAGCGATAACCCTATATGTCGAAAAGAGCTTTGGAGCTATAATAGAAGAGGTTTTTTATAAAGAACATATTGGACTGCCTGTGTCAACAACTCTTGGAGGGGATTCTGCAAAAGAGAGCAGAGCAAGAAGAAGAAAAGGTGAATGATTCTTTCTCATATTTTAGTCATTCACTTCTCTTGAGAGCAAATTTAAAACATCTCCAAAGCCGTTGGATTGAGGTCATGGGTTTTGACTTTTGATAGATTGCTGACCGACTGCCCTTTTAAGGGTAATATTTGACGTAATTTGCCAAAACTGGATTACCTTACTTTCTGCAATGCATATGTTCCAGTATAGTATTTACTATAGTATATAATGGTAGCTCACATAGGTGACCAAGAAACAAGTGTCTGTCTATACCATGACCTATCTACGATACCATCCTAGCATGTTATTGGCACGGCAAGAGTGTCTATCTCCGTGCCCTGTGCTTGCCCGCATCAATGTGCATCTGATCGTGTCAATGCATCTCTCTTCGAATACCAATAAATGCAATCTGATAAATTATGCTATAGGCTTCTACTCAGCTTTTTCATTTAAACAATTAAACTATAGTCAACCATCTTGAATAGCTTCTGTTTTTAGACTAGGTGGTCAACAGCTCTTTCCTGTTTTTTTTGTTTTCGCAACAAGAATTTGAAGGACCATAGAGCATACTTGATGTTTCAATTAAAGTAACTTAAAGAAATAAGCTTTTCACATATGTAGCAGTATATAAGCTTTCCATAGTACTAGCTATGTGTAAACAGTTAGGTTTTTAAACATTTTCTTGTGCGGACATGGTTGCATGTTCCCCTATATTTCTATTATGAAATTTGAGCCTTCGTATTGCTAATTTGTAAAATTGTTGGATAATGTTAATTTATATGACAAATTACTTAAATTATGTAATATGCATGTTAAATTGCAATTAGCATAGATGTCTAAAAAATGATTTATAATCCTAGCTTTCTATAGGTTAATTGAAGATTATCTTTACTAATTACAAATGTCTACAAGAACACAAAGCAGTTATAATTGTAGGTGTTCAAAAATATTGAATAAAGTAGTCTTTTTATTCATGTTAATCATGAATCTTTTGCAGAGCTATGAATCTTTGTTGGAACATACTGAATCTCAATATAATATAGAACAATATGCCTACCTTGTTGTCTGCTACTTGCACGAACATGATATACAATAATCTTTGTTTTGGCTCCAAGCTCCTTGTTGTCTGCCTCAGTCCCTCATTTTTTATCTTTATTGCCTTCTTTTAGGAGATAACAGTAGATTTTGGGGACGATCATGCATGAACAATGACATATCTTTAGATTCAAATTCTGAACTATAGTGTAGCTTTAGATGCCACCCTAGGAAGCTAGTACTAACCTTCCCCTTAACCTTCGTATTGAAGCCATCATTTTTGGGCTCCCACCCCAATGAGATGTTCTTTCTGCTTCCCTCTAGCACTCACTAGTCTACATTTTATGTTGGATCACCACCTAGCCGTGTTGCTTTTGCTACTATGGATTGCCTTGGTAACCTGTAATTATTGGCCTCCCTTCATCTCTTCTCCTCTCTCTCTCTTGTTCCATCTTATTCAAATCAACATTATGCCAAGGCTTCAGCCTTGTGAAGATTTAGGTCTATCTTGGTCCATCTTGGGTGATTGGACCCAACCTGAACATTTTAATTTGGCTTTAATTGGATATGGGCATACCAAGCTTGGGCTGAGTTGTTCAACTTGAGTCCTGACTATTTCCAAGCCAATTATCCTTGGTAGAATTTTTCCATGGCTTGACATGCACTACACCTTTTTCATCCAAGCATGGGACTAGCAGTGATAGTGTCAGATGAAGATACATGAAGAAATATGTAGTAGACTTACAATTGGAAAGATGATATAAAGAGATGCTTCTGGTGTGTTATGATTAACGAGGCATGCCTTTGTAACTAGGAAAAACTTTATCAAACAACAATAAGGACCAACATGTTGTATAAGAACAAGTTAAATGTAATAGACATTATCATTTTGAGATGGATGCATGGCAAAACTAGGAATGATAAAGTGAGGAAAGAGAATATTGGATGAGCCATGGAAGTTACACTGCTAATGGATTAAGTTATTGACAATGGATTGAGATGGTATGAGCATGTCCATCAAACTTATGGAAAGAAATAAGTAAAGAGAGCTATTCTAATTGATGTTGAAGGATTTAGGAAGATGAGAAGGAGACCTAGAGCTAAAATGGGTGGAAGTTGTGAAAAGGACATTTAAAAGGTTGTAACAGCATAAGAGGTAAACCTAAATAAAAAATAAATGTTGAATGATTATTCATAAAGTTGGCCTCAAATAGTGGGCCTAGGCTCGATGGTTTATGTTTTTCCTTATCAACATTTTGAGTATTGGACTGTACTAGCCAATATGGAACTAATACCTAGAACACCCTCATATTGAGTGTCGGTACCAAGGGATGCAAGTATGCAACATACATAAACTCAGCATGGGGTGTACCAAAACAAGTACTGAAACTAGTACTTAAACCTTGAGATCATGTGAAAAATATAGTAATTGGCAATAGCATTGAGACCACATTATAAGTGAAGTCGGCAATGGGTTTGCCGACTTCAACTTAAAAAATGCAAAAATAAAAGGGCCCTCTTCGGGCCCTGTTTGAACGAAACAGGGACCGGAGGCGGAGCCCCGCCTCTGAATCTCCTCGACCTCCGCCTCTTCCACGCAGAGGCTCTCCGGATTCCGCCGGCCGAACCTAGCCGGCCTCTCTTCCTTCCTCTCCCTCTTCCTTTCTCCCCCACTCTCTTTCTCTTTTCCTCTCTCGTTCTTCCTCTCCATCTTGTCTACTGTGTCGGTACGGACCTGACACGGCATAGCATGGCGCGGGTCTGTATCGACTCGTCCGGCCGAGCAACTGGTAGGGTGCTCGGTACCGGTTCTGCCGACGTTGGCTGCTTGATTAGAGGAGTGGGTTGATGTACCTCCTAACTATGCTGATGATCCGGATATCTGCGAGAGGCATTGTCACTCGACCCGATTTTAAATATCAGTATGTATGTTGTACTTTAAATATATGTAATTGATTGTATTATTTTTTAATTTTCACCGCACTACTTAATTTAAGGATATTTTATATTGTTCATTGTAGCATATAACATCTCACTAATCATTTTATGATTTGTATCATTTTAAAACAATAAGATGTATCATTTAGGTTAAATCAGGATCATAGAAACATCAAAAAAAGAAAACATCAAAAAAACATCAAATTAGACTTAAAATTATCGAAAAAGTTTAAAAAGAGTGATTACCAATTAAAAATTCTTAAACCAAAAAAAATGGGCGTGCCGGTATGGAACTGGCATGCCCTACCTGTACCGACATGGTACGATACTGAACCGTATCGGCCACCAACTGGTACGGATCCTGGTACCAGTTCGGCAGACCTTGCTTGATAAAATTTGTAAAATATGAGCAGCAGGTTAAGTAATATACATAACATGTAGGGAAAATTTTTAATTTAAATTAATTTTTGAAATGATAGGATTATAAGATAGAGTTATGCAAATCTTAGATAATATAGTGTAGCAATTAACCCAGTATAATCTAAAATTGCTGAACTACTACTATGTTTGTAACAAAATGGCATATGATTATCTAGAATAAAAAATGCAAGGATAATTTCTTGATGAAGTATCCTACATTAGGTTAGAAATGAAAGGTCATCGAGAGGAAAAAATCGTTGTATTTCGCCTTAAATTTCATAACTAGACCATACGAAGCATTCAGAGCAAAAATTAATATCATCATGGAAGAGTTCTTTTAGTCAACCAAGCCATTTGCATGTTAAGCACTAGACTATAAGAAAAAGATTCGCTGTACCGGTGCATATCGTGATGTACCGGGCATTACTATTTCAGGCTGGTATCGAACCGAGACTTGGATGGGGGACCTGTGTACTAGGCATGTTGACATTGTACCAGCATGGTACTAGTACAAGGTCGACGAACCTTGCTATATGAAGTAGCACAACATTATGTACAAGAAGCTTGTGGAGCTGATATTATGGATAATGCATATTCTGTTCTAGAACTATATCATTCTACCAAGTATTTAACTTTAGATATCTGTCACAGTATTTCATTATTGATGTGATTTGGTTGTACCTAATGTTCTGATGGCTGAAAACTACTACATGGTAATATATTGTCTAGTTTGTTAGCTTCCTTACTCTAGTACCTTTTCACCTATCATCCTGTAATGAAACATAAGCATTTCAAAATTGCAGCATCTTTCAAATAATATGATAACAATATATAATCTTAGTGTCTGTCCATACCTGAAACTAATTTTACTTTTGAATTTATTTTTCCAGGTTATTCGTTCACAATCGACGAGAAAGTCATTGGTTCTTTTAGATGAAGTATGTGAAAACTAGTACTTCCGGTCAGCTGTTTTTTTTTTTTTTTGATTTCAGTGATCAGTCATAATTATGCATAAGAAACAGCTTTATGTTAAGAGAAGGTCCCTTTTTTCTCATTAAGATCTCTTTATGGAATGTTTCATGATTGAGATGCAAAACTAATGGAGTGGCTCGAGATGTTTAAGTCCATGATTGTATCTAGACCATGGTATGCCGTACCGGCCTGAACTGGGCGATACGAGGCGTACCGTACCATACCAGTTCGGTACCGGTACTCGGTACAGGTGTACTCGGTATGCAAAAAAAACTCTGTATCGTGCCATACCGATACCATAGGGGTCCGCTACCGAGGAGGCGAACTTTGATCTAGATTGATTCAACTTTAGCGATTGTTGATAACTTGATATGCTTTTATTTTTTTAACATTAAGCTTACTGGAATTCATTAAATGTGGATTAAATAAAATTAATAATTTCTACATCTGATGATTATTATATCTTAAAAACACAAATAATCAAATATGTTAATAAACTATGTATGAACATTAGCTAAGATTGCCTATCCTACATGCTCATAGAATTCTAATTTTTAAAGAAATTTAGTGTGCAAGTAATGATTCCTAAAAATAATGCTGCCAATTCTGCTTATGTTCCCTCATATGGCGCTCTTGTCATACATTCCGTAACCATGTCTTGTGGATCATCCTTGATTGTTATGTACAATCAAAAAGGTGAAAATGATGTCTTCTTTGGTCATTGCTACCTAATTGCAGATACATAAAGTGAAAGCTATTCTAAAAAGTAATAATAGAAAAATAATGATTGATTTTCTTTTCTGTAACTTGGAGTAAAAAATATCGATACATAGAGCTGTCTTCTTGTTCCCATTGAATTTCTACTTTTTTCTGGAACAAGGCTTAAGTGCCCTCTGATTGACAATATTATTCTATAGAATCACTCGAGAAAAAAAAAAGGAGGAAACTTTTTGGGATGATTTGCCTTCATCGCTTGACTCTTTAAAATCTTTAAAAGCAAGAATGATTTAGTGAAAAACTTAATCATTAAGTCAATTTGAACCATTGATAAAAAGTGAGTGAAACCTAATCATCTATATCGGCTAGATATATAGTCATACAATCGTTTTGCTTTACAACGTAAGACAATTTAGAGCTATATAATTCTGTCCATACAAATCCTTTGCTGTGCTTTGCAATTTGAACTGTTTTACTCTAGAAGCATACGCAATGTCAAAATCAGGTTACAAATTTAAAGTTACGTCCCTCCAAATTTTCTGTAAAACTGCATTTCAGGAAAAAAATTAAACAAAAAGGCTCTAAAATCTACACCTACTCTTCTATCTTACAAGGACTTCATATGAAGAATTTGAAACTAAAACTAAATCCATGGTGATAGAAAATTTTAAACTGCAAGGCTTATACCACCTACATGAGTTTTGCTTGATCAAAATCCTTATGTATAAATTGGTACCTAAAGATTTTTTATCCTATCATTTCTCAACAGAAATTTGAACATAAGTAATTACAAGCTACATATCTACGCCAAGAATTTAGATGTTGCGAGAGTGGCATACAATGGAATGGCTTGCTATCATGGTAAATCATGAGACAACATTTCCTAGTGTACCTGCTTATAGTCGGTGGCAGAAGGTAGAGTTGAGGATAGAGCACTAAACTACCATCAGTCACCTCTTTTAACAATGCAAAGAAACAAACTAATCATGGTCCTATTTATAATGTTCCTTGTGTCTGGTAGGATCTGTTTAAAATGGTGTGCTGGTTGCAAGTAAACGTTTGTGTGTGTTGACAAGTTGTTGACTGGATACAATAATAGAAAAACATTTCTTAATGGTTCATTTATAATATCTATTGATAATATAATATTAACTTTCTTATTATGTTAGGTTGGTGCTGGGACCAATCCACTTGAAGGGGCAGCTTTAGGGATGTCACTTCTAGAATCTTTTGCTGAAACTTCATTTTTAACCATAGCAACTACTCATCATGGAGAACTAAAAGCATTGAAATACAGGTTTGTAGCAGTTCATATTAACGGAAGATGGTTATCATTATGAATAAGAGAACTTAACACTCGGTCCTTCATTTGACTGCCAATTTATGTTTAGCCCTGACACAGGTAGCATTTTATGTTTAGTCCTGTTCACGTAGACCTGTTTTTGCACACATTTATGCCTGTTTCTGTACACAGTTTTACCTATTCTGGACACATTTTTGGATGGGCCAGAATTTGAACATAAAATGACACCGAAATCAAGGGCCAGAGACAGTTTTTGCTCAACAAGGACTACAATAAAGTGGCAGTAATTCGAGAGGGTGGACCTGAATTTTCTGTTGTAACTAATTCAGTTGCTAGCATTGACAATTCAGCATATGAAGTAGATATTTTCACTAGCTATGGCAAGCAACTAGTACATCATTCATAAAAAGGAGGATCACTACATTTGGATGTTATTATAATGGTGATATTCTTGTGAAAGTCTTTGTATACTTTTGTCTTTCCATAATGTCCTGTCTGATTCTTGCTTTAAATGAACTAAAGTGAAACTTTTTTGTTTGCCATCCTTGTTCATTGTTTTATATGAACTGCCTGACATGTCGTGCCATATTATAACTGCAGTCTTTAGTTTTTGCAGCAGCTGTTGGTCCATCTTGCTATGCAAGCTGTTATCTCTTTCTACTAAAATAGCATGTTAAACATTGTCTTGGAGGCTGTCTGCTCTATATATCATGAAAAAATCAGTAAGAAGCAAATAGTAACAAGTAATGTAAATAACATCAACAATAACTAAATTTAGATAATAAGGACAACGTAATGTAATTGATCTAATTAGAAAGTCTACACTCTACGTTTTCTCTGGATTAAGAAGTGTCAAGCAGCAAACTATCACCAAAGCATCCTTTTTATTTGCATAAAATTTTTTGGACAGTCTGATACACTTATTGTGAGCACTTGTACCACCAATGAGATCGAAACGAGCTTTCATGCATCTTTAGATGTTGACCCTTCTTTTACCAAATATGTATCAGCTATTTCAAACCTTAAGTCATTGCTTGTTTTCATCTTTATTTGACTGAGATATTTGTGTCCATAGAATGCTTTCTAGCCTTTTGAATATATAAATTAAAATTCTAAATGACTTTGTTGCAGCAATAATGCATTTGAGAATGCATGTGTAGAATTTGATGAAGAGAGCTTAAAGCCAACATATAAGATACTCTGGGGAATACCAGGTTTTTTCCACATTTCATCCACCTATGCTCAAATTAACAGAATGTTAATGATGTATTAAGATTGTTTCTTTTTGCGATGCTTTTGATTATGGTACTTTTTTATAAGATGAGCAAGTAACTTCATTATTTTTTTCATTTTAGTAATCATCATATATTCTAAACTAGATGCATGAATAATGAATAGAGCTTGTGTCTAGTTTCTAAATGAACCATGTTAAATATCATCAATCCGAATCTTCACCTTATTTGTAAGTGACGTTTACCCATGGATTTAACTGCTGAGTGCTGCCAACTGCTGGTTCCTGCAGGCCAGTACCAGCATCCAGCATTGGGTTTGTACCCTGTGCCAGGACCCAACACTGGGTTGGCACCCAGCAGGTTGGTACTGTCTCATGCCATGCTTAAGACCAAGGTCCGCCGTACCGGTACCGGTCGGCGTACCGGTGGCCGGCCGGACCGGTACGGTACCGGTCCGGTCCGGTACGTACCGGCTGGTACCGGTCCCGTACCGGCCGGTACGCGGTGGTTTCAAAAACCACAGCGCGCGGCGCTGTGGTTCTAAAAAAAAAAAAATCGTACCGGTGCGAACCGGCTGGTTCGGATAAAAAATCGGGAAATACCGGTTTTTTATCCGTTCCGGTACCGGTCCACGGCCGGACCGGTACGTACCGGCCGGTACGGGCCGGTACGGCATTCCATGCTTGAGACCCTTTTCTTTATTTGCATTAGAAGTGTTGCATGACATGCTAGCCACGGGTTGGCATGCCCAGTGCTGCCAGGATTTAAATGCTTATACTACCTAGAAACAGAATAGTTGGGTGAAAACTTCAAAAGAAATAAATACGAAAGTGCTCTAAAGAACATGGTGGAGGTGCCTGTAATCTTATATTACAACAATAACAAACAAAATGGAAAGTGTATATTGAATCTGGAAAAGGTGTGAACCTTTGAATCCATTAGGGGGAGCGGGAGCAGGAGCAGAATTAGAGGTCACAGAAGGATATTTATGATAAAAATGATCTTCCGATGGATAAGGGGGATCTTCCAGAGAATATAGATCTACTGGAAAAGAGATATTCGTTAGAGAATGGAGATCGAAAAAAGTGTTTTGGTAGGCGATTTTTCTCTTTCTCTTTCTGTATCGGAAAGTCTGTGTAGTGGATATAGTTCATATAAAGAAAAAGGTTATGAAATTGAAAATAGGTCTTCCAATGGGGGGACTGCTTGTACCGCTGTCTAGACAAAGCGAGGACCCTCCGGAAAAGCCAACTCAATGAAGAGCAGGATCTGAGCGAACCAGAGCGATTACACCCAATGTCTTTATCTAGCCTTAAGCCAAAGTAGTCAGTAGTCATTGTTCCTTAGTGCTTCAGTCATTGATTTGTTGACAAGTGAACCCAGCAGCAGCCTTCCACGCCATCGGCACAAATGAATAAATCTCCAATACTACCAATACTGTTGTACAATGGGAGGTACAATGGAAGGTGAAATTTGTGATGATGTGCAAAAGCTAAATGGTTCTGTATAACATATCAAAAATGATATTCATCGAGTACTAGGCTTTAATACTGGATGATAAGGCGATGTAGGATGGGTTAAGTATAAAGTTACATGGAAAGCTACAACCAGATTCCTCTGAAGGAAAAAAGGCATTGTTTACAAAGTTCTGATTCCAAGATCATTAGTTCTTCGCAAATCCATCAAACGATTTCAGATAGTGATACAACTAAAATTGAGTAAATCTTTTGAAGTAACAGGCTATAAGAAAAGTAAAGAGCATCTTAAGATCTTATTAAATGCTTCTGACCAATTTTAGTTTGATATCAATTATTTTAAGGTGTCGAGGGTGCTGTCCAAGGTTACCTTAAACTCAAAATAGTCTAGTCAAAGAGGGAAGATGGCAAGGATATTTTTTAAAAAAATTGTGTTCATCTCTAGTGCAGGAATTGTAAGCTAATGAGGTAGACTAGAACAAAACCCTAAAGGTGTTTTGATTCACAATTTTGAATATATGGAGAAATAAAAACAAATATCTGAAAACTGAGGCCTTTGGCATGCTTATGGGAATTTATTATTGATGCAAAAGAAAATTATCCTATTCCTAATACAGCTATGGATAGAAAGTAATTCAAGTCAGCCTACTTATGACTTTGAGCAACACCCCTCATACAATTCTTATCATTTTTATGTAATGTGGGTTTTTATTTCTTTCAGATGGTAATGTCAGATGGTAACATTAAACATCTTTAATTTGTCGATATTAATTTTCAAAACATCCATGTTACAGGCCGCTCAAATGCAGTTAATATCGCCGAGAGATTAGGTTTACCCATTGATGTTCTAGATAGAGCACGCAAACTTCATGGAACAGCTCGTGCTGAAATCAATGAGGTAAAATTATCTAAAGAATTCTATATTCATGTTTCTCTCAATTACAAAATTGTCTTTACTAGTGTGACTATTACTTCAAAAGTCTTGAGAGCATCTATCTAAAAAAATTTGATGTTTAACAGTTCCTATCAAGGATTAGAAGCCCTGGTTTGTCCGGTCCATCCCTAGTTGGATCGATAAGATATCGTGTCCTAGGATGGGTTGGGGACCACGGTACATGAAATATCAGGTACTTCTGACCGGTACCAGTTGGTACAAACTTGGGTGGGTTGGAGTCCCAACAATTTACTTAGACACCAATTTTTTATGTTGTTTGTTATTTTTAATGGTTGTTTAGATATTTGTAGGGTTTATTTATGTCATAATTTAGGATTACGGAATGTTCTTGTGGCAATAGGTGGCTTATGGTACTGATAATGGAATTTTCTGATTTCTGATAAAAAATGGCAAAAAAAATGAAGTGGGAGACATGGAGGGAAGATTACTGGGTTTTAATTTGGATTGGACTTGGAGGAGGCTAGATCTGAGCAATAGAAGCTGGATATGCCTCTTCCCTTCTTCCCCTCTGTCCTTTCTCTCCTTCCTCTTCTGGATGAAGGAATCAACCAAAAGAAACATAGTTCCGGTACCGGTACTGGTACCAGCACTGTCACTTATTAACTTAAAAGCTTCCTTAATCTAAATCATAATATAGAAGAACCATAAAGGGCCTCTAAATTATCATTGAAAACAAACAATAGAAGAAACAAAGAACAAAGGAAAAAAAAAAAAAGGCATCCCAAATTCCTAACGAATTACTGTGATACCAGCCCTGTGCCAAGTGTTGAAACAGTACCATTCGGATGCTATGCCAAGTGTGGAGTAAATGCTATCCCAACACTATCCCAATTCCCAAGTGTCGAGATGGTATCTTCCTAATATCATCCAACCGAGTCCTTGACTTACACCAGATCCAGGACTAGGATCTAAAATCTTGGTTCCTATAGATAAGCATGTTTTGATGTCAAACTCATTTATAAGTCATTTTTCATTGAGCAGACTTATATTTCTTATGTATTTTGTATTCTCTCTTCTTGCGCCTTGCATACCTATGCTATATTTATTTGCTAATGAAAGTCATTCTAAGTAAATATGAAATATTTATAAAAATCTTCAAGTCATATTTTGTCAATTTAGTCCTTTATCCTTTACAAAAGCAACACAACATTCTGCGTGACTGTATTCTTTGTTAATCTAGGATCAAATGTTATTTGTAAATATATAGTTGTTACAGAAAATTTAGACAAATGTCTTTTATGGCATAAGAATGGTCAAACTGATGTATTCAACCAATCAAAATATATTATTTGACTTAGCAGAGCAGTATAGATAAGGTGGCTACTGAGGCTACTAGTTTTTGTGTCCACTTGTGATTACTGAATTTGGATAGGTATCGCCACTAGAATTCTTCTCTAGATATGTCAAAGAATCTTGAATTTTAATGTTCAAAGTTGCAAATCTGATAGCATCTTCCCTTTGTTTTTCTTATTAGCACACTGCTGTATTTCGAATGCAAAATGTTCACTTGCAAAATATTGTTGTTCATATAAACAGAGGTAGAGTTTTGCATTGGATTGTATTTTTGTGGACCATGGTCGGCGGAACCGCCTAGTTCGGGGCATATCTAGCCATACCGACGACGGACCGGGACGGTTTCGGCAACTAAAATAAGAAATTGGCAACGGAGGGGGAGAAGGAGAAGGAAAGAGAGAGAGAGAGAGAGAGAGAGAGAGAGAGAGAGAGAGAGAGATGAAGGAAGAAAGAGGGAGGTGGAGGCTAGCCGGTGGAGGGCCGCCGAGGGCCAGAGAGCCGTGCGGAGGGGCGGAGGAGGGTCTCCGCCTCCGGTTCCTATATTTCGAACAAAACAGGGGAACCGGAGGTGGAGCCCCTCTTTTACCCCTCCGCGTGGCTCGTCGGCCTCCGTCGCCATCTTTCTCTTTCCCTCATTCTCTCCCCCCTCTCTCTCCCTTTCTCTCTCCGGTTCTCCCTCTCCCCCGCCCCCTCTACTGTGTCGGTATGGACCCGACATGGAATGGCATAGAGGTGTACCAACCTGTGCCGCATGGGGCAACCGGTCCGGGCTCTGATTCCGGCATTATAGTCCTTGTTGTTGACTGTTTGTCTTATAATCAATGCATGAGAAAATTCATATATGAACCTTGATATCTTTTCTCTTTGTTTACTCTTTCTGACTTTAGGCATATCATCGAGTTTTACTCTTGTTTCCATAGTTTAAACTGCATAACTAGTCAGACTCACCAACTAGTCTTGTAGGCTACTCTACAAAGCCCTTTGCTGGTCTTGAGCTTGTTGAACTTTGGTGCCTATTTAGAAAACATTGGCCGTGACTTGGAAAAGGTTGTGTGTTCTCAAACATCGGTTGATCATACTTAAATCCTTACATTTTCCCTGTATCTGTAAATTTGCACTCTGTTTTTTCCCTCACAGGTATGGGTTTCATTGTTTTTCTCATAATGCAATCACTATGTATATGAGTTGTATGCCAATTTCGGCAAAATTGGGTTGTTATGTATGTAAATTTCTTTTGTCAAGAGAGTGATAAAGTAAATGTTCTATCATATTAGAATCCCACTAATGTAAATTCTTAAAAATAACTCTACCAGTGTTACTTTCAAAATTGTTATATTGCTTAATTAAAAATTCATGGATGTGAGGTGCTGAAAGTGGAACATTGTGTGTTTTTCCAACACCTTGATGTTTTGTTTTCATTACCCATATAGTACTTTCTGTTTGACATGTAAATTGTTCTGGGCAGGTCATAGTTGATATGGAAAGATTTAAACACAACTTCCAGCAACATCTTCAGGAGGCACAACATTATCTAATGTGAGGGTAGTTATTTTTGCTTGCATTTTACAGTTGCGTGTATAAATATAGTCTTACAGACTAATTATGTTTTTCTTAAACCACATGATTGGGATTTGGCATGCAAATCATAGTTCTTTACATGGTATTCATATGACCTCTGGAAAATATGATTTTTAGTGTTTTGGTATCTTAAATGTTGTAAATGACAATCAATGGTGCAGGTATTTTACTTGACTGGCCACCCGCCACCATTGATTTTGCACAATAGATCCATTTAAAAACATAATAATAAGATGTGTGCATTCTAGCTGATAGTGGATATTGGAGAGATCCATTCCCTTAAAAAAGATATTGGAAAGATTCAAACAATACCCCAAGAATGTTTTTGAGATGTGTGGCATTATCTACTGTGAGTGTAGTTATTTTTGCTTAAATTATATATCTTTATATATTATTAGTAAAAAATATATATATTGTTATAGTCTAGAAAACTAAGTTCTTCATTAACTGTATGTGATCTTGATCATTGGCATCCAAGTCACTAATCTTTAGATGATATTATAGATCACGGTCATTAGTTTAATTGATATTTTTGAATGTTATAGATCACAATCGACCTTCTGGGAGGAGTTGATCCAATCATATCATAAAATTCCCATTAAACATTCAAATTGAAGACATGCATTACTATGTTACCGGACCCTTAAATTTAGCCTAAAGTAGCTATAATCAATGCTTAAGACACAAACAATGGTATGATATTTGAATGTCTCTATAAAAAGAAATTCTTTTGTATTAAAAGGATTTGACACTTCATTTTGCACCCACAACCAGGTAAACGAGCCCTAGTTCACGTAAGATAGCATACTGCACTAAAATGCCTATAAGTAAAAATCACATGCTTTGGAGATCTCCTACCTATGTATCTTGGGCACAAAAATAGATGTAGCAGTTACTCAATAATGTGCAAAAATGTATGATAGGGATGTATTGCAAATATATCTTGATAGTCATGGTCAATGTATCTTAAAACATGCATGAGCCCAAATTTGATAGGAAAAACATTGTATTTTGTTATAAAAACCATATGTTTTGTGTTCACTTCAAATAGGAGACCTCCAGGATGACTTTTGATTTCTAGATAGATCAATAGTGTGGATCTTCTTATTGGATGTGTCATTAATAATTTTGTACCATTAGTTGCATCAACGATGAAAAGTTCACAAGTCAGGAAATCCATTCTGTATTTTAATGAAACGGAAATATTGTTATATGATTTAGGTCAGTATCTGTTACCTCATAACGTTTAATTTGTATCTGACTATTGATATAATGTCAGGCTGTCAAGAAAGCTTCAAGAAAGTCTGTTCATGGCAAAGCAGAAGGTTGCAGACCATGTTGCTATTCAAGAAAAGAGAAAGGTGAAAGTAATTTCAGAGAATGCAGCTACAGCACGTTCAATCCTTCGTAAGAAACTGCACGAGGTTCGTGAATTTGCAATGACTGAAAAGACACCAGAAAATGGTGAGGCAGAGAGCAGCAGGCACTCCATTGAAAACGTGAAGCAGTCATCTTTACCTACCATTCCTACAGAAAGGATCAGACTGTCGGACACCACACTTGTTCATGGTAGGTATTAAGCCACATTAAAATGATCTAAAGATGGCGATGCTTCATAGGAAAAGGAAAGCTCATATTGGTCTCCAAATAGGTGTAAGGTATTCTCCTCACACTTTTCTTTTTCTGGTTTTCAGAGAAAAAAATCAAAATTCCAAGCATTGGTGATGCAGTTCATGTTCCTTCTCTGGGTAAGCATGCAATAGTGTTAAAAGTGGAAGCATCCAAAAAAGAGATCCTAGTCCAAACCAGTAATATCAAGCTGAGATTAAAATTGGGGGACATTGAGACCCAACAAGTGTAAGATTCACTGTTGACATGTGAACTGCATTTATGTTTGATAAATCATGATAATAGCCTCCAACAGCTCATCAAATCCTTGTAATAGGTTTCTGTTTTACAATTATATTGCAGATGACTTGGTCAAGCTTTATAAATATTAGTCAAGACATGTACACATCATTCCCTAATTCATAGGCTTTTCTTTGCAAAGTTTCTGTATACAGAGTTAATTTATATAGTGCAATGCAATCATAGAATAGGAGTCCGCAATATTTAATTTCAAATAACCGTTGTTTCTTCCCAGTGTTTGGTGAGGCCACCGGCTTTATAGTCTGAAGCAGGATCTTGCGGTTGTTGTTATGGTCCGTTAAACATGAAGAACTTGCAACTTTTATTAAACTTTTTGTATTTTGCCTTCAAGTATAGCACAACTGAAATCTGAGAATTGATTTGATGTGGTAAAGACTGGCACCTTTCTCATGGACAGGCAATCTGAAACTGGATGAGTTTTCAAATTATAAATTAACCACAACAATAATTGATTGCTCGCTTTACCCAATTTCTGTTTGAACTGGATCATGTTTGGAGTTTAGGAAGGTGGACATTGTGCTGAAGAAGGGAATTTGGCAGCCGAGGGGATGCCTCTGATACAAAATAGCCATGCCTGCGATGTATCTGGTGTAGCTCAATTTCTTCCAATCCTGAAGCACAATGTCCTTGCAGAATTTCTCTTCGGAAAAAGGTAAAAAGAAGTCCTTTGGATTGGTAGTATTATTCTAACAAAGTATACAATGCCGGTGCATGCTAGAGAACCTTAATGACAGTTTTTAGAGGCCAGCCATGATGTCCAATAGACATTCTTATGTGGTGGGATTTGCCCGAATGATAATGGTTTATCTGAGTTGGACTACTGATTTCATCCATTTGTAGGGTATGGCAATTCACCGACCTGAGCAAGCATTTACATCGAGTCTTATCCTCCAAGATATATTCTACTTGATTTCTGGGCCTCACGTTGCATGTTTCCAGTACATCCAGACTATGTAGTAGTTTCGGAATTGGTCTGAACTAATTTAAGACAGCAAGTCCTGGACAATGGCACAATCATCTTTTAATGGAACCAGTAAAATAACTTCTAATCCTCTCAAGTACCAAAACATTTGCTGGCTGGGCTAAACTACCTGGTTTTCACGCCATGGTACTCCATCGGGACCAGTTAAGATTGCTTATAAAAACAATATCCTTCCCCACGAAGATCCTAATTATTTTGCTTTTTTTCTATTTAATTCACTATTTTCCCTGTAGAAATAATCATGGCCTCCCTAAGCAATATTTCATGTACACAAAGAGGAACCGGACTAAGTAGAATTACAAGATACTAGATATTTGGGACATATCACAGGCCTTCATCGAAATATATACCAACAAAAAAGTGCATATAAATCCAATTTCTTTTTCAATTGGAAGAATCTTGTAAACACTGACACGGCACTTTTGCCACTCAAACTAATGTTAGAACTCCATTAGGCAAAGCGTGTGGCCCTTCTTTTCTTCTTTCCCTGTTTTGGCAACCGATCCTTCCATTTCCTTTTTATCTTTCTTCTTCCCTCTGCAGATACCATTGCCAATAAAACTTTTGCAAATCCAGGAAACTGGTAATGAAAAATACAAAAAAAAAAGAACGAAAATGAGAAATTGATCAAGAGATTGAAGACCCGGGTCTCTTATACATAATATATTTTGCTCAGTGAAAAGGGGGGGAAAAGAAAGGCTCATAAACTGAATGGTACAAAACAAGAAAGAGTCCACAAAAATTTGCAATGTTAAGCATACATACTTCCACTCAGAATTGGTGCAGATGGGCAACCTCCTGCCTCTAGTTTTCTAAAGTTTTGATTTTCTCAAAGCGACCTTTTACATAATGAGTTATCTCTGGTGTGACACGATCTCCAGCACTTAGCTTGTATTGTTCAAACTTTGCTTCATCACACTTTAAGGCAGCCCTCTTACAGGCTTTGATGCTTCCTATTGAGAGAAACAAAAGCGTACAAATGTTAGCAATAACAACACTACGTCAAAAATTTACACAAACAACCGATCTTCAACCATAAATCAAATCAAGAAGGTTGGGGTAATTCTAATGGAAGAAAAAGGTAAGTGTGTAATAAGTTATCTAACGTACCGAACCCTGATGGTCAGACAAAAAATTCACTCAACTCCTCCCTAGTGATCAACACACACACAGACACGCACACACGCAGAGAGAGAGAGAGAGAGAGAGAAAGCAGACAAAATACCACAATCAGCTAATCCAGGAAAAGCAAAATCAATCCCTGGATTTTATCAGCTACTTTCACAATGCTAATTTGAAACCTGCGATCACCGTATGGATCTAGAATGCAGAACATAATCCACTTCCATCAAAATTTACATGAGGGTAGGCATCAATATCAAACAAGAGCAATTAAATATTTACTGGAATCTCATGGGTTTAACATATACTTGCAGATTCAAGTGGATGCGCATACTCTACGAGAGCAGCACAAGCACATGACAGAAAACATGAAATAAAGAAAAATAATGCACCCGCTCACACTCTCTGTGATCACACTTTTCTAAAATACTGTTTGGATTCACAAGGAGAGAAATTGTAGCAAATGAGGCTTATTTGGCTTCTTTCCACCAAAAAAAAGGAGAAAATATTATGATTTTCAAAATGCCATGTGGAGGGAACCAATTATTGTAAAGAAATATTTGACAATTAGCTAGGTCAAACACTTCAGAAACAACCTCTGTAGTTTGCCTAGAACCTCCTCCAGATAGAGGGGTGCTGTTTGAAACTCTGCATTCTTTCACTTGAATGTGAAATGATCAATCATGCGACATCACGCTTTGGATCTCATTAGTTTAATTTAATATAGAGATCAAGGGCAATATAATTTAAAACTATTCACTCAAACCAAATATACCATCAAGACAGTTAATGCTGATGACAAAATGAATCAAATTATAAGAAATACTAGTTATAGTAACTCTAGACCTACATGCGTGCGTGGGTTAGAGTTGACTACACATGGTATAAGTCACAAACCTCATAATTTTAAGATATTACTTCTCATCTGTGCAACTGTAGATCCCAAATGGATTTTTTTTTTCCTGAAACCATGGTGGTCATAGAAGGTTGAAGTTTTCTTAGTCATTGTTCTACTTGAAAAAAGGAGGGGGAAGTGCAAACTGTAAGATGGAGTTGCCTGGTGAGCAAATTCATTTGTGTGGGATGAAGGACTTGTAGCAAGGAGATCAATTGGAATTTGGAATTGCGATATTGAAGAACTCAACTTTTTGTTGCTTTTAGAAAAGACTGGATGTCAAAACTTAGGGTATCCTTGATGACTGAAAGCAAGGAGTTCAGACTCCGGAGGACAGCGAGGTTTTAGGAGTAAGGTCTCTTGTAATGCCCATTAAATTGGGAAAGCATGTGTGGCAGGAAAATATGGGTTTGGGATTGAGTCCTTTGGATCCTTATTATTTGGAATAGTATTTGCATAGCCAATGGTGTAGTTTAGATAACCAAAATTAACTTAACAAGATCCAAGGGTTGTGAATGCTTACAGATAGAAATCATTTACACTTCTACATAGCATATACGTGTCATTTAAGAATCTAAATGCATACACATATATAAATATGGCTTAATTGTTATCAAGGCATAACTACTTTAAATCTTCTTATGACTAAAGACATGGTTGGTCATCCAAGTCAATGATCCAGACCATTCATGAAGTTCTACATATCTTAAAGATACAAGGACGTAAGTGGTTGGAAAAATTGCTATTATACATCAAACAAATCACCTATTAAAAACCCATCCATTTCATGATCATCTGGCACACAGGTGATACATCGCCAAAACCTTTGAAATTTTGTTTTAGACACTCCTGATAGATCTTGAAAGGAATGGATTACCGATTAGAATGTCCATTGCATAGTATAAATAGGCATAACTGAGTTTGTTATGCCCTATGAATATTAAAGCAAGTAAAATGATCAAAAGATGGCAAAAGGTTGGCCTATCAAATGTCAGAGCCAATAGAACTACAACACTTTTTCTTGGTCTTGACATGGCAAGCCTTATAGGCAAGGCGGGCAAATACATATCCGCCATGGCAATAGATGGTACAAGAATATACCACAACATGATTAATCTTCTGCATGTTAATATATGCTGAATAAGCAGATGAAGAGAATAAATTGCATCCAAGAACACATAGTTAGCTTAAGGCTCAATAATCAAAATTCTAACTTTACTTTTTCAAAAACAAATAACAATTTAAAAAAAACATAAATGTTTCCATCAAGTATCACACTAACTAAATATACAGCTAATATATTGGTTCAATGCACTCTCGAGTCTTGACAACGCAAAAACTAAAACTTCTGCATTTTCACTTCATGAAATGAGTAACCTCTGAAAAAAACATGAACCAATTGCTAAGTTTTCTTGTTGAAGGCAGTCTTATCATAGGATCCAATGTGTCCTTACGAAAAGAACAAAGTTTTAAGAATAATTTTTAGCAACATAAGCCATAAAAAAATAATTGCAAAAACAACAGTAGGGAGTTACAGGGATAATCGTACGACACAATTGTTAGAGAAACTGATGTTCAACTAAAAAATAGTTGCCAGGTAGGTTGGGATAGTGTTTAGTAGGAGAACAAAAGGAATGTTTATAATAAGGGATTTTAAGTTCAAATTAAGGAAACCTGACAGTGTAGAGAACGCATCAAATCTGGCATAAGTTTAAACCATAATGATTAAGATGAAGAAACTTATAAATCTTATTCTAGCACACCACAAGCAAACCAGAGAATAAAGTGACCAGATATCATATATTGTATTTGTTTAAAAGCATAGAAGTAGTATATTTGTAGCATGCCTTAATGAAGACTACAATTATTATAATCCAAGAGTATGAGAAAGCAGGAGAAGAAGCCTTGACCCTGAAATTTGGAAAATCAGAATACTCTCAGGCCATCGCTATCCCTGCTAAGGACAGTCATATACAGCAGTTAATCTTCCAATGAGAGAAGGCTCAGAAAGCAACTAATTGAGGGCTGCAGGATGTTGAGAGGAAGGAGCCATGAAAGGGGGAGAGGAGGAAGGAGATGGGGGAAGGTTTCGTAATGATTTCAAGAGACAGATCTGGAAGTTTTATCTGTTTTCCTTCCAAATCTACTGGTTTTAAGAGGAGAAACAACCAATGGAATCCTGGCCAGGGAGACCTACAAGGAATCTTGGAAATAGTTGCCATTCAACCAGAGGAGTCTCTAATAAATTCTCTAGTAAGAGGTCTTATTCCAAGCCTCCATATCGATTAAGAAGAATTAAAGATGGTGATAACATTGCCCAAGGGATTGAGAGGTTTCATCAAGACAATCGTGAGAGTCAAGATAGAATCTCTCCCTCCTGACCTCATGATCGTTCGAAACCTCAAAGTAGTCTTTTAACCCTCCTCTGAACCCCCTGCTCTTAGAGAGAGAAATTTCCAAGGCATCTTATCCTCCTCACTTGGCTGATGTGGTCAAAGGCAAATCAAAAATTGTAGGTAAAGCTGTTAACGAGAAGAGTTAAGAAAGAAGAAAGGAATCTCAGAACAAGACCAGAGGGAAACCCTTCCCAAGAGGCGGTTGTTAGCGATGCAAAGAGAAGGGTTTTAATAAACAGAGTTCTAGAAATGCTTTAGCATGCTTCTTCTCCAAGGAACTAGGACACAAAGCTACCAACACAAAAAAGCCACAACCAACAAGAATATGGAGATCAATGAGAAAGTGGAGAGATCCAAAGTGTATGCCCCCATCACTGAGCATGCCATTGTTACCCCAACAGACAGAGAAGCAGTAGTGAAAGCTACAACTGATGTACAAGAGATGCAGAAGCTAATGAGGAACTTATTGAAGAAGTTATGTAGAGCATCGCGCCCTATAAGAGTATTGCGTGGAGAGTCTGGAGGTATGGATACAACTCTTTTATGGTAACCTTCCCTTCTAGGCAAAGCATGTTTGACGCTATGAGAAATGCTCTTTCTGATTATAAGAATTTCCTTATTTCCATTCAGCCATAGTCCACTTGAGATGGGGCCAGGAATAGAAGTTCAATGTTCAAAGTCTGGTTATGTTTGTTGAGATTACCAATTTTAGAATTATCATTAGTAGCTTTGGAATTCTTGATGTCGCTAGCTATAAATCACCGCATGAGCTAGAACTTTCAGGGTCTGAATTATCCATGTATTTTGACAATCTTGCTGGCATACCAAATACCATATCAATCATTGCTGGTGACTTCAAATATCTAGTTAAATTTGTTAATACTTATTTTATGGAAGAAGACCCTGCTCCATCCCCTATGCTACCTAAAAGAGTTTGGGATAAGGACTAAGAATTCTGGCTTGGAAGCTCCTCTAACCCCAGCAATGGCAAGGACAGCCAGTGGCCGAAGGTAATCCTAATGTTGGAGGACAGCATCCTCTTTCTGATGCATGCTCTAATGAAGCTGAAATGAAGGATGAAGCTGAACTAGTGAACCAACCTAATGAACCGATCTAGAATGAAATCAAGCAGCACTCTGGGAGGAATGGGTGAAGGAGGAGTTGGAAAGTGGAGTTGGCTCTATTACTATACCAGTTAAAAGCTCGGAACTGGCTGCTAATCACAACCCTGAATCAGACACGGAACCAATTTCTCTTGTTGTCAAACCAGTGGAGGAACCTATGACAGAATCAATGCAAGTACACTTTGAAATTGAAAATCTCTGGTCTCCTAACCCTTCTCTTTGGAGGGGCTTCAAAAGAATTTTGACAATTTGCTCATTATTTGATGAATGATGCGGTGTGTGAAACTGTTGGACATGGACCTCAGGTACATGCTATCTATTTGCCTGAGTCTATGCTTTTACCTCATGGTTATATGGGATCATCGATTTGACTTGGTAGTTCTACAAAAGATTCCCTCTCTCCTTCTACTTAGACAATATAACTCCACTCTAGAAGAAAAAAATGTTGGAATTTTATAGTCATGTCCTATCTTATCGGTCTTCAACAGAAATTCTCTCATCAGACCATATGGCTGCACCAACCCCATTGGACTTAGCTGCGGTAGACCCAATTGGGCCCCCTTCTCCCAGGGACACTCCTCCCCCTCCCCCCAAAAAAAACAAATACACACAATTTTGTTGTTTCTCATGCTCTTCCACATACAGGGGATCCCAGATGACACACTAATCCTCAACTCTCTGGATGCTGAAGATTTCAAAGCACTGGGACAAAAATGTGGTTTTCTATTTGCAGATGACCTAGCAAAGGAAGCACTTAAAGTGATCCAAGGTTTGGAAAGAACCAAGCAAATATATTTGGTCGTATTTCTAGTGGAGTTATCCCGGAAATTATGACGGGTAGGTCGTGGCAGCATCTCTGCAACATTGCCCAGTTTTATTCTGGCTATGTGTTCTTGTTTTGAAGAGGTTATATTTTGCTATTTCTATTATGTGTCGATCATGGTGGGATGGTATTGTTATGTTGTTCTTGTTGGTTAGTGCTGTTCTTGTGGTTCTTTTGTCTATATCCTATTGTACTGGATGTATTTTAGACTTGGTTTGCCCTTTTTTAGTGTTTGGCTAGCACCTTTGGTGTCGTTTTGGTAGTCTAAGAATAGGATATGGAAGTTGTCTACTAGTAATGAATATTATGATGGGTTTCTTTCATGTAAGTATTCTGCTCGGCTTTTCCTATGTTGAACATTCAAGGAATGGGTCAACCTACTAAAAGAAGAGCAATATGAGATTTGGCAACGTCCACTGACTATGAACTTCTAGCAATTCAAGAAACAAAGATTGCTAAACCTTCGGTTAGTCGCCTTAGAAGTATTGGTGCACCCAAGGTGAATGCTTGGAAATACTTGGATGCAATTGGCTCTTCTGGAGGTCTAATTGTGGGTTATAATTCCAGGACATTTATCAATACCAACTATCATTTGCAAAACTTTTATATTACTCTTAATTCATTGACATAATCACAGAAAACAGCTGGACTTTTACTACAGTTTATGAGCCTAATGACAGACAAAGCAAAAAAGATTTCTACAGTGCTCAACAATATTATACAGATGAAGATTAGGCATTGGGTGATTGGAGGCGATTTCAATGTTACAAGACTACTTGCAAACAGGAATAGTAATCCTCACAACAAACAAATGCGCTGAAATTTGTTGATTTCATGAGAGGGAATGATTTATTGGAAACAGATTAAAAGAGGAGAAAATACGCTTGGAGTAACATGAGCGAGTCGCTGGTTCTTATGCAACTGGAAAAGTTCCTCTTTGACTTGAATTGCAAAAGCTTTTTTCCATTAGCTAATGCCAGCTCTTCCAAAACCTCAATCTGATCCCTCCCTAATTGGGTTTCACCTTTATAAAAGAGCAAACTCTAGCTGCATTTTCATATTTTAGAAATGGTGGACAAAAGAGGAACATTTTTGGATTCCATAGTCAGTTCTAGTTGGGTAAAAGCTCAAGAGGATGATGATATTGCTACAGTGTGAGTTTCCAATCTAAGGATCTAAGAACAAATCTGAAAAAATGGTCCAAGGAACTAAGAAGAGAGCAAAACGAAACATTGCAGGTAATACTGAGAAAAATTGAAACACTGATACTTTAGAAGAAGACAGAGAACTTGCACAGGATCTGAGAGATCTCCACAGTTAAGTGAAGTCACAAATTAATGAAATTTATGCAAAATAAGAGATGTACTCGCAGCAAAGATCTAAACTGAATTGGATTCTCGAAGGAGATAGAAATTCTGCCTATTTTCAGAGTTGCAACTGTCAAAAAGAAGAAACAATATAACTTCGTTCCAAGATGGAGCAGTGAGCTCTCAGATCAAGAGGGCATCCTCTCAGCTTTCACCAATTTCTTCAAAACGACATTCTAGAACAGTGATTCCATAGAAGTGAATCTTGACTGGAACTGTCTTTATAATGACAGCACATGGATTACAGCAATGTTTTTGCTCCCATTTCTACTAAAGAAATCAAAGATTTAGTTTTTGAACTGGATACTCAAAACCACACAAAAAAAAAAAAAAAAAAAAAAAAATCTTCGCCCCTGATTTTCCTTACCTTCCCACCCTTCTCTTCACATTCAACAAAAAAGGGATGAGAAAGGCATCAAGATGCCTTTTCCTCCCCTTTTACTCGTGGGAGGGCCTGAAACTGACTCAAATCAAGTGATACCAAGTACAACAAGGCAATTCCGGTCAGTTCGGATATTTTCAAACCGAGTCCTAAACTGAACCAACAAATCAACCTAAGTTCACATCGGCTTGGTTCAATATGCCTCAGACCAAGCAGTTCAGAATTCAGAATGCTTTTGCAAACCTTGTTTGAGGATGGTTACCGCGTGTTAGCTGAAAGAAATGAATTATTCTTTATTTAGTAGTAAATGAGTTGGCCCTAATTAGATTATCGAGCCATGCCAATAGTGAAGCACAATCTTTATTAGTGGACTACTGTGATTGAACTGCATATATTTCTTTTCTACATAGCATGGTAAGCTCTAAATTCATGTTATACAAATGCAGCTAAAATGGTACTCAAACACATACATGAGATAAGGCTCAAGAAGCAAGCATTGAAAATTCACTACATACTTCCAAACTAATAAATTTGCATCGAGATAAGAAGATAATGCACTTAATGACTCAAGCTACAACATAAATGTCACTTGCTAAGCAAGGATTCACAGCTTGATGCATCTCGCTATCATACAATTACATTGAGGTTTGCTAATGAATCAGGATATCCCAACCATCATGGTAGGTATCGGCAAGGAATGATTGGGATGATTATGTCCAGACACTTGGGATGGCCTGGTTATTTGTCCCTCTCCGGTCATATTGTTGATGGTTGTTCCAGTCCATCTTGTTCCATCCTAACCCATGATGGTACTGTACCAATCCTTGACCAAACCTAGACAGGGACCGGTAACATGACTTTAACCCTTGTTTCCAAGTTTCTAAGAAACATAGTTTGCACACAGCTCAGATACGAGTGATTCATATTAGCATATATGGGTTCCCGTTAAATATTATGTTAGGAAATAATGCAGCTTAAGTTCAGTTTACAATCCACGATGCAAATTAAAAATTCCAAATTTCACTTGACTTACCACTCAAGTTCAGTAAGTTGAATGTTACTGGGCACTTTCCAATGCTTCTAACCATTGTAATAGCAGACCATACTTTTTTGTGATCCTCGCGAGAGGTTCTGATAATGCATATCTTCGTCGTAGGGTTCACATATTTAACTATACAATCAGAAATGATCACAACCAGAAGTTTCAGAAACATGTGACTTTGGAAAAAATACGAAATGGTGCCGCATAAAAATAACAACACTTAAAAAGTATAAATAAACTCAGGATTCTGTACCAAGATAGTATTTGTAATTATTAAAGTAGATGCCAAAAAGAAGGTTACCTTGGAATGATCCAAGTGCTAAGGCCAGACCACACTCCCCAAAGTTTAATTGGATGCTATCTTTGATTGCTTTTGACACATTGAAATCACTAATAATTATTGGATCATTGTCAGCCAAGTCTCTGTTTGAATCTATAAAGACTTCCAGTACCATATATCTATTTTTAAATTGCACCATGCTGCTTTAATTCATATAAAACCTGCACTTTCCGATTAAAGAGGTCAGCACAAACATCTAAATGATTTCACAACCTACTGCCAATTATTTGTCTACCTAAACAGTTGACAGACTACCACAACAGCATGAAAGAAAAGGTCATGGAAAAAGCCATAAAGTCAATCAACAAGCATCATGAATATAAAATTGACAAATAAGTACACGATAAATAAATTTCGATGCTAAAATCTGATCAGCGTGAGCCGAAAATTATGGTTATCATTATGAACATTGTTTATGAAAATTGGAGTCAGTCGGACATGCAATATTGTTGCGGTTAAGGCAACAACTTTTTTTTCTTTTCCTTTTCACGAAGACAAGTAGAAGACAAATTGTTCTAACAAAAATTTTGACAATTTATTGGAGAAAAAATCATTCCTTCAAGGGGGAAAAGCAGGCCTTAACCGAATACAGAAAAGATAACCTTCGGTTGACGTTAAGCACCAAGGGAGGAGGTTTTGGTTCGAACAGGGAATTATATTTTTTGCCGTCATCTGAGTTTAGTAGGGGACTGGAGCAGAGATTTATGAATAACGGCTGGGATTAGACGTTTTGGGGGCTTCATTGGCGAGATTTAGGGCTGAGAGAGGGAACGGTGGAGTTGGGGACGGGAGGAAGTACATACCCGATGAATCTTGGACGCTCTTCGTCGCCGGAGATGGAATCGGCCGAAGCCCGCCGATGCCTCGCCAGAATCTCAGCCGGAGATCCGTCCGCGCGCAACCGTCGGGCGGGGCTAGGGTTTAAACGATCGAGGAAGGTGAAACCGTGAGAGCGCGCGGAGGTTTCTTGAATGGAGGTTAAGGGCTTTTTCTGGGAACAGGTGGATCCCACTGGAGCTGCCTTCCCCCGGCTTTCAACCCTCGGCCCCCACCCAACCCGGGCCGGGCCTGATCAACCCGAACCCCCATCCGGTGCCCAGTAAAGCCCCACATTTTATTTTATTTAATCCACGTTTTTCCTTAAAATGGTTTGCGAAATTTTTCTCTGAACTTATTTAACTCACTATTTTCTCTTGACCATCGGGAACATACTTGATATTTTGTAAGTCACACCACCACCAACCCCCCCCCCCCCCCCCACCCAAAAAAAACAACCATCAACTCCGAAAGGATTATTAATAAAGATGGTAGTTTTTTCTTTTATCTATTTTTCTGCTCTTTTTTCTCACTCTTTTCTACGGTTTGGGGTTATTCAACCATAGGAATTGGTCTGTGAACTATTTTAAATAAATTTAATTTTTTAAATAATTTAAATATATATATTATTATTATTAGTTTATAAATTAAGAAACTAGGTTTCGAAAGTGTAGATACGTTAAAATGCAACACACAGAAATACTCGATGATGACTAAGAGGGATGACTAAGAGCAACCTGCAGTGGCATGGATGTTGTCAATAGAAGGGTTGCTTTTAGCAAGCCATGCATGTGAGTCTGGTCACCTCATTATCCTCCCCTAGTTCAAGGGGTCCGCTAGCCATGATGGTGAAAGCAACCATTTCTCTACTATCGATGGCTGAGGGAGCTCCTCAGCTTGTCGGTCTAATCACTGATGCTGTAGGTCATTGAGCCCTTCCAAGTATGGTTTACCAAGTCAATGGGGTTCGATGATGTTAAGCTCGACTGTTTAAGGTAGGCATGGGAGCATTGCTTGGTCAGAAAGTTTCTAGGTCGATAGCCATCATTGGAGCTATTACTTTGGACCTCAAAGTTTATTGGAACCTTAAGCATGAATTTCAACTGCTAGTCAAGTTAGATGATATTTTTTTGGGGGGGTTACATTTTGCTACTGAGTAAGACCTGCTTAAGGTTTGGGCAATGGGGCCATGGATAGTCATCGCTCGGATGGTCATCCTCAAGCAGGCAATGGGGGCATGGATGTCTATCCGAGGTGCTCATCCTCGAGTCTTGGCAACCCAAAATAGTGCCATTTATAGCTGTTATGGAATTCTAAGATAAGGGCATGGCCCTAAATATCTTCTACCACTAACGTCGTACAATCTTTGTATAGAGGCTATATTAATGGATCAAATTGCTTAGGTGGACTTCACTCATGTAGCTATGTTGGAACTTGTCACCTCCATCATCTTTGTTGAATTTCTTGGATTTGCATATGGCTGCAAATGGATCTGGTTAACCCATGACCCGATCCAACTTAACCCATTTTTATCCAATATGATTTCTAAGGAGCTGGAGGGGTAGGTCAGGTCCCAAACTTAGATTTGTTCAACATTTTTGGGTCGAGTCTGGGTTTATAGAATCTTGACTCGACTGGACCCAGCCCGACCAAATCCTTATATTATTTGTGTTTATGTTGGATCTTCTTTTTTGTTACCCAACCTGACCCAAATGATTGGATGTATTAACCCGCGATATAAAAACCCAAAAAAAGGCGGTGCCATACTAGGATGCTATTTTCCACGGAGCTCAAAGGAGGTATTGTCCTGCTCCTATTGTCCCCCTTAGACATGCCCATGAAGACACCCAACTAGGAGGTGATGACATTCTAGTTGGGACACAATCGAACATTATGAGGAATAGAGACCTTTTGAAAATCTGCTTGTTGATTTTGTAGTGTTACATAGGTCATCTCATGAAGCTCGCAACTGTTTACAGATTGCCATCAATCTTTATGCATGCAATGTGGACAAAAAGGACCGGAATCAAATTGAAGAATGGAAGCCTGAGAGATTTTTAGCTAGCAATTTTGAACCAACGGACCTTTACAAGACGACTTTTAGAGCAAGAAGAAGAATATGTGCTAGATCTTTTCAGGCAATGCTAATTTCTTTTACAACTATTGATAGATTCGTACAAGAGTTGAGCGGAGACTGAAATGAGAGGAAGATCATATAGATTCAGCTCACAACCCACAAATTTCAGCCTATGCATGCATACATTACCCCGAGAGCAATGGATCATTTAGGATTGCAGTCATCCTAAATTTTTCTTGCATTTTTCTTCTCCTGCTCTCCTCGCAACCTGTGCTGGTATTTTTATTTCATAAAGCATGTGAAACAAATACCTTTGTTACTGATCTAGAATTTCACATGGCATAGAATGTAATTTCTGCATATACTACAGTTTTTAGGCTATTTAGCAACTTTGCCAATGGCTTCCTTGGTGCGGTCTTTTATTCACAAGTCAATGATGTAAAGCTGATTTTACCGGACACCTTAGTGAAATAACCCTAGTATTTTAACCAAAGTTTTGTTTTTACTGCGGCTAAACATGGTCCAAATCTGATCTAGATCCGAATATATTATGTTGAGATCGGGACATACATGGCCTTGAGCCCACCCGAACAATCCACCGGGTCTAAAAGATTATCCATGGACTTATTCTAACTTATTAGGTTGTGCTTGGATCCTGGACCCCTACATAAAATTGGGTCAAATCAATATCAAGCAAGTTCTGATCCGGCTCAACCTATTCACACCTTGCGACTTTTAGGCTCTATTTAATTTATTACAAAAATATAAAAAAATAAATCATTATAAAAAAGTACAAAATATTTTCTTATAGGGTAAGAAAATTACATTAAAAAATTATTATGGACATAGGGACAATTTGATCATCTTGAACAATGTCTCTTTTTTTTTTTTGTTGACAAACACACTATTTTCAGAGGAAAAAAAGAATATGTTTGTGAGAGAAAATTCTGATGCATTATTTATCTCTTCAATTTTTTAATTCCTTTTTATTATCAAATAGTAAAAAAGAAGAAAATTTCATCCTTCACGCAGCTCACCCACCGCAATGCAACGTCCCTTCCTGTCATGGACGCGTGTCAGCATCGTAACGGGAGCCAACATGTTTCGCGGATTTTGGACATAGCTGATCGTGCCACGTCTCCCTTCCCCGCGCACAATCCTCCTCGGTGCACGCAACAGGTCAACGTTATCCGCTCTCAGCGATTTAAAATCGCATTCCAGGATCTTAGCACACGAGAGGAGGTCACAATGTTTCCTCCCCGCTATCCGAACGTCCGATCTTCATCGAGCGAGCTACGTCTCGTCACGGCCGCACCGTTCCTCGGATTCCATAAACGACGGCACGCCAAACGCGGTATTAAGTTCTGCATGGAAGAGAGTCGCTGCAGCGGGCCCCACAACTGGATCCACGACCACGTTTCTCTATGTAATTGGTCACAGGGTCCCCTTCACCTAAAATCGCGTTCGCTTCTCAACGCGTGGCTCTGAAGCTACAGCGGCTCGGCTAAAGAGTCGAAGAAACCCTCCATGTGACTCGTCTCGTTATACTACTGGCGTGGAGCTGTTTCCTTAGGAGTAAGCCGAGCTGACTCAGCTGAGCCGTTAGACCGAGCAAGCGAAGTGCGCCCGGTCGTTCAGCGGGCAAGTTGAAAGGTCGGTCCTTGGGTCCGGGTTCGGGCTGCGTCTTGATCCCGATGTCGACCGTTGGATCTCGACCCGCACAGCTCTTAAAGCACTCCGAACCCCTTAATTCGTCCGCTGTACAGCTTTCGAAGCGACCTTTGCGCGATCCAACGGTGGATTCGCGCGAAGGAAGGAGAATCCTTCTTTCGGGCAAAAGATACAACCTCTGTTCTTCGCGCAAAAGATACAACCTCTGTCCCGCCCTTTGGTCCATCTTCTATAAATAGGCGAGCCAACGTTGCCTTCGGGAGCGTTTTTTGACTGCCACGCGGCGAAGGGGGAGCAGGGTCACAGGAGGGAAGGGAGGAGCGAGTTCGTTGAGGGGAGATATTTGCTTTTGTTTATTCTCGCTTCTTTGATCTCTTCATCTTCTTCTCCTCGACTTCCAGTTTTGAGGTCACACCCCACCCACCCCAGAGTAAGTCTCTTATCTTTCTTTTTTTTTTTCCTTTTTTTTAAAAAATATTTATTTTATTTGCTCGAATTTTACGTGCTAGGGTTTGGTTTGGTGAACAAAAATGCTTGAATTTTTTTTGATCTTTTTGTGAAATGTAAACGTTAAAATTTCACTGGGTTTCAGGGGTGGATTCTTGGTTGGGTTTGGTGGGCTTTATCGATACTGATTTTTCAAAAGAGAGTGATGTTTCTGTTTTCACTGCTTGGATTTTTGTCTGAAATCTCTTTTTATTCGATGTTTTCTTTTTCTTTTTTTTTTCCCCCTTAATTTGATTTCCTTTCTTTGAAAGATGAGTAACGCTGTATGTGCTTCAGTTTATTTCTGGATTTCTTTTGGGTCTCGTCGTAGCTTCATTCTGAGTGTATCCCTTGCTCGGTTTTTTTTCGCTCACCTTAGCTTCGGTCTGAACTAGAAGAGAGTATTATCCAATATCTGCACAAGCAAGTGTTCAGCATCCATCTTATCAGTCATCATCATGGTGCCATTAACTACAACTAGCTGGCTTTGGGAGATTGGGTGCCATATCATGTAGATCTATATTATAAATTTATAATTTTATGACTCGGATATGTTCAAATCAAGATAGGAAGACTAATATTGTTTAAGTGAGATGATCAGATAGATGATGCAGTATTGAGCCCTCTTTGTGGTTTGGTACTTTGAGCGTGGAGTTCTTCTGCATGTTTTCTGGCCATGTCAGGTGGCGCTTAAGCCCCAATTTTGGTTGCTAATTTATGGTAAATTTAATAAATGGCCTGTGTATATCTTGGTTGAAGAAGATTGGTCCTATGGTTTGAGCCTTGAAATTTGGTTTTCAAACAGCATTTCTTGTTGTGTGTGGCTCTGCACCATTGCCGGGTGTGTCTTTGATATGCAAATCATTCTGTGCTCATTGCGTACTAGGATCTGATGCCCATGCAGAAGGATAGCAATGACATAACAGGAGTGGTACCTGGCGATTGCCAATTCGTATTGTTATATGTTTATTTCGTGATGTAATTAGATGGCCAATGATTGAAATTCTAATGGCACCCATCTAATCAACTTTTATCTGTATTAAGTATTCTTTATCTTGCACACATTAATGACTTATTTCTGACCATGCTACAGTTAGCAGTTTGCTCGTGGAAACTTTCCATTGAGATCTGTTTTTGATGGTTAGCTTTTGCCGTTGTAATAGAAAACTCAGAGCTTAAGGAAGATAAGGTTGTGATGAGGGAAGTTTGTTAAGAATAGTCTTGTATTGACTGTTGCCTGAGGAAAAATTGTAACAAGATATACTTACTTCATGCCCCATTCTATTTGTTCCCTTGATTGTGTCCATCTTAGACCTCAAATCTCCTAATAGAGCACCTTATACCTTCTGATGTTGCTTTCTTTCCATGTATAGCTTAAATGGTCAACTGTTTCATGTCAAAATGTTGAATTAGGGGAAAATTCATTAATTATAATGGATGCACATTTCACGTGAGACATTTACTCCATTCTAAAGAAAATCCTTCTGGTTTTTTGGGTTGCAGAGGCTTTGGTGCTAGAAAGAGAGAGACATACAAAAATATCAATCAACTGAGTGATGGAGGTATATGGAAAATCTATGATTGCTGAGCCAAGTAATGTGATTTTTTTGTCCAGTATTCTTAACAGGGAAGAGCCAATCCCTAGCCACAAATGTGATAAGAGATGCCAAAATGAACATGTATTTGGAAACATGTACCGCTGCAAACTAACAGGAATAACACACATCTGTGACCAGAACTGTAACCAGAGGATTTTGTATGATAACCATAACTCCTTTTGCAGAGTAAGCAGGCAGGTCTTTCCTCTTTCACCAGCAGAACAGCAGGCAGTTAGAGGAGTTCGGAGGAAGCTTGAAGCAGAGAACTCTGATGGCTGTGCTTTTAAGCGCAGGCGAGATGCCCAGCTGCATCCTCCTCCTTTTGAGAGGTCTTTCACTGTGGTGTCTCCAATCTGCAGTCAAGTTGGAGATGGCATGGACATGAGTTAATGCTCAGTAGTCCCATTTCCATTTCTTTTTCTTTTTCCACCTTCCTTTGCTCCCTTTGCGATGCATATTAAGAGTGTCCTTCCTCTATTGAGACTTGGAAGTGAACCAAATATGTTATGGACATGTTGTGAAACTCTTAAAAATCCTTTGTAGTACCATCCAAGTGGAATGGTCGTATTCTAACTGTTTAACATTTCATTAGAACCTACAACAGATTTGACTGCCATTCATGGATGTTCTTTTTTAATAGAATGTTTCAAGCAATCAGATTAGATCTACTATTTCTTTCAAGCAGTATGTTGATTCATAATTTAGACAGAGGGCCTTCTAAAGCAACTGTCATCATTTTTAGCTTTGATTAGATGATCCAGATGGTATTATATGTTGACATCTTTGCTTCCATGTTCTCTTGATGAACTGCAATTTTAATGCTCTGTAATACTGTCCTTGGTACATGTGTTTGGGTCATGGTTATCCTTTCTTAATGCCTTTATGTTGAAAGTATGCTTTATTTTCTATTGTTAGTTTTGGGCATCATTTAATCTGCTTATGTGTTAGATCCTTTGTGTGGAATTTGTCTGCTGCAACAGTGGTATTATTATCTACAACTGACTTGAATTGACAGGTTTTGGCAGTCCACTTGATGTATTCCTATTGTTTTGTTCTGGTAAAACTTTATTTATCTATTTATTTATTTTATTGTGTCTCTTAGCTAGTTGCAGCCTTGCAGGTTGTTGATGAAATATTTTTATATATGACACGAATCTTTTGCTTCCCATGTTGATATTTGTGAACATTTCAAATTATTTTGCAGGATAATTCGGGCTTGAAGCTCAGGAGAACTGAAAAATAATGTTTAGTTAATCGTTTTTCATTTCAATATGTGGAAACTCTAACCTTATGTCTTGCATTTTGAAGGTACAAAAAGGATGATTCCTATCACGTAGCTTGTCACAACACTGAGATAGTTGATTCCTGCTCAAAGCTCATAAGAATTCCTTCTAGCAGATTCTCCTAACATTATGTACAATTATCAAGGAGCTTAACCACAGCGTGGCAAGGCAGCAATGGTTCTTTTAAATGCTGCAAAGTTTTAAGAGGAAATCCTAGTGGGTGGTTTGATCTCATTAAGCATACCATGGTTGGACTGCATTGAAACTAGAGTCATTTTGTCCTGAGCTTGTTTAAATTCTTAACATATACTTGACATGTTTTGAGGCTCTCGCTGTGCTCTTGGATGCTTCAGGCTGTGCTGTAAAGGTGGTCATGGTGATGTTTTCCATTGATAATATCATCTCCTGCTTGAGCTTTCACCGCCTTTACTGTTTTCTAAGAACTGTGAAGCTTGACTTTGTACTCTAGGATGGTCACTCTTGATGTATTCTCAAGTCTCATTTGTATATCTGTTTATTGCACACTTTTTATCTGAACATCTTGTTGATGATGATAAAGTTGTTTATTGCAGAAGACTTTTTGTATTATGGTTACATATTATACATTATCTTTTATGTGGATGCCTATCTGCAAATTTTTCATTTCCATAGTTCTATATAAACCGTTCATCTTGTTATTGCTTTAACTTATTTCTTTAACTAATATATGGCTAGTTCAATGAAATATAGAATTTCACATTTCTTTTCCATGTATTCCTTCATTGCATATCCAAACAAGTGAATGGGAATTGTGATTCCAATTTCCTGCCTTCCATATCTATTCCATTCCAATTCTATTTCCAATTCTCTGAGAACCAAATGCAGCATCGTAGAGGTGGTTCCATGATATATGAATAGTGGTTTTGGCAAATAGCTAATGGTATAATGATCAATAACAGTAGCACTCAGAGGTGTTTACACAGGTTAATCCATGAAAGAATTGTCATTTTCAAGATTGAGTTAATCTGCCAAGGAGAGGATTCACATTTAGTAAAGAGGTAGGGCTCATACTAACATTTTTGAATGGAGAAAGCTATATATCATCCACTGCTGATCACTCCTCGGTTCACCTGGGGACGTGGAAATCAATGATTGGCTGAGTGCAGGCAAGGTCCCTGACACCATCAATCTTACAATGTTTAACACTGATCTCTGATTGCAGCATCCAGAGTGAATTGTGCATTAACAATACTTTTTTGTAAATTCAAGTTAATAATGCAGTTAGGCCAATTTGTAGCAAGCCCGGGCTGTAGACCTGACTCAAACTGCCTCTTAATAGACCTATAGGAAGATAGATCTTAAAATTGAAGAAAAGACACAAATAGCATTTTAACAAGCGAGAATCAAAAAGTGCGACAGCTTCAGCTCGGATAACGGCGTTCCACGCCCCGGAAGGTGCAAGCGACCAAATGGACCTTCCTTTCCCCGTTCTCCTACAAACTCCTATCCCTACAGTGAAGCCAACAAGAAAGTGGATCCCGTGGCCGAACCCCTGCACCAAATCAGCATCCAAGAGAACATCTCGGCCCAATTCGACGCGCGTCGCGGCCGCTGCCCCTTCCCCAGTAATTATCCTCCTCTCTCTCTCCTGCTTTCTTTTGGTGCCCTTTCTTGGAAAATTTTCTTTTACCTCATTAGGCGGTGGCGGTGGCGGTGGAGGCGGACCTGGAGAGGAGGAAGTACGATCTCCTGAGAGCTGTCCAGGACACGCAGCGCGGCCTCGTCACCACCGCCGACCAGCGCTCCTCCATCGAGGAGGCCTTGGTATGTACCAGAAGACATCGGCACTGTGTCTTTCTTTCTTTCTTGTTGAATTTTCTTGTCTTGGTGCCAAACCAAACCCACGGAGCTGGGTGGGCAGGTGCGCGTGGAAGGATATGATGCAGGCTTGCCGGTGGACCTATCGAAGCTGGACGGCACGTGGCGGCTCAACTACACCTCGGCTTCCGATGTTCTCGTCCTCTTCGAGGCTGCCGCCAGGCTCCCTTTCCTTCAGGTCCCGATCCTGCTCCCTTTTGTTCTCCTTTTCTTTTCCATGGACTACTGGATCACCCATGGTTTTTTTTCCCATTCCCCTGGGAAATTTCTGTAGGTGGGACAAATTTTTCAGAAGTTTGAATGTAAGGAACGGTCTGATGGAGGAATTGTAAGGAATGTTGTGCGCTGGAGCATTCCAACTCTATTAGAGGTAACAGACAGATGTGCTTTTTCTTCATTGATATAAAGTTTTGCCTGCTTTTGCTCCCTGAAATTTGTCTGTAATTGGAGAGAAAAAAGGACTTGGAAGCCTTTGGTCAACTGTAGAAGTGGATAGTGTTTGTATTCCATATCAACTTGCATAAAAAAGAATTGGAGGTTCTGTGTTTGTCTTGAGTGGTGCATCCTCCATTCTCAAGATTTCAGACCCAAGTAATTATGATCAGGCAGGATTCCCTGCCTTTCTCAAAAAAAAAAAAAAAAAAGGTTGGGCAATAGGCACAATTGATATCTATTATAAAATAAAAGAGACAATCTTTAAAATGTAAACTTGTCTTGAATTTTCTTTCCTTGAAGGTGGAATTTTGGTATGCAGTTTGGAGTTGTTATTTGTTAATAACATTAAATAATGCGTGTGTTTTCTGTTGATGCTTACAGACAAAAACATTACATAAAGGTAAGAAGTTATAGTTGACAAAGTTTTCATAGAAATTCTATGTTTTAGTTTAGAACCAGGTCTATGCGCTATAAAGGTTTATTCAAAATGGTCTAACTTAAGGGAAGGAAAGGCCATGTTAGATCTGTAGTTAAGTCTATTCATCTATTTATGCCATAAGTCAAAAGGACTAATCAAGGTACATCATCTCGATACTGGATTCTATACTCATATCATACTGGTACAATGTCGGTCTGCCCAGTATGAAGGTCAATTTGGTATACCTAGACTTAGTACACCCCCTTACCGAGTTTCAGTTTCATATCGGTATGAAATGGTATGCTTAATACAGAAAGGGACGCACTGGTACAACGAACCTTAGTAAGAGGTAAAGTGTTAGCTATAGTAATGGAAGCAAAATCTAAGAGATGTAAGTGATTCATGTAGTAGAGGCCTCTTTGTCTGAAGCCCATCCCAATCACCCTCCCCGTATGATGGTCCTGCACTAAACAAGATGAAGAATTAAAGTTAATAGTACAATGGCTACCGGTGAGTTGATCGACAGAATAAATATTCATGGCAAGCTTAGGAACATGACATGTGAAATAGAAAACTAACTAGAAGCATCAAATCAAGGAGTAAGTGTACCATGGTGGGTAACTGATGAGGTAGAGCTATTTGTTTGAAATGGAGTGTAAAGTGGTGATGGAAGCACCAAGAGAAGGCATTAGCAGTCATCTGGTGGAAGACTCTAGAATCAAGAATCCAACTAGAGGTAGATGTGGTCGAGGCTAAGCAAGGTAAAGAGGTAGGCATAGCAGCATGAATGGGCATCACAAGCTGATTAAGACAATCTAAGATATCTTGTGATATTCTTTTCTCATATATATGTATATGGGAGGGAGAGGGTTGGACTAGGCTACACTCAAGTGAAGCCAAGCTTGGATCCAGTCGCCTCTGCCATTGTTGGATTAATATGGATCTTGAGGCATTCCAAACAGTTATTAATAGCCAAGCCTGGTCCGTCGCAGGAAAAGGAAAAAAAGAGAACCATTAATTTGTGGGATGGGACATGTTGTCCATGCCAACACCCATTCCTCAAATAAGAGAAGCATTAATTAGTGGGATGGGACGTGATGTCTATGCCACTGGGAGAAGCTCCTGTTCCTGGGGACGCATCCTATTCTCTCTCTCTACCCCTATCCAAGATAAACACTAAACACCAAAACGAGAACAACTAGTCTGCGAGAATAAACACACATCTCGCAGAAATAAACAGAAAAAGATCTTGCCACCCTTGGTCAGGTGAGGACTACCTTACAGCAAACAACAACGGAGGATAAACAAAAAGTTCGGAGGAGCAAATGCTAAGTGCTCAAAAATAAACTTTAACCTACTGGGAGAAAACAACAACTCTAAAGAAATAGACACTAATGTGTCCATGATAAATACCAATATCCAAACAATAAATGCCTAATCTACGGAAATAAACATAAACATTGTAGAAATAAACAAAAAAGGATTTGGCCTGGGGTGGAGGAGAGATAGTGGGAGAGAGGGCGGCACGTCGTGTCCCATCCTGTTAAAAATGAGTGTTGTATCCGAGAAAAGGGGAAAAAGGTTTGAGGGTTGTCCCATCCCATTAATGCTTTGTCTTTTTTTTGTTTTTTGTTTTTGGATGTAACGGTGGAGGGGCTACTGGTAACAGCTTGCTTTTAGGTTCCAAGATCCATGCTAATCCAATAGTGGCAGAGGCGAATGGATCCAAGCTTGGCAACACTTGAAGTCCAACTCTCTCTCTCTCTCTCTCTCTATATATATATATATATATATATTTATTTATTTATATACCAACTCTATTTAAAGAAGGAAAAGTGTTCTTTGCCCAAACAAGAGGAATGCTTCTCGGGTCATTAGATTGAGCATGGGAACATTTGGATGGACAAGAAAAAGGTCCAAGCCATCAAGGGGTGGGAGACTCCTACGGCTGTGATGGAGCTATAATTCTTTCTTGGATTGGTGAATTACTATCGGTGATTTATAAGGGGAGATTCTGTTATGGCAGCATCCCTGACCGACCTCTTGAGGATGGACCGGTGGCAGTGGTTATCATCCATCCATGAGGAGCCTGTAAGTGTAGTGCCTGGAATGGTAGATGGTCAGCTGCTTCTAGACCTTGTTGTTGATGATGGGAAATGTAAGTCAGATCTGGATGGAAGATGCTGGTGCTTCTTTAGCAAATTCTCAAACAGATTGTGAATGCTATAACAGAAAAGAGTAATAAGGCTGGAGAAATGAATCAGCTATTGCTGATTGCAGCAGCAGCATGAAGGCTCAATAGAGAGAAAAGAACAAGCTTTGAGCTGCATTTGACCAGTGATGAACATAGAGAGTAGCTAACTTGAGTTAACAACAATACCAAAGATGAAGACCACTAGAAGAAAGGCAAGATTGTTGAAGAAGCACCAAAAGCAATGGAAGACTGTTTGGTGGATTGCACCAAGGCCATAAGGCTCTGATACCATGTTAACTAGTCTCTAGTCCTCAAAAGCTTAAACTATTAGGTAAAGGGTCAACAATGTATATCAGGCCTTAACTGGTTAAAGGTTAATATCATAGAAGAAAGTGCATTATGTAAGTACAGGCAATGCCCTCCAGTGGTCTCAGTTTCATCTGATCAAGATCAGAAAACTCTCACAAGTGGATTCTTGCATATAAAGTGTTTATCAAATTTTGGCCAATTGTCATGTCATGCATGAATTTGATTTTGGGGGTTGTATGTGTGCTTTTTGCATAAAATTGCAACAGTTCTACTCATGTCCTGCCGCTATTGTTTATAGATTTCTTTTATGTTTTGCAATTTTTTGGGCTTGGTCTTCTTGATGTTTCGAACCTCATAAAAATTTTCTTTATAGGAGCAAGAGGGTGCAACACTGCTGGTCTCTGCAAAATTTTCTGTTCTTTCTAAGCGCAACATCTATCTTCAGTTTGAAGAGGTGGGTACATAAGAATTTAGTTGTATCTCTTATACACATGACATCTTGTTGGCCATTCATCTTGCACATGCTTTTAAATGTCTTGTTCATACTGGTCCAAATGAAACGAAGAGTGAAATTATTCAATCATAAAAAGGCTTGCTCAAATTGGATAACAGTTTTTCTAATCCTTTCCTTTAAAACAAAAAAAAAGGAAGCCTATTGTTATATAATAACAGAATAGCATATTAGACCAACTGCTAACTTGCAAACACGTAGAAGTCTAGCTGCCAAAAGTTCAACTGGTTTATATGCTTATACCCTACTATATATGTTAAATACCATGTTCTCGGATAGAGAACTTAAAAAAATTATGGTTTTTAAAATGTCATGTTTTCTGATGCAACTTTTTCTTTTGAAAGCTAAATCTATGATTCGGTGATAATAGAGCAGGCTATTATAGGGGAAAGAAAGTTACGATTAGAATGTTTTAGAACTTCAAAGCATTTTTCCATCAGCCTGAACCAACAACTCTAAGCAAAAATCTTATCTTTGCGTTGCTTGATGCTGGCTTTGGATGATAGAAGTCCTTAAAAGAAGTAGTTTTTAGATGCATAAAGGTCCTTAAAATAAGTTGTCCTGTACGTTTGTAGATCTCTGATTTATTTTCATTCCAATATGTTTGGTTTCTAATCTTTTTGATGCCTATGATCCCTTGCTGCCTGCTTTAGAGGAAATAACTGTAGAATGATTGATTGACATGAACTCCTTGCTTTATACAACAGAAGCACTTGCAATGGCTATTCTTTTTACCATATTCTCCTAAAAATAATGCTGAAATTACTGTTCAGATATACATTATTTCACCTGGTCAATTTGTTTTCTTAATATCCTGTTACTGCTTCTGCAGTTTGTGCTTAGTTGCAGGAACATCGTTTACAGGTTACTCCATTCTGGTGTTTTTTTCCTGCCCTCTAAACCCTTTTGAACACATAATAAAATTTTTCATTAAAAGATTCTGTCATAATCTTCAGTTCTAAAAAGCTAGTTGAAGTCAATATCATCGTTTGGAAGCTGACTAGGTTCTCTATATGAAGTAGAAGGTAAGTTATTTATGGATTACAGTGAGTAGATTATATTGTAGGTGTCCATGTCAGACCCTTGCTCAATGTTTGGAAAGCAGCCATGATATGCAAGCTATCAAATTACTGCCTAGTGCAATGTGGTATATGGGTGCATGTATGGGCCCCTATGTGGTTGGTAACTTGTTATTTTAGTTCACCTATGTGGTTGGTAACTTGTGATTTTAGAGCCTATCTTATATATTATTGCCATGTTAAATGGAGAAGAAATCTCCTTTGCATTAAGCTCATATTTCAGATACACTAACACAATGAATAATAAATTATGAACTAACAAAAATGAGCAACAAGGATTCATGGCTTGTAGTTAATCTTAAAGTACCTACCTAGTAAACTAGACATGCAGTATGTAAGTTACCAATATTCAAATAGACACTCCGAAGTCAATATTATTCAGAAAATAACATATCATTCATCATGATTACAATCATCTGGGCTCAGGTCTCATGTGAGCTGCTTAGGCTTATGTAGGCACTTGATATCTTATAGTGTGGCCCAGGTCCAATGTGGTATGGTCACTAGGTTGCATCCGCATATGTGTGTGCATTCATGATCACACAAACTGCATTTTAAGACATTGCCTTGATGATAAATAAAATAATGAGCGGCTTTCCTAATCAACGTCGATTACCTGTTCTGCATAAGAACCTATAACAAAGCCCTTATGGATACTCAACACAAACATACTAGGATCTACCTACGCAAAAGGGCTATGGCATCCTAGAGGTCATGGAAGATGTATTCTCTCACTTTCTTATATTTTATTGTTGAATATTTGATATATTCATGAGCCCATTGAAAATCTTGGGTTTGTCCTTTGGTGCAAGGGTATATTATCTTCTTCAAGTATAGTGCAGTTCAAGAGCCTCTGTAATGTGTTATGTCCTGTCTGACAGAGTGAGACAAACCTTTCAATGAACTAGGTGAACCTAAAATTTCTTGAAAAGAAACTTGGAACATCACATGCTCTGGTACGGTGAAGATAAATTTTGTCAAAGTGGACTCCTAGGGAGGAATACCTGTCAATTAGGTGCACACTACCAAAGCGCCTTGTCACCATGACCATGACATATACCTGATAAAGAAGACATATACCTGATAACAGGGCCGGCCCGAGCCCTAGGCGACCGATGCGGTCGCCTAAGGCCCCGGGCCAATGGAAGGCCCCCGGGAGGCTGACCAAAAGGAAGCAAAGGCCCCATATAAAATGGGAACAGGAGCTGGCTACGAGTCTTCCCCCTTGATGGAAGGGAGGTGGAGAGTTTCTTGGCCTGCAGAGGGGCAATTTGGGAAGTTGGGGACAATAGTTTTGTTTTGGGTGGAGAGAAAGAGAGAGGAGGGATTTGGTTGGCTTCATGCACGTCTGAAGCCACTCTTATCTTTCATCCCTTCTCTTTTTTGGTTTTGGTCTTGGTTTTCCTTCCCTCACATTACTCCTGATCCAGCTGGGCCATCAGCAAGAAAGATAGGGGGATTGGAGGTCGACTTCTTGGAGGGTAGAGAAAGAAAAGGAGGGAGGGGGGGTTGAATGGCTGCTGTGCCGTGATGTTGCAGCGGCTGCTTGGGTGCTCACTTGAAGGGGAGATGGTGGGATGGGACTTTTATTAATTAGATGGAGTGAATTTCCCATAATGCCCCTACTTTCTCTTATAGAGAGGTTCCTTTCTGGACAAATTCTTTCCCTTACCTTGACCATGAAGTGCCATGGGATAACCTTTTCCTACTCTGCTCTTGCTTGACATGGTAAACAGTACTGTCAAGCATTATCTTAGTTATTTAATCAGTTTTATGGGCCCTTCCTTAAGTATAATTACTTTTCCATGCTTCCATTCAAAAATTATATTAAGCTGAAAGGATTTTTTATCTGTCTTTGTTGCATACATGCATTTTTGTTGAAATAATGTACTTGATGGCTATCTATTTTCATATCTTTTTTCTAAATATTTTATACTTATTAATTTTTTTATTATTAAAAAAAAAAAGCCTCATTCACTGAATCTGCCTTGGGCCTCCAAATATATTGGGCCGCCCCTGCCTGATAAAGAAGACATTTTGATTGATATATTTTCTCAGGCTCTCTCCTTCACTTTGTGTCTTCCCTGTTGTAATCATATGTGATGTTATACTTCTATATCAAACAATGGCAGCATAACTTGCATGCTTGTCCATTCTGATATTCAAGTTCAGTAATGAGAATAGAGATGGAATCAGTTATGTAGCATGATGGTACACTTAATTTGCCAAAAGACTGGGTCTATTGTTGTGCATATTATTTTCTAGGTCAAGAAAATTTTGAAAAGAAAAGTTCTTTACATTGCTGCTTATTATTTTGTGGTTTGAGTTCTAGTGATTTACCGATCTACTGTCTTGTAGGTCGCTGTGGAAAATATCAAGATTAGCGAAGAGCTGCAAGCATTGATAGCTCCAGCTATTCTTCCTCGTTCTTTTTTAAGCCTACAGGTATGCCATGAGGCACCACAAATTTATCAACCTAATTATTCATTCTGTTGTTGAAATTTAAACCAGATCATATATGATAGTGTTAAGTACCTGACAAATTCATATTAATAAATTGGTAAGCACAAGTTAATACATGTCCACTGTTAATTGTTCTAAAATAACTGGTTGAATCATATCTTACCTCCACCTATTTAGCTTGTTGGCTGAACGATCGTCTTCTGACCACCTTTGGGGTCAGTGGATAAGTTTTGGATCTCCCTGGAGATGCTATTATGTAACTAGAAATAAGCAGGCTTGTACAGTAAACAGCAGAAATCTCTGGTTTAGTCCCAGCGCAGATTTTTTTTTGTTGCCCACCTTCCTAATGGTGTTTGTGAACGCAGATTTTGCAGTTCCTTAGGACTTTTCGAGCTCAGGTGCCAGTGAGAAGCCCAGAAAGGTACTTTATTATTATTTTTTGTTCAAGTACGGGAAATATCAATTTCATCTTTCATAGGATGTGAATAGCTCAAATCCAACTTCATTGCAGTCGCAGATCACCTGGAGGCTTGTATTATCTATCATATATGGACCGTGACATGCTTTTGGGCCGTTCTGTTGGGGGTGGTGGAGTTTTTGTTTTCACCCGAGCACAACCTCTTGCATCATAGTGAGTTGGCTTTTCCTTCCACTGAAATATCCATGGACATACAAGTATCAAAGCATGGTGGACAGTTACTAATATCAATGGAATTTATGCTGGCAGACTGATGTTAGATTTACAACCAGATCATGATCTCATGCTTCACGTATGGACTTAGGAAATCTGGTAATGTTCTTTGTATGATCATAGGAAGAATTAAATGCTTGATTAAATTTTAACATTATCATTTTACTTTAATTGCTTGGCAGATTACTGAGGTGTAATGTAATCAGAACCTGAGATTCTGAGAGGTGGAAACTATCAAGCATCACGGGTAAAAGCAAAAAATTATGAACACGAATTATCTTAATTGGTGTTTCCTTTGTCATATGATTAATTATATGTAAGTTGAACTAATTCTCGAAAGATGTTCCATGAAATATCAGAGGACACAATAATCTTGAAATTTTGGAACGTGATTCCGGTGTTGCATCAATTTTGACAATATGATCTGAAACGGGTTTGTCTTATCCAAATTGGATTCCGATCTTTCTCGGTCCAACCAAAATCCATCCTGTTAACGGCAGAGAAAAAAAAACATACAGTGATCCCCTTTGCAACACATGGCAGACAAGTTTGCCAAAGGTAGGAATTATTGGCTGAAGTAGATCGGGGTGTTAAAAGATGTCTGGCCTGACCGAGAAATTACTCGATGGTGGACCTGTCCAAATCCCTGTAGGGCCCTATTTTGATCATAAAGAGTTTAAGGAGCCGTTCGGTTTGAGGATAGATTTTTTTTTTAATCAAACTTTTTTTTTTTAAGAAATTAATTTTTGAAAATATGATATCTGAAAAAATAATTTTGGTATGTTTGGGTATTATATATATATATAAAAGGAGAGAGAGAGAGAGAGAGAGCAAAAAAAAGAAAAGAAAAAAAGAAATTGATTTTATTCTAGGTCTATAATGAATCTAATTCATGGAATAATATCTCAGCCTATACCTATTTAATGTGGCCTTATGCATGCACGCCATCAACTAGCTTATCTGGTGGATGCTGTACCTCATACCAAGTGCAGGACCGATTGCAACGCGAAAGCAATCGTCATGCGGGCGCAAGAAGGGCCGTAGGAAATTGGAACACTGGAAATCTTCCAATAGAGAAAAATTTGGCACAGTGAAATCATAGAGCTTGACTTTCTTTTCGCTTTGCTTTATATTGAGACAGAATTAAGCATCGTGACTATAAGGCACGAGTTTACATTATCAAGAGAGAGAATTGGACCCATAATACTGCGATGCTAATAAAGTTATATATATATATATATATATATATATATATATATATATATATATATATATATATATATATATATATATATATATATATATATATATATATATATATATATATATATATATATATATATATAAGTGGAGAGGTCAGATGCGAACTTACACTGAAAAGAGCTCCAGAGGAGACCGGCGAAGATAAAGGCATAAAGCTGATGACTTGACACTGCTAGAATTAGGAGCATAACCGAGCACTAATAAAGTTTTCGTTGCCGATACTCTTTGCGCCTTGTTACAAGATAAATGTTTTTTTTTTTTTTTCGGTGAAAGATAAATGTTCGATATTGTAACGGATCTATGGGTACATAAGTTCGTAGGTGAGGGTGACCACCGAGCCAACCAAAAATTTGCTCAAACCATCAGAGGAGGGTTCATGAGACCATCTCGTGACAAGGGCTTCCATGTTGGTAGTTGGAGCCTTGCATGTACGTTTGCCTTATATAATCCGATTTCCATTTAGGCTGAGAGCCTAATCGGGTATATATATTTTTAATAATATTATATTTTATTTATAATATATATTATTAAAATATAATATTTAGAATATAATATTATTATATGTGTTAATAATATTTTTAAATATGATAATTCTTTGAATTTGATCTTGAGTATAGCTCGGTCAATATTTGAGTCGAATTGAATTGAATTGATTTCGAATATTATTTTTTTATTATCAAACTGGCTTCGAGCTTGGATATTAAGATTCGATTGTTGTCGAGTGGAGTTTCAAATATGAGTATTTTGGATTAAATCGAGCTCGTACTTCTAGCTGTTCTACTTGGCTCAGCTCGACTGCACCTTTCGTAAGAATTTATTTTTAAAAAATAAAAGTAAAATTTTTCATTTTTATTTTTTAATAAAATAATAAAAATAATCTTAAAAATAAAATTATGATAACTAAACATATATTTTTTGCATTGGATTCGGTATTTTTATTGAAAATAGGTAATAAAAGTTTTCCAATCAGGGCCTCTGCGAGAACAAGACAAGTGAGCAAATCGTCATTCAAAGGCCCACGGTCCACCAAAGAGTGAATATATGAATTTTTTATTTCATTATCAGAAGGGAAGGTACTACTTTAACATGCAGATGCGCTCCGCGCCGAGTCATTTTTGATCTCAGCAAAACCTAGTGGCAAAAGAAAAGTCGAAGCAAAAAAGTAGATCCCAGGCATCAAGCAATCAAAGCTGATCCTTTTTTTAAAAAAAAAATTATAAGGTTTACAGTAGCATTCTTTTTTATTATTATTTTGGTGTTCATACAGTAGCGTTCCACTCCAAAAAGTCCACTGCAGCGTCACCTCAAACATCGCTGTCACGTTCTATCACGCACAGATTTCTTTTTTCTGGACAATTAGAGCAAGCTTGGAGGGTACCGCAAAATGGCATGGCCCTTCTTCCCGTACGTTTGCCAGTCACGATTAAAAAAATAGAAAACAAATAATAATTACTACTTATTTATATGAGTGAAATCATCATCACTAGTTCTTTTCTAAAAGATTCTGGTATCCCACTATTGTGCCATTTTTTATAACTCGATAAATTAGATAAATCTACTTTCTGTAATAATTCAACTTTATAATGCTTCTGAAATCTTCAGAGTTTTTGCATTATAATTGTGAGATACATATTACCGACCTTGCGAAGCAAGTCTGCATTCATATGAGACTTTTTTATTCTTACCGACCCGCAAACCCAACTTGCATTTCTTATTTTTTTTACGTAAATCTCAGCCCATGACCACACGTTTGTCATTCACTTGAACTTAACCATAAAAAAAGGCAATATACAAGCAATCTTCTTCTCCTTATCCATTATTTTATACAGTGATCACCACTTTGCCGAGGCAATGCGACATTTCCGACAAGCGTAGCGTGGAGGCACGAAGAATGATGGGAAAATCTAAAAAAAAACAGCCACCCTGTCACCATCAGAAAACAAAGGCATCGCGATCAAAAGTTAGTGGCGGTCCGTTACCGATCATTATTTATAACAAATTAGTAATATATAAAAATTTGATCACCATAATATAAACTTAGTGATAAATTGGTGACAAATCGATCACAAAATATGCGGATAGGATAAACGCCAAAATTTAGTGACCATTGTAGTGACGGATATCTGTGACAAAACTGATAATCAAAATTGTAATCAGACAAATTTAGCCGTCACAAAAATCATAATCCAAGTGTTTATAAATTTTGAAAATATTATTTTTTGCATTGATGGGTGTTGCTGGAAATTGGACCCGGGGGCGATCGTCGGTCGAGGAGAGGGAGCGGCAGCGGAGCGGCTGTCCGTCGGCGAGTGGCGTCCTCCGTTGGGGTGCCTGCAAAAAGCCGGTGGCCGGGTCTTCCGGCGCCGGCCCTCCGACGCTCAAGTCAGAAGGGGGGCAATCTATGTGAGAAGAAGAAAGTGTGTTTATTAATTTTTCGTCCCCCCCTCTGAAAAGCGAAGGTTCCCTTTTATAAGGGGGGGTCGGTGTACCTGTGGTGTGATTGGACGAGGCCGCTTGTACGGCTCGATATGCCGCTCAGACTGGCGCACGATCAGGTGAATCATTGCATTGATGTTGGAGGCATGGCCGAGATCAGAGACTTATCATCGTTGATTGGACTCTGCTGGGCTGACTTGCCGTGGCGAGTCGCGGGTCCGTAGATAACTGGAGCCATGCGCATTAATTGTTGAGTAAGCCGGCGGTATGCATTAATTGTTGAGTAGGCCGGAGACTTTCATCAATTGTTGAGTGATCCAGAGGTTTGCAGAGATCACGCGTAATAAATGCTGGGACAGCGGCAGGGTATGGCCTTTGGCCAGACCTCTGAGGGGTACGGCCGTAGTAGGTGGCTGACGTGGATAAACCTTTGGGGTCGGGAATTCTCCAGGTCGGAGGCTCTGAGGTCGGACGCCGACCTCAGTTGTCCGGGGTCGGCGGTCATGCGGCCTTCTAGCGGCGGGGTTACTGTATTACCGGGGGAAAACCGTATTCCCCCAACACTACCCCCCGACTTCCGAGTCCGAGCAGCTTGCAGGCTCGGATGCGGGAAGTAGAAAATGTCCTTGCGGTTATCGAGGTCGGAGAGAATCGCGTCCGCGTCCTTACGTGTCCGGGAGCTTTTATGACGGAGTTTGCGCCCTTTGGTACCTCGAGGTCGCCTTTAGGTGGCGGACTTATGACGGGGTCTGCGCCCTTAGGCATCCCGAGGCGGCTACAACGAGGACAACGCCCCTTGGATCTCCGAAGTCGCTCCGTTCGGAGAACTCATGATGAGGATTCCTGGGCCCAATGAGGCGGCGCCTCGATCTCGTGGTCGAGGCTCCCCTCTTAAATAGGTACGTCGTTTCGTGCCTCAAAGTGAATACGTGGCACGATCCAAGGTCGGGTGTTTCTGTTCTCGTATTGGTGGGACAACGATCAGGGAAAGCGGGGGCTAGATCGACGCTCCACGTGTCCCTGAGGCCTATTAAACGGAGGAAGCAGGAGTGGCGTCCGCTCGTCTTTCAAGATGGTCCGGTTTTTCGGACCCATGATGAGGCCGCGAGATCCGATGGGACGGCGCTTCGATTTCGTACTCGATTCATTGCTCTGGATTCAATACAGTGCTTCGGCTTCTGAGGCTGACACATGGCGCAATCCGAGCGGGGGGCGGAAACCGAGCCCGCCGATCTGGGCCGTTAGGGGGGCCTATATAAACCCCACGAACCTGCCCTAAAGGTTCTATTTGGTTGCCTTTGTCTTTGCCGTCTCCTTCTTTGCTCCTCCTCTCAACCCAATCTTGCTGACGGTGCCCGGAGCGATTTCCGGCGACTTCTCCGTAGGTCTCTACCCTGTACCAGTTAGGGTTCTTCTTCCCCCTCCTCTTTATTTTCTTTTCCTCCGGCTTGTTCCACTTTCCTGTAGGATGGGTTCTGGTCCAGAGGATGTGGGGTCGAGTCTGTCGGGGGAGGAGTTGGAGTTGATCCGCTCCCGGTTCTTCTTCCAGCCCGGGTTTCGTCTCGAAACCGCAGGGCCGGAAGACAGGGTGACGCGGCCGCCCCCAGGTCGGATCGCGATCTATCGCGAGACGCTCTGGGCTGGCTTGCGGTTCCCTGTTCACGAGTTCGTGAGCAACCTGCTGGTAGAGTACCAACTCGCTCCAGCACAGCTTACTCCGAACTCGTGGAGGACCATAATCGGGTTTCTGTCCTTGTGTCTTGGGCACGGGATCCCGATCTCGGTGAGCGTTTTCCGCCGGTGTTTTTTATTGAAGAAAAACCCGGCGGATGCGGGGTGGCTATACTTTGCCTTTCGGGGCGGTATGTCACTCTTCCAGGGTGCCCCTTCCTCTATTTATGAGTGGAAGGGAAAATTTTTCTTTCTTGCGTCCGAGGCGCCGTGGGGGTTCGACCCGAGGTGGGGGCACCCGCGGCTGAAAGCCCTCAATAGGCTTTCCGATCCCTCGGGGAGGGAGTCGAGGGTTTTGGACTCTCTGCGGGCTCTCGGAAAGGGGTTCAACCTGACCGAGCTCCTACGAGAGGGCGCCTTGGCAAGCGTGGGCTTAAGTTGGGCACGCCCCAAGGGTAAGAGTAGTCGCATCGCCTTGTTTTTACTTGTTCTCTCTTTTTCCCTAACGGTGGTCTGATACTTAGAAAAATTTTTGGTTTCAGACATCCCTCACATGCCGACCAGCAGCACGTCTCTTTTCTCCCGATTGAAGAGGTGGGAGGCCGAGGCCGGGGGGGCAATTCCCCAGCCTCGGAAGAAGTCGAGGTCGGCCGGTGCTTCTACATCGGCCGGGGCTGTAATAACCCCAAAATATTTTTTTTTTATATAAAAAAAAGGATAGAATAGTCCTTTAAAATTGATATAAGGGGTAAAATTGGAAGGAATCAAAAGTTAATGGCATAATAGTAGATGCGTTGAAGTGTTAGGGGCAAAATGGAAAGGAATCAAAAGATAATGGCATAATTGCAGATATATCGAAGTGGCAAGGGCAAAATGGAAAATTAATAATATTAAAAAAAGGGTGAATAGTGTTTTGATGTGATTTAATTGGAGGGTTTGAGCTGGCTCACGGGAGTGAAACCGAGAGAAAGAGGGAGGGGGTTCTCAGGCGTGAAACAGAGGAAAGAAAGAAAGAAAAAGAGAAGAAGAAGAAGAAGAAGAAAGAAGAAGAGGAAGGGGATTCAAGGAGGAAAGGGATCCCGGTTGCACTTCCAGCTGAAGGGAAAAACGTAGATCTCCTTCCCCTCTACGCAAGGACCTCGATTTCCAAAAAGAAAAAGGTAAATATCCATCCCTATCTAGTCTTTTGATGACATTAGGCTATACAAAGGGTGGATATAGTCTAGAGGGGTCGGATAAGGGTTGTAGAGGTGGTTAAAAGAAGAAGAATCGGATTTTGACAAATTTTTCCGGCACTACGGAAAAACTGTGTCGAAGTCCCAACTTCGGCAAATTATTTAGGGGGTCAAACGGCCTCCGATGATGATGCATGTTATCTCTTTGGAATCCTCTGTGAGTGTAGAATGTTAGGTAAAAATTTCATCAAATTTGGAGTCTTGAAAGTGGATCAAAACCGGGATGAAGTAACCCACTGTCAGTTCGGGTTACTGTTCATCCGGGTGGAAAATAGGGGATTTCATGCTATAATAGAGTATTAAGCCTAGATTAGGCTAAGGGAGACCTTGTACTCGTGCAAGGGAGTCCCTAATACACATAAATGATGAGTTAATTAATAGAAAAAGAAAAAGAGAAAGAAAAGAAAAGATTTAGGGAACGGGGGAGTTGAATTAATTAAAGTCCCCTATATTATAATTGGCACGTAGATTATAGCCCTTGATACAAAACTAAATGTATTGTAAATGCATGTCACAGTTGGGCAAGAAGCTAGGGAACAAGAGGAAGAAGTTCCCCACTGCCTGCTGTAGATTTTTGGAGGCGTATCAGGGCTGTGCCAGATTGACAGGTGAGTGGGAGTCATGTACTTTGCACCATGAGCATCCTTAATTCATTTTCATGAATGTCGCCAAGTGTGAATTGATTTCACTTGAGCATATTGATTGATATTGTAGTAGATTCCTCTATAATCTTGATTCTCCATGCTTGATTATTCTGTACATGCATTTGAGGGAACATTGAGAGGAATTACGAGGGGTTGATGAGTAATCAAATTGATTCTGAATTGTGAAATGATTTCTTTTGTAAATTGATTTCATTTCCTCTATTTTAAAGACTTGTGAGTCGTAGCTTGATTATACTCTTTTATGAGTAATTAAATTGGTTCCAAATTGTGAAATGACTTCTTTTGTAAATTGATTTCATTTTCTCCATTTCAAAGATTTGTAGAGCCTTTTTAGTGGTATATTGAGTTGTATTGCACTTCCTTGACCCTCACTCCTAACCCTGATGTTAGTTTATGATTGGGTCATGATCGAGTGAGTGGTAGTCTTGATTATACTCCTTTTTAGTAGAGTATTGGGAGGGTGCATTATGGCATTTATGCATGGCTTGGCAGTATCTGCAGGACACCTAGAGTCGATGGGGTTGAACATCGGCCTTTGTGCACATAGTAGCCTTCTGGGTGGGCGGAGCCCAGTCCTTTTCTAGGGGGGACACGGCCCTAGGCGTAGGATCGGCCGGTCCTACGACTTATATTCTGCTTGCCGCCGGGCATAGTAAGACCCCGCGAGGTGCAGTATGGCTTTCCGCGGATGTAGAATTTCCGCGAGGTGCCGTTTAGTATGTAGATGTGAGATGGATTTCTGTTCTGGATACTGGCCAGCATTTATATGATCAGTGTGGTGTCTTATCCTGCATGTGCATGTGACAGTAGGGAGTTGTTGCTGGTTCGCCTGGGGCGTAAAACCCACCTCCCGATAGCTGTCTAGCATTTATGTTATCGGTATGGTGTCTTATCCTGCATATGCATGTGACAGTAGGGAGTTGTTGCTGGTTCGCCTGGGGCGTAAAACCCACCTTCCGACAGCTGTCTAGTGATGATTTACATATTGGTGTGGTGTCATATTCGATATATGCATATGGCAGTAGGGAGTTGTTGCTGGTTCGCCTGGGGCGTAAAACCCACCTTCCGATAGCTGTCTAGTGATAATTTCAGCATATTGACACCTGATTTGTATGTTCCAGCATTATGATCTGTTGAACATATTCATGAGTAGCATATATGTTGACTTGATTATTCCATATATGCTTCAGATGAGTTGATATTGATTGTGGTGATATTGATGATTTACTCCATATTCTCTATGTTGAGTTCATGTTCATGTTGTTATTGATCTTGAGATTTCATCTCGAGCCATGATTATATTCTGTCTCATGTGCATAGTACTCTCTACTCCACTCACTGAGTATTTATATACTCACTCCCCAGTTTGGTGTTTTTGATTGCAGGGCAGGTATTGTATAGAGAGGAGCAGGATTAGTGGTTGCCTACTAGCTGTGCCGCTCTATAGTATAGTATAGTATAATGTAGATAGAGGTTTATACCCTTTTGGTGTATTATAAACCTTCTGTTGTATATAGTGTATAGTTACAGTCATAGATCCTGTTGTGGATATGGGTTTGACCATGGATGGAATGGGAACCAGATTTTTATACAGTTGAGTTATATGCCTGTGATGATGTATTGATATATATTGTCCAGGTTCGTTATGTGACAGGTTATGTGATTGCTGCTCTGACAGGTAGCGTTGTTGTATGTAATGAGATAATCCTGACAGGTCACCATAGGAAAAGTGATCATTTTGTGCATGCATCATGCCAAATTTTTCAAGATTTATTGATGATTGATAGGTAGTAGGGTTCTACGCGGTGGCTGGTGGCCTTATGCCTACCCGGACCCTAGGACCGTCGCGGCGGCCCGCCGGGAACGGGGCGGGGGTCGTGACAGGGGCGAGGGGCTCGGAGGCGGGGGCCTCTGTATCTGATCAGGGGCGGACGCAGGACGCCGGCGATGCGGGCACAACGGCCCCTCTCTGTCCCGCTCCCGTTGCCCAGCGGGGGAGGCCGGTCCCCATTCACCTACGGCGCCCGGGACCGGCGCCGGCCAGAGGCTCTGAGGTCCCCAGCTCGGGGGAGCCGAGCTCTTCGAGGGCCCGGCGAGAGGAGTCGGGCGAGCCGGGATCCCCAATCCTCGAGGGGCGCTCGGCTATCCATGATGCCGACGTTGCACGAGCTGTGTTTCGGCGTGCAATGCTTCCAGCGGACCGGGCCGAGTTTGCCAACATCCCGCTGGAAGAAGTCGTCGACGGTACTTACCGTAATACCGCTCGGGTAAGCTACTTTCCTGATTTTCTTTAAGTTATCGGCGAGCATATTGTAGGTCTTTCAGCTCATAAGTGTTTTCCTCTTTTTTTTTCTTGCAGCACATTCATGAGGTTGACACCCTGGTGTTCATCGCCCAAGGGTGTCAAGAAGAGACTCGGCGAGTTAGCCGGCAGTTGGAGCCGGCTAAGAAAAGAATCGCCGAGCTAGAGGCGGCACTATCCGAGGCCGAGGCGCGGAGGGAGGCCACTGAGGCCGGGCGCCTGGCTATGGCCGAGGTGCTCGAGGAGGAGAGGGCCGCCCATTCGCTGGCGAAGTCAACCCTGCGCGCCTCTGAGGCGCGTCTGGGGGAGGCCCAGTCCGAGATCGCGGGCCTCAAGTACGAGGGCGGGGTCTTCCGCCTCAAGATCGAGCAGCTCGGGGCCCGTGAGAAGAAGGCGCTCGAGCGGGCCGAGAACGCCGTGGAGCTCTTCAAGGAGTCGGAAGAGTTCCGTGATATGTTGGAGGAGGAGACTGTGGACGGGTTCCTCCGGGGTTTCGAAAACTTCCGGAGGCAGATGGCTTGGATCTGCCCCCAATTCGACCTCTTCACGATTCGTCCGATGATGAGGTTGGGCTGCGGCTCCAACGACGACGTTCCCGATGCCATCGCGGCCGAGGAGGAGTCCACCGAGGCTGAGGCAGACTCAGCCGCGCTGGCGGCGACGGAGGTTCCCCCTTGCGGAATTACCGAGGCGTCCGCCGAGGTTCCCGCCGTAGACCCCGGGCCCGTGCCTGCCGAAGGCCCCCAGGTCGTCGCCATAGATGACCCTGAGGGTGACGCCGATGCTGCCGCCGCCCCTTAGGGCGTATATTTTCTTTCTTCTCTCTCTTCTTTTTTTTTATTGTAGATGAGGTCGGCCTTCAAAACTGTTGATCGGTCGACCTTTGATTTTGTACTTAGCCTTTCGGCGTTTCTTTATTAATGAAAAGATTTCTTTTCACTTCTCCGCGTTTACCTTTCTCCCTTTATCTTTTTTGCTTGTGAACGAGGTTGGTACTTTTGCCGACTCTCGACTTTGTATCCGAGCCCTCGGGCTGCTTAATAAAGGTATGTTTTTTGGCCGTGCTTTGCCTTTCTTTCTTCTAACTTGTTTGAGTGTTCGAACTCCAATTACGCTAATTAGGGGGGCTCCTAGCTCAGATTTTAGGAAATTTCACCAAGTCTTGTAGCTCGGATCCGAAGATCGCGAGGGTCGCCGAGTTTAGTTCTTAGATTGTAGAGGCGTTGGGTTTGGGCCTCTGACCGCTAAGTGGGGCCGTGCTAGGCCGCTTCTTGGAGGTCTAGCTGAGCTTTTCGAGCTCGGTTTTCAGACCGTAGGTCTATAAAGAGGGGTTAGTGCCGTCCTCCAAAAGGGAGTATGAGCCACTAACCAAATCACCACTAGGGCTTTCACAGCTATCTCCCTCGGACCCTGCCGAGGTTTAGGTGTTCGGGGTCGGAACCTACGGAGAACATTTCGGCCCTCTTGAGCTCGATCAATGCGCCCACGGTCGAGGTTATCTTCATAGATTTATGGGGGCCGAATTAGGCCCTCGTTTACCGATTCGCAAGAGCAATCCGACCTTGGCCATATTTTAGTCGGGGTTCCGTCGATAACACGTAGATAAATATAACGAGGCAATCATAAAGCGGGATGTACCTCATGCAGCAGGAGTCGAGTGCTTCAAGTTGACTGGTCTTCTTTGGCTTGTGGTCGGCTCAGCTACGTTGAGGCGACGCGACGGTTCTTCCGCATCGCACTTCTCCCAGGCCGAAGTCGGCAGCTTTGCTTTTCGACTAATTTTTGTGAACGCTTTTTGTTCAGGGTCCTCCTTCTGGGGACGCCGGCACAATAGGAGAAATAGTTGCCATCGGAGATCTGTGTGAGCGTTGCTTTGTTGTTATCCGCGAACATTTCGGAGATGCTGCGAAGGTACTGCCCCGTCGTCCCAAGGTCGAGGGAGCTTGGGACCAGTTCCCGGGGCATTCCGGCTTCAATCAGAGAGCCGAGCTCGACACCTGGAGCTCGAGCCTGCAGTCGATCCGGTGGTACATCCCGAGGTCGAGGGAGTTTGAGACTCTACGGTCGACTCACGGGGTATCCCGAGCTTTGTCGGGGTATCGTGCGCGAGGTCGAGGAGTCCGAGAACGCACTGCCGACCTGCGACGCTTCCCGAGGTCGAGGGAGTTTGGGACTCTACGGTCGAACCTCGGGGCATCCCGAACTTTGTCGAGGTGTCGTGCGCAAGATCGAGGGGTCTGGGAACGCACTGTCGATCTGCGACGCTTCCCGAGGTCGAGGGAGTTTGGGACTCTACGGTCGAACCTCGGGGCATCCCGAACTCTGTCGAGGTGTCGTGCGCAAGGTCGAGGGGTATGGGAACGCACTGTCGACCTGCGACGCTTCCCGAGGTCGAGGGAGTTTGGGACTCTACGGTCGAACCTCGGGGCATCCCGAACTTTGTTGAGGTGTCGTGCGCAAGGTCGAGGGGTCTGGGAACGCACTGTCGACCTGCGACGCTTCCCGAGGTCGAGGGAGTTTGGGACTCTACGGTCGAACCTCGGGGCATCCCGAACTTTGTCGAGGTGTCGTGCGCAAGATCGAGGGGTCTGGGAACGCACTGTCGACCTGCGACACTTCCCGAGGTCGAGGAAGTTTGGGACTCTACGGTCGAACCTCGGGGCATCCCGAACTTTGTTGAGGTGTCGTGCGCAAGGTCGAGGGGTCTGGGAACGCACTGTCGACCTGCGACGCTTCCCGAGGTCGAGGGAGTTTGGGACTCTACGGTCGAACCTTGGGGCATCCCGAACTTTGTCGAGGAATCTTGCGTCAGGTCGATGCTCTATCGTCCTGCGATACTTCCCGAGGTCGAGGGAGTTTGGGACTCTACGGCCGAACCTCGAGGCATCTCGAACTTTGTCGAGGAATCTGAGGATCACAAACGACCCAGCATCAGAGGAGTCATAATTATTGAAAGGAGATTATCATAAGGAGGAGATTTGAATCCATGTTCCTGACTGCCCAGAACCCCTAGGGGTTTCATTGGTAATACATCCGTAGATTCTCGGAGTTCCAGCTCCGTGGAATTAGAGTCCCCTCTAGGGACTTCAATTTGTACGCTCCGGGTCGTTGTACTCGGGCGATCTGGTACGGCCCTTCCCAATTTGGGGCGAGTTTTCCTTACTCGGTCGGTTGAGAAGCCTCGGCTCTCCTGAGGACGAGGTCCCCTACTTTGAAGAGTTTGGGCTTGACTCTGGAGTTGTAGTATTGGGCCGTCTTCTGTTGATATCTTGCCATGCGGACCCGGGCGACCTCTCGGGTCTCTTCAACAAGGTCCAAGTTGTTCCTAAGCCGGGAAGAATTGGTGTCGGGGTCGTAATGCTCCACCCTTGAAGAAGGGAGGCCAATTTCCAGCGGGATAACAGCTTCAGTGCCGTATGCTAGGTTGAAGGGGGTCTCTCCCGTGGGCAGTCGGAACGTGGTCCGGTACGCCCAGAGGACGTTGTACAAGTCCTCGACCCACTGTCCTTTGGACCGATCCAGCCTAGCCTTGAGTCCCTGCAAGATAGTGCGGTTAGTTACCTCGGTTTCTCCGTTTGTCTGGGGATGGGCGACCGAGGTGAAGCGGTGGTCAATGCCGAGCTCAGAGCAAAATTCCCTGAAGTGGGCATTGTCGAACTGCCGGCCATTGTCGGATATAAGGATACAGGGTAGTCCGTATCTGCAAATTATGGACTTCCACACGAAGTTCCGCATCTTTTGCTCGGTGATCCGGGCTACAGGTTCGGCTTCGACCCATTTGGTGAAGTAGTCGATTGAGACGACCAAAAACTTTCTTTGCCCGGTGGCGAGGGGAAAGGGCCCCAGAATGTCGATCCCCCATTGGGCAAACGGCCAGGTGGCGACGATGGAAGTCAACAGGGCCGAAGGTCGGCGTTGGATGTTAGCGTTCCGTTGACACCGGTCGCACTTCCGGACGAAATCCGTCGCATCTTTCTGGAGAGTGGGCCAGTAATATCCTTGCCGCAGGATCTTATGGGCTAATGCCTGATCCCCCAGATGATTTCCGCAGATTCCTTCATGGACCTCTCGGAGGGCATAGTCCGCCTCAGAGGGGCGGAGGCATTTGAGAAGAGGAGAACTAAATGATCGACGATAGAGTCTGTCTTCATACAAGACATACCGGGGAGCTTGGCGCTTGATTCGGCGAGCCTCTATCTCGTCACGGGATAGGGTTCCGTCCTGGAGGTAGCAGACGAATCCGTCGATCCATCTTGGCTCGAAGTCGATACGCATGGTGGGCTCAAGCTCCTCCGTGCTAGGCGTCCGAAGGTACTCGAGCGTTGTCCCCTGGGGAAGCTCGTTTATGCGGGAGGTCGCCAGCTTGGACAACTGGTCTGCCCTGAGATTCTCCGCTCTGGAAATGTGATAAATACTAAAAGAGTTCAAGGTAGATGTGAGTTTCCGCACTTTTTGGAGGTATTTCTGCATGGACGGCTCTTTTGCTTCGAAGTCTCTCTGGATTTGGCTCACTATTAGCTGAGAATCGCTGAAGGCCTTCAGGTCTCCCACTTTCAGTTCCTTCGCCAATTTGAGCCCAGCAATGAGTGCCTCGTACTCCGCCTCGTTGTTCGAGGCCGGAAACTCGAGGCGCAAGGCTTGTTCGGCCTCCACTCCATCCGGGCTGGTGAGGATAAGTCCAGCTCCGCTACCCCTCGAAGTTGAGGATCCGTCCGAATATAGGACCCATGGTGGCCTCGGGGCTGTCTCCGTAGGTGCAGATGGTAGCTCGGGGTCGTCTGGCAAGGTACACTCCACCAGGAAGTCGGCGAGTATTTGAGCTTTAATGGCCGGCCTGGGCCGATATTTGAGGTCAAATTTCTCGAGCTCGACCGCCCATTTGGCGATCCTCCCCGCACGATCCGACCTTTGCAGTATCTGCTTCATAGGCTGGTCGGTCAATATGGCTATTGTGTGGGCTTGGAAGTAAGGCCGGAGTCTCCGCGCCGAGGTGACAAGGGCGAAAATTGTCTTCTCCAGTTTGGAATATCGGGTCTCGGCATCTCTAAGGACCCGGCTGATGTAGTAGACCGGCTTTTGGAGCTTATCCTCTTCCCGGACCAGGACCGAGCTCACTGCAACCGGGGAGACGGCCAAGTATAAATAAAGAACCTCGCCCCGCTGAGGCTTGGTGAGTAGCGGGGGAGAGGCCAGGAGGCGCCTGAGCTCTTCAAAGGCCCGCTGGCACTCTTCCGACCACAGAAAGTTCTTTGGCCGCTTAAGGATCTTGAAGAATGGGAGGCAGCGCTCAGCTGATCGGGAGACAAATCTCCCTAAGGCGGCAACCCGTCCGGTAAGCCGCTGCACTTCTTTGACTGTCTTTGGGGGCGCCATCTCTTGCAGCGCTCGGATTTTCTCGAGGTTGGCTTCAATCCCGTGCTGGGTCACTATGAAATCCAGAAATTTGCCTGAGGTAACTCCGAACGCGCATTTTGCTGGGTTGAGCTTCATCCGGTACCTCCTGAGCTTGGAGAATGTTTCGTCGAGGTCGGCTACATGGTGCTCCGCCGCTCGACTTTTCACCAACATGTCATCCACGTTGACTTCCATATTTCGGCCGATCTGGTCCTTAAAAATTTGGCTGACCAGCCTCTGGTACGTGGCTCCAGCGTTCTTCAGACCGAAAGGCATCACCTTGTAGCAATAGGTGCCTTTGTCGGTGATGAAGGCTGTCTTCTCCTCGTCTTCCGGCGCCATCCGGATCTGGTTGTATCCGGAAAAGGCATCCATGAATGTTAGCAATTGATGCCCTGAGGTGGAGTCGACGAGCTGGTCGATACTTGGGAGGGGGAAGATATCTTTTGGGCAAGCCTTGTTCAGGTCGGTGTAGTCCACGCACATTGGCCATTTCCCGTTGGCCTTCTTTACGAGGACTATGTTGGCGAGCCAGTCTGGGTAGGAGACCTCCCGGATAAAGCCGGCCCCGAGGAGTTTATCCACCTCCTCGGCCGCAGCTCGTTGTCGTTCCGGTGCGGAGCCCCTTTTCTTCTGCTTTACAGGTCTGCTGGTTGGCTTCACCTGGAGTCGGTGGATCATGACCTCGGGGTCAATTCCCGGTACGTCCGCAGGCGACCAGGCGAAGACATCAGCATTGTCCCGCAGGAAACTAACGAGGTGATCCCTCTCGCAGGCGCCAAGACCGGAGCCGACCTGCACAGTTAGCTCGGAAAAATTTTCTTACAGTGGAATTTGAACAAGAAGCTCACCAGGCTCTACTTGCTTCTTCCAAAGAGTGTTCCTTGCGTCCAGAGTTTCTATGCGTAGTGAGGGGCTCGCTGGCTGAACCAGCGCCTCGGTCGGTTGCCTTACTCTGTGGGCCGCCATGTAGCACTGCTTGGCAACCAACTGGTCCCCGCGGACCTCGCCTACTCCTTGGCCGGTGGGGAACCGCATGAGCAGATGGTGGGTTGAAACCATGTCCCGAAGGGCGTTTAGCCCTGGACGCCCAAGGATGGCGTTGTAAACTGAGGGTAGACGGACCACAAGGAAGTCCGTCCTCACAGTACTCTTCCGGGGAGCGGAGCCAACTGTGACAAGGAAGCTGGCCTCACCTTCTACCGGGACCGAATCTCCGGTGAATCCAACCAGTGGGGCATTAATTTTTCGGAGATGTCCTTCTGGCGACCCCATTTTTTGGTAGGCATGATCGTACAAAATGTTGGCTGAACTTCCATTGTCAACTAGGACATGTTTTACATTAAACTTATTTACAATCATGGAGATGACCACAGCGTCATCATGGGGGTCTCAACTCCTTCCAAGTCCTCGTCCGAGAACGAGATGACTTCATCAGCACGCAAGCGCTTCGGGGGGGCTCCCTGGGCTGTGGCTCCTGCCGAGACCCCTCCGATCATATTGATGGTGCCGGCGATGGGCCCGTTGTCGTCCGGGTTTTCGGATGGCGTGGCGTTTTCCGCCAGCCTCCTTTCCTCGCGCCGGTTTCTCACGAACCGGTTGAGTATTCTCCGGCGAATGAGCACCTCTATCTCGTCCCGGAGTTGGAAGCAATCCTCCGTGTCGTGCCCACGGTCTCGATGGAAGCGGCAATACTTCCTGGGATTGCGGGGAACTCCCGTATCCCGCATAGAGGCGGGGGTCGGAAGAAATCCCGACCCTCGATTTCCATCAGGATCTCGGCCCGGGGGGCATTGACAGGTGTGTAGTTCTCGTACCTCCCTGGGTACGTCCGAGGCCGTGGTGGAGATCTTGGTCGAGGTGGGGTCCTCTGCCGAGCTTGCCCCTGCTGCCGAGGGGGGCTCCTCAGCCGAGGGAGGTTCTTCTCTTGACGGGGGGATCGGCTTCTTTGTCGGCCGCGCTCCTCGCGGCGTTTCTTCTGTTTCCTCGAGGCGGGCTCAATCGCGCTCCGCCTGGAGGCAACTGCCTCCTCGGCCTTGGCATACTTCCGGGCTCGGGCCAGCATTTCGGTGAAGTTGGCCGGAAAGCTCTTCTCAATGGAGAAGAGGAATTGGTAGGAGCGAACCCCGGTCTTCAGAGCCGACATGGCTATCGACTGGTCTAGCTCGCGAACTTCCCACGTGGCGGCGGTAAAGCGGTCCAGATACTCCTTGAGGGATTCCCCCTCCTTCTGTTTGATGTCCAGGAGGGAGTCTGACGTCCGTTGTTGGCGCCGGCTGTCGGCAAAATTGGTGGCGAACTGCCTGCCGAGTTGCTCAAAGGAGGATGCCGTATTCGGCTTTAGTCCAAAAAACCAAAGCCGGGCGGTCCCTCGAAGAGTCGCTGGGAAGGCCTTGCAAAGTACAGCTTCCGAGGATCCTTGCAGAGCCATGAGGGCTTGGTAGCTCTCCAAATGGTCGAGAGGGTCGGTCATTCCGTTATAGGGCTCCACCTGAGGCATTTTGAACCTCGCTGGGACCGGCTCATCCTCGATCTGGCAGGAAAAGAGGGATTTGGTAGTGAACTCAAAGTCTCCCTCCTGCCTTGCCTTCCTACTGTGGAGCACTGCGATCTGGCGCTCCAAGTGCTCAACTTTTCTGTCGAGCTCCCCAACCCGTGGGATTGTCGTCGTGGTCTGCTCCGGCTCGCGGTGGTCTGGGGCTGACTCAGCCTCAGAGGGTTGGGGTCTTCTGTTGAGATCTCTCCCCGGTAGCTCTCTCTAGGGGGAAGTCCGCTCCTCGTCGTTGGCTCTGGAAGAGCCGTGGAGATTCTGGCCTAGGGGAATTGGGCCGTTGGGAGGAAACTCCGGCAGGGCCTGGGCCTGCGGGGGATGTGTTGGTAAGGCCTCCTCGCGCCGCAGGCCTTGAACGGCGGCGGCCAGGACCTGAACTTGCTGCATCAAAGCATTGAATTGCTCCGGCTGAACCTGGAGAACCGGGTCAGCCGGATTAGGTGGATTCTGGACGGAATGTCCAGGACTCTGTGGGAGGCGCCGGGAGGTATTGGAGGCTCCCTTGCTTCTCAACTTCATGATCGCTACTCGGGCCCTTCCTCTAGCGCCAACTGTTGCTGGAAATTGGACCCGGGGGCGATCGTCGGTCGAGGAGAGGGAGCGGCAGCGGAGCGGCTGTCCGTCGGCGAGTGGCGTCCTCCGTTGGGGTGCCTGCAAAAAGCCGGTGGCCGGGTCTTCCGGCGCCGGCCCTCCGACGCTCAAGTCAGAAGGGGGGCAATCTATGTGAGAAGAAGAAAGTGTGTTTATTAATTTTTCGTCCCCCCTCTGAAAAGCGAAGGTTTCCTTTTATAAGGGGGGTCGGTGTACCTGTGGTGTGATTGGACGAGGCCGCTTGTACGGCTCGATATGCCGCTCAGACTGGCGCACGATCAGGTGAATCATTGCATTGATGTTGGAGGCATGGCCGAGATCAGAGACTTATCATCGTTGATTGGACTCTGCTGGGCTGACTTGCCGTGGCGAGTCGCGGGTCCGTAGATAACTGGAGCCATGCGCATTAATTGTTGAGTAAGCCGGCGGTATGCATTAATTGTTGAGTAGGCCGGAGACTTTCATCAATTGTTGAGTGATTCAGGGGTTTGCAGAGATCACGCGTAATAAATGCTGGGACAGCGGCAAGGTATGGCCTTTGGCCAGACCTCTGAGGGGTACGGCCGTAGTAGGTGGCTGACGTGGATAAACCTTTGAGGTCGGGAATTCTCCAGGTCGGAGGCTCTGAGGTCGGACGCCGACCTCAGTTGTCCGGGGTCGGCGGTCATGCGGCCTTCTAGCGGCGGGGTTACTGTATTACCGGGGGAAAACCGTATTCTCCCAATAATGGATTATTGGCAGAAATTTTCGTCATCAAATTTAATTTTTAATTTTAAAAATATTAAAAATATTATTTTTGAATAATTATAAATTTAAAAAATTAGTGATATATATTTTTGTAATTAATTAAGTGACGGAAGCTCCGGTGTATTAGTAATCGGAAATATGGTATAATGACAGCCAAGAATCGCCGTCGCTAGAAGGATAAATATATTGCAACTTAATTAGCATCAACAGAACTAAATTACACACACGGTAAGTGTCTCCACACTCACCGTCACCAACGGCTCCTACTGCATGTACATGATCCAAGCAAAGTAAAACAACAAGAAGAAGAAGAGAACAGAGCGCAAGAATGCAAGCCGACTTGGCTTCAAGCTCCAGCTTAAGTAGCAGCAGCAGCTAACTCTGGTTTCTAATTTGATCTGTTGAGGGCGACGAGATTGTGGTGGAAGCCGGCGGAGGTGAGGATGTCGTGGGCTGTAGTGAGCTGGTCGGAGAGTGCCTTGATGCGGAGGAGGTAATCCCGGGCCTGCACCACCGCCTCCGCCTCCAGCTCGCCGATCTCTACACTCAGACGCTCCTCCGCCTCCTCCACCGCCCTCAGCCTCTCCCGCGTCCGCTCCAGCTCCCTCCGCGCCTCCACCTCCCTCTCCCGCGCCTCCGCCGCCTCCCTCTCCAGCTCCGAGTTCCTCCGCCGGAGCTCCTCCACGTCCGCCGCTGCCATCCCCGGCGCCGCCCGGATATAAACTGGAAGGTAACGAACCCGCAATCCGGTCCGCTTTTCTCGGAGGGTATGAGCGGGATCCGCTTAAATAGATGAGAATTGAGAGATTAGGTGCGTGGCCGCGGGCCCGCGGCCGCCCCACTGACGCCGTTGTGACGGCCGCGGTGTTTTCTGGTGCAGAATCTATCTTGACCGAGGTTGTTGTTTGGAACGATATATATAGTGCGAGACTTGCTTCCAGTGAGTGTTATTTGTCGTTATAATTAAAAATTTTGATTAATAATAGAAATAATTAGTAATAATATATGGCAGTCTAAATCTTTTACACCGATGATCACGGGCAAATTACAATGTAGATATTAAGAGTGTTTATTTTACCAAAAAAATATAATATTCTCTTTCACCATTTTTTCAAAAAAGGTGAAAAGGTAATTACAAGATAACCAGTATTTCAGTTTTTAAAGTTGACATGTACATGATGAACCTTTTCAAAACCACAGTAACGTCCGTTATGTTAACCTTGCCGGCACGTTACGGAAGGGATGGTCTTGCTGCCGGAAGTCATGGGCAGAGTCGAAGGGTCATCTAGTAATGGAAAATCATCTGGCGTTTACTAATCTTGGAGCGACTTGGAGGAGGGCACACGCAGCGTCGGCGTTATTGGAAGGATCGGTGGACCCACGAGAGTCGTCGGTTGCGTCGGGGAGCCTATCAGAATCCTGACCGTTCGTTGAATGTAAGTGGGTAAGACGTGAAAAAGGCATTCTGGCATGATGTGGAATCCGACGCCGACCAGCAGACATCGATTTGATGACCAATGCAGGTAACGGTCTGCTGGTCCACTATCGTAATGGCAGAAGATGCGTCATGTCTAAGATGGGGCCCTTCAGTGTGAACTCGACGCCCTCATTGCTTTCCCCAAGGGAGAACGAGTGCTGAGACAGCTAATGCGAAGGCCCAAGTGGGGACGGACGCGAATGCAAGTTGCTTGGTGCGTGTATAGCTTGGATCCATGCAAGTCCAGTCGCACGTTGACACGTAATGATGTGAGGGGGGAATAGTTCATGGATCAAGTGGATGGCCTTCTAGACGTGACCAACTCTGGATATTTGTCGCATTGCTCGATGGGTTACTGTTGACAGAGGCCGGTGTGGGCCAAATCAGCAAGACTCGTCCACAGCGGAGGCTGATGTGGGCCAAATCGTAATCGAATGCCGGAGGGACGCTTGAGATGGTCGGTTTAAAGACCATAGTTAAGCCTTCATTATCACCTACGGGTTTTAGTGAGATGGCAGCGCATACGATCCTAACAGTGGTATCAAAGCTAGCGGCACGGGTTCAATTTACAGAATAAGCGATTAAAAAGAAAAAAAACTCCCTTGCTATGGAAGAGAAGGCTCGTCCGCGGCGGAGGCCGGTGTGGGCCAAGTCGCAATCAAATGCCGGAGGGGCGCTTGGGATGGTCGGTTTAAAGACCATGATTAAACTTTCACTATCATCTGCGGATTTTAGTGAGGTGACAGCGCCTATGGTCCTAACAGTTACGTTCGTTGTTTGGCCCTTAGATTAGGACGTGCCAACCTTCTAGGCTTCTCTCTCTCTCACACACACACACGCGCGCGCGCACGTAGAGATGGTGAGGGCTCTAACCTTATCCGCCATCCTACATCTGCACTCCATTCTCCACAAACCCTTTCTAAACAGAGGAGGGATTCTAATCCCATCCCCCGTTCTATACCTAGAATGAAACTTTGAACCCCGGAAAGACCGAGCCTAATGCTTGTGCAGTCGAGATATGGAATAATAGAGGTCTGAAAAGAAAACACTTTTTTTAATTGATAAATTTGATATTTTATATAGCTCTTAAATAGATATGGCTAGCCAGGTCAAAAGAAAGAAGATGAAACAAGAAAATAGAAATATCAACGGTCGTGGCTCAAATAAAACTGACGACTTTCAGAATCGGACTTCGGACCCTGCCTCTTACTTTAAGATGGCAGAGATAGTACTGTCCGAACTCATAAGTTGACTTGATGTTCTCTATCATATTCATGGTGGAAGGGGCCAAAGCCCCTACAGTCCGTATCTATGAGCCACAAGCTTGCTACTGTAGACCGTGGCGAAGATGGGAGGGGAAACAAAATAACAGTGGGCGAGGAGAAAAGAGATGCGTGGGAAAGTATTCTTTCAGAAAAAAAATATTTTACTTTTCTAATTCTTTATATATATATATATATATATATATATATATATATATGGTCACGTGGATGATACTGTTCTAGTTTGAATACATCCAAAAAAAAAAAAAAAGACAAAAAAAAATATGACACAAAAAGGTGGGATAGTCTTGTAGCTTTTCCAAAAATACCACCCAAGTATTAGGCAACAAAAGAGGCAATCCAGTCACCAACCCTGTTTGTCTCGCGGTATATATATATATACATAAGTGGTCTGAAAAGTATCAGAATACATCGTCAACCTGCGGATGTTCTGCAGAAGAGGATGTCCATCGCTAGCTCTATGTTGGCCCTAGATCTACTTGATCACCATAATCGAATCCCCTTCAAGGTGAAAACAATCCACTCCCAAGATAAGCCTCGCATAAGTAATGTCTTCTCAAGTAGCCCTTAGCTCAGCACCAAAAATGGAGATATCATAATGCACTGTTCCCCAATTGTGATGAGTCTAAATTTGGGATCTTTGATCACAAAATGAGTTTCGCCCCTGCTGCCACCATTAATCACACTCCCATCAAAGATCACTTTGAGAAAACTTGAGGATGGGAGCTTCTAGGAGATACAGATTATCTAGATCGCTGCAAAAGCTGAACAGAAGTCTCGTATGTCCCTTGCAATTCTAGATGCATCATAGGAGTGAGACTGAATGACCTTATGAGTCTTTCGATGCCATCTTTTTGTTCTCAAAGATCCACACGTTTCATCCAACTAGATGTGATAGGCCACATAAGCAGATCGGACTCCCCATAATGCATTAGCCTTTATAGCATTCATTAACAAATAAATTTTGCAATATAATATTAGGGAAAATCCAAAGGTCGTTGGTTTTGGAGGCCAGGCCATGTGCTCGACCTGCACAAGATCATAAAGGCAATCTTTAGAGAAGTTTATTTAGGCAATCGGGGAGGGCTTGTGTATGTATGATGCAGAAAGTGCGAATGAAGGGGATAGGGGCCATGGTCAGGCATCTTCAAGGCAAAATTATTAGGTGGATTCTTACCAAAATACAAATTTGTTGGAGCTAGTTTGAAGGGAGCCTTTCATTTTTAAGTTCCCTGTTTTGTTTTTTTATTTTCAGTTTAGACTTTGAAATGGAAATGAGAATAATGGACTCATTGCAAGTGTTTGGTTGGAGAATTTTTTTTTTCCTAGTTCAATTTCGATTTCAGGAGAAATAGAAATGCCCTAATTCCCCAGAAACTAATCCTGATTCTTGCCTGATACAAAAATCCCATTTTGATTCTAATTCTAATTTTTATTCTAATATATTTTGATTCCGATCACAAGCCAAACACACTCTTAAGTTTTTTTATTGGCCTCCGTTGGGGTGGTTGTATCTTTTAAGAGGGCCTAGCCTGTTACTTTGGTCCAAACGTTTAGTCTTTACTTTGTTGGGCCACCTGTGCCGTCCTTTCTTCCTGTCCTCTCGTTTCAATATCGCAATGAAATTGAGAGGTTGCCACCATGTCTTGTACCAAACAAGAGAGAGAGGGAGAGGGCACCAAGGCTAGCTATCCAAATCTGGGTACATGGGTGGGTGGGGGTAAGGAGGCCAGCGGAGATGGTTTAGACTTCAGAGCATGGAATTCATCAAAGCAACAGGGCTAGCTATCCAATCTGGGTACATGGCTTTCCTTGACCTTCATCTCAGCTCTGTAAGGTCAACACCTCAAATTTTTTTTAAAAAAAATCAGATTGGTTGTGTTTCTCCAAGATCGTGATTTACTAAGATATGATCTTATGCAACCTATATAAGATCATGAGTCAGATTGGGTCTAAACGTAGACCCAAATACAAGTTTTACACATCTGCACCCCACATGCACATCATTAGTATCAGTAAATATTCATTAGCTGTGTGATTTTTTCCCCCACCAGAGGAGCACTCTCATGTTTGGTACAAGATCTTCTCAATGCATATTTAGTCACCAGGTCCACCGTCGATCTAGGATGAAATCACCTCAGATTGATTTGTTTAACTCTAGGATGAAATTATTAGGCAGGCTTATTTCACTCTATATCCATGGTGGATCTGTTCGCCTAATAATTCAATTCGGGCTTTTGCTCTTTAGATTGGTTGAGAGAAAGGGGACATTTCCTGCACCCTTTTCCCAAATGATGCTTTAGCATACCTAAGCACACCCCTTTTTCACAAACCAAGGTCTCAGGGCATTTTCTCAATACCTATTAAAATTTAATATCTATATTTACTCCTCATTTTTTTTCCTTCTCTTCCTATTCTAGTGTGCATACTAAAATTTTGGTCAGAGGAGATTCTTTTGATTCTTGACATGCTTGCATTTGTAGCAAATCAAAAGAGGGATCCGGTTGCTGACCTAATTGGAAATATCTATTTTTTAATATCTATATTTATTCATCATTGTTTTGTTTCTCTTCCTTTTCTAGTGAGCATACTAATGTTTTCGCCTGAGGATATTCTTGTGGTTCTTGACATATATTTTACATTCTTAGCGAACTAGAAGAGATGTCCGGTTGTTGAACTAATTGGGAGTTCAAATTCCCCTTGGCATTTCTATTTTAGAGTTGAAACATCAGAGGATCGTATAATATAGACTAATTACGTTCGATACTTTTTAGGTTATCAACCAAGCAATATATATGCTAACATCACATAAAACATATTGTTGGCATTACATTAAATACAGAAGAAATGTTTTTTCTTTTTTTCAACAAAAATACATGCTGCTAACTCCAATGGCTAAAATTCTAGTTGGTTACATGAAGTTGGGTTTTCAAAGACGAATCGGGAGCCTACTTCAGAATGATTGATTGGCCCAAAACAGAGAAGAAGCGGGTTCCTACAAAATTTGGGCCTCAAGTGGCTTCGGGCATTGGGCCTTCAGGGAGCCGATATGCCGAACCAGACAAAGCCGCAGTTTGAGTTTGGGCCTCTTTTCTTATCTTAAAAGGACTGCAAGTGCTCTAATATAACTAGGCCCAACTACGCCAGCCCTAGTGGCATAGAGCGAACAATTAGTGGGCATGAACCCAAGTGCTGTTAAATACATCCAGGTCCAGATAAGGGCGGATCATGTGGAGACACGAAATTTAATGTCTAATTTCCGACCTCATTTGAACATACATAAAGTAAATCTTTAGATATACGCCCTTTTTTGGCATAAGCCAACCATCGATGTGAAGAACTCTGTCGGCGTATCATTGACCAAGATAGCATAGGAAGGAGCTCGCATACGGCTTAAAATCTAGCTGATCTACACAACATAGAACCTAAGGCTCTTAAGGGCGTGCATAAAAAAAATTCCATCTCATGCGGTCATAAGCCCTCTACATTTCCAGCTTAATGCCATAAGACTGCAATGACATGAGACGCTCTGAAGATCATACATGAATTTCTGGATGATGAGGGCGTTATCCGTGCTGCTCTGGCCATCCATGAATGCTCTCTGCTTCAGGCTAATAAGCTGCCGTGACATGGATCCCTATGCAACCAAAGCATACCAAGTGGGCCACGCAGCTTGCCTGGACCTGACAATTCCTGCCACTCACATGCCCTCGTCGGGCCAAGTAGCGTGATTTATGGACCCATTAATTGGATCTGCTTCACGGCTCTACCGAACATGACCCTCCGAATTAATTAGTAATCGTTTGCACTGCACCTATGATTAAAAAATACACTATAAAACTTTTAATTAACTCTAAAACTTGATGTTTAGTTATAATATAGTCGACTCGTCCATCTCCATTAGATTCCATGAACGTATGGTTATCATATAACATAATTTCAGATATAATATTTCATTAATATCCTTTCCATCTGGATTAGAAGAGGAGTTTTTTTTTTATAGTGAAAACGGTAGAAGACTTTTGGCGGCGACTCCTCCATCCACCAATAATCTTCAAGGATATATTAATCATTTTATATACATCATTAATGCTGTTAGGGCTCAGATGAATGGCTGCACCATATTATAACTAAAAATTAAGTTTAAAGCATAATTTAAAAAAAAATAAAAATTTGAAGGAGTAAATAATTTTTTAAAAATTTGAAGAGGCCTCCCTACAATTTTTCCTTAAAAATTCATCGTTCGGACGATACCTTCATTTATTTGTTCTTTTACTGACGTTTATTTTCAGGGGAAGAACATTACCGTGATGCACAACATGTCAGATCTGAGAGGAAGCAAAACACTAGCTGTTTTGTACCCAAAAAAAATATAAAAAAAACGTTACATTCGGAAATGGAAGAGAGCCACCTATTGACAGCTGCGTCAGTAGTATGGCGGTGGCGCAGGTGGCTGCGCGGCAATGCACGGAGGATTATTATCCACTGGAGTTGGCGGCGGCGGCCGTGGCCGCAGTTTGGGAGCTGGTGCAAAGTAGTGACGCAGTGGTCCAGGCTTTGGAGCTGGAGGCGTTGGTCGAGGTCTCCGACGAGTTGCCGACGTTGAGCTATAGTATGGATCCTTCAAGCAAGGAGGTGGCAATGGAGGAGGAGGAGGAGGAAATGGTAATGGTGGTGGTGGTGGTGGTGATCGAAGCCGAAACTGGGGAGGAGTTCGAGTGGAAACTCGAGGTGATCGTGCAGGCCTTGGCGGTACCCGGCCCCACCTGGCCTTCAGCACTCCTAAATTGGCAGGCTCTTCATCGGAAATAGGATTAGCGGCGTTCTTGGTGGCATGGGAAGAGCATGAAGTTATTAAGAGGACGGCTATAGCTAGGAGCAGAAAGATTGCAGAGAAACTCATCTTCCTCACTTTCCTTCACTTCCCTGGTTGCCCTAGTTATATAGTAAACTTTGGGAGGCTTTAAATAACGCGACCCGGGGGTCGTCTCTTTGACTGCCTTGCTTGTAGACAATTAGTCGTTGACCAATTAAGTTTTGTTGAACCAATTATTAGTATATACGCAGTCCCACGCGAATACAGCTGGAAACATGATTTCTACATCACGCGTCCGCAGACAATTTAGTTTTATGCGCGTTTGCAGTCGAGATATTCCCCGTATAACAAAAAAAGACTTGCAAATAAAATAATAGTCGAAAGCTTTTTAGCAGTTTTTTTTTTTTTTTAATTTGAGGTTGCTTTTTAGCATAATTGGATTGACTTTCTTTCACTTCACTTTTTAGTTTTTACTAGTATATATCTGAAATAGAAGAAAAAAAAATTCCAATAGGTTACAGCATATACTTTTTTATAGTAAAAAATACTAATTTTTCTTAGCAAATGAACTTATATCAGTCTTAACATTCATTATCCATAAGTTGCTTGTCTAAATTGAAAAAAAGAGTAGAAAAATTCTATAAGAGTATTACTCAATTTTGAAGATTCAATAATAAAATATGATTAGAAATTATATAAAAAAAGGAATACATAGGAAGGAAATGTTTAAAGTTGAATTACCTCCGCCGAAATATCTCCGTAGGTAATGCAGGTAATAGTTCTCTGCAATGGTAATGCGAAGTTATATCAATTATTCTTTTTGTTGTAGATTAAAAAAAAGAAAAAGAGCAATATTTAAAGTATGTTACCGGCTTGTATTTGGTAATTTTCTGGAAGAAGTTTCTTAGTAAAGTTCATTATGAATCTATTTTTCGAAAGTCAAAATAACGTATTCTTCTTAAATTTGAGAAGAAGATTTAGATCTAGAACTTACATTTAGATCAGTACGTTGATATGTACTTTCTGAAAAAATAATTGTTATCATGAAACTGTAAATATTGTCATTAAAATTCTGTGACCTAAACATAATTTGGAAGATGTAGGTGCCATCAAGAATCTTTTCAACAACATCTGAAAAAGTAAATCTGTCGTATTTTACATCCATCATAAGGTTAAATGCCGGGACACCAATTAACTGTTGTTCCAACATTTTAAAGATTGCTACACCAATTATATCCTGGACGGTAGTGCTTAATTGCTACACCATTTTTTTCCCATACTTTTTTTGTCTTCCTTCATCAAGACATTTACCACTGTCATTTGCTCCAACTACGACGAGGTGATTGCACACATTCACCTGACAGCATGATGGCATAGTCACGCTTGCTTGCAGAGTTTTTTTTTTTTTTTTATTTCCGTAGGTTACGTTTCACAGTTCATTCATGAAGATAGATATTTTTCCTTTTTTTTCTTTGTTTCCTCGGCCTTTTGTTTCGGTGGGAAGCCATTTCACGATTCATTCATTAAAATAGGTACCCTTGTGCTACGTTTATGATTCATTCATTAATGCAAGTATCGTTTGCTCCGTTTTTTTTCTTTTTCTTTTGGTCTATGTTGTAGAGCGATCTCTCTAGACCTTTCAAACTGGTTGGATGGCGCCGCGTGGAGGTCTCCGATGCCAAGATCTCGGCGAATTTCAGTGAAACCCTTGTTATTTTGGAAGGCCACCGGGCCCTCCTTTAATGTACCATATAGATGACGTATGCAACAACCTAAACGACTGTTGGTTCACTCACTCACACGCTTATGGCTCGTTCGTGTCCAAATCCAAAGAACGTTCCCTGTCTAAGATCTAATGGAGTTCCTAAGACAAATCATAGAAAAAGCTGCCATCAAATTGCATAGCAGTTGGTGGCGTAGTGACAAATGCAAATAGTAATGATCTTCCTCGGGTTGTTCCACGATATTGAATGTGGTTTATAATTTTGACTTTTGTATCCGTAGAAACAGCGACTCCTAAACAATTTCATATGTTGACAATATCTTATGAAGACCAGTCAGCTAAATAATAATGGTTGCCCATGACCCAAGAGGCTTTGCACCCTTACAAGGAGGCCGGATCTGAGCTCACGCACTCCTTTGGCGAGATGAAAGGAGTCGTACATAGTAGTTCTTAAACACGGAAGGAGATAGGAAAGTCGTAGCTAACCAATTGGCCAGTTTTACCCAACAAGAAAGAGCCAACGATATGTAGATCAGATTTAATAGCTTCGTAGCATGCATAAAAGCTTCCTACTCCATATGTATAAGCAATATACATTGAAGCTTCCTAGTCCAAGTGGAAGATAAAGTTTGATCCTATGATTGGTCACCCTGGGGCTGTTTGTTGGGGAAGATCTAGGTAGTAGAGAAACTATGAAGCCCATTTGTTTTGATGATTCATGCTGTGTACCTTACTAATGCCCTATGAACTCTTTCAAGCAAGTCCATGATCAAAATTGCTTTTTTGGAGATGTCCTCATTTAATTTCTTTCAACTAAACCTATGTCTTGCCACAAAGAGACTCTAACAAACAGGGCTACAACTCGTGCTGCATGCATTAGGGTAGATTAAAGGCAAAATGGTAATTCTGCTCCACCTCTAAATCCTTCAATCTTAATCTAACCCACTCTTATCTTAGATCTCTCCAAACCAACAAAAAACCATTATAAGATAAAGTCGAGTTAGATTGAGTTAGCCGAATCAAGTCAGGTTTGTCAGATTGAGTTGCATTGTGCCACGTTAATTTGATTAAATAAGATTATATAAAAAAATTTAGCATAGAGAAAACATTTAAGGTACTTTTATTAAATTAATAATTATTGAAATGAGATCGCTATCATTTATAAATTTCAATTATGCACTTACACTTAATTTAATAAAATTACTTATATATATATATATATATATATATATATATATATATAAGTAACTTATATGAATCATTTTTTTTTTTATTTATATGATGAATTGGTTGGGTTGAAGGTTCCCTCCATCTGAATACTATCCATCCTTTTATGTTTTTCTTTTCTTTTTTTTCTTTCTTTTTTTTTTTGATAAGGGAGGCGGAAATCAGCCATCCGGCGTTTATTGCACCATCTGAGATTAAGACACTTACATCAGATGGGAGGAAATTTTACAAAGATTAATTAATTAGAAGAGTTTGAGCACAGAGAAGTCAGACCACTAAAAGCTATTGAAAACAAAGCATCGTGTGGAAAATGATATTATGTTTACCATCCTTTTCTAAACCTAATACTATGTTTACCATTAAGAAAAAGAAAAAAGAAAAGAACTACTGTCACAAAAGAAGTCCCACTCCCACGAATTCCCTGTCATGGAGAAATATCATGGTGAGATGCAAGCCATGCACGTATTCCCGTTCACTATACAACCTTAAAACCCTTGTTTAGCTAGGTTTTCCTCTTCTTTTCCGTATATATATAGTTACTAATGATGATGATATCGTGCTTAGACCCCGAATTGCTCGAGTAACTAGAAAAAAAACTAATTAAATCACATTAAATTAAAAATCTAAGTTGTCTCCCTATCTATATCACGTCTCTGACCTAACTTGATTCACTCCCTTTCTTTGACAATTTTTCCCCTTTATCACATTATTCTCATAACCTACTTGGATACTCTACTCGTATGTCAACTATCTAACATCCGGCGTGTTAAGAGCAATCATCATAGTTTACTAACAACATTTTGGTGAATCCTGACTCGTGTCTATGTAAATCTAAGCTTGTCTCTCGTCTTCGCTTGTTGTAAGTACTAGTATATATGATATTATTATATGGTAGATCTCAGCCATTAGATCTAGGATGTGCTGTATCTTGATAATTCAAATCATAATATGAGAGAGGCCAATCATATGGAGGTGCACCGTGGGTAGCCATATATTTTCTTATCAAATGAAGGAATTGTTTTATTTTCTTTCATGGAAATATGGATTTATATATTTTAGTTATTTTTTTCTTAAATTATTATTAGTTTAAGAAGAAATAAATATGGAAAGGTCATTAATACTTCGGTCCCTCACATAACCTCTTTGCTCAACCCAATCCCATCTAATGAATGGGTTGGTCGGATAAATTTGGGTTGAGCTTAGCGCAAGTTGCACCTATCAGGACCACATTGGATAAGGTGAATTATTGCTACTGTGGTCAACACTGGCAACTGCAAGTCGGAGATCTGGATTAGCTGCATGCCAGCTACAAAATAAAGATAATGAAATTATATCTTGGTGGTTCAAAGTCAACGCTGCAAGGTTGGGATGGAGATTCGGTAGATGCAAGATAAGATTGATTGAAGGGTCACATCTAGAAACATATTTGCCTTTAAATTATTTGCCTTCAAACTTGAAACTACGCATCCAAACAATTGGTGCTAGTGCAGAAGGGGACCATGTATAATATTCAAAGTAAATGATAAAAATTCATCTGAAATTTATGTTTATTATATTTATGTCTAATAATTTATAAAATTTATATTTATACTCAATTAAATTAATGGTGTTGGTAAAATGGTTTACTTTATGTAAAAAATTGAAATTATTTTTGAATGGAATATATATATATATATATATATATATATATATATATATATATATATATATATATTACATCATTGAAAGGCTATTATACCACTTAATGTTTTTTTTTTCTGATGTAGTATTTGGATTCTATGTAAGATTAATGGTCCGATTAATTAAGTTATAGATTAAAGTATTGGATAAAAATAAATCTTAAAAAGTAAATATAGATTTTCAAATTATTTGATATATATATATATAATTATCTCATATTTTTTTTTAATTTATATTAATATTTAATGTAGTTATTATCATGGAGAGTTCAGCCGTCGGCTGCCGTTCTTGCTAACTGGCAACCGAGCAACCGTGCGACGAATGTAAATAAAACTGCATCAATAGAATAAAGATAAGTAAACCAAAAAGCAGATGCTGAATATACAGACACAACAGAAAGCTATCACCAACACGATGCATGTAATAGAATTTTAAATCTATTTATAAATTTTATTTTTCATAAGTAATATGTCATAAATGTATTATATATGAAAACTATTGTAATAGAAATTCTTTCAATTTTAGAAGTTGTTAATCTTTGATTAGTTGTCCCATAAAATCATTTGTTGAATTGAATCTTCAAAAAAACTCAAATCCAATTATTCATGGAGTTTGGATGCCAGTTAGGAGCATAATTATTTTGATAGATTAAGCCCATATATGAACTCAAACTCATTTTTTTATCAACTTTAAATGCAAATACAGCTTAGATCTGAAGCGAGTTGGATTGTTACAGCTTCATGTTCAAATCATTTCAAATGCTAGAAAATCGCCCCATAGGAGAAATCACATCATACACTGCATAATATTAGTTTTCATCTAAAAATAGATCGTATAGATTGGATAAAAGTAGCAAAAATTATGCATTAAATTAAGGTCCTCTAGAAATGAACAACCTTTGTTGTTCTTTTGAATCATTTTCACTTGCTTTCATGTCCTATTATTTATACTCTCGACATTTAGATGAAGCCACTGTATAACTATTCTCATGTGCAAATAAAATAGTTTATAAATTTTTTTTTTTGGTAAGAGTAAAGTTATCTAGTTAATACTGTATTTTTATATTATGGATGGGACTATCATGGTAAACTCTATTATCTATATTATTTCTATAATAACTCAAGATCTTATTTAAAAAAAACTAACTGGAAGGTATTACTTAAATTTTTTAGTCTTATATAAGCATCCAAAATCTATCCGAAGTATAGCTGATGCAGGACTAAATGTAGGATCCTTGCAATTTCAGTCAAACCAATCTCGTGGGCCACATAAAAACTTTATCACCGGTCGTGATGGTAGAAGCCCCTAGGAATACCATGGCTTGATTATTTTGTACCGTTATGTTTACAACCAAGAAGCGAGTGAAATAAATGGAGTCGTTTGACCGCCCACGGCCAAATATTAACTCGCATTTCCACACAAAAGGCCTTCGTTTTCAATTTTCGAAAAGGCAAAATCATTGTTTAACTGGAATTTCCGACATGCACGAGCAGTTAGGAACTAATCTGAAGTGGAAATTATATTCTTTTTGTGTTTACGTTGTAACAAGAGTCATATGTGAGAAATCATATACTCATTTTATCTCCAAACGATGACAACAATTCCAATTGTAAATACCGTCATAGAGATTTTTTTTCTTTTTGCCTTTGTGATGTAACGGTGGAGGAAGGACCGACCTTCCCCCAACTTCATTGAGAAGTACAATTAGAATTAGGAATCTACGCTGCAATATGGTTCGGCATGATATAGATTTTTGAGCGAATTAAGACCTTTCATGTCCAGATTTACCCATCTAGTTCCTGAATGCAGTAAATAACCTTACATAATACGTAATACATACTTGGTACAACTATGGTCACAACCCTCTTTACTACATCTTTATCTACATAACGTGACTCTAGCAAACACACACACACACACACACACACACATATTATCCATACATCGCATGAAGTGGAAATGGACATTGGATAAATGTTTCGCCAGAATAAAGACGTACGAAAGGGGAATAACAAGGAGAAGGCTCCTGTTTGCTTTTGTGAATCAATCTGGACTAGCTGAAACAGATATCGACGATTATCGAACATACATCCTTCTGATTAAAGAGTAAGAGCTCTGAAACTCCCAACTTGGTGACGCTTGATACGAAGAGGCTATGCTTACTACATATATGGAGGTGGAGTAGGGATTGGTGGCGGCGGCGGCGGCGGAGGGTGGCGAGGAGGAGGAGGAGAATAGAAGATGTGAGGGGAGGAGGCTGGTGTCGGCGGGGTAGGCCGAGGTCTACCACGAGGCATAAGTGGTGGGGAAGGTGATGAGATTTTTGGTGGTGGTGGCGGTGGTGGGTAGGGTAAGTAACAGTTTGTAGGAGATGGTGGTGGATGGTGGCGATCGTGGTGGTGAGGAGGAGGCGGCGGCGGCGGCGGCGGTAAATGGGGCAAGGGAGGCGGAGATTTGTTGATATGTGGAGCAGAGACCGGTCGCGGAGGGGACGGCTGGGTTCTCAAAAATCTAGCCTGCCTTGGCTGTCCGAAGATCTCGTTGCCTAAAGAGGGGGTTGCCATCAATGAAAGGAGAAGGAGCGCATGGAGTAAAAGCTGCGGCATTGGACCCATGTTGGATCTCTGCAGTGTGGTTTCTTGGCTTCCTCCACCTCTGCCTACTAATATATTGAGAAGTTGGGAGTCTCCTAACAAATGATTTTTGTACTCTTTTTATTTGATCGATGCAATTCAATGGTCAAAAAGCAGCGGCACTTTCATGAGCTTTGACAGCAAGGAAATACTAGTTTTAAATCTAGTTGCTAATTTATTTCTTTATTATTGTGTCTGGCCATTAGGTTACGTGCCGTTGAAGATGGAAGCCATAGTTTTTGTCTTGTCTCAGTTACCCATTGTCTTTGGTCCAAGAGTTGAATGTTTTCAGTTTTATATTGGCCAGTCAAAGGAGCTAAACGCGTCTACCTCAGTTCATGCTAAGATGATGTCGATGGTCTAAACATTAGGGTGTTCTGCGAGGCCATAGTGGTTTCATGGAGTAAGAAGGAGCTGTTTCTAAAGATCAATTTGAATACAATAGTTGAAAAACAGGGTTCTTGCTTTGAATAGCTTGGTTCAAGGCTATTAATATAGGGTAATTTTTAAGCACCTTATTTGTTTTTAAATTCGGTAGCTGAATTTTAAATTTTCTATTATCTAAATTATAGTCTTTTAACATTTTTTTGGGTGATTAGCCTTCTTGGTTGAAGTTATCCTAACTGTTTCTAAATTACAAGTTAAATCAAGGGGTACCAAGTGCTATCTCGCATACATGTATTGGAAAAGAAAAAAAAAATGCCATCTCACTTCCAGTCAAAATATAATGTGGCATTTAGAATAAATGGTCTGCTAGATTATTTGCTTCTATGATAGTGCCATCACAACCATCCACTCTTAATGCAAGAGAACGGACACTAAGTAGATGATGCTCATGCAAACTCTAAAATATAAAACTAGATAGTTTTATATTGGTCCATTTGGACAAGCCTAGCCCATATCTGATTTTTATTTTTTTATTTAATGAAGACCTACCTCCAAGAAAATGTTTTGAATTAGCTCTAAACGGCAACCCATAGCATTACTTTTTATAACTCTAAAAATCTCATAGTGGCAATCTCATGATCTAGTTGTACATCTCTTCTCCTTGCTTTCTAATTTGAATAGAAAACGTGCTCCATTCCCTTAGTTATTTCTCATGGTGACAATTTAATGAGTTCATTGTATCCTAGAAAAATAATCTTGTGAGATTTTTTTTTTCCCTTTTTTTTTTTGTGTGTGCGTGTGTGCGTATGAGCGTGAGATTGTTCATTTTAGTGTTCTTGAAGTCCCGGGGCTACAAATCTATTAGTACATTGGCGTACTAGATCCAGATATCAAGAGGTGAAAGAGTATTTCTTTATTGATTTCGTTAAGAGATGTGGTGAGGTTAGAGCTTGAGGACTTGGGATCTATCTGATCGACACTAGAATATTAGCAAGTTTCCAGCTTAAAGCCCTTCTCTAGCTTCAGTCTTGGAAGCTCTAAGAAGCTTGAGAAGATCCAAGCATCTCGGAGTACGGCATCTCACACATTCTTACGTTTGTACTGGGCTGAAGCTTCCGTGCTTTCGAAAGTCTTATCTACGTTGTTGTGGCCTTGTAGATGCGCTCTATGGGCCTAATATTGGGCCGATGGGCCTTCCCTTCACCCGATAACTCTGAAATGGTTAAGAAGAATCATACTTGTATCCGATAGCCAATGTAGCCAGTAATGTAACTAAAAAATAAATTAAATTAACACCATACGTGAATGAAGCAGAGACGCTTTAGAAATGAATCACGTATTATGCATCAATCTGAGGCTCGAGATGTTGAAGAATGGCAGGGTTGCAAGCCTCTTTCACAAGGAGAGAAATGCCTCCATTGCAGGGCACCAAACTTATAATACAACGAGCTTATTCGTCCTTGCAGAAATTTAGCTCTTATAATGCCTCCATTATTTTTCATAACACCACTCATCATTATTCGACAATGCTTTTATTTCGAAAGCCATGGCATTTGGCTTATCGCTCGTGGTAGCAATCCGCATGGAGGATTCTCCATCCTGCAGTAAACCATTTCTGGTCGCTATTATGCTAAATAAAAAAAATAAAATGAAATAAAAATAAAAATAGCCTAAGTTTTGGCGACATTATGTTTCTTGGTATTAAGGGAAGATCTATATCAATCATAGAATGGTTAGCAAGATGACATGGCATGCTTATTTCTAGCCTACCTGATGATATATCATGCTAGGACCACCAGTTCGGTAGCATGTTTTTTAAGAAATAGCATCAACGAGATTTCAAGATACTGAACTCCATATCACACAAACGTGATGCATGTCAAAGCTGACCATCATTTGCCAAATGAGAAGCTTTACAATCATGAGTGTAATGTTTAGAGACAAGTCACAAGTAGGGGTGGCAAAATATGATCCAACCCGCCAATTCGACCCGCCATAAATAGGTTTGGGTTTGGCCTAAACAGGTTCGGGTCGTAAACAGGTCGACCCGTTTAACATGTTTATTAATTGGGTCGGATACGGATTTTAGATGTCTGACCCGTTTAAACCGTTTAACCCGTTTAACTATTGGGCAGGTTAAACATATCTAAACAGGTTAAACGGGTTAAACAGGTTAAACGCGTCTAAACAGGTCGGGTTGGGGCAGGTTAAACAGGTTGGGTTGGGCAGGTTAAACAGGTCTAAACAGTTTTAACGGATCAGGTTGGGCAAACAGGTTAAACAGATCGGGTCGGGTTGGGTAAACAAGTTATCTGTTTATTAAACAGGTTAAACGAGTCGGGTCGGGTTACCTGTTTAATAAACAGGTCAGGTTCAGATTGTAATTTCTGACCTGTTTAATAAATAGATCGGGTTCAGATTTACGGTTTTCTGACCCGATCTGCATGTGACCCGACTCGTTTATAACCCGACCCGATTGCCATCCCTAGTCACAAGATTAAAAGTCTGATGAAGATTTGCTTTCCCAGATTTAGAAAATTAATTGTAAGTAACAAATACCATGATATATTCGAGTTGGCGACTATAATGAGCGCTAAAATAAACCATGCAAGAAGTTTCTTTGTTTCCTTCTCGCCGGAGAACGGGGAGGCCCATTCGGGGAGTCGGTGATCAACGCTTCTTTGTTCCCTTCTCTCAGGAGCATCGGCAACAACGAGGCTCCTTGTGTGAATATGGCTTTTTTTGTGATCCTTCCAGAGGCTTCTTAAGAACTATAGGCTCCAAGCTGAGGTATGGGGTGCTGAAATTTTGGTCAATTTCTACGTTTTATGCCTCTCAAAGAGGTTAACATTTAACATAAAAAAAATAAATAATATAAAATAACAAATAAATTATATTTATCGAGCTGGCAGCAAAAATGGGTTTTAATCTTATTAGCAGCTGGGTTTTCCGAGAGCTAGCATTTGATGGATTCGAAAAGGACGAAGATGTAGACCAAGAAAAGAACTGCGTCGTCGAAGATTGCAAAGAAGCTACTGCGGCCGTGATATACTTTCTGTATTATTTCTACTATAATTTTTAATTTATAATTTATAAATATATTTTCTGTATTATTTCTATTGTAAAAAAAATATGATCATATAAATTAGACATATATTGTAATATGCTTTCTATTGTAATTTGTTTAAAAAATTAATAAATGAACCGTGAGCAAAGCTTTCGTTATTGTCGAGGCTTTTCAAAAGCAAAAGCATTAGTTAAAAAAAAATTTCACCCTCACGGCCTCACCTAGATGCTTTTCCGGTGCCAAAATTATATATGCTTATAAATGCTGGTACAGACTTTAAAAAGTGTCAGGGAAAATAAAGTTTTTCTTGCAGTGTGATTTGGGTGCGAGGCTTTTGCTGAGGAGGTGGTTGGGAGGGGGCTGCGAGGACGAAAGAGCGAAGAGGACCCAGACATGGAGGAGAGAGGCTTGGGGATGAGAATGGAGCGTGGAGGCCACGCGTCCGAGGGGCCTGGTATTTATTATAAACCGGCAGTTCGAAAGGTTGCATGCATCCCCCATGGGGACGAAAAACTAGGTGCAGTCGCGTACATCAGGGGAAGGTTTAAAATAACGGCCGTTATGATTAATGCTTGTAGCCGGACTTTTTTTTGTGCAACGCAAATTTTCGTTATACTAGAAAAAAGGGAGTATAATTAACGCAATTAAGATAGAAAGAGAAGCAAACGAAGGAGAGTACCAATAAATTTGTTTTCTGGTACTAAGAAAAATAAAAAGAGGGAGTATAAGAGTCACGAGCCCACTCCTATTTATGAAAATCAATAATCTTCATACTTTCATAAATATTTTTATGGTTAAAATATCATAAAAACTTACCCATCCTGTCAGCTCCACGGAACGCCAGGACACAGAATAACAACACTTATTTGGCATTCTTATTGTTTTAAGATGTGAAGAACTTTTCGAAACTCAAAATTTTTAATCAATTTTTTTAAAAATGTAGGGCAAGAAAAATTGATTAAATGAGCACTGATTAGGACAATAATATTGTTATTCTTCCATTGTTTCCTACTCTTTTTTTTCCTTAAAAAAAAATTTAGCAGAGTCAATATAACAGTTCTAATTTTTCTACCAAAAAAAATAATCATAACTTGTAATATTAAACAAAAATTTAATTCACACAAAATGGTATACATAACCATGAAGAAAAGTCCGATATTCAGGGTTATGAGAGTGCTACCACTACAAGAAAATGGGGTTTTACCGACCCTTTTTTGCCGATACTTTTTACAAGCGTCGGCAATTTTCCGTTCAGCCCCAACATATGCCGACGCTTTGTAAAAGCGTCGGCCATAGACGACGCTAATTAGCGTCGTGGTAGAACATGCGGGCCCTTCCCCTCCTCCTTCCTCCTCTCCGGCGATGAACCGTACATATTAATAATGTGTGGTGTGGGTTGTCGTCGGCAGCCAGCCAGGATTCTTCCTCCTCTCCCTCGTTCCTCGTCGCCACCCTCTCCCTCCTCGTGCTCGCCTCCATCTTCTTCTTCTACTCCTTCGTCGCCTCTCTCGAGAAGTTCCTGACCTCCCGGCGCCCTGTCTCCGCCGGATCTTCCTCCGTCGCGGCCGACGCGGGCGGAGCCGCGGTAAAAGCGCTCGATGACAAGATCTGGGGGAAGGAACAGGGAGGCTTTATGGGAATCCGACGGATCCGTGGTCGGGGCTGTCGGTGGTTAGGGTTTATGTGTACGAGATGCCGGCCAAGTTCACCTATGATCTTCTTGAGATAAATTTCTCCCTTTCTGCCTTTCTTGAGATAAATTTCTTCAAGCACTCTAGGTTTTCTTTTCCCCTCTACTTCCTTCTCTCTCTTCCCCTTCTACCTCAATCGCTCATACGAGTCGCTGCTCCTCCCTCTCCGTCGGGACCTCCCCGTCTCCATCTGAAGGTAGATTTCTTGGTTTCTTATCGCTCTCTTCCCCTTCCTCTTCCCCGTTCTCTGATGAACAGTTTCTTTTTTTAGTATTTTTCCTAATTATAGACGAGATTTCAATGCGCATTTTCCTTCCAGAAAGATTTCGCCATCATAGTTCTTTTTCATAAAATGGTTATTTTCACTAGTTATATTTGTTCCTGGGGTTTTTCCTTTTATTTTTCTTTTTCTTTAATCCTCTGTTCCTCTCAAGAATATTTTATACAGGCTTGAAGAAATACTTGAGAAGACCTGATATTTCGCTTACTATTATTTTGTCTTTTTATTTTCTTGATCTTTTCGGGTAGGTGGAAGGGTGAGATCTTTCTTTGTTGTTGGAAGCCCAATGCCACCAAGAGGGAAGAGTGGTGATCCTTGATCGTTTTCTTCTGATTGTTTCTCGTGGATTTGGATTTAGAGATGGGCAGTGATCAAGATGGGTGTTTGAACGGGATCGATGCGTCAGCTGGAGGACTGGTTTGGGTCCGCCGTCGGAATGGATCGTGGTGGCCTGGGCGGATACTTGGTCGGGATGAGCTGCCTGCAAAATGCTTGTTTCCACCGAGATCCGGAACTCCCATCAAGCTTCTTGGAAGGGAAGATGGGAGCATGTGAGTATTCTCCCTTGCTGATCTCTTACTCTTAGCTGATACAAGAATCTACTTTAAGATGTAATTCTCTCTTGATTTCTGTTCATCTCAACATTGTTTGAAAGCCAGATTTTTGTTTATACTGCAAAGTAACTTCGCCTCACTGCACTTTGTTCTCTCCCAACTGCCCAACTTCAACTCAATTTCAGGTGTCTCCTTGGCAGCTGCTGTCATGTCCCTCAGGCATATACTCAGATTTTTAGATTGATTCTTGGTCTCATATTCCAGTCAAGTTTTCTGGGGCTTTTATAATTTACATTCGTATTTTTATTTTTTTAAAAAAAATAGTAATTCCGACGCTTTAAAGCGTTGGTAAATAAAAATTGTGGGACGCCCTACGCCGACGCTTTAAGGCGTCGGTAAACTTGAAGCCTACGCCGACGCATTAAAAATACATTTGCCGACACTTTAAAGCGTCGGCGATTCTGTTTGTGCCGACGCTTTTATGAGCGTCGGGAAATACCTGTTTTTGCCGACGCTTTCTATTAGCGTCGGCAAAAACTTTTGCCACTCCGATATCGGCAACGCTTTTGTGACGCTTCTATTTGCGTCGCGGGAACTTTAGCCGACGCTTATAAGCGTCGGTAAAGATTATAAAAAGCGTCGGTAAAGATGAATTTTCTTGTAGTGTACCAGGAGGATGCGGCTACTTCACGATATTCCTCGGCTACTTGACGAATACAACGCTTTTCGGGTAACTCATATATTCAGATAGGCCAACAGTGCGGCGGGTTGGATGGCATCATATGCGGCTCATCACTCCGGAGGCTTTATATAGAAGAACCATATTTCTATTTTATCTTCCTTGCATTGTATTTTGCTGGCTGGCTCTTCGGGCTCTACTCGCACATGTTGTGTGTGAGCCGCTGATTTACCAAAAAGAAAAAAAAAAGTCCGATATAAATTTATAATGGAATAACACCGGCCTTACAACCTTGGATCAGCTTCTACAGAAGGGCAAAGCGAAAAATTCTTCCTCAGATAAATCCCCTGGATGCATGGGACTGTGGTATCAGCACGCCGGTAGGCTAATAGCTATCAGATTGGGAGTAATTCCTTTCCATGGAACCGAGGTAAGTCGGAAACTGACGTAGATCCTGCGGCTATCCAAGTTCGCTAGTAATGGCACTTAGCTTTTCTTGGCACGCGCGGCCGCGGAAAAGGTTCGAAGGAATCGAAGCTTATTAGAGACCAAAGAAAAAGTAGACAAACAGTTCTCCCTAGACCTTCAGAGGCACATGATTGATGATCAGGGAATTGATGGGTTATAATTCAAGATTGTTACGTTCTCATTTCTTCTGTCTATGCAGAAGAAGTTCCCATGGATTGTAAATGGTGGAGCTAGCGCGTGAGAGAAATGTCCAAAGATGAGTTTGAGAAAGCTTATGATCTTGATTGAGGTTTTCTATTATAGAATTTAGAAAAAGTTCATGAAGGTGGAAACATATGGATTTCATGTGTTCAGACTTCAGAGGTGCATGTGTTTCTTTGGTCAGGCTAGGAAAGCTATTCTGACTCGTCCTGGTCAAAGAAAATAAACAGCCACGAGATTCAAAATATATCAACTTGAAACTCATGTAAAATTCCAATGCGCATGCAAGTGTGCTGAAAATCTTACGATTAACCATAATAATCCTTGATATCACAAACAAAAAAAATCCTAATGCAAATAAAGTCATCCAAGCTGGAATTGAACTTTTATTCAAGCATCGATCATTCTGCCTGACATTCAGGATACAATGTAGGTTACTCTTTCAAAAATTTACATGGCTCAATGCCACTAAATCTCGAACATGCTTGTCAGCCCGGTCAAGCTCCACAAGCATCTCTTCTAATTTTTTATCAGTCTCCATTAACGTTTCACAGAGATATTCTCCACACTCCTTTGCATATCCCATCTCTTCCTTCACCTTCATCCACTCTTTTTTCACCATAACAAGGTTCTTTTCCATTGCATGCCGCTCTTTCACATGGTTCCCTTCAAGCTTCATGTGCGTCGAGGATTTCCTGACACCTTTTAATGAACTATCTGGTGCTCTCGCAATGTCGGTTGTTGAATTTTCACCACAATATGATGCTTTATGAGATAGAACATAATCTGGTGAAGAAAACACGTTACTATGACTCATATTCTGCATGTTGGCTTCTGTGATAGTCAAGCTGCAAGTTCACTATTTTTTGAGAGATAAGATGGCAGAAATTGCACTGCAAAAAGTCTTGTTGAAAGGATAACGTTTGAATTGGAAGTGGAAGACTAACGACTAAGCCGAAAAGAAACACCAAACCACATTAAGTTTATTAGTTATTCTTTGTGGTAACAAAGCTAAAGACGGTCCCTTTTTTCTTATTTTTGCAAGAAATGTAGGGGAGGTCTTCTTGACTCAACTTTTCGTTAACATTATTTGGATTGAGAAAATTGGAGAGAAGATAAGAGAAAGAGGACGATAAAAAATAAGAATCCCTTGTTTGGTTAGCAGAGGAGCAGACAGAACTCATGTTTGTTTAGAAGTTTAATGAGGACAGGAGAGGAGTTATCATCTCTTTTTTCCAGCCATCATCATTGAGGGACATTAGAACCCTTGCTCATTCCTTACATCAAGTCATTTTGGAATTTTTCCTCTCACCTCAACTACCTCGTTAATGCTAATACTTTTGGTTTGTTTTCTTAAAATTGTAATCGGGGTTTACCCTACCGGAAAAAAGACGAAAAGAAGAGAAGAAATTGAAAGAAGAGGTAGCCTACTGTTATACTCTCGAAAAGTAGATGGATTTTGAGGTTCTTTTCTCCTAGTTTATCCTCTCTTCTCGGGTAGAAAGTTCTCTTTTCTTCACTCTTTCCCTTTCTTTTTCTCTCCTCTCCTCTGCTACATGAGGCATAGGAGAATGAGAACAAGCATAGAGGAAGCAAGAGCTATATATCACCTTCTATATTCTATCAAATGAGAGCCCGAGCCCGATGGTAGTATCCACCTTCCTTTAGAAAGCAACATTTCTAAACCGTGGCTAATTTAAGAAAATGGAATTTATCAAACCAGCGTCACCAATAATTGCCAAATGCGGTTTAAGCATTGGGTTGGAGAAGAGGTAATTAATTAGATGGTAGGACAATGTCTAATGACCATTCGGCAGTGCATGCATCACCATTTGAGACGAGGATATATGCAGAAGTTTATGTTACTTGCCTCAGAGTAGCTCAAAGCCAGAAAGCCGGCTCCTCCTCTTGGGACTCGCGATGTGCAAGTCCCAGCGCCGGGGATGAAAGAAGCTGGGATAGGAAATGAAGAGACTAGAAAGAGGAGCGTGGAGGACACGCCCCCAGTTTCATTATTTATCAGCGTCATGATAGTATTATCACAAAAAAAGTAAAAAGGAAAAGAAAAGAAAAAGTTTTAGTTGCCTCTGGCTAAACAGATTAGAAATTTCTTTCTTATTTAACAAGAAAGATAAAAAGATGAGGTAAGGGATGGTTTTCGAGGACTTTTTTTTGTTTGTTAAAGGTGTAATAGAGAAGTCGAGGTCAGAACTTGGGAGTGGTTTGGAAATTAAAAGTTGGCGTCATTGCCTAGATCCAACAAAAGGTGCCTCCTCCGAGCTGGATTCAGCCGAAATAAACAAAGGCAAGGCGTGTGGTCAGCACGCGAACGAGGGTAAAAGAAAATAGGAAAATGGAAGCGTGTCGCTCACGGCCACGCCGCCCACAATATTTTTCTGTGCCTCTTGAATCACTTGCATGGAAATGCGAGCATGTTTTTCATTTTTTATTTTTTTGGTGAATGGAGATGTGAGCATGTTGATGTGAACATCCCTTGACTTTGTGAGTTCACCATGTGAGTTTATTTTTGATAGACGATCATGTGAGTTGCTTATAGTGCCAATTGATTATGTATGAATGGCTTTAGTGGTCTGGGTAGATGCCGTAATTGGTTGCTAGGTTTTTTTTGGTAAACTTTATTATTAATTTGTTAGTGTTAGATAAGTGCTATAATAGGGCAAGAGTTTTTGCTAACAAGGTTCACGAAGTCGACTGAATCTCTCGTTATCTTATTCACTCATGATTTTATTTGAACCGTCGCCGGTAAAGTTAGGTATCTTGATCAACCCGTCATGGTTTCTATATGGTAAGCTTTGAAGGAATTATTAGGTAAATAGAGCGGTGTCTGTAGATTAGATGGAAACTAACTTCTTGTTGGTAATATTAATTAAAAGTATGTGATATAAGCTAGGGTAATGTACGTAGCTGGTTTATCATTTTCAGGGGTGGGGGAGGGATGAAGGACAAAGAAAGCATTATTTCTGTAGTGGTTGAGTGGTACAAGTGCACCTAAACCACTTTGAGATGGAGGCCAAGTTGGCTGGAACAGAATACTTTGGTCAAAAATTAATAAATAAATAAATAAATTATAAAAATCGTAGCAGAATGCTACGTCCCTGTTTCACATCTCTTGCCATCTCCGTAACCTCCTCGACCTTTTCTACTGGAATTATTTTGTAAATAATTTTAACTAGGTAGGATGTGATATAAAGCAACTCTACTGTCACCTGTAAATAAGTTTGCCTCGGGGTGTGCACTAGGCCATGCCTTGGGTAGGCAAAGCATTAAAACGAAGGCATTTTTGGACGCAAAGTAGCCAACAATAGCCCATACTCGTCATACGCTTTGAAATAATCTAAACCTAGCTAGTGAATGGCTTTAGAACAAAGCTGCCAATACTGGTGTCATTCCATTACCATTGATTTCCCACTGAAAGTAAATGCAAACACTTTGCAACCGTCATTATTGTGGTCTATAAATGAGCAAGCTCGCCTACAATCTCGATTCCAGTTGTTTACAATTAATGAATTGTATTTTTATTTAATCTGCGTGCAGTTGGGCACTTGCCAACCAAGGCTCAAGGAGTCATGAGATCACCTCGCACTTCAAATAGAACATATTCTGGACCCAAGCACGGATTATGCCCCATGCTGCATGAGCCATTGGCAGGCAACAGTGCTAACTTTATTCATAGACTTCATTCATGGCGCGCTAACTTTAGTGAATTGCTACAAGACCGAGTGGCTGTGATTGTCAATGTGTCCGACCACATAGTGCATGCTGTGTAGGATATAAATTTTTTGGGCCCAGGAGCGAATGTGACCCGGGTAATCGTTGAAATGCAAATCAATTTCCAACAATCCTTTGAGCAATGGTTCGTAATTCCAATCATGGCTAATTTGATCAATAGTCGTTGTTTTGCGCCAATTAAGTCCCGGTTTCAACTCCCTATATACCGGTTAAAGGACTTGCAGGTGGCAAAACATTAAAAAAATCTTGCCTGTAGAACAATATATTGCATGATTCTCGCTTGCAAGTCGTTCTTTCTCAAGCTACCAAACAATCTCTTACTGCAACATGGATTATATCAGCTATACTGGCCAAAAGGTCATGTTGTGGCATTTGAATGGTTCATCAAATTAAAAAGTGAATTTGGCTTCATGATGAATCATACACCGAAAAAGTGAATTCTTTTTAAGCATGACAGCAATCTGTTTGACATACAATTCTTTTTGAGCATAATAGCAATGTTGCTGAGTTATCTAATTGATGATTTCTTCAGTATGCCTGTTATATCTCTTGGGAAAATTGAAGAACACTAAAGTGCCTTCATTTTCAATTAACTTAATGGCACGATTATCACTCGATCTTGTTACTAGATTGAAGTTGGTCTCTTGAAATGTATGTAAATTCGCAAATGTAGACATTAACGGGAAAGATATAGCCTATTATATATATTGTAGCGCTAGTTAATGGCAGCCATCTGTTATAGGTATGAACCATGCATGAAAAGTACAACTTTGCGTTGGCTTCACGGATTGCTCCTCATTAATCCTCTTCTTATGATCTGTAGTACTTTTTAACGGAGATTCCTAGATAAGTTGAATGAGCAACTTTGCTCCCCATTTTTGTATCTCCGTGATGCTCCTTTTAATGGTTTTCTGATAAGGATATCTGCCCTATTATTATCAATCACAAAAAGTTTGCTACGAAGGTGGCATGGGTGCAGATTCGCAAATTTTGCATCAACATGCATGCCATCAAGCAATCCATCTTGTGGAGTACATCTTCAGGCATCTTATACTAAGAACATGATAATTAATTAGTACCCTAGCTATTATGATCTTGAAGCATAATACTTCCCTGCTATGGCAATAACTATTCAAACAAAGATTGACCATTGCATATATTTATTTCTGATTATTTACGTTAGTTAATAAGATTGAGATCGAGCGACCATGAGACCTCATGATTCCAAGTTTTTCTTCCCTCAATAGAGAAAGATATATAGGGATATATAATTTGCTGATATTTATGAAGATGACCTGTAACAAACTAAATATCAAACATGGAATTGGAAAGCAAATGTTGCTTATATGATCAGAGATTTTGAGGCCTCAAATTTTCTATGCTTTTAAACAAAAAATGAAAGGCTCTTTGTCCTCACTCGTAGAAAATTTGGTTTGCTTTATAATATATAATAGGCACAAACAAGAAGTGGCTATCTTGGTTAGTGGACATTGCTCTAGTTGACACAGCATATACCTAAAAGAAGTATTAATTGTTGTTGTGGGAGGACCTAATCAAATGAAGACTGTGCCGAACAATGCATCCATAACAAACCCCAGTTAATTATACAAATGAAAGTATAGATGCAAAACAGAATACACCTCCATCTAAAAAAAGCTAACAAAAGATGCCAACATTCAAGTACAGCTTTCCCCCATCCACTTCTAGGAGAATCAAACCTAAGAATATAAACTTGGCCAAGCATATATGGGAATCTAAATTCCTTGAGCAAAAAGCAACCTAAGTTGAGGAGACATGCATCTTGAAAACAAGCCCAAAGAGTCTAAGAACTCCATAGGTGAGGGCCATAGCCAACCATCCCCCAACCAGCACCCTCAGCGCGGACTTGGAAACATTGGCTCCACCGATGACTGCCCCTGCCACGCCGAACCCTGCCAGCCCCAGGCTACTCACAGCACACACCACCCCAACTCTTACACCCCACGACCTTATAAACCCTCCTCCCAACAAAGGCAGCAGGGCTCCAACCGCGAAGGCCAGCGCCGAGGCCCCGGCAGCCATCACAGGGCTCGGCAAGCTCTCCTTCTCCTTGTCCCTGCTTTCGCTGCTCTCCAGGCTCGCCCGCTCCATCTGGGCCACCTCGATGTCGTATTGAGCGTAGACGGAGACGAACTCGCCGATGGCCATGCTGCATGCACCTGCGACGAGGCCGGCGAGGCCCGAGACGAGCATCGCCTTGGCAGTCTGGTTCACGGCCCCTACGCCGATCATCAGCGAGGCCACCGAGACAAGGCCGTCGTTGGCACCGAGGACGGCGGCACGGAGCCACTGGGATCGAGCCGAGTAATCTATGGGAACAGGTTTTTGGTCGGATTCAGGGTCATGGAGTTGGGATGGAAGGGCGATTTGGGTGCAGGGATCATGCTGGGGATTCGGAGGAGGTGTGGAGGGGGTTGCATGGATGTGGGAGCTGGGACAAAATGACATGGCTGCAGGAATAGAAAGAGAGGAGGACAGAGGAGAGTTCAAGATTGCCTGTTGCTGGTGTGGAGTGTGGAGGCCACACGCCTTAGCTATATATAACTAAACACTCGGGAAGACAGAATCCCGTAATAAATAGCCAGCGGTTTTCTGGGGCTGGCTATCTTTTTTTCGGGAATGGAGAGCGTCAGGAAACTGCTTTTGGATCCAGTAGTTTTATTCATCTAGTCTAGTGGCCAACAAAGTTTAGTGTGGACGGGGAAGAGATTCGGATGGAACCACTGAAATGAAATGGAGCACTTAAAAAAAAGGCATGGCATGCGGTCGCCACGCGAAGAGAGTGACTTCTCGAACGAAGAACAACAAACAGTTAGAGACCTATGCAACATGGACACTACGTTTTTTGGCAAACTTAATGGGCACTAATTTAATGATTACTTCTTTTACTATTGTTCTCTATGGGCACGTCTCTTAGCATGGATCTCGTTAGTAGATTATATATACGTATATATGTGTGTATATATATATTCTATGCCATTGTAGTACTTGAGGTTAAGGCATATCTTTGACTTTCTGCTTTTTCTTTGAAAAAAAATTATTCCAAAACAAAGTTTCCTTGATGATGCGCTCATAAATAGAGTTCAAATATTTTCATATGGCTAGACATCTCCAAAAATTCTTGTCTTATGAAACCACTAAGGTTTATCGTGGTCCAAAAAATAAGAAAAATCTTCTAGACATCTTCAATATCAGGTATTTCTGTATTTTTTATTTTATTTTCTTTTCACTCTATAAGGAAATTGCGTACTTGCATTGCACAAGCAAAATTTCATTTGTTCACTAGCATATAACCCGCATGATGTGTAGGATACAATTATCTCTTCTTTTTGTAATGTAGAATAGGTATTGATGCGGGATTTGCACCCCGTCACCAGCACAGCCCACACACCAGTCGAGCAGGAAAAGCGACCGCGTCCTCACCGAGGTATTGTCCGCTTTGGGGATCGGGGATCGTGACCGTTCCCGGGGGTCCGCGCTTTGACGGCGCCCCGGGTGGAACCACCCATTCCACCCCTCACGGGTTTGCCCTTCAAAAGGCGCCTCGGTGAGAAGAGGTTATTGAGCCCCCCATTTAAGGCACAGACCTTTCCGCTGATTAGCCGATGTGGGACTAAATTCGGGGAACCCCTCGTAACACAGCCCCCCCAGCGGGAAGGTCCTGTGCCCGGGTCGGCTCCTTGCTGGATAGGCGGAGGGCCAGACCCTCCTTCTAGCGCCATCTGATGCGGGATTTGCACCCCGTCACCAGCACAGCCCACACACCAGCCGAGCAGGGAAAGCGACCGCGTCCTCACCGAGGTATTGTCCGCTTTGGGGATCGGGGATCGTGACCGCTCCCGGGGGTCCGCGCTTTGACGGCGCCCCGGGTGGAACCACCCATTCCACCCCTCACGGGTTTGCCCTTCAAAAGGCGCCTCGGTGAGAAGAGGTTATTGAGCCCCCCATTTAAGGCACAGACCTTTCCGCTGATTAGCCGATGTGGGACTAAATTCGGGGAACCCCCCGTAACAGGTATAATAGAGTAGATAATAAAAATAAAATACTATGCCACCTGATTTATTATTAAAGTAGATAAAAGTATACATGAAAAGAGAAAAAGAAGAGAACACAAAGAATAGTAGTAGAGAAAAGGTTTATAAAAAAAAAAAAAAAAAAAACTACAACAGCTTCAAATTGAACTTAATGCAGGTAAGACTGTAGACTTCTAAAGGAAACAGAAAACAGCAGAGACCATACCAGACATTTGGAGCTGGGAATTAATCAGGTTCCCGTTACCAAGTTCTGAGATTTTTTATTTCATGTGTTTATTCCACAAAAAAAAAAAAAATCTGGTGTTAAGAAACCAGCACAAGGAGCTGCAGTAGGACTTACCAGAGCTTTCTAATTTCCAAACCAGATTATCCGAGTCCAAGTTAAGTTGGAAATCGGCAAGAAGAGCATACGGTTTGCTTTTTTCTTCGAGAGCTTCAGAGGATAGAATTGATGGGCATTTAGAAGTCCAGGTTTGACAGCTGGGGCTCGTTTGGTTCGTAGGAAGCATTTTCCTTCCTAGGAATATGATTTCTGAAAAACAGATTCCCATGAAGAGAATGCCTAGAAAAATACTTTTGGCATATTTGGTTGACCATGGAAAAATGACAGATTTTCGGAATGCTTATGTTTGATTGACCATCCACTTTTCTGGGAAAGTTATATACTATTATACCCTTAATAAAAATTAGGTTTTTAATACCTTTTTAATGCTTCTTTAATGCTGAAGGGCTTTTTTAGGAAAAAATAAAAATAAAGTGATTTCCGCCTAATGGGAAAGACTTTTCCGTGAAATGCGGGAATTAATCATATTCCCATGGGAATACAACTTTTCTATCTCTCTTCTCTGAAAACTTTAACTAAACAAGAGGCATCTCATTACTTTCCGGTTGACCACACTTTTTTCCCTTCTTTTTCCACGAACCAAACGAGCCCTGGAGTTAAAGAAGTTGGCCGCAAATCTAGATTTTTCCTTGCAAGAGGAATATAAATTGGGGAATACCATTTTGAGAGGAACATCAGTGAGCTAGCAATCCTTCCAATTTTTGGAGCATTTCTCGCTAGGTTTCCAGGAGGGGAGGGAGTCATATTTGTCACGTCCCCGCCTGCGCGGAGCACGTGAGGCACCCAGTGCCCACGTGGGGACCACATGAGGGGGAAACACGGGGCTCCCCTGCCAGATATTGTTTGGTTCCGGAGCTTCACGCAAGCGTCCTTCACCCCTCTCCGATTTTGTTTTCTTCCCAAAACGCATCTGCAGGATTAGGAGACACCCACTTCATATGCCCAAGCTCTGGAACGAGTTTTTCCGATATAGGACTATTGGGCCTCACACCCTTCCCACCATCGGACAAGAGCCGTCCTCGGCTCTGATACCAAATGTCACGTCCCCGCCTGCGCGGAGCACGTGAGGCACCAAGTGCCCACGTAGGGGCCACATGAGGGGGAAACATGGGGCTCCCCTGCCAGATATTGTCCGGTTCCGGAGCTTCACGCAAGCATCCTTCACCCCTCCCCGATTTTGTTTTTTTTCCAAAACGCGTCTGCAGGATTAGGAGACACCCGCCTCATATGCCCAGGCTCTGAAACGAGTCTTTCCGATGTGGGACTATTGGGCCTCACATCCTTCCCACCATCGAAGAAGAGCCATCCTCGGCTCTGATACCAAATGTCACGTCCCCGCCTGCGCGGAGCACATGAGGCACCCAATGCCCACGTGGGGGCCACATGAGGGGGAAACACGGGGCTCCCCTGCCAGATATTGTCCGGTTCCAGAGCTTCACGCAAGCGTCCTTCACCCCTCTCCGGTTTTGTTTTCTTCCCAAAACGCATCTGCAGGATTAGGAGACACCCGCCTCATATGCCCAGGCTCTCGAACGAGTCTTTCCAATGTGGGACTATTGGGCCTCACACCCTTCCCACCATCGGACAAGAGCCGTCCTCGGCTCTGATACCAAATGTCAATTCTCCAATACCTAGCAAGATCATCACTTGCACATTTAATTTCTCTCAATCTAGATTAAAGGACTATTGGGCCTCACACGATCTTTCTCTGATAACCTAGTTAAAATGTTTTAACATGACAACAATGAAATTGTCTTTAATGAACCAAAAGCCTGTTTGACTGATCATTTGCCAGGCTTGTTTACTTTTATAAGCAACTCTCCTGAGTTTTATGTTTGCTGCAGTGTATTCTACTGGCCGCAGCCCCATGCGGCTTAATTTTTTGTTGGGTCTCTCCATCTTCCAAAGCTGCTCAACTTCATGAACTTAGGGGAATTTTCAGAGAACGTACATTTTTGGTGCTGTCAAGACGTCCAGGATTCTGAAAACAAATGGTCTTGGATTTAACAAAACTGTGGCCCATTTCGGGAGAAGGAACCCATGACCACGTTAAGCCGAATAGATTATCTAGGAATGAGAAGATTGATGCACAATTTGTCCCAACATTTTTGATAATAACAGATAACTACAAAAGAAGTAAAGGATATTCCTTGCGCATGATGTGCGACGACGTAACTGATATGTCTAATCATGGGCACTGGAAGATTAATTATGATAGCTAATGGTGGTAGGGTTGTTGATCCTTGTTTGACGATACTGTGGGTCTATGGATACATTTTGGATCTGTTTGGATGATAAAGTTGAAAATTTTATTGAATTCATGGATTAGACAAATATAATCAGCAAAATTATAAGATTACCGATTATACTAGACCTAATTCATAAGTATATAGGAATAGCTATGGAGTGGACCGGCCTGAATACTATAGATGAGATCTTTTTTTCTTTTTATAGGATTCAGACCGGTCTACTCCAAAATTATTTCTGAGTACTCATAAGTATAGGTCTAGTCCAGCCTGTAACCCTATGATTTTGCTAGTCATACCGATCCAATCTACAAATCCAATAAGATTTTCAGCTCAATTATCTAAACATGCCATTGGTAGCATCATTTTCTTTAAATATCACGAGCTACAAATCTAATTGCTATGCACAAAAGTACATTATACAATTGTTAGGTTTTTTTTGGTTCTTCCCACTGTAAGTTGGAAATGAAAAATGACATTTTATAAAGTTCTGTAAAAGCATAAACGTGGCATATAGCTTTGATTCTCTCTTTTTTTCTTTTTTATTCTTTTTTCGTTTTCTGTGAGATATGGCTGGGAAGCAACCTTCAACCCATGTTCAAATCCAAAACCTCTCCTCATCAACAATGTTGATGACTGAAATAACGCAAAAAGATCTTCGGCGGCGTCAGTCACCAAAATTGGACTCCATCTGCTCGATGACTGGTCCCACAGGATCTCTCAACTTTTGCAAAGATGTGGGCGAAAGTTGGAAGATTATTTGAAGAGCTTGAAGATACCCGAGCACCCATCTCCAAAACAGGTGCGACCATGCCCTCCCCACCCTGTAACCACCAACGGTACTCTCACGACGATGGACATGTACCATTTATTCTTGTTATCTTTTTCTCCTTTTTCTCCTCTTCTTCTATTGTAATGAGGTACCGTTTGATTCGTTTCTTTCAATAAAATTGGGTGGATTTTAGCCTCCCTTCTCATCAAAAAAAAAAAAGAAGAGGAAGGCAAAAGCATATGTTAGAATAGGGCGGCCAAACACTAAAAAGGGACATCTATCATAAGGCAAAACTACGTCTTCTATACTTTCTTGACAATGACAAAACCAAATCAGGGCACTGAGAGGGAGTCTGTCAGCTAGAATTTGTCAAGTTGTTTTCCATTTTTTGGACAGAAGTTATCTGCCCTGAATGTCTTTCATTCGGCCTATAGATATATGGTGGCTCTCAAGGTACAAACCTGTGCTCTCGTTAATTAGCAGAGCCAACCTTCTTTCCTCGCCAAAAACAACACTTGGATCACTGAAGATGTTGACCTTCCAAAACGAGACGAGAATTCCATCCATATACTAATTAATATCCTTTAGGAAAGCGTCTAAGACTTCCAACAATAAAATTTAATTATAGCCATCTCGTTTGGCAGATCATTCTCGTCCCCATCTTAAATGTCAGCACTAGATATGAAGGCCCATTCGACGGCAAATTGATTGTTTATGTACATATGTACCATAACCGCATCAAGAAAACCAACTTGTTCTAACTTAGTTTAGGAAGGATTTAAAACGTCTATTCGATCAAACGTCATTCTGGCCATGCAATAGATATTCCCCCGCGCTTGCAGAAAAAACTGGAGACTCCTCAATACGCAATATTTCTAGCTTCTCCAAGCGTGTCCACCATTTCACCTAAAAGCAATCAAAACATTATCTCACCTAAAAAAAGAAAACACCAACACATCATAACATGAACTCTTTCGTTTTTTTAATCTAAATAAACATATATAAAGTAGTAGTGAGATGATGTAGTGGGCTGTTTTTATATATCATGAAAAACAAGAAGAGATTAAATAATAAAACAATGCCTATTTGCCCCCAAATAAAGACAGGGAAGGAGAAAAGTTGGATAAACATAGTTTTCTCGTTTCTGACGCTTTAATTCCTAAAGAAATTTATAGTGGAATAGAACTGATGTGATCATCACAACTAAATACATGATGTAAAGATGGGCAATAACATAATAGATGATGAGAGCAAGAGAGAGAAAAATATCTCCCTGATGATACAGGAACAACCTTGGCATAGATCACTTAATTCTCCCTTGAAAATTGCGGACCTTGTAAGCCATGACGTGTTGGATGCATTATATTATGCCGAGGTGTGCATGACAAGACAGTGATGGGATGATGACTCATAGCCCAGAGTCCCCGTTCTTGCACCTAAGGAAGAAGTTATTTTTTCCTCTTAAAATTTTAGGCAAGGCAAGGAAGAATAGTTTATAATGGAAGTCTAGCATACTGATTTTGAGATAAACAAGCAACTTATCAATTTGCTTGTAAAGTCTCATTATCAGAAGTATGGAATCAAATCCTGCTCTTAGCAGACTATTTGAGGGTGTTGAGGATGCTTGAGGTACTTAGGAAGGGTTAGCACGTCACTTTTTATTAAGAAATAATAAAAAACAAGTAGCATTATCACGATGAAGAATTAGCGGACACACTTGAGACTTGATCAACCATGACTCTACTTTGGATGCAAAACAGGACCTCTTTTATATTTTCATGGGTTGGACTATTACCCTGTTCTCATTCAAATAAATATTAAATATATGGTAAAAGGAAAATTAAATGATGTATACTTAAAATTGGAGATACTTCTCATTGCGACGAACACCACCAAATTTCTCCAAACCAAAGATCATATTAAGGTGGGTCAAAAAAATGACAACTTTAATGGCATATAATATTTTGACCTACCATATTCCATTTTTCATATGTTTTAAGATGCATGGATTATGATCATCAAAATGAATTTTCAACTAATATAGCCATATACATTAGCATGTCAGCACAATAATTACCATTCACTTTTCGCAGTCACTTGAAGAATAGGTTGGAAATTAAAGAAATGTTTTTTTGTTTTTATGTAATTTTAAAGTATAGAACAAAATCAATAGTATAAATCTTTGATTTCATTGATCTATTATTAGAATCGTTAAATCTGTAATGAAAACTTTAGCATGTATAGTTCAACTCTGCCCTCTCTAGCGTATGATTGGTTATGTGAAAGTCTGTCGTATAGGAAAAAGGGTAGAATATTTCTACAGAAATGAAAATAAAAATCAAAGATGCAGGTATAAGCTTTCAATTAGACTTTTCAAGGAATAAAGTTTTGCAACTTCCCTTGCAATCAAACATACAGTTTTATAGCTACACTCATCTATAATTTGAGATTTTGTTTTCTTGAGAGTCACAACGGGAAAGGAATGAACAAAGCAAAAACCTTGTTCTCCCGCTCATGTAAATGTGTACGTCTGCATGCATGCATATAATAGCATACTAAGAATATAGAAGGCACATCCAATCTCTAATACAATCTGTCTTTCCAACTTAATAAAATAGTACCTTCTAATTGGTTTGTTAATATAGAGAGACAAATGAATCAAGTAATCAAGGTAGAAAGGAGAAAATAAAACAAAAAGATTAAATATACTATCCTGCATACTCTCTCAAAAAAGAAAGGTCTCTATTGATTAGTCAATTTTTCACTTTTGGTAAGATACGTCTCAAGAAAGACTGGTAATCGAAAAAATAATCTCATGCATGTTCAATCCAAAACTTGACATTTGTAATCTGTACAAAAATATTTCAGAATCCAAAACTCTTTTATTAATGCAACATATATCATATATGTAAGCATGTATTTACATTTTCTGTAACAAAACAAAATCAGAAGATTTTCTATTTTGGAATAATCTTAAGCAAAGTCGGCCAGCAAGTACCACCCCACATCGGGTGTATCACACCGGTACTAAATCAAGACTCAGTACAGATGATGCATTAAGTCTTAATATGCCGAACCACTCTCATACCCAGTGTACCAATACTAACACAATGCCAATATAAGGTCTCATATCTAGTGAACCTTGATCTTAACAATGAAACATTGTCCATCTATACTCCCCCTAATCCATGGAATCAAAAAATTATAACAAATCTACATTCCTCTCAAATCTTACATGCGTCACAAGAACAAAGTTCTAATAACAACTACCTTGTACGCTTATCAGTTACCACTTGGGTGAATAGCTATGCATGTATAACCATCCTACCCTCGGAGAGCCACAAAACATCAAGAACCAAGGCCATCATTAGATTGTCTTGATTACAATTGTCATCATACAGCAATGAATTAGCCAAATCACTGCATCAAGCTGTGTCGACAACCTTTCTAACTAGGTTGCCCCCGGCAAGCAACATGTAAGCATTTAATGATCACAAAAATAAAAAAAAAAAACTAATGAAATATCAAAAATTGTAGTTCAATTATATTCAGCTAGCTGTTACAGCAAAAGAAACAAAAAACATATTCATCTAATTGAAGACACAAATCTGATGCTAAATTCAGTTCAGCAATATAGCTCTATCCCCCATAATTCCATTGCACCAAGCTTCTGATTCAACTAAAGCAAAGCACGTCATGGATCCTGCCACCTATATATAAAAGATAATTTTTAATCATGCGCATGCGCCTGTATGAGAAAACGAGGATCATAATCTAATGAATTCCTAGAGGGGAAGGGAAATTTCTCAACTGCAATTAAATGGTATCTACTCTTGTAGTCTTGTACTCTATCAAGATGACAACAAGCATCAGTGGGTTGGGATTATATACATGGTTAGGAAGCATCAACCTGCTTGTGATATTGCAGCAACAGCCTGTATCTGAGATTAGTACTGTTGACTCCAAATTTATACTTGGGAAAGGGCTTCGCTCACAGTACGCTACTCTTTCCTTTGTTTAACTGATTCCAGTAACTGAGTTCCTCTCCTAGAAAGCAGAATCTCCTTCATTTCTTTATAGCTTTGTAGCTCCTCCAGTCCATCAGACGTCCTCCGAGAGAAAAAACTGGAGGTGCCAATCTCTCCATTTAATTCAGAAGTTGAAGATTGGGTTGAATAGCTGTGATTTTGGCGCAACGGATGTGCTGTCTTCAACATATGAATTAGATTGCCAACAGCTGCATCTTGTGATTTATGGGATGATGCCTGAACAGATTCTGGAGTTTCCTTCCCATCAAGGCTCCTGTTGAGAAAACATATAGCAAATAACTTCATATTACTCCTCATCTGTAAACCAATAACGTATGCACCATAACAATCATTAACCATCCATCCTCAGGCTTTCCAGAGCAAAACCCTTTACATGTCATGAACTATAGAACAATAGGAGAGAACATGAGAATATTTTTGCCATCCATATAATATACAATCTTTGGCAAAACTGCAAGCACAGGATTTCTTTTTGTATTGGCCATAGAGATCATAAAGGCCATTTGCTTTCTGCCTCTGTAAATGTATTGACAAGATAAGTAATTCAAAAGCTATGAATTTACCAGATAATGACCAATGCACCAGAAACCACCACTACCACGTACTTGGTCTTGAACTTATATCATAACAGGTCAATAGTAATCAAAGTAAAGAATTACCCCAAACCCATATGTAGCATCACCATATGAGGTTATGGATCAGACGAGGTATGGGCATTAAATTTTTGGCAACAGTTATAACCAAAAAATTTACATAATATTTCAGACCTATCTTAAGCACAACCACATTTATAAAATTAAATGAGATATAAACTAAAGCAATTAATATCCTCAATTTAGATGCTTATCAACATAAAATTTCAAGGTGAACAAAAAAACATCTAATAGCTTTCCCCCATGCAAATTATTCCTGGTCTCCAAACACAAAATCTCCGCCACTTACACCCTCAACATACATTTCCATCATGCAAAAGGAACCCAAGCTCTATCCACCCTAGGCATGGGGACCCCTTTATTTAATTTGTTCCATTTCCATCTTTGGAATCAAAATATATAAACTAAATGGCTGAAATTAAATCATCCTAAATGGTAAATCTTGCTTAGTATTTTTTCTGGCTCTTCTATAGAAAATTATTAACTTACTATGGCCTATATAATACACCATGTTTACTTCGTCCTTGCATCGATGGGTGCACTCTTCATATCTTTATTTTTATGATTTTTAACATAGTTTGCTTGCAAAAAATTTGGAAATCCATATAGCAAGCGTGGCAGAACATTTCTGGGTATGAGTCATATATATGGTTGCATGTGTACTAAATTTGTGTTCATTCTAAAATTAGATCGACTTCACAAGACTAAACCCAGATTATAATTTGTCCTAGGACCATAAGAAGCTAGAATGACCGACAATGGGCCATTCTCTCATCATCACGCCACCAATCCTAGAACTTACCATCAGACTGTCACAAAATGCTCCAACAACTGCCACCTGTGCCTGTCTTCCATGTTTACCACTCTCATAATATTGTTTCTTGATGCAACTGCTTGTGTTCGGAGTCTTCCAAATCTTGTCAGCAATGCACCAAAAAGCACCTTCTTAGCTCAGCAATAGCAGTATATATTGTTGTGCATTAACAACTACATCATGGATGTGCATCCTTAATTGTTACCTCATCTTCCTGAGAAACTAAAATCTGGCCACCATTAGGATGACAATGCTCAAACCCTTTACTGTTATGCTATGCTCTTGGTGCTCCTTTTCAGTTTATGGATTTAATGCATCATTGATTTGTTGTCATTATGAAGAAGTCACAATGGAAGATTTTCATATCAAGTTCATATAAGGGGTCACGAAGAGTCAATATATTGGCCTAATAGTTATTATTGTGACAAAGTTTAGGGCAACAGTCACATCCAAAAACTTGTACTGTGAATCCATCCTAAATCTGCTTGAATTTACATGATAAATTTCAACAGCTCATTTTGCAGAATTCAAACTTGATTAATTTAGACATTTGAAAGAAACACCAAAAGACCATGTTAAGCATTTAAATCCAATGCCTATCTTTATAGTTTCATCTCTGATATGTTACAACAAAAAACAGCATTCCTGTCTTTTGTACAGCATCAATACTTCAAGCAACACTTCAGACTTAAATGGAGCTCTTAACTGAACTTACTGCATTGGAATTCAATACAAAACCTCAATAATTTTAGGTATGCTGAATTCATCATATATGCTGCAAATAAATGATCATTTTCTAAAAAGGGATACATACTCACCAGATTCAATGAGCCAGTATAAAATCTGTAATATTTCTATTATAAACTGATAATGTAATATACAGCAAATACAGGCTCATCCATGTGGCTACACTCTTAAGTATAAATGCCATCATGCAGTCTCAAAGTTTACATGTTTTGGATGGAATGGAGAAAATCTAGAGAGCATCTCATCTAAAGGTTTGGGTGGTTGGAAAAGCTGAATAGCCAATTGCCCTCCCTTCAAGCCCCCTTGCAAGCTCCTTTTTTTTTGTTGAGGAGACACATTGCATGCTACCATCCTCAGTTTCTCCACCTTATGCATCCCTCTGAATTCCTAAAACTTCTCTTAATTGTCCCAACTCAAAGGGGTTCTCTATATGTTTCCCTTTTATCCTCCCCTTCTTAGCTACTTAAATGTCTCTCTTCACTACCCCACAGCATTACTCCTAAGAAAGCTCCTGTATGCTCCAGTCTCTCTACCTTTTTTTTTGGTGAGCAATAACCTTCTCTCTACTGAGTTTAGAAAATTTCTCTTAATCATCAGACCTCTCTCTCTCTCTCTCTCTCTCTCTCTTCTTAATCTCCATTTCTTGGTTGTTAAAAAGGCTATATCTTCAAATTCTGCAAGGTAAAAATCTTTTCCATGAGGAAATAAAATATAAAAGAAATATCATAGTACCCAGAGACCTTTTAGATCAGATCTCAAACAGTCTTTCTAAAACCATTGGATTTTAAATCCATATTAACCTTCCATCATGCTTTATGGCCCACGTGATTTGCATCAACCCACAAGTCTCTGCTTCTATGCCTTTATCTCCATCTTCTCTGTTTCGCAAAGACCCTTTTCAGGCATAGTTGAGCCCATACTGCTACTTTAGATGCTGGCAGTGGCATCCAGAGAGAAAACCACCTTCAGCTTTTTTTGTTTTTGAAAAGGTTCTCCAGTGAGTCAAGGTTGAAAATTATAAAGAAAGCGAGAGGGCAAAAAGAGGCCAAATTACAAAGAGGTATGTTCAAAACTGATGTCCAGCAGCTAGTTCTCATCTTAAAAAGCAAATTGTTTGATTAGGACTTTAAATTGAGCTGAATTGAGTTTGCAGCAATTACGGTTGTAATCATAAATTGCAATGTTTAAACTACTTTATATTTATAAAAAAATGTATTAGATTTTTTACATTAAGCTATATATTATAAAATTTGCTTAACTGATACATACTCTTAATTATGCAAATAAGACTGAGTATTGACTTTAATTCTGCTTCTAAAAATGAGTTGCTAAAGTAGACTTCTTAGCCGTCCACAAACTGACAAACCCGTGGTGTTAGCTAGAGTTTACACATGGGCCGGGGGCAGGCACTTCTTCAAATATGGTTCCAAAGAAATCAGCTTGACTTATCAAACATGTCCCAAAGGCCAGCAAAGATAGCTAGAGTTTATACATGCCAGCTTCTTTTCATGTTTTGGACGGAATTCCAGTGGTGTTAGCAAGTCATATTGACTAGATTCATGCAATACATAACACAGTTCAATTTAGTGCATCAGCACAGGTCAATTCAGTGTGTCAACACCAATCAAGCAGGCCTAATCTCCCCTAAGGGTTCGCATATAGACTCCATGCTCCAAATAAACTAAGGATATACTATGTCTATATTAAGCTTCATCCAGGCTACATTCATTTATCTTTGTGAATTTGACAGTAAAATCCATGGCCTCTAATTCACAATTTTCAGTTTATAGGGTTGACTTGCACCAAAAGGAAAGGCCAAATTAAATTACAGGCAAACCAGCTAGTCTGTTAAGAATACAATTAGCTTATCAAAAATTAAATGTTGTCAAAGAGTTTGAATGAAAAACATACCGTTGTCTGTTGGGCCAAGACAACTAAGAAATCAAATGATTCCTAAGAACTTCTGCGGCTCATATTGGACAAATGTTGGAAGAAAAAGGGTTAGAAATGACCAACAGTTACAAAGGATGTAGGTTATAAATAATAGTAAATGGTAGAGAAGAATCTATATGCTGCCTCAAATGCTTATTAATTATGAATCTAGTTGACATTCAGCATAAGAATTTTTTATGTTTTTTTGAAGTGCAACAACTTATTGAACCAAAGTCCTGTTATAAACAGACAAAAATGCAGTTAAATGCCAGAAATTTATCCTCAGTAAGATCAATATACACATATATTTAAGAAAATTGGAGACAAAGTGTTCCCCTAGAAAGAGTCAAACGCTTAATTCATGATCTTCTCTACTGCTACACATGATTCAGCATTGGGAAGAATCTGAATGGTTTGATAGCAGTGCATTGTCTTCTAAAAAAGAGTATGGAAAGTTCAAATTTAATCTTAAAACCAGTGATTTGACAATTAATTGAAATGCTGAACATTCATCATATAGGATCAATCATCTGATGTTAGTTCTATAATTAGCTTCCGCCATCTACAACCAAAGCTTTATTTAGCTTTCTGAATCAGTTAGACAGCCTCTTAAGTCCTTTTGACATTTAATTCCTGTAAGCTGATATTCTCCAACATCAACCATAGTGAGCAACTCTACACAGCATTTCAGATTGTTAACAATTTCGTCTGGTGTGTTTACTCCAAAAGATCAAAGGGTCCAAGTATGAGTTTTGACTGAGGTCTCTTGTCTAGCATGCAGTGAGTGAGAACCAAACTTCGTAACTAACTCATATGCAATAATGCAGCAGAACATTTAATATACTGAGATAGCAGCTTGACATTAGGATCCATTTAGAAAAGCACAAAACAATAAACAAAATTATTAAACTTAATAAAAATAAATAATCACTCGTGGATCAACCTCCTGAATCATATGAGATCACCATAATAACCCAGAAGAATGGAAAAGTACCTAGTCTGAGAATCTGATGTATCAACATCGTCCACAGCAAAAGGACAAGAGAAGTCTCCATCATCAAGATCATCCTGGATCGATAATCGGCTGGAGCTTCTTGAAAACCCAAGCCTTGGAGAACCACCAGAAGACAAAACACTGGAGAACCTTCCAGAATCATCCCTACCATCCTTAAGGCTCTGTATACATTTTTACACACACAAAAGCAAGATCCAACCGCATTAATAAAATGTAATCAAATTTTACAAAAACACACTCAGCAACCAAAATAGAGAAGTTGAAGTTGACATGCTTTCTATATTGGGAAGTTATGAAGGGAAATGATAAAGAGAAAAAAAAAACGAAATGGCAATCAGTTTCGTCAAGTGAAAAAAGGACAAAAAATCAACAAAGACAATTACTAGCTCGCCATTCAGAAAAAGTGCACTTGCTCCCTAAATCTCAAGTTGCCACAAGAAGCTTGTTTGAAGTTTTACTTTGCTGAACCATCATCCTGTTGGACCCCAGGGGCGGGGTGTCGGAAAACTACTAAGCAGCCCATAGGTCACCAGGGGCAGGAGTGAGGGTGTTAATGGAGGAGAACAAAAACATAAAGTTGCCGAATCAAAGCATTTAATCATCATATTTAACAGTGGTCCAAAAAATCCGCACAACCATTCTCTTGGTAATACGTATAGATTTCCTAGTTCCAACAACAAAAAACACCTAAAGACTATTAATTACAACTATAAGTTCACTCACATGACTGCTGACCCAAACAAATGACTTACCAAAGCCAATATATCTAACAATCAAAATAAATTTGACTTTAAAATTAAACCTAGAGCTTTGACCGAACATAAAAATAAAATAGTTCTATATCTTGAAATGACCTTGCAATAATTTCAGAGAAACATGATATATGGGTATCAAGATATGCCTTTGTTTTGTCCATTCAATCTAAAGGTCTTTCCTGTCCTCCATATGTCAAATTTTGCCTCTTGAAATAAATTTATCTTCAATTCAGCAAAGACCTATTCTGCAATTAGAATAATCCTGGTTATGGTCCAAGAACTTGTTCATTTATGGATAAAGCATTCTTGGCAATCTCCTGAAGTAGGGACAAGGTCCTTGAATTTTTTAGCTAGATATTATACCAGTGATGCATATATCTCTGTGATTGATGTTTGCATGAGTCGAAATTGACTCAGAAGTTACAATTAAAGCCCCTATCAAACAACCACAGCCATCCCAGAACATTGAATACCCATTGGTCTTCCTATTGAACTGCAGAAAAAGAAGATGCTTTGCCAAATAGCCTGGTCAGAGTTAATCAGCTATGCTAGTTCAGATGGAAAGAATCTAGGCTCCACTTTCAAGTCAAGTTTTTCTACCACCTTTGTTGAAACAGGACTCTTGACATATTCATGATCAATGACCATATGGCACAAGTTCCTACAAGGGTTTCTCTCCATTTGAAGATATCAATGTGTCTCAGGTCTTGATATGCATTAGGCTCTTCTTTGATTTTTGCCTCATTCACTGATGATATAATGGAAGTTCCAAAATAACTTGGGAACGATGATCTAATTCCCACCTATAATAAAAGAGGCAGAATTCATGCACAACTTTAGAAAGATAAGAAATATGGACAAGTTATTTAGTATGTATCATCACTTAAGTCATAAGATTTAGTTAATTCACTAAATGACCTTGTCAACCACTGATGTTGAAGATAAATGCTAAAGTAACATATAGTCATTCATATGGACATATCTGACTTTCTTTGTTGTTGAATGACTTTAAATTATCCTGCGGCTTCTTGTGACTTCAGTTATACAAGGAGAAAGGTTGGGATGAGGTTCAGATTTCAGAAGGAAAATAATGTCGCAAGATTGTCAATATTCTCTTAAGATTTACCAGCAAAAAAATTAAGTACTGCTGTTATCACATTTATAAAAACTCCCAACTAGAAACCATTAGTTTGTATGATCCAAAGACCACTATACATCGTTTCAATCATACAGAGAATGAGTAGATAAAGAAAAGGAGATGAAAAAAGGTTTACTAGAGGACAATAGGACATAATAGCAGCAGCAGCACCAGTCTCAAATAATTCATTATAACCAAGATCAATGTACCAAAAGTCTAAGAAAACTGCTGCAAATCCTGCTCTTTGCAATTAATACATTTCCACAAACTAAAGCCCTGGTGACTCATAATTTGAACTATAACTTAATAGGATAATAGCAAGTTGAAAACTTAACAGCTAGAAACTTTGGCATGGTGTGCGGAACCTACACGGGAATTTGCTCCCACTCTTGCACATTCTTCCTTGCACTTCTATCTCATGGTGAACTAATCATCTGTTACTGCTATTATTTCATCAAAATCATATAAGCTTAATCACAAAACTTGAATTCATTTTTACTCATCAGATCCAAATCCCATGCATGTCTTTAAAATGTAATGATCAAATTCAATTGAAATAAATAATAATAGAATATGTAAGGTTTTTTCAATTTTTTAAAAAAATAAGAGTGCTTCCTAGGTGCTGCCATATGCCAAATTCAGACAGATCTCTACATCTCTGCCCCATACTAACTCTATGTTGACATAACTAAATTTAAATTAAACCCCAAAAAAAATAGGAAAAAAAGAAAGTGCAAAAGAAAATGACTAAAATGAGAATATATGTGAACATAAATTTCATGGATTTTGTAGCCACTTTTTGACCCTTGAGCATATTTTACATACAAAACTATGAAATAGTGTATGAACTGTCCGACTTCCCAGTATCAATTGTGTTCTCATCTATGTTACCTAAACACTTTGGTTCTAAAATTCTAGAAGTTTTGCCACATTTGGACACTTGGAAAGGGCAGGACACAAGACAACAAGGATGGACCCTCCACTTTGAAGTCCTACTAATGCCAACAGAAGTACCAAAACTTGGCATCTTTTCATGCCATACATACAGGTAAGTGGTAACTCTTAGTTTCAACTGCTAAACATTTTAAGTGAAGTTACAAATGCTTTTAATATGAAGTTATCATGGTTAATTATCTACTTAGGCATCGCAGTACATCTTAATTTAATCTAGATGAACCTAATCTAACTTAAAACTTGAATTCATTGCTATTCCATTATTTTGTTTGTTGGAATTCCTTTTTTTCTGTTTCTCTTATGTGTGCGCATCAAAACAATGCCTTATATATGAATATCTATTTAAATGTATGCACATATACAGAAACATATAATTGTGTGTATTTATGTGTGTACCCATGCCATGTCCCCATGCCTAGAATTTTGGAGGTTGTTATCTGACACTAGAGAGAAGTTAGACAATCCTGAGTGTCCACATAACACTGAAGAATACAGAAAATGTTGAGCATAACATGCACTAATTTTGCTACATATTAACCTATAACCCAGCAAATAACACCAATACACTACTACACAAGCCAATGCGGTTAGTGCACAATATGCACTCTTTTATTCTACTAACTCATGCATATTTTACTATATTACATGGTCCAAAACTAATATTTAAAACTAAATCCCAAATAATCCCTTTCTTCTAGATCAGTTTTTTCTTGGCTAAATCTTTCTTGCTAGCACCACCCACAACTTAGTTCAGCTCCTAGTAGAAACTGCAAAAAAAAAAAAAAGTTCTGAAAGTATGATTCACAAATGCATTGCTAAACTTCAATTCTGAAACCATATTCATGACACACTCTCTAAGAATTGCCAATAAATGTAATTATTCAATGTACTGAATGATGTCCAACAATCTCTTGAAGGAACTGTGGAAGTTTCGGTAACATTCCTGGCATTTTTTATAAGGGGCACGGTAGGCTATTATAAAAAAACTGATCAAAACCAATTAAGGGCCCATTGGGGGACAATCCACAGGACCTAGCAGGATCTGCTAGAGAGAATGTGCAGGGTTTTTTTTTGGGCTATGATTCCAGCGGTATAAAGAAAAAGACCTCTCGAGGTCATTTTTTAAACCTAAGTTAATCAGGCCCCACAACCATCCGCACACTCTCCCTTCTCTTTTCTGCTCCCTCTGTTCCTTCACCTCTACATTCTCTCTCCAGCCATTTCTATTAGATCCTGCAAAATCTTCCTAAACAGGCCCTATGATGGCAGTTATTCCTTGTTTTTTTTCGTAAGAAAATTTTCACAAAAGGAATTGCAGGGATAGGCAAAGGGTTTATATGCTAATATATTTTATAATTGTTGAAAGGTCAATAATGATTTCTTCTAAACCAAATACTTTTTAGTTTCAGCAGTTTCAGTGGTTTTGGTTCAAGCTGCAACAATTTCAGCTGAAATTTAAAACAAATAAAAATTCAGTTGAAATTAGGAAAAATCAGATAGAATAAAAGAAAGATAAGTAAATAAATTAAATTAAATAATCTTTCTAAAGTATATTATGATGTCTGAGACCTTTGTATGTATGGTAAGGGTGGTTTTGTGGGGTGACAATCAAATTTTTATTTTCTTTAAAGAAAAAAATTTAACAAACGATGTTCACAATAACATAGATAATACAACTTTGACCAACTAAAAGTCTCTGTCTTTGAGTTTTAGGATAGTGAAACTTTTGTGAAAAATTTTAGTTTTCTAAGTACCTTTTTGGAACCTTTTGCACAACACTTTGAAATCTCTATTCTCAAAGATAAATCCATCCCAAATCCGAAGAATATTTTAAAAATAAAGAAATGATAAAGAGTAAACATAAGAAATCCATATGTACAACAAGATTTGGCCCCATCAGTTACTTTCCGCCAAAACTCTAAACCAAACTTCATTTCAAATGATTTACAACTAAATTAAAAATGTTTGGTTGTTGTTCTATTTTGGTTCCAAAGCTTCAAAAAACTTTGAATCATGATTTGAGGCACCGTACCGGTTGCCCGGCAGGCCTCTCTTCCTTCCTCTCTCTCTCTCCCTCCCTCTCTCTTCATCTTTTTCTTCTGCTTCTCCCCCTCCGGCGACGGCGTCTCGGTTTCAATGCCGGAACCGTCCTGGTCTGCCACCGGTACAGCCTGGGACGCTCCGAACTGGACGGTTCGGGACAGCTCTGCAAACTTTATTTTTAGGTTTGTCCTGTTGGCAAACTCTACATCCCCAAACAACATTCCCATCATCTTTCAAGTTTAAATAACGAGCAACTTTTTTTACTTAAAGCATGCCTCCTAATCTGCCTCCATCGAGCTTAGAAATGCTTTTCAGCATATGGGCAAATTCCAGCATAATAATGCTTGAAAAATAGCTTTCATGAAGGATAAAAATAGAATGGCAACTCAATAAGAGTGCTTAAAAAAGATAGGCAACCCAATTCATTTACAGCCTTATGGTTGGTGCAATACTAATGATAGTTTATTATTAGACCTGTTATGGATACAGTATCACTCTGCATACCACAATTATTTTAAGTATATATATTCCAATAAATCATGATCAACATGTAAAATTAATTTCACTTGAACAAAAAATGCCTTAAACTGTGAAATCGTAAATCAAATCTCAGGTTTTAATTGCATGCAAAATTACATATGCTTGTAAGGATATAGAGCACTACTCCTATAATAACTATAATCATAATCATCGAGCCTTTTGCAACTGTTTAGGATCGGCTTTATGGATCCTTATTCACCAAATATTTCTATTTAGGATTCCCTCTAATGCTATTCCAAGTTTCTTTTTATCCTTCCTCACAACCTTCATCCATGTTATTTTAGATCTTCCCTTCTTTTTCTTACCACCTTCAACACAAACCAAATTACCTCTCTTTATTGGAGCTTCCTTAGATCTTTGTTACACATTGCCATACCATCTTAATCGATTTTCCATCATTTCTTTCTTAACTGTGCAACCACTACAGCTCTTCTAATATGTCCATTTCTTATTTTATCCTTTCTAGTTTTACCACAAATCCATCTTAACATTCTCACTTCTACCACATCCAACTTGTTTCCATGTACTCTCTGCTCCTATAACTAAGCACATCAATGCCAAAGTGGAAGGATCGTGTTTAAAATTTTAAAAAAAAAACAAGTTGAAAAAAACAAAAAAAGATTAAATATTAGAATTCATCATCTTTCTTCAGAGCTCCAAGCTCTTTTGCTCACTGGCATCCACAACCAGAGATCTCCAGCTTTATGCAAAAGTTATGAGACGTCAATAGGTGCCAAGTCTATGAAAGTTTCATCTTCCAATAGTAAATTTCAAAGCCTAATATTCTACAATATTTTAAACTTTATCAAGTTTGTATTATTTCTTTAGTTGAAATTAGACATCCCAAAAGAATGAAGTGATCTAGCACGAATGGGCATTATCTTGGATTGGCACAAGTTCCCATCTTACTTCTACAAGTTGCTGCACTTTTACAATAAATTAATTGCCATCAAATTAAACAAACTATAAATTTCCAAGAAGGTAGCAATGCAAACATCATTAAACTTGTAAATACATTTGAAGCACTGCTAACCATTCTTAAAAACCTTCTTGAAAGTGGAATTTGGTTTTGATAGTATCCACTTTATAAATTACCCTTAAAAATATAATAAAAAAAGCCAGTTCATTGCTTAAAAAATTGGAAGGCCCACTCACAAAGGAAGCTTGTTAGCATGGAATGCCCATTATCAGTGTTTGCTGGTGTTAAGCTTTAACGTTTCAACCTTCCATGAATAGATTAAAAACACTACAGAACCTTCAATAAGAAGCCTTACTGTACTTGAGCCTCCAATTACATTTGCACGTATAAAAGCAAGATTCAACCGCGTCAAGAAACAAAGTATATATCAAATATTACAAATTTATCATGTACTGAGAGGAAGAAAATGAAGACAGTGAATACCTTCTGAGCTGTATACCATTGTAAGTTTGAGTATATATCTCCACCCCTCGATCCTTCCGACTTTCTAAAAGATCTACTCTCTGAAGGTGAATTCTGAGACGAAAGATCCGTCCTCATGCTTCTGGGAGATGGTGGTGGCAAGAAGCTTTTGGTTGGATCTGAAAGAATAGGACTGCTGTGCACCCGGTTCTTCCCCGTCAGCGGCTGCGGTATGCTCAAGGGTGCAGTTTCAGAGCGCAGACGAGACTGCAGATAACTGCTGCCTTGCGCCGGCGGTGACGGAGTGGGCGATGGTGAGGAGAAGGGCGGGGAGAGCTTAAACTCATCGAAACTAAAACTACCCTTCCTATGAGTCGCCGGCCGCTGGCTCGGGATCCGATTCCCATATCCATCGGGCGGCGAAGCCGGAATAGGAAACGAGCTCAAGGGATGGTGCGCCAACGGCGCGCTCGTCCAGCTATGCGGGCGGGGAGCCGAAGGAGTAGCCGACGTCCGGACACCTCTCAGTGGAAACGTGATCGGCCGGGCTCCCCTTTCATAAGGCGAAGAAGGGAAGGCTCTCATGGGATCCGCGGCAGGGCTACCAACGTAATCCGTTATGATCATCGGCGGCAGGAGCGACGAGACCTCGAGATTGAAGTCCGAGAGGCTCGGGCGGTACTGCACCGACACGACGAGCTGGCCAAACTGGGTCTCCACCGGGGTGAAGCTGTGCAGCTTGAATTCCCTCTCTTGCTCCCTCGAGAACGGCTCGGCGAAGGACGAAACTCTATAGCTAAGATCGTAATTGTAAGACTGGTTAGAGGAGCAGAGCATTCGGAAAACCCGGTAGGCGGGGAGGAGGCGGAGGAAGGAGTAGAGGGATCGGAGTAGGAGGATCGATTTCTTGTAGGTCCTCCTGTAAAGAAAAGAAGCGGAGTTCTCCGGGGAGCAAGGGGAGTTCCAGGACTCGCACTGGGCGGTCCATCGCTCGACGACGGCCTCGGGGAGGTCGGCCGGGGGGCGAGGGGTGAGGATGATGTCGATGATAAGGGGATCCACGACGCTGGGGTGGGGGTGGTCGAGGGCCGGGGGCAGGTCGCCGAGGGCGAGGTTGAACCAGCGGTCGCGCTTGCGGGCGCGGGCGGGGTCCGGCGGGGCGGCGCCGTGGAGGTGGGGAATCCGGGAGCCGAGGACGGCGTGAAGGGCCTTGAGAAAGAATTGGGTGATGATCTGCTCGCTCCTGCCGGATTCGGCCATGATGGCGGCTTCGGGTCGAAAGATCAGGGTCCGGGGCGGGGACGGGCGCGCGCGGAGGGGGCGGCGCGGCGGGGGCCCGTGGGGCCGGGGCTGGGGCCGGAGGGAGGCATAGGGGAGGAGAGGAGGGAAGGGGGAGCAGGGGAAGGATTAATAATGGGATGAGAAGGGGGTGGGGGAGTCATGGTTGGGGAAGGATTATTGGGATAGAAAAAGGAGCCGGGAATCAGAGGAAGCATCCATAAGGGAGAGGAGAGATTATGAGCGCGATTTGGGCCGCGTGGGCGGGTTTAATCTGTCGCAGTTATGTCGTCATCCGGAGGAGTGCCGTAGCATGATGGTTCTGGGTAGGTGACAGCCTGGTTATCCGGGTTGGGTCGAGTGTATCTTTCGTGCAAAACAAGGATTCACCTTCCTTCGCACCAATCCACCGTTGGATCATCACTGGCCGCTTTGAGAGATGTGCAGCGGATGGATGATGGAGTTCGCAGCGCTTGGAGATCTGCTCGGTAGGTGAGCCAACGGTGGATTCGGGAAAAGGAAGGTGAATCTATCTTTCGCGTGAAAGATGATACCCCGATCGATCAGGGATGGGCAGCCGGTGGCTTGAAGGGCAAGAAGATTTAAACATACAAATAACGAAATACAGATGGAGGAATCCTCGTGCAGAAAAGGATTGCGAAACGTGAGCGGATTGTGACGGAAGGAGAGAGGGATTATGGCTTCGCGTCTAGGATTCCGGGGATGAAAGGTGGTCAAAGAGTCGGCATTTGTTCATGCGTTTATAAAAGGCTTTGTTACAAATAAGATTGCATAAACGCGTGAGAGGCTGCTTGTCTTCGAGCTCCGTAATCTCGATCTCTAGGCGGCACCACCGCTAAGCGCTCGCCAAACTTGACAAATGGTCCGGCGGAAAGCCTCGTAGCCAATGAAATCTTAACAGTTAGCTAATGCAGCAACCAATATTAATTGGAAGTGTCATGGAGTGCATCTTAATTGGGACCCATATGGATGAGGAGTTCCCAACCTGGGTCTTAGAAGCCCACATTGACCCGACTTTGGCCAGAAATTTTTATGTTTAATTGGTCATTAATAATTGTTTAACTGGTATTGCCACGATCGTCCATCCATTCGCCGCTCATCTAGTCTGGTATGACTAGTGCATCGTGTTCGTCGGAGCCGCTGGTATCCGAGCCAATTATTGGCTTTCACGTAAGAACGATGAACTATGTGGTGACATGAGAGGCGGGTGATCACTAGTACTGTTGTTATTTATATTGCTCTAGCTTGGAGTTGATACGTATTAAGGACCCATTATTGCCGCTAGGATCTGAGTTCAGATCGGTCTCCACCAAAGGTAAAAAGCAAGTTCTACGCTGTGAATTTGGAAGGTGAGCTCGACCTATAAAAAATCTACTAATTGGAAGGTTTTCACAGGGGACCTTTAATGCTTAAGTTAGTAGCGATTTAGAGTAACAGTAGAGAAAGAAAGAGAACTAGAGTGGGGAGTGCTTAAGAAAAAGAGAGAGCTTGACAATGCTTATCTAAGAGTCCCCTGCGGAAAAGTGATGCAACCCGACCAAAGGTATTCTCCGCTTTGGGGGAGCACGCACGTGCTTAATACTATGCGTGGTTCGTACACGATAATTTCTCCCTTACAGCTTTGTCCTTCTTAAAAGAGCCCTATGGAAAGAAAAAGGTGGCCCCTTCTTATAAGGCACAATCTTTTCCACTACTCTTTCAATGTGGGACTAAAGTCCCAGGTCCCTCATCTGCCCTCCAACACTACCTCCCTAACGGGAAGGATTCATGCGGAAAAGTTTCGGTAGGGCCCTTCCTCTAGCGTCATCTGTTAGAGTGAAAAAGTGACTGCGTCCGGCTCAGAGGTATTGTCCGCTTTGGGGGAGCACGCATGTGCTTAACACTATGCATGGTTCATACACGACAATTTTTTCCTCACGGCTTTATCTTTTTAAAAGAGCCCTCTGGAAGGAAAGGGGTGGCCCCTCCTTATAAGGCACAATACTTTTCACTACATCTTTTGATGTAGAACTAAAGTCTGGAGTCCTCCATCCGCCCCCAAACACTACCTCCCAGCGGGAAGCATTCGTGCAGAGAAGTTTCGGTAACTAGAAGTATTGTCCGTTTTGAGGGAGCACGCACGTGCTTAACACTATGCACAGTTCGTATATGACAATTTCCCCCTTACAGCTTTATCCCTTTTAAAAGGGCTCTCTAAAAGAAAAGGGATGGCCCCTTCTTATAAGGCACAATTCTTTCCGCTACTCTTTCGATGTGGGACTAAAGTTTCCGAGTCCCCTATCCACCCCCCAACATTAATTATATTGATTATGTATTTATGGCCAAGTTGGATTGACCGTTGCCAAAACTATAATTACAACACCTTCAATAACCTTTGACCACATCGGTCAATATCAACGACACGAGGTTACACCTTCAATAACCTTTGACCACATCAGCCAATATAGAGGACACTAGGTTAGATTACGATGACCAATATTTTCCCATTCACCCACAAAAATGGGTTGATGATGTCCACTTATCTTTAAAAGGAAGCACCAAAGTTGCCAAGTTTGAGATGGGCTGTGACAGGTCAAGACAAGATCACATCAGGATCAGATAGGGCTAAAGTTAAGACAGATTGGATTGGCTTGGATGGTACATTTTATACTATATGGAGAAAGTTATGGGCCAATGGAGTCGGGTGCGGCACAAGCTTGCAAAATTTGCCAAAATGGACCGAGATGAAATCCAATATTTACCACCCTTACTTCTACTACCGTTGTATAAATTTTTCAATTTTCTTATCCTTTTCCTTGTCGCATCAGCATCTCAATCCACCACTCCAAAACTAAAATACAAGCTCCTTTGTATTTAATATTGAAAATTATCCACGTCCTCCATCTCAGTCTTCTGGCTATTGATATTAGACAATCAAGTTAAGCATTTATACTCTCATCTTTCTGTAATTAATGGGCTTTGTTCCTATACCGAGACAACTATGAGATTTTTTTCTCCATATCTATATTAAGCAAGCTAGCCAAGCACGAATACTCTTATTTCTCCATAATTATTATAATCAATCTCCGCATTTGTTCTCTTTACAATCATGGACAACCATTGAAATCCATTTTCGTATTTGTGCTTTTTACCATGAGAAAGTTAGTTGGGCTCAATGAATTGATCTTGTATTCTTGAATATTTACAAATGTCAAATGATACAAATGCCAAGATCTTAAGATAAGCAATAAGCTACAAACACTAATCGAAGTTAATAATAAAAAATTCTAAGATTGAATGAAGCACAAATATAAAAGTAAATCCTATTGACTGTCCATTATTATAGAAAACAAAAATTTGGAAATGGGTCCTAATGATCATGGAGAGATGAGAGAGCACACAATTGGCTAGTTGTCTAATAAAAATATAGAAAAAAAATTCTAAAATTGTAAAGAGCACAGGTATGAAAATAGATCCCTATGATCTTAGAGAGATAAGAGTGTATATGTTTAACTTAGCTAATAATCATGGATCTCTGATATCATGGGCATGTCGGAAGAAATCGCCACTAACAAATCTGATGGCATCAACAATGATAATAGTACAGGATTTGATTTCAAATCTCTTCATTATTTGCAATACTCTGATATTTTAGGGAGTATAATGGCTCCACAATTTTCTTATTGGAGATAACTACAATACTTAAACTTGTGTGGTTATTATTACTCTGAGGATTCGTTTGGTTGGAAAGAGAACGAGAGGGATGGTAAAATAAATGATGGATCCCACACCTATTTTACTAAAAAAAAAACTATTACTAGATGATGATATTTTTTTCTCATGCTAGATTACCAAGTAGAGGTAATTTAAAATTATCTTTACATGATGAAAATGCCTTTATCTTTTTGGTCGAAACCCACAAATGCCTCCTTTTAATATTGTCAATACCACAACAATCTATACTCAAAACATAACACCGGTTTATATTAGAAAGTATAATATATGGTAGCTCAATATATGATTATGCTAAATCCAAATGTCTAATTTTCTATCAAATTATTTTATTTTATTCCAAATTAATCAATTAATAGTGTGGTTGTATTTAACTATTAAAATTTATTTATAATAAGAAATATATTTCTAATGTATATATCATTAATTTAAAAATATCTATTCAACTCATGTAAATATATTTCAATGTTCAATATAGCCTAAATTGAAAGTCTTCATATAAGTGGGCCATAGATGGCTAACAAGTAGATGGAACAAATAATATCATTACTTGAACTATTTATTCAAGAGCATTGTTGAAAATTTAGCAATATTCTCATATAAGATTACATTCAATCAAACATAATAATCTTTTTTCAGTACAATTTTCTGGAGTAATTTTTCTACCAATCAAATATAGTAAAATTTATTTTCCCTCGCAATCTTTTTTTCAGATAATTGATTTTCAAGAATCATCAAATTATCCTATAATTTGAGATACTGGAACCAAAAGAACCTTTAGACCAAAAATTAAGTTATATTTTGTAGATGCACCTTTATCCAAACCAGCTTCACATAACTCTACTATCAAGGTATGGAAACGGCAGAACTATATGGTTTTGTCTTGGTTACCCAGTAGAGATCTTGCTGATAGTATTCCTTATATCGAGTTCGTTTAAGAGTTGTGCACAAATCTTGAAGATTATTTTTCTCGAGAGAATGGTCCCCAAAAATTATCAATTAAAAAAAAAGCATGTCACCATATAACAAGGATAGTCTTTTGTGGTTGTCAGGTTTATAAATTTTTAGTAGGATTGAATGAATCTTCTAATCATATTCGCACCCAAATCTTACCAATGGAGCCTATGCCAAATATTAGTAAACTATATTCTTTGATCTTTAGGAGTAGCAGGAGGGCACTCACATTTCCCAAGACTTAAGTGTTGACATTGCAACCCTAGCTACCAATATGGATAGCAATTCAAAGCTATGACAATCTTGACTAATTGATCGACGTCCCAAATCTATTTGTTAAGAGTGTAGCGGCATGGTGGTATTGTCTCGGATAGTCTAGTCATGACTCTATCCCATCTCGTTTGCATTTTCTGCTTCGTTCTGACTCTATGGGCTATACTCACATTCGGTGTGTGTAGGTCGCTAATGTGTACACACAAAAAAAAAAAGTGTAGCGGTATCGACCAAAGCAAAATGAATTACTGGACCATCATGGGTTATCCACCACATTACCTAGAAGCCAAACATAATAGTTGCTTGCAACAAAAGAAATCTCTTACATTTGCTGGAGCATCAAACTACGAACATAGCTTCGGTCGTGCTTCTAGTTTGAAACATGTATAGCAATCTCATGGCAACTTCTCCAATGCAAGTGCAACCATCATGCCATTTCGTACCATCAACAGCTATCAATTTTGAAACTCTATTCCTTCCATAAACTTCACCAGTTTGCTTCTTAACACACATATAGCACCCACCTTATCCTTACATCACGGAAAATGTTCCACAATTCAAAAGCTGTTAGCAAATAGCTCTACAACTTATATCACACATTTTGACATATATAACTTGATAGATAAATTCAACTTGAGTGACATTCTTCATGTCCCATCTTTTAGCTACAATCTACAGTTAGCCTACTCATTGATGCTTATGCTCTTCCTCATCGTGTTTTCGAGGATCTGACCAAGAAGCAACTGATTTAAAACAGTGGAGTCAAAGATGGGCTCTACCAACTCTCCACCAACTATAGCAGCAATCCAGCCACACAATCTGTCTCACCTGCAATCGAAAGTCACGTCATGGAATTATAGCATCGGAGACCGGGCATCCCTAGCATGGTCGAACATCAAGTACTTTGCCTTCCTTTTTTGATATTTTAGTTCATGATGATTTAGGCCCTGTTTGGGGAGCTTTTGGAGGGCCAAAAAGCACTTTCTGGCCCTCCAAAAGTACTTTTAGCTAAAAAATGGTGTTTGGTAAATTTTTTGAAAAACTGTTTCAGCTTTTGCGGGAAGCTGAAAACAGCTTTTGGGGGGAAGCTCCAATTTGGAGCTTTCGGAAAATGCTGTTTTCAGCTTTTTCGGAAAGCTGTATTTTTGACCAAAATACCCCCATGTAAAAAAAAAATTCCTCCCCCCAAAATCTCGTTGTACCACCTGTTCCTCTCCCAACCGACCTGCCCCAAACCCCCCCCTCCCCCCCGCCCTGTTCCTCTCCCAACCCACCAGCACCCCCACCCCTCCCCCCGCACCGCCGCCGCCGCTGCCGCCTCCCTCTCCCTCGCCGCCGCTGCCGCCTCCCTCTCCCTCGCCGCCGCTGCAGTGCCTCCCTCTCCCCCGCCGCGGCACCCCCTCCCTCTCCCCCGCCGCTGCAGTGCCCCGCCGCCGCACCCCCTCCCTCTCCCCCACCGCAGCGGCAGTGCCTCCCTCTCCCCCGCCGCCGCACCCCCTCCCTCTCCCCTACCGCTGCAGAGCCGCACCCCCTCCCTCTCCCCCGCCGCACCTCCTCCCTCTCCCCCGCCGCTGCACCCCGTCTCTCTCCCCCACCGCGGCACCCCGTCCCGCTCCCCCGCCGCCGTAGTGCTGCACCCCCTTCAGCGCCGTCGGCCACCGAGACTGCCGCCGGCCTCGGCCCGGCCCCCTCCGGCGGCCGCCGCGGCCTGGCCCCCTTCCGGTGCTACGGAGAAGGGGGCAGAGGAAGGAAGGAGAAGAAGAGAAGAAAAAAAGAAAAGAAAAAAAAAAGAAGAAAAGGAAATAAAATAAAAGAAAATAAAATAAAATAAAAGAATAAATAAATAAATAAATGTATAAATAAATATTTATATAAATGAATGAATGAATGAATAAATAAATTAGATAATAAATAAATATATTTCAATGGATAAAATAATAAATAAATAAATGCATAAATAAAAATATATATACGAATGAACGTATAAATAAATAAATATAAAGAAAAATAATGAGTGAGTGGCAAATAATCTGATCCTTATGATATTGATAAGTACAGTGAATTTGTCGCCATTGCAAATAGTTAAGTAAAGAGATAATCTATTAAACAGATAAATGGTTATTTATTATTATATTATACTATAAGTATATTATTATATTACATTATATCATAATACATTAATATGTAATCTTAAATAATTTAATATTATGTTATATTATAAAAAATTAATTTATACTAATAATATATTATTTTATACCTTTATTATTGTATTATACTATACATATTATATTATATTACCTTATATCATAATACATTAATATGTTATTTTAAATAATTTAATATTATGTTATATTATGAGAAATTAATTAATACTAATAATTATAATATTTTATACCTTTATTATTGTATTATACTATAAACATAATATATATTATATTATATCATAATACATTAATATGTTATGTTAAATAATTTAATATTATGTTATGTTATAGAAAATTAATTTATTCTAATAATTATATTACCATTATGCTATGCTATGCAATATCATATTACTATATTATAATAATAATATTTTATATTATAGTAATATTAAACTATATCGTATATTATATATTAATATATGTTATGTTTTATCATGCTCTATTGTATAATACTATGCAATGTCCTTTATAGTAATTTTATCATATAAAAGTACTTTCTCAGTTTGTTTACCAAACCTATGTTAAAGTGCCACAGCACTTTAAAAATATAGTTACCAAACAACAAACAGCTTTTTATAACAGCTCTACTTCAGACAGCTCTACTTCCAACAGCTCTACTGCCAACAGCTCCCCCAAACAGAGCCTTACTTTATGAACCATGTGTGTTAACTAAACATTTTAGAACTCCTTTTGCACTTACCTAGAATTATAAATGTTATATTTCTTTTTGTTTGATATGTTATGCTATTTGGGGAGGGTATCACACTTCCTTATACCAGGGTATTCTAATAAAATGTAAACCTGAAACATTTTCTTATCTCAAATATTTTTTAAAAATAGTTCCAATATCAGGTCAAGATTGTTCAAACTAACAATGAAGCTGAGTTGTTGTAAAATAATATCTAAAGCATTGTTTCAAGATCATGGCATCTAAGACCAATATATTTTTAGAATCCCAATGCGACCTAATCCTACGTTGGGCTCATATTGATTTCTTTACAAGTGGACTGAAGAAGTTTTTAACCAAATTTGAGCCTGGTGGGTGGGCTGACCGGGAGGACATCAGAGATAATGCGAGGCTACAAAAGTGATGTCGTCGAACAGACGCGAAGAGATTCCTTCCTTTTTTTATAACAAAATAGTGACAAAAAGATCATAAAATAGTCGGGAAGGGATTGCAGGCAAGGCTCCATCACTATCCGATAATAAAAGCAGCAAGGATGCAAGGAAAATCCCTTTATTCTCTTTTACATGCGGAGGACTAGTTTAGGGAACTTATCCAACCAGTACCATGGCAAGGATTAAAGAGACAAGGTACGAGGCATTAGAGGGTAACAGGATCCTTTTTAATTCAAGATTTTTAAGATACTATAATCTAGAGGTTCAATTTCATTCAAATCTAATCACAAATATCATGATCGGCCGGTAATCAGCTCCAATAAATTTGTGCTGCAGTGTTCTCTAGTTTACATAAGTTATGAACCGGATCTTCTCTAATAATATTTGTAACAATTTAGAACTTCATCCAGGTGTTATTTGGGTTCTTTAATTCTGTATAAGTATTCAAGATCTATCCAACCGATGTAGAACTAAACACACATCAAATGGCATCATTCCACAAGTTCAAGTTTGTTGATGGTATTACCTTCTGACATGGATTTTGCTATGGTATTCAAGGATAAAAAGAATAAAGCTAGTGTGTTCAAGACCATCGGTCAACCAAAGACACATAGCTATCATACACAATACAAACTTCAAAAATGTACAGAGATGAGCAAGTAGCACTCATGCACGTTTTCTGGTCCAAGCCTCCGAGGGCCAAGATGGCGACTCAACCAAGCTCTCTGGCAAAATTGGCGAGCATCAAAAGCCGCGCACGATCCATCTTGCGCGAATTTGGAGGGGCGGGGGTGGCGCCCGCTCCGCGAGCTACCGACCGTTGAAAGGAGATGCCAAGCCCCACCGTCTCGCCTCTCGAATCACTGAACTCCTCCCTCGGGATCCTGAAAGGTACGCGGCCCACCTGACACCGCCTCCTCCCCACCACCTGCCTCTGTCGCCACGTCCTGACACGCTTCCGGAAACAACAACTCGTGTCACCTCTGACCAACCTTCACGCTCACCCAAAGCCCAAAGCTTCCCAAACTTCCGAATTGTAGCACCGGGAAACGCCACAACAATTAAAATTCAGAAGGTCCCATGTCGCAGAATAATTATTAGCCAAAATCTTAACCAAAATAATTACTTAGACAAAAAAAAGTGGATACAACTTTTCCTCGAGGAAGAAACTATATTCCACATTTCCACTTCTTTTTTCATATATAAAAGTGGTACGCCTTACCTCTAGGACAGAATACCCTTCACACCGGCAATAAAACTTAATAACGGGTACTAGAGGAATTAGTAGGAAAAGAAAACGCAAAAAGAAAAAGAAAAAAAAAAGGCGCTCCGCTCGTACATAGCGGTTCCTCTCGACATGCGTGGTTTCTTGGATTCGTTTCCCAGGTTCTCAAGGCTCCTCCAGAAGGTCGCCGGCGGCGACGGTGGCGCGGCAGGTGGGGCAGGAGGGGCGGGAGGCGAGCCAGGCTTGGACGCACTTGACGTGGAAGCCGTGGTTGCAGGCGGGCAGCACCCGGACGTGCTCCCCCTCGGCGAACTCCGCCAAACAGATGGCGCACTCCGCCTCCGCCCCGGCCAGCCTCGTCTCCGCCGTGTATACCACCGACGGCAGCGCCTCCGCCAGCGCCGCCGTCTCGCTTCCGGACTTCCCCTTCTCGTCCGCCGGCGTTTCGTGGTGGTCGTCGTGACGGCGGCGGCGGAGGCAGCGGCTGAGGAGGCAGCGGGCGGCGGCGTGGAGGGAGAAGGCCAGGATGGTGGCGCAGACGAGGACGACGAGGATGGTGGCCATGTTGGTGTCGAAGTCCTTGGCACTCGAGTACGGGGCCCACTTGTTGGACGGAGAAGAAGGCGGGGAGGAGGGGTGGGGCGGAGGGGAGTGGAGAACGGCTTCCGTTTGGATGGGAGACGGCATGGTGTTTGAGTTGGTCTCTAGGCGGAGTGCAGAGAGACTTTGCGTGTTTGATGGTTTTATTTAAAGGGGCTTGGCTTGATAGATAGATAGAGAGATAGATATAGTGAGAGAAAAAAATCTACCAAGTTGTTTCGCTTTGTCCTCTACTCATATTACGTAGAAAAGACTAAAAAGCGGTTGCAAGCTTGCTTCGAGGGTTAAGCACCGCAAATGAAATGTAAAGGGGTGGAGATGGGCAAGTCTGAAATCGATCACTAGAATCCGCGACCGTAATGGCAACGCCTCTGAGACACAATCATTCGTGGCATAGTGCCATGTACCATTTTCTAATGATCCAAGGCTTAGAGTGGGCTCCACTTGTCAGGGCTACTCTCCTCTGCTGCTCATTCAAAGGAAAGCGTTGCACCAGCGAACGCGATTTGCATCACTCGGTAGCAACCGTTTCCTCCGTTGAAAGACATTTGATCATCCGTGCGCCCAAATCCAAATTCTAATTTGACTGTCCAATCTCACGCCGAGGCTTGTTGCTCTAGCATTTCTTTCCTCGGTGAGATAAAGGTATTAGAGTTGTTGGAACCCAAGCGTCATATCTTCAGGCATCCAACTCTCACAAGTATAGGATGTCATGAAGATGAGGTCGCTGCTGCATTATATGTCTAGTTGTCAAGGATATTATGTGCATAAGCCAACTGTCGGATTACATAGTTTCCGGCCCTAGACTAGCCGTAAGCTGTTCCTCAAGTTGAATTATTGCTAACATAATTAACATTAAATAATCAGGCTGGATCTTTTTTCTCGAAGTGGTGATAGAAAATAGTAGGCCATTAAGATGGACTCCCTTGGAGAAAACATATGAAGGTGGTTGGCCTGCAGTCCCAATACCAACTTCAACTTTATGAGCAGAGGGCGCAAGCAGGACCCATACAAGCTATAGGGTCAGGCTGTGAGCAGAGACCACCACAAAATCCTCGTGACATGCCTGGCGGCCTGCAGATCAAAGGTATGATCTCACTTACCTTTGCTCACGAGAGAGAAGCCTGCGATCACTGCCAAACAAATCAGCCAAGGAAAAACAGAGAAACGAGAGGAATACCTTCTAAGGTTTGTATGGCCACATAGAGCTAAAATCGATTGCTGACCGACTGGGCACCGAGGGCAGCAGGGCTCGGAAAGGTTCAAAAAAATTGCGAACGGAAATGGCAGGCCTTATCCCGTGCCGGCCTTTTGTTGCTGCATGCGCACATGGGAAGGGGGAGGGGTTGGGAGGAGGACCACGGCTGCCCGTTTTATGGCTTACGTACGATGTGTGGGCGCTACTTTGTTGCTTTGCTATTTATAAAGCGGGCGGCTCCCCTGCTTCAAGGTTCTAATAATGCCGAGTGGCCCGAGTCAGGGGAAGAAGAGCTTTTACGAGCGAAGAGGTCACCTCCCGAAAAGGCCAAAGCTTGGGAAACCGAAGGCAGCAGAATTTGCCCCAGAGACTCTTGTTGCAAACCACTCGAGCAAATGCCGCATTGAGAGAGAGAGAGAGAGAGAGAGAGAGAGAGAGAGACCTAGCAGGTCATCCAGCATTGGTCGGGTAGCTCCAGCAGCGCCCTATATTGCTTATTAGATTTGGCTGGCCAGAAACGCTTGGATCTTTGGTGAATGTCGGTTATCTCTGAGATTTGTAGTGGAACGAGAACGGGAGCCATCTAGGACATTCCGTGATGTTTTGTTTTCAGATTTTTTTTTTTTTTTTGGTATTCGTACTTATATAGTATGACGCACCCGCTCTAGCAGCACAAAAAAAAGAAGAAGAGGAGAGAGAGAGAGAAAAGAAATGCTTTAGGACTTCTGGAAGCACAAGAAAAATATCAATGAACCATATAATGTTAGTTTTGCGGATTGAAATTCGACCATTGACAGCATATTGTACCAAATTTTGTGAGCTAATTATATGAGTCCCTACGTGCCCTGTGCTAGAAGAAACTTCTTGTATGTATGAAATGGATGCACAAAACATTACTTTTCGGGTAATTACTTGACAAATATGGTCTTCTTATGCATACCCTTCAAAAGTTGTTAAAGAAGCGAATGCAGCTTTCACTTTTGTGGCTGCTATTTGATCTGCTCTGAGAATTGAGATGCATATTGCATGCTTGGAGATGCAAAATTATATTTGAATCTAGAAAATATGTATGCAAATATGGGATCAGTAATATATGTCTAAATATAATTCACTATTCCTATTGCCTATCGAAGCTTACACTCTTTTCTTTTTTTTTTCCCACAAAGAATAATTGATGGGAGGGTCACATTGCCAACTCCTCGGAAGGGACTGGTAGACCGAAGACCAATTGGAGATAAGTAATAGTATTTTTAATCTGCTTCCTGCTATTTGAGGAAGTGGCTTGCTCTTTTATAGGCTTTTTTTCCCTTTTCCTTCCCCTTCTCTTAGATTAATATGGTATCCCTCGTTTCCTCCGTGATGGGGTGTGTGTGTGTGTGTGTTTTTTTTTTTAAAAAAAAGATGTTGCACCTGCACATTCGGTCATGCACTTCAATCCCACGTATTCCCAAAGTTCAGTTTATATGGGCCGGGCTACTCCAACTGGTCAGCGTCCAGAAGATTGACATGGAAATATATGGGCCGGGCCAGTCCAACTGGTCACAGTCCAGTGGATTGACATGGAAAGTAGTAATCTGAGCGTTTGCCAACAGGAAGGAGCATGTAATTTGCTAAAGAGCCCACGGTAAATGCACAGCCCATGACAAGCAGGGGAGCCAACAACATACATACGATCGCATGCAATGTCTGATGCTCAAAGATCAATTTCTTTGATAATTAATATAGATCATACCATCACCACCACTGCCGCCGCCAACAACACTATTAATACCAATATCTAGGGTCAGAAAGCACTTTCTCACCCTCTAGAAATACTTTTAGATGGAATACGGATATTTGGTAAAAAAATCGGAAAGTTATTTTAGTTTTGCGAGAAAGCTAAAATAGCTTTTTGGGAGAAGCTTCAAAATGGAGTTTCTTCGAAAAAGCAATTTTAGCATGCGTCGAAAAGCTATTTTGATTTAAATTTTTTTTTTGAACCAAAATACCCACAATAAAATATTATAATTACAAAAATTAGTTCCTAAAAATATTATATTAATAAAATATTAATATATAATGATAATAATTATAATATTTTATACCTTTATTATGGTATTATATTATAAATATTATATTATATTACATTATATCATAATACATTGATATGTTATGTTATATAATATCAAATTATGTTATATTATTATTCTATAGTATACAATATTATATTACTATATTATAATAATATTATATTACATTATATTTATATTATATTATATATGTATTAATATATATTATATTTTATTATACTCTGTCGTATAATACTATGCAATGTTTTTTATGGTTATTTTATCATACCAAATGTACTTTCTCAATTTGTTTACCAAATACATATTAAAGTTTCACAATGCTTTAGAAATTTAGTTACTAAACAACAAATAGCTTTTTATAAAAACTCTACTGCATGCCAACCGCTCTGCCAAATGAGAACTTAATCATTATAAAACTTACAATTGACATTAATTATTTTAAAATTTTTAGCATTAAAATGATCATCGAAATAACAGCCATTATAACAATATTAACTTTTCTTTCACTTTTAATTAGGAAAAATAATATTGTTTTTGAACTGCACAATCATTTTTGTAGAGAATTTTGAGACAAAATGTAAATTTTGAAAATAGTATTTTAGTTAAAAGAAGGTACATGTAAAAATAATGACTGTTATTTTTGTTGTAATGGTGCATTTCGATGGAAAACCAAGGGAACAATAAAAATTACAATTGTTATATTTTCATGTTATTTATCTTGATAACAAACTATAAGGTGCCCAAATCTGTTATAACCGCCCTTACAATGGTATTTTTGGAGAGAATTTTGAGATTAAAAATTGAATTTTGAAAATATAATTTTATTATAAGCATGTACACGTAAAAGTAATGCCCATAATTTATATTATAATGGTCCATTATGTTGGGAAATAAAAGAAAATAATAAAAATAATAACTGTTATATTTTTTTCATGTTATTGTTTTAACATTAGCGGCCAAATCAATTACGAGGGCCCTTATAACGGTTATTATTGTTATAACTGGATCGGAGCAAAAACACGTGAGCCAATCACCACTCCAGACTGATCTTATGAATGGATGGAAGATGCAATTGACCCAATAAGAGCTAGGTTAAATTAGCTAGGTTTTCATTAAAATTGGCAATTCGCTCGTTCATATAATGATGTTCCGGGTTTGAGAGGCGACCCAAGCTGCGGATTGGATCGCCTCATTTATTGCTCATCATTCTATAGATTGTCTGTGGATTCCGTAGTCCTCTATTTCTTCTGCTTTGTGTAGTTTTGTTGATAGTGATATAGCTGGCTGTGCTCATGTGAGAGTAGTATGAGCGGCCGTTGTAATATATATGTATACATATATAAATATATATATATATATATAAAAGATAAATAAAGTTTATAGAGATGATTGGTTATGATTGGTTGCACTATTTGTAACATGATGCACGTGGTGCGGAGAATAATTTCTCCCAGACCAGACTCACTCAACGAGGACGTGGTCGCGCCCGACGTCAGAAATGGCCGCAAAGTCCAAACTCTCTCTATTTTAATAAAAAATGGAAAAATTATAATGGAACCTCCCCAACTTTGATGGGCCAATGCTTTAAATTTCTAAATTATTTTAAAATAATTTTTTCGTCCGTTTGTATTAATAAAATGGTGGTAGCACGTAACTATGACATGATAGCATAAAATAGTTTTAGGACAAAAGTACCTTTCACATTTTTTAATGGCCCATCACCCTTAAGACCTCTTCCTCTCCTTTTGACGGCAACTGCCACAACTTTGCCCTCAACGAGGAAGAGGAGAGGAGGAAGGATAGGCTTTGACTGTGAAGACGGTTGGAATGGCTTGTCAAATCAAATCAAACCACATAATATTATCTAATTTGATCCAAGAAAATGATGGCTCTCAAAAATGCAAGTTTACACATTTGGACTTTAAAAAACTCTAATAATTGAAACATTTGAGAATATACTTAAGGGGGGGGGGGGGGGGGGGGGGGGGGGTATATTTTGGTATCTTTCCTATTTATGAAATTTATTATCTCTATTTGAATTTCAGCCGAAGATTTAGGATGGGGAGGATGGAGGTGTGAAATCTCGTGATCTGGAATTTCAGCCGAATGTCTTCCCAGTCTCCATTGTTCTGCCTTGCGTTCGGCTTTGTGAAAGCTTAGATTTTCATGTAGGAAGTTGTTTGATCGAACAATTGGGATGTCGCCAGGAGCGAATCCTAATCGGCATCCAGTGCATTTGGAAATATTTCCAACACGCAATGACGTGGGACCACTCTGTTTTAAATCTTTGACCAGGTGCCGGCGACAATTTCAGTCCTTCTGTAGGGTTACAATCACTTTCTGGACTTCGGTCTAAAATCAAATGGAAGTGGACACATTACAAAATTTTCTACAAGCGACAACAAAGAGTGCTTGTCGTGCTTAATAGGAAAATTCAGCCGAAGAATAATGTCCTTAAATTTAATTATGCAAACTCTTAAACAGCTTGCCTCCATGTGAAAACAATCTCAAAGCTTCAAGACAGCCAAACTCCTAGCAACCATCATTTGAAGACTCAGATTCAATTTCACATCCAAAGAAAAAAAAGAAGGAAAGGAAAATTCAACAACTGATCATAGACACTTGTATTCCTTGCATATGCAGGGAAGAAAAAAAGGATTCGATGATTGTAACTACTAGATGAGATCTACACGCAAATACTCGGCGGCCAAACTAGGGTATTACCAGCGACCAAAGATTGTCACAGGAAATCAGGAAATGTCTCTGGTGGCTAACGATCACCAACCCAAGCCATCAAAAAAATCGAACTGCAATAAATGCCTAAGGACACAGCGAGGGCAAGATAAGTTCCACAGCATTGAAAGGGTCTACCGGGAAGGCGTGCCAGGCCATCAGCTACCAGGTCCATCACGCTATATATTGCTCCATTGTTTCTCTTTTCACAAATTCACACCACCAACTCCCATCACTTTGTTTCACTAGCCTCTGTTTCATTTAGTAAAGCATATGGATGTCTCTCTTGGGCTTTCCGTTTCCACTTTAGCTTTAGTTCTGCTCATGCGTCCTCCATTCCCTTCCATATTTGTGGAATCCTCCTCTCTTAGCAACATCACAGACCAGGAGGCTCTGCTATCTTTCAAAACTCTTATAACCAGCGATCCATCTGATGTTCTGTCTTCGTGGAACGATAGCACTACGGTATGCCAATGGAGCAGAGTTCTCTGCAACAACAAACGCAGAGTCTCTACCTTGGATCTAAAAGGTCTTGGGTTGAGTGGTTCCATTAGCCCTCACATAGGCAATCTCTCTGCTCTTCAGTTTCTCTACCTACAAGACAACCATTTCACTGGCGACCTTCCTGACCAGTTAGGTAATCTGGCTCGCTTGCAAATCCTGAACGCAAGTTCGAACCTCATTGGAGGTGCCATCCCTCCAAACATAAGCAAGTGCTCCAATCTCAACACCCTCGACTTGGCCTTGAATACAATCTACGGTAAAATTCCCACTGATCTCGGACTGCTTTCCGAGCTTCGAGTCCTGAAACTAGGCCAAAATCTTCTTACGGGAAATATCCCACCATCTATTGGAAACCTGTCGTCCCTCACCACTCTGAACTTGGGCACCAACAATCTTAGTGGACCAATTCCAAGCGACTTAGGCCGCCTTCAAAATCTTCAGGAATTACAGATATCGGTAAATAAGCTCACAGGTACTGTCCCACCAGTTTTGTACAATATTTCCTCGCTAGAAACTTTTGCTTTCGCATCAAATGAGCTGCATGGCGAATTTCCGAGTGATCTTGGCTTTAGGCTTCCTAAACTCTTGGTCTTTCACTTCTGCTTTAATAAGTTCACCGGGCAATATCCACCATCACTGCACAACATCACCAAGATTCAGAGCATTAGAATGTCCCATAATTTTCTTGTTGGGTCAGTGCCTCCTGGGCTAGGCACTCTCCATGATCTCATCATGTATAACATCGGTTTTAACTTTTTTGTTTCCTCGGGTAGCAGCGGGCTAGATCTCATTACCTCCTTGACCAACAGCTCCAAACTTGCATATCTTGCCATCGATGAGAATCATCTTGAAGGTGTGATCCCAGACTCTGTCGGCAATCTCTCCACCAGTCTTTCAAAATTATATATGGGCGGGAATCGGATATATGGTAGCATTCCAGCATCCATAGGTAAGCTTACTAAGCTAACCTTGCTAAATATGAGCCACAACTTGATCTCTGGAGAGATTCCGGCTGAGATTGGCCGGCTTAAGGAGCTAAGGATTTTGGGTTTGGCTGGAAATAAACTCCTAGGGGAAATTCCAGCAGCCTTTGGAAACTTAAGTATGCTCATCCACCTTGAATTGTATGGAAATGAATTGGAGGGAACGATTCCAGCCACATTCAGTGAGTTCCAGAAGTTACTGTCATTGGACCTGTCGACCAACAGGCTCAATGGAAGCATACCTAGGGAACCATTCACCCTCACGAGTCTCAATTCTCTCATGAATCTATCCAATAACTTTTTGACAGGGCCCCTGCCCGATGACATTGGAGGATTAGAAAACCTCATTGCACTCGACCTCTCAAATAATTTGCTATCTGGAAAAATTTCCGACTCGATCGGTAACTGCAGGAGCATGGAAGTTCTTTCCATGTCCGATAACTCTTTCACCGGCCTTATTCCTAATACAATAGGCAACTTGAAAGGCTTGCAGAGTCTGGACCTCTCTTCCAACAAACTGTCAGGGTCTATACCGGAAAGTATGGGAAAACTTCGGTCACTTCAGTTCTTGAACCTCTCCCTGAACAATCTCGAAGGAGAGATACCGAATGAAGGCATCTTCCTGAACCTCTCTGCTGTTCATCTCGAAGGAAATCCTAAGCTTTGCATGTCATCTTTGTGCCCTCATTCCTCTAGTCGAAACATTTCAAAAGCACTTCTCGTCATACTTGTGGCTTCAGCTGCTTTTGTGTTATTCCTCCTTGTGGTGCTGTATTGGGTGTTCTTTATCAGGAAAAAACAAATCGATGCCAAGGTAACCACGGCGGACTCAATTAAGGCGCAGCACCGAGTGGTCTCTTATGAGGAGCTCCATCGAGCGACCGAGAATTTTGATCCAAGATATCTCATTGGCACCGGTAGCTTCGGTTCTGTGTACAAAGGTGTCCTGAGAGATGGAATGACAGCTGCAATCAAGGTACTAAATCTCGCGACTAGCGGGGCTTGGAAGAGCTTCGTAGCTGAATGTGAAGCTCTGAGGAATGCGAGGCACCGGAATCTTGTGAAGTTGGTGACATTGTGTTCTAGCTTGGACTTTGGAAACAACGACTTCCTGGCTCTGGTGTACGAGTTCATGGGAAATGGAAGCCTGGAGGATTGGATTAGAGGCAGGAGAAGGCATGAAGGTGGTGGTGGGCTGAGTGTTATTGAGAGGCTAACAGTTGCTATTGATGTTGCGAGTGCCATGGACTACTTGCATAATGACTGTGAGGCTCAGGTGGTGCACTGTGATCTTAAGCCAAGCAACGTGCTTTTGGACGAGGAAATGACTGCAAAGGTGGGGGACTTTGGGTTGGCCAAGTTGCTGCTTGATAAGCCTGAAGGGCAGGACTCCACTACCAGCACAAATAGGCTCCGAGGGTCTATTGGGTACATACCACCAGGTCTCTCTCTCTCTCTCTCTCTCTCTCAAGTTTCGGTCACTGGACTGGAATGCGATCTCCCATTAAAAAGGTTGCTTAAAGTATTATTATAATACCGTTTCAAGACTATATATATATATATATATATATATATATAATCTATATTGCTACATATAACTATCAGTCACCGGATTTATGATAGCTTTCTTTGTCATCCGATCACGACTGGATCTTTCTCTATACTTATAGACCGATTTTTTGATTTCTTGTTCTCTAAACGTGCCAATCTGTATAAGTACATGAGGTAGTGGTCGTTAGCTATAAAATAACATTCTCTGATCTTTCAAGTATATAGAAATTGATTATGATTGTCCAAGAAAAGTTACCAAAAGAGATCATATAGTTTATATTCTTTTTTTTAAAAATGGAAATCGTATAGTCTATATTCATCTGCATGTCTAACCAGTAGTTACCCTAACCGAGGCCTTAGGTATGATTCAATTCCGATAGTGTTTATTCAAGTTGGGTGCTCCAAATCTCTGTACTCCAAAACTTTTTTTTCTTATTGACTACATATTCCTTAAATGAATGCAAACATTGCTTCATCTTGCTAGTATTGGTAGTGGATGCACACATATCAAGGACAATGTTCTCAGAAGAAATAGATACCCAGCATCTACAAATTCATCAACTTTCTACAATTTCAATAATTAAGTATCCCTTTTTTATATGATAAAATTCTCTTCAGAAAGTGAATATATTTTAGCATTTTAATGGAACTTTTCTTCGCTGATCATGATAATTTGCAACTTTGGAATCGTATGCAGAGTATGGGTTCGGTGGGAAGCCATCAACCAAAGGCGATGTATACAGTTTTGGCGTCCTTCTCTTGGAACTTCTTACAGCAAAAAGCCCCACAGACGAAGGCTTCGAGGGAGGCTTGAACTTGGAGAAATGGGTACGGGCTGCCTTCCCAAGCCACACGATGGAAGTCACAGATGCTAATCTCATCGTTAATGTCATTGGCTACGAAGGACGGCAGATAAGCCCAGAGAAACAAGCCGAGTGCTTGGTCTCAATGGTCGGTGTCGGACTATCTTGTGCCATAGAATCAGCTGAGGCTCGGATTACCATACGTGATGCTTTCCATCAATTGAAGGGTATTAAAAAAACTTTGCTTAAGCCTCATGCTGCCACTAGAGCATAGGTAATGGAGCACGGATCCCTGTAGTGTAAAGAGTGCACCTCAAACACTATATCGTACTTGATGGCTATCATCAGAAGAAGATGGATGGAATGTCAAACAAAGCAATATTATGTGCTGCATATGGTGCATCGTTAAGAATAATCGTACAGTATTCTGTAATACAATTTGCATACTACAAAGGATACTATGTCTAGGTGATGATGGTTGCTTCCGGCTTCAAGACGCAACCTAGTAACTTGAGGGTTTGCCTGCTAGTATCGAGGAAGACTTGTTGGTTTAAGACGAGTGTCAATGCTGCCTTTTAATGCTTTTCGGTGGCCTTTTCATGGCTGGTTGACATTCAGAAGTATAAATATTTATAACATAAAAGGCTTGTGTTTTATCACATGACTGAATGCCTGTACAGTAGATTATAGTTGACCCAAGTTTAATTGGGCTTGACTTTGATCAAGCTCGGTTTGAAATAATTTTCAAGCATGAAGTTTGGTATCTATCTTGATCGAAATTAATTCAAGCTTAGTTTAAATCAAAGCATACACAATCTTGATTTGATAAACTCGATAACCTAACGATGAGTTAAAATTAACTTGAGCTTGAAACATGCTTGAATCAAGCTTCGTTTAGGCTCAGCTAAAGCTTCAATAGGAGCTTTGTTTTAGCTTTCATTAAGATTGAAGGATATTTCCGGACTTTGACTGTTCTCTTTCAACATTCCTGAATCAAACCAAGGGCAAAAGGCTTTCTTTCTAGAAAAGGAGGAGCAAAGGTTGCGCTTGACTTCATTAAGATTATGAAGTTATAAAGAAACCGAAGGCAAAAGATTAGTCATCAGAATCCAATTACTTACCAGCTATATACCATGTTTTGTACCTCTTTTTGGTCTTATTGAGGTTAATTACCTGATATTAGTCCTTTTTTTTCAGCTAAGTTTGAAATTAACATCGAACCCATGAACCAGATTGAGATTTTGTCTGGTTACAGTCAAAGTGAGCACGATTTGAGCTTAATTGCAGCCAAGCTCATACTGTTTAAATCAATTAACAGCTTTATTGTCTGGTTGATTTGTATGGGTTTAATTAGTCTAAGTTTAAGCGTGTTCAAAAATATACATACCGGGGGACTCAACCGAGGTGATTGAGTACATCCTGGAGGCGGGGCGAGGGGCTGAGCACTCGCTACTATGCGACATCTGGCGACTGCTGAGGGAGTGTTGTGCTTTTCAGGTGGTGCATGTATTTCGTGAGGTGAACAGAGCTGCTGACTGGGACGCCTCTTTTGCTGCCTACCATTCTGGAGAGATATTTTGAATTAGGCATGCTTCTGCTTCTCCGCCACTGTGTAGTATTTTTTCTAGTGATTCAGTTGGTTGTACTCATGTGAGATTAGTGTGAGCAGACAATCTACCAAAAAAATAGAAATATTTCATAGGCAATTTGGATAGTTTAGAGATCTCTATTATGGAATAGGCAGTAAGTCCAATATGTTAGCTGCTTTCTTGATTGTTAAATGAAAAGTTTTGCTGATGAATGAATGCAATATTCTATCAAAAAAACATGCATACCAGGTCAGATAAATAAACGGGTGGCATATGTTGTTCTCCAAAGTTAGCGCTCTCTCTCTCTCTCTCTCTCTCTCTCTCTCTCTCTCTCTGGCGGTTGGCTAACCGAAGCCAGCCCTGGCTTTGGAAAGATGGCGCGGTACACTGAATTAACAATGGCACAAATCCCTACATCAAAAGTACAAAAAAATTACACAATGTTACAAAACCATTTCATCCAAATAAAAAAAATAGTAAAATAAAGGAACGCATCTTTCTAATGAATCCATGAAGGGTTTCAAGGCAACGCTCGATGTTGGTGAAATCATCCGACGTGGCCCCCTTTCCAGTTTGGATCCGAGGCAAGCATGAGCTTATGTACTGAGAGAGTTGTAAACATTTTTCAGAAACACCCATGCAGTGTACGTGCAAATATTATTTCAAATTATGTTCTTGGTATGTGTAATACTCAACTAAAGGTTGCAAATGGAGGGGGAGGTACAATGCACCCACGTGGAGGCAGCTGCTGAGATTATTGGTGGGAGTGGGAGGCAGGATGCAATAAACATAAGATCATGTCGAGGACAAAACGGTCATATAGAGTGCTTTTTCCTAAATATAGTATAATTATCTAAGTACATGCCGCATCTTGCGCCACATTTTTTAACCAATTATCTAAAAAATATAAAAATCTATATTTAGCCTCGTATCAATTATTTTTTTTAAAATTAAATATTTATATAAAACTAAAAAATTTAAAAAATATCTTATGCTAATTATTTTAAATGATATTCTGAATTGCTATAAATAATATTATAACGAATTCGGCCCACTGCAGTATAGATTTATAGGGATTGATGATGAATGGATTGTGGTGTTTATTATTAAATTAAAAAAAAATTAAATAAATTTGAACTTTTAATTTGATGGGTATGTTAGAATTAAAAAAATATTAAGCTTGATTGACTAAGAAAGCAAGATTTTTCGGCTGCTCTCCCAAGGAGTTTTTTTTTTTCGAAAAAGAGATCTATTAGTTTTGAACTTAAAAGAATCTTTTTGAAACTTTAAAATCTCGTTCTGAAACTTTGAAGGCTGAATGCCCCTGGTGCTATGCTGTACAACTTGACCCACAAAGCAAAGAAAAGGATGACGATAAAACAACAAAAAGAAATAGAAATATTGTCTGTAATTCGAGGCTGGTCAGTCTCCTCATTTTCGTCCCCCGGCGACTCATCTCCTGCCGTAGCTTAGACCAGATCCTATCCTTGCGCGCCATTGGAAGGAGACAATAAAGAAAAAACAGAAAGGAAAAGATATTTGGTGGAAAAGAAAAAAAAAGTTTCAATTTTCTCTCATGTCTCCTCCCTAAGATACTGCGACACAATGATTCTCTTCACGTGATCCATGCTGCTTCTCATGGTCAACCAGATAATAAAAGGAGAGATAGAGAAGAAGATGGCTAAAGAAAATTGGAAGGAAAAATATAGAGGTGGGGAGGAAGCTTGTTCAGGTGGTGGCCAAATGAGTACTTTTCTTGTTGTCTTTTTTTTCTTCTTCTTTTTCTTCCTTTCTTTTCACTAAAGAAAAAGGTAAGCCATGTGGGAAGGACTGCTGCTACTCTGGAGAAGGCTTGGTGGGCTTCTCTTGCTTCAAGAGGCAGAGATGGATGTGATAGTTTTATAGCTGCACTCAGGAAGAGTGTAGGTGTCTGATGGAATGATAGTTTTTTCTTCTTCCGTTTCAAGAAAATGCAATGTTGTTTTCGTTGTTTTGTTTTTGAGGAGATTTTAGCTATAAATAGTTTGGTAGATGGTGCTGGTGGCTTGAAGCTTTTGTCTTGAGCTCTCGATTTGTTGTGGTGTGGTTCCTAGAGCTTTGCCGTTCATGATCTGTTGCCTTCAGAGGTACCCAAGGGCTTGCAATGATGCCTCCTGAGCCTTAACTTTTCTCTGCTTCTGCTCACTCTTTTCCTTTTTGGTGTGTGTTGTGCCATCTCTTTCATGAAAACGCCTTTCAGTGGGCTCTTCACAGAGTTTCACCTGTTTTGCGGGCTCTTGCTATGTTTTTCCTGTCCCTCACCAGCAGGATTTCTAGATTTGGTGGTCTTGAGGATTAGATGAAGCATTCTACTTCATTATGCTGCATTAATGAGCTCTGCTACACCTATTTTTTGTTCTTTAAAGTGCCCATCATTATCAGACCCTTTCTAGATTTTCTCTTAAATATCAACAGTACTCTCGTGCATAAATCTCTTATTGATGTTTATATCTGTAGCACTCACACGGCTGCTTTCAATCATAAACCAGATAAACCAACCAAGTTCTTGCTGGTACGCGCTCTGAACTGTTGTCCTCTTTGTACCAAAAGAAAAAGAAAAAAAAGGTGTTGTCCTCTCACCTAAACAGGTCTCTCCTTTTAACGCGAAGTGATTCTTCTTCTTTTTCATCACAACTATTTTCATAATTTTCAATTGCAAATGTAGACTTGAGATCCATTTCTCTTGAGCGAACTTATTAATCAAGATCTTGCTGCAATGTTCCTTTTCTTGAAGGTGCCTTGGAGCCATCTTAGCTGCAAATCCTTAGCTTGAAGGAAAAAGGTAGGTTTTTAGGTGTAAATCTTAGCTCTGCTGTTTGAAATCTCAAGCCTGTACATCCTTTTTTTTCTTTCTTTGCAGGTCTAATGGCCAAGGATAATTATGGATCTCCAAAGATCCATCTAGATTCAAGAAGGCAGCGTTTTACTTATATTTTTGGCGTAAGCTGTCTCTGTGTTCTTTTCTACATCCTTGGGGCTTGGCAGAACTCCGCCGCCGCACCCAAATCCAGTGGCAGTGTCTCTAACAAAATCGAGTGCGACCCTGTCAATCCATCGTCCAATTCCCGTTCCACTGTCGTGCCGTCGTTCTCGTCATCAGATGCCGCCCTCGACTTCGAAGCTCGCCACCGGCTGGACCTCAATGAGACATCGGGGACGGCCGAGAAATTTCCACCTTGCCCTTCGAACTTTACCGAGTACACTCCTTGCCAGGATCGAACGAGGGGGAGGAGGTTCGAAAGAAAAATGCTGATATACCGAGAGCGCCATTGCCCTGGAAATGATGAGCTCATCAGATGCTTAATCCCTGCGCCACCAAACTACAAAATGCCTTTTAAGTGGCCTCAGAGTAGAGACTATGCTTGGTTTGATAACATTCCTCACAAGGAGCTCAGTATTGAGAAGGCTGTTCAAAATTGGGTCATCGTGGAGGGTGACAAGTTCAGATTCCCTGGTGGTGGAACAATGTTCCCTCGAGGTGCTGATGCTTATATTGACGACATAAGTGCACTTATCCCCTTAACTGATGGTAGCATCAGAACTGCAATTGATACAGGTTGCGGAGTAAGTTTGCATTCCTTTTCTCTCTGATCTTTTTGTTTTTGAGATTTGAAGGTATGATTTCATTGGATGATGAGGAAACCTGAGGTGTGTTGTTTGTTTTGGACATTGGAGGTTGCTAGTTTAGGGGCTTATCTTCTCAAGAGGGATGTCATCACAATGTCATTTGCGCCGAGGGATACACATGAGGCCCAGGTGCAGTTTGCTCTGGAGCGAGGAGTTCCAGCCATGATCGGAGTGATAGGATCGCAGCGGATGCCATATCCAGCGCGAGCTTTCGACATGGCTCACTGTTCGCGGTGTCTTATCCCGTGGTTTAAGAATGGTGAGCAATCCTGATGCCAAGTTATTGCAATGAGCTTTAAAACATGTCTTAGTTCCTAAGAATCAAATAGTGCGTAATTTTAAAATTATGAAAAGCCTGATAGATCTTGCTGGTGCTATCTGAAGCTGCTCACAGTCAATTCCCTAAAGTTAGATTATGTCAATGTCCACCTTTTCTGTTCCATACTTTACGGGTTGGTTTTGTCTGTCTTTACGCAAGTAAATTGAGCGAAAAACACTCAATTTGAAAAGCAAAGCGAGAAAAAATTCACTTCGATGGTGTTGTTGTGGATACAATATGTTAGAAGTCCACAGCCCTCATCATCAAATGCTGTCCCATAGATTTGAAGTTGGCTATATGAATCCTCACTCAACAAGAATTCCTACTTCTTTGCTGCTGTTCTTGCTGTTCGTGTTCTTCTAATTATTGTTATGCAAATATCTGTTATTATTTTTAGTATGTTAGAAATACCCTGCACTTTTATTTTGATATTTTAGGAGAATTTGGTCTGGACATTGTTCGATGTATTCACTAGTCTTTTCCTTCAGATGGTCTATACCTAGCTGAGGTTGACCGAGTTCTAAGACCAGGAGGCTACTGGATTCTGTCAGGTCCTCCAATCCATTGGAAGAAGCACTACAGAGGTTGGGAGAGAACCCAAGAGGATCTGAAGCAAGAGCAAGATTCGATTGAGGATGCGGCGAAGCGCCTATGCTGGAAGAAAAAGATCGAGGAGGATGATCTTGCAATTTGGCAGAAGCCCATCAACCACATAGCCTGCATTCAGAGCCGAAAGATCCATAAAACACCACACATATGCAGGAATGATAATGCTGATGCTGCCTGGTACGAAACCTATCACAGTAGATGACATGATTTAACTCTCTTAAGACGTTGATTGACGAAACAATTAGTCCTTTTAAATTGACTGTCATCTTTATCTTTCTTGAGTAACTTTGAAATGCATCTCCATGGACTCGTTGTATGTATAGGTACAAGAAATTGGAGGCTTGTATAACACCATTACCAGAAGCAAAAAATGAGGAAGAAGTTGCTGGTGGAGATCTGAAGAAATGGCCCGATCGGGCATTTGCTGTCCCGCCAAGAATAAGCAGAGGTTCCATTCCAGGTGTAACTTCCAGGATTTTTGAAGATGACAACCAGATGTGGAAAGAGAGGGCGACACACTATAAACGAATTGTTCCTCCTTTGCCTCAAGGCCGATACCGAAATGTGATGGATATGAATGCCAACTTGGGAGGATTTGCTGCAGCAATGATGAAGTACCCAGTGTGGGTGATGAATGTTATCCCTGCAAACTCAGGCCGGGACACGCTTGGTGTCATATACGAGCGGGGTTTCATTGGCACATACCAGGACTGGTGCGAGGCTTTCTCAACGTATCCAAGAACTTACGATCTCCTCCATGCTGATGGCGTGTTCAGTACCTATCAGGACAGGTAAAATTAGGGGTTCTCTATTGTTCTGGAGTGAAGTTCCTGGATTCTCTCACAATATCCACAGCTGAATGGTGTTATGCTCAAATTTTGCGTAAATCTGCCTCTCGTTCCATTTTATTCTTTGTTGCATTAGAAGTACAGCTCTCTTATAAGATAATTGCTTCATCACATTAAATTTGTAAATGACCACCGAAGGCTAGTTTGGATGGTACCACCTCTTGCCCCTTTGGCTGGAGGTCGAGAGGGTTTGGTTCTGGTTAGAGTCACCCTCAAGGGGTAGGGTGGGACTAAGGGTAGAAACATAAGGATTAGCCCCTCCTAATCTTAGGAAGAAATTAAAAAAAAGAGAAGGAATTTGTAAATGCATGACCTTTCTTTTCTGTAGGTAATTGACATGCTCTAAACTGTCAACTAAGGTGATCTAACTTCTCAGGCAATTTTGCTTAAGCTAGTAAACTAAACCATCTGCATTTCTATTACAAGATTCAGAAGGGAGCTCGAAAACCTGACTGATAATATTTCCATAAGAACTTGAACAAGATATGCAATTTCATAATCCTCTGACCTAGCAAAACAGAATATCAGAACCAAACATAATCATCATGCTGATTTATTCTCTCAAAAACAAATTTCCTGTTATGGTTAATCAATGAACTTTGATCTATCACTGCTTTGTCAATAAGATGCTTGTATGAGGTTGCGTATCAGATAAAATTTATTATTTCAGTATGTCTTATTAACTTTGCAGATGAAAATGTTCTTATTTCATGACCCAAGAAAACTAAAATGTAAGGTTATATTAATATAATTATAGTTATCCAGATTTGTATGTAAATAGAACATTCTTGATGACGTAAAGTACTGCAGTTGTAATCAAAATGAGATTTTATTTGGTTAACCTCCTTGGTGATGCTAATCCTAATCTTCTACTAGCCATGACTTGTTCAAGTATTCAACCTCACCGAATGGAATGACTCGCAGGTGTGACATAACATACATTCTATTGGAGATGGATAGGATATTGAGGCCAGAAGGGACAGTGATAATCCGGGACATAGTGGAGGTCCTCACAAAGGTAAAGTCCATAACAGATGGGATGAGATGGAAGAGTCAGATCATGGACCATGAGAGTGGACCCTTCAACCCTGAGAAGATCCTCATGGCTGTTAAGACCTACTGGACTGGCTGAATCCTCCGAACAAGGCCAACTGCACTGCACTTTTTTGTATTGGGATATCTCATGGTTTAGTTGCTGTCCATCCTCATATAGGCTCGCTGCTGCATGGTTTTTGAGCCAACAAATTTGTAGTTAGAATGTATTCAGTTTACTCTTTCTCTTCTCTCTCTCCCACTCTATTTTTCCTCTCTCTTCTACTTGAAGTGTCTGATTCTTTGTTACCCTGTAATGTGAAAAGGAGTCGTTAGGCTTGATGGCTGTTGGTTGGTTGGTTGGTGATGTATTTTGTTACAAAAATTCTAAGGCCAGAGAGTTGCTTTCAAATTGCAATATTTAGAAAGAATGGTGCCGGGAAGGAAATGTAATGGTATCATGATTGGTATCAAATCAATTACCATCATAGAGTTTTAAAGAAAGAAAAAGAGATCTTGTATGTCAACAATTTTATTGTGTTTGGGGGGAGAGGGTGGGGGGTGGGTGAGAGCATATGAAAAAAAATAAAGATTGGTTAGAGGTAGATATCAGAGAGGCTGTTAGATAACTTGGTATTGTCTTTCTAAAATAATAGAATGTTCTTTCTAAAGCTGCCCATACTCATAAATATCACATAATAATGTTTTACTTTTAAGAGAATTAATAAAAAAATCCCAACAGTAAATATGATAGACCTAAAGAGCTCCCTTCACTCCCTTCACTCCTTTTTAGTATGGGTTTGTGTGAATGATTGTAGGAGTTTTACCTTAGAATCATCTGTGTCAAACACTATGAAAACATCTCCTAGAATTTGAACCAAAGCTCCAGTTTGAACCTCAATCTTCCTTCTAATGGAGAGAGCCAGAGAGGTTCACTTGCTGGGTTATAAGATTAAATTAATGAATCAACTGCAACAGACGATTTTTTTAACCACTAAATTGAGGTTCATGATGAACATTGAATATAAGGTTTTAAATTAATCCCACCTCAATTGAATTACTATAGCTAGATAAGATTAAGTTTTGTTAGATGATGCGAACAATTGTTTGGGGTGATTTCATCACCCAAACTTTATGAATCCATCAACACATCTAACAATCAATATTGTATATCCTTACACATACATTATAGATCATGTCCAATTTGATAAACTTAATGGGCTGCTTAGATGATTAAGTTGTTGCAAAGACTACCTAAGCTAAGGAATGGGCTAGGTTTAGCCTGCCCTTCCTGTTTTGATACATTCCATCTCATCCAAGGTTCATTGTCTTGGTACTAGACCCCATACTGGCATCATCCTAGTACAGCGTCAGTATATGATACGGTATGAAACGGCGAGATGTACTAAGTATTAGTATGGTATGAGATTGCTTACCAGTTTTGGCCTGAAATTATAGAACCATCGAAGTAGAATGGATCCGACCTGCACCCCCCGACCATCCTTTTTGATTTATTTTGCAGCAATGATCCTTTTGTTTTCATTAATTTTGTAAAAAAATCTTATAGTAAAACTTTTATTTAGATATTTGGCCAGTTGATGAAATCAGATATATCCTTCTAACTTTGATTTTTGATAAATTTTGGGTTAGATTTTGCCTCTTTCCTGAAAACAAATGTATCCATTATTTACTTCTAAAGAATGATATATCCATGATGTGGCTTGCTCTAGTTCTAGTGGCCACGTCCCTCTACTTAGCAACTGAGGTTCTAGATTCAACTCCTTAGTGGTGTATGCATAAAAAATGATCTGAATACTTATAGCGGACACAGGTCCTTTTCCCTTTCTCTTTTCTTTCATGAAAGGAAAAAAAAAAAATCTATTCTAGTCTTTAGAACAAAGATGTATGTTTTCTTTTCCTTCTGTAGGCAATATTCTGCAACTAGGCTCCCATAAAAAGGCTTCATTTCAAGATATTACATTTGCTTTCTTAAACACACTAGGGAAATGAATGGTTTTCTTCATAAAACACCCAACATTTGAAAAACCAGAAAAAGGGAAGAAAAAGAAACTAGTAAAACCTATTATCCAATCTTACCCTGTGCTTTTACGCTTTTCTTATAGCATTTTGTACTTCGTTGTCCACCTATCAACTCTGATCCAGCTCACTTATCACTCCATTCTAAAAATTGCAACCATACAAACTAATAACCCAGGGCAACAGATGACACAAACTACAAGCATATAATAACCATTTTGATTATGATTGTTGTCTATTATCAAGATAGTTCATGAAAACCATACAAATAGTCAAATCAACTAGAAAGTCAGGGATGATCAGAAGGAAATGGCGTGCATTAAACCCCGCTAATGGTGCTAAATGCTGCTAAGTTAGTGAAATCACCACGGATGAGACCTATACTTGCACTTTCTGCCCACACTCATAGAAGCCAGCCATAGAAGTCTTCTTGCTCCAAAGTGATGGAAATTCAGTAGTGGCAACAGAATGATGCAGCTATCTCAATCGCATCTAAACCTCGCTTTAGTTGAGTGGTTCTCATGATAAAATAGGGAAAAATTAAACTTCTTTTTGATGCAACAAGACATAAAGAGAAGCGTTCCTACTTTATTTTTTTGGTAGACGGGAAGCTTCACTGCTTTAAAAGTAAAATGCTGCACTCGACCAGAGTGGCAAAGCGAATGGATTCCGCTGTGCCGATTAAAATATCCACTAATGTGGGAGGGCCAGAGCTCAATTACTAGCTGTTTACATCTAATCAAACCAACGACTAGACTCTGCAACGTTCCCCTTAAATCACGGCAGAGATTTCAAAGAGGAAGGAGGAAAAATGCAGCATGGAATAGAATAAACCAATGCCTTTATCATATAATATCCAAGAGCCAGACTTTATGACTTATTTTTCAATTGGATAGTCATCATGTATGAGAAAAAAAGCCATTTAATCCATAATAATTTTTCTAGTCTCGCTTTATTTCCTGTGAGATATGATTATGCCGCTTTTGTTGTCTAATTTTATACTATATTGGAGGCTGAGGATGAGACATATGGATGAATTTGGCACAGCATTGATCTAAAAGGATTTATATCTAGTTCTCATGCTGACCACAATCAGATCGGGATGGGTTCATGTCCAGTTTGGTCCAACTCGACTAGATTAGAGCAGGGCACTTTCCTACATGTCAGGTCTAAATTTAAGTCCACGACCCAGAATGTAAGTGTCTTCCGGTACTCATCTTCAAAGCTCATTCTCAAACTAGGTTTGTTCTCAAGCACAGTTGTTGAAGATCATACAATTATTAAGCTTTTAGGGCAAATGGTGATTTTAACATGGTATCAGAGCAAAGGTCCTAAGTTTGAACTCTGTCTCCACACTCTTTAATTCCATTATTAAAAATTTCACCTATTGTGCTCACCCATTAAAAAAAAGTCCGACCCACATATAAGAAAGAGTGTAAGAAAATATAAAATATATAAATAAATCTATCTCACTTCATCAGCTTAAGCTTTTAGGACAAGTAGTGATTGTTAACATAGTTCTCCCTCTGAATCTCTTTCAGTTATGTGATTTTAAATATACCTGTTGAAGAATGAGCCGGCGACTCATTGGCAGTGGCTTGGTTAAGGGAATCCACCGGAGCCGCAGCGAAAGCAAGTCTTCATAGGGCGATTGTCACTGCTTATGAACCCAAACCTGGGTGATCTATCCATGACCAGGATTAGTTCATCAATAGCCTTAAGTCAGAATCTTATTTTCTTTTGACTCTGCACCATTGATTCCTATCGGTGCTGCCAGCAATGGATTTGTTTGCAGCCGGTTTTATATCAAAAAAGAGGGGAAAAGTGATCATATTACAACTTTTCATTGTGTCAATTTGAACCTTTCAATTCCAATCAAGTTACTCCAACACTGTGAAATATGTAGCTAACTGAAATGAAATCGAAGAGTGCTTGAGCCAGCAAGGTATTAGCTTACCTTGTCAACAGAGTTTCTTTGTGATTGTACCGAGAACCTAGAATTAAAGTCTGCCTTCACCAACATGCAGAGAATCAGGATATTTGGTAGAGCTACCTTCATTTTGCCGTTACATACGTTTATGTCTTAGCCCCTTTCTATTAAAAATAAGAAGACAACTTAGTTTCAAGTATAGGTTGAATCAGAAAATATATCAGGAATCCAATTCTTTTGCTATAATAATATTACACGTCACCGTATTTTTGCTTGAATAAGTAAAAATAACATTTTTCAATGTTCTCCTAGGCTTAGTTTTGAATGTAGAGGAAGTAAGGATGAAGGACTTCATCTGAAATTATCCCAGCAGGCAAACAAAAATGGGGGCTGAATGTATAATCTTCAACAATTCAAACAAACCACAGATAATCTGAGATCGGTCATTATCCTAGCCATTGAATTCCAACCTAATTATTGAAACAAGCAAAAATATCCTCCAGCAAACAAGTAACCACTACAAGAGAAAGTATATCCTATACCACATGCATCATTGCAACACACCAATCATAGCCACTTATTTTTATGGACCATATTCATTAAGTGCTCATCTTGGTGCACAGCTATAGGGTTCGGCTATGATCCATGTGGTGGACTACCATTTGGTGTATGTGGTGTAAGATTTAATATTTATCCCGTTATTTCAACAAGCTCATATTTATCTTTAATTAACAAATAACCATAAAACTATTGGCTATCCTAATGATTAAGCAGGAGATAAAAAAACTTTATGCAAATACAAATTAAGCAGGAAAGGATTTTACCTGAAATTATCCTGAGAGACAAAAATTGGGGCTTAATACATAGGGGCTGGATATGTAATTTTCAATAGTTTGGTCAAACTAAAGATGCTCCTTGATCAACCATTCAATAAGTACATCAGAAGGGATCTGTCAGCCATTTAATTCCCACCTAATTTTCGGAACAAAGTTAAAATATCATCCATTACCAAAAAAAAAAATAAAGTAACCAGAGCATCACAATACAGTGATTATGAGGGGATGGAAACACTTTATACAAATTCAAATCAAGATTATCGTGGAATTATAATTATACTAGTTTAGGACTGAGAAAGCTATACCAGGAAATTCTATTCCTTTTCCGAACTAAGCCCTAGATCCAGGAAACATGCTGCATCTTAATTACCATTGCTAAGATGACTGAGAAAAGAAAATCATGGCTGACTTGATTGCCTAACTTGATCTTAATATTGCCACAGATGGAGGTTTTCCTTTCCTTACAAGGAACCACTACATTTACAAAATTTTAAATGATCTCAAGGACTACTTCGATGTTATTTTTTAGTGTTGTGGATTAAGTTGAGGCTGGGCTAAAGGAAGAATTAGAAGAGATTAATGTCATTTTTTTTATGCTGGAGTCATGCATCGCCTCTTTGCACAATTTGTTTGACAATTCTTCAATACCATCATTTTTTAGATTAACAAGTGAATTTGTTTCAAATCATGGGATCAAAATGTTCTTTCAATAAATCCAATCATCAATCAAACTTCTCTATTCCTCGACCCTTTTTTTTATCTCCCTCTTTTTCATATATTTTTGTTAGTGTTCTTCTCGTTCCTGACATATAATTTGGCTCCACCAACATCAAGTTATGCATTCATGAAAAATTAAGAAAACAACTTATCGAGCCAATTCACATAAAATGACAAAGATTAAGCAACTAGCAAGCAAAGTATCGAAGGACCCAAATCCCGTGCTTTCAGAAACGAACTCAGATCTCTCATCGTCTCTCTCAGTACAAATTAAGAGCTAAATTTCCAGGCATAAAGGGAAGATTGATAAAGCTATATTAAGGTAATGCAAAAGAGAGAAAAAAAAGGTTCCAACAGCATATATGTATATATATATATATATATATTTCTGAAAAGACATAAAATAAAAGAAGAATATAAGACAAGGAAGACGACAAAGCACAAAGGTTCGCTCCTTCACTTTGTGCCCACACATAAATTATCGTCATCGTCAATCTTCTTTCACCTCCCAAAAAAAGAAACAAATCAAAAGGAAAGAAAAGAAAAGAAAAGAGAAGGCAATAAATTCTTCAAGCCCTAAAGCATCCGGCAAAGTGAGGAAGGTGGTGGTGGTGGGGGTGGTGGTGGTGGTGGTGGTGGTGATGGTGGTGGTGGTGGGCGGCGGCGGCGGTGTCGCGGTCGATGATGCCCTGGACGTGGCGGAAGTGGTCGACGCCGCAAGGGATGGTGATGGCTCCCTCGTGCTCGAACCCGTACTCCTTCTCGGCCTGGTCGAGCAGGCCGACGAAGAGCGGGTGCTTCAAGTAGTCCACCGGCACGACGAACCGCTGCTGCTCCTCCCCCTCCTGCCCCACCCTAATCCCCATCCACCCCTTCCTCATCGCCATCCCCTTCTCGTGCCCGTGGCCCAGGTGCGGCATGTGGAAGTGAAAGCTCAACAAACGGTGATGGTGATGGTGATGCTGTTCCTGATGATGATGATGCTGTCCGTGTTTATCTTCACCTCTCATGGACGCAAGGAGAGACAGAAAAGAAAAGAACAGAAAAAAAAAAAAAAAAAAAAAGCGAAAAGCAAGAAGAGCAAGGAAAGATTGAAGCTGTGATGCTGGGAAATGGAACTCGGGTTTAGAGGGAGAAGGGCCAAGGATCAGACCTGGAGATGGCTAGGCGGAAAAGGGTGAGAGAGGAGTTGCAGAGAGACGTGGGGATGTTAGACATGGCCGTGCTCGCTCTCTTCAGAACTGTTTACAAGTACAGCCGCCAGGGGAAATACAAAGGCTATCAGGCCCCGAAGATATGGGCATATATAACGGGAGGTGGAGGAAGGAATGCTTGATTTGGTTTATACGGATATTACTAACAGAATAGTGGGAATCGGCATATGGCCAGTCAGACTTGGTATAAACGTTTATTCTACCAGCCAATTCTTCCTTTGATTTTTCCTTCTTAAAATAATATCATGTCGGTTTTCATTCCCTTGCGTCGCTCGCAAGTTCGAACAAACCATCAACCTTCATATATATCTCCCCGGTGCATCAGCTTCTCCTTAGCATTCAGAAACGTACACGGTGTACCTTTCCACCGTCGGATTATACAATGGTCGCTGCGAGATCTACGCAAGCGGATGAATGAAGAGATTCCGAGTGAGTGCTTTGAGAGATGTGCGGAAACTATCGGTGTCGCGAAAGAATGATCGAAAGAAAGATTTAGCCCGGTCTTTTCTTCGGAAACGCGGCACTGCTGGCTTGAGAATGGTGGGGCCCAGCCATAAGTAGAAGGAATGCCACGATTGGAGGCGAAGGAACCAAGTGCCGTTAGGGGAACGTGTCATGATGTGAGACCATGTCCAGAGTCGTTGCCTTATGTCATCCTTGCCCTCGGGAAGCTACGATCCCTCTACGAACTTCAAGAATTTTCTTTACTATTAGGTATTTATTCCAAAGCATTATTTATAATAAAAAAACAATTTATAATTCAAGACCAATCAATGAGGAGCCAGCATCGGGGAGGTTGAGATGTGAATGGTGGCGTTGCAACCTTCCATCTTTGGGTGTGTTGTTGGACGTTGCATTCCTTGTGGCGGTGGACGCTACCATTTGACTGAGGTGGTGCAGCCGTTTGGTAGGAGGGTCCAATCCCCTTGCTGATTGTGGCCTCACATTTGATCCACAGTAACAATGATATGAGAGGATTAGTTGAGATATTTAAGGATCCTTGACTGACCTGCTCTATCTTCCAACCCAGCATACAGTGAGAGCCCGATAAAGTCGGGGTTCGCTTTGCATCTTTCACGCCAAAGAATGATCCGTCAACCGACGTTGCTCTTTGATGACGTCAACCGACGCGGCACGTATCGCAAAGCACTCCTATCTTTTTCGTTTATCCACCTGCATGGGCGATCAAATGGTTGACGTCGCTATTCATTCTTCCGTGCGAACGATACAAGCTGAAGCCGATGTAGTAGACGAGCAGCAAATCCTTTTGGATAGGCTTGGCTGGAAGAAACATGAAACCTTGCGGGTATCATCTATTCAAACAAGAGGACCGAAGGGACTGGATCAAAATTTGACGAGATCAAATTGGAGATAGGTACAACCAACATGAGCACTATCAAATTTGAATTTTTCAACTTAAATGACCGTTTGGGCCCAAACCACGCTCCTGGAGAGGAAACTGATGACGAAGGGTAATTGCCGGAGAGGAATTGAGCTCCCTGTGCTCAAGATCCAAGGGTTTTTCTTTCCGAGTTTGCCTTCTACTTTCTAAATATATCTTTGATTAACCAACATTGCAGTAAAAGTAACTGCTTTAATAATACAAGTTAATGACTGTCACGTTTTCTTTAAAGACATCATTCACGAAGTTATTTTCAAACATATGACATACTTAGGTCTCGTAATAGGGAACCTGCTATTTGAGAAGAGTTTGTTTTGGAACCATCCTGACAAGAATTATTCACATAGTAAACCCACTCTGCTGGTCTTTCTTTTTGCCAAATAACCTATCGTGTCATTTCCTGTGACTTGGAGTTTTAAGCTTTCTACATAAAATTTATTATCATTAAGGTGGATGTAAATAGTGAGCGCACACGAAGGATAATTTTATTGCCAATGACTCCCGCTTGTCTTCAATAGAAACTTGCAGTTGTAAGCAGCAGCGCTCCAATTCTCTCTGCACCCGTAATCGTAACTGCAAGAAACATTCTTTTTGGTTTAACTGGTTGTAAGTGACAACTGGTAGGGCAAATTATATTTCCACTTGAAGAACAATGGGCATAATGCGTTATCTTATGACATTATATTCAGACAATATCATGTTGTAATAATATATTTATACAATATTATACTTATTTTAGTTAGTATTATGATATATTTATTATTCCACTATGTTAGTATATTACATTGCACCTTATATATTACTGTTATGGTATGCATGAGGAGGCCAGATCTAGGGGAGGCTCCGAAGGGACCATGATAAAAGCGATATGCTATTTATCATTATATTTTGTATTACATTATGAATATATGAGAATATGTAATATTACATTATAAAATAATAATATTACATGATGATACTATTATATTATATTAATATTGGGGATGTGCTCCCAAAGGATCAAAGGGGGTCTGGGCATACGACAGCAAAAGGCACAAGTCAGTCCCAACTACCAAGAAAAGTTGCAACTAGTTTGTGTAACCCAGTGGCAACCAAATACATGCAAGCTGTTTTGAACAACATGATCTACAGAACTGGAATTCAGTTGCCTGCAAATGAAACGACTTGCAGCAACCAAATTCTTGCAAGTCACGCCACTAGCAAACTGCAGTTTGCCTAGCCGTCGACAAACCACATAATTCCTAAGATTAAAGTCTTTGTCTAGATGCCGGCTATAACATCCTTACCTACCAAATAAGTGGAAAAAGTGGTATGTCATCTAGAGTTTGGTCTAGGCTCCCAAAAGCAACCTAACCCAACTATAAGATTGTTTCATGCAGGAAGTGAAATAAATTAACCTAGTGGAGAGCTCTCTACACCTCCCAGGTTACCGCAGGTGCTCCTTCGTACTTCTCTAGCCCATCATCGGCTGTAAGGGCTCATTTGGTTCGCGAAAAATATTTTTCTTAAAAATATGATTATTGAAAAGAAAAAAATATACTTTTGGCATGTCTGGTTAAACATGGAAAAGTGACAGATTTTCAGAGTGCTTATATTTGGTTGACCATCCACTTTTTTATAAAAGTTATATGTAATTCCTATTATACCCTTAATAAAAATTAGATCTTTAATGCCTCTTTAATACTAAAGGACCATTTTAAAAAAAATTAAAGATGGAGTGATTTCCACCTGATGGGTAAATAACTTTTCCATATTTCTCATTGAAAAGATTTTTCCATGAAATGTGGAAATCATATTCTCATGGAAATACAACTTTTCCATCGCTCTCCTTTGACAACTCCAACCAAACAAGAGGCATCTCATTACTTTTCCATTGACCATACTTTTCCCCACCAAACAAGCCCTAAGCGGTTTTCCCTTCCCCTCAACTGTAGCCGACATCGACGACACCATTAACCATCAGCTTTTCAGCTGTGGGCCCGAATCTACTACAGCAGGATCTTAAACTTCACCTGTGGCTAATCTCGTCTGCGGAGGATGTTCACCAATGGTCCCCCTCCTAATCTCCGGCTAACTAAGAATTGCACGAATTTGTTACCTATTTAGATCTCACATATCAATGTGTTTTGGCTGCAACACAAGCATGGATTTACTACTTCTCTACATAATATGCCTCTTGGCTCAATCATGGTATTTGAATCCAATTTAGGTCCTTGCAAAATGCAAGTCATAGTTTTGGATGTATATTTAGTCGGGAAACAAAAAGGGCATGCCACAGTTGCACAAAACCAACCTGAACTTGATGGTAGATTAATCAATCAATATTGCATAACATATGATTAATCCTATGCTCGAATAAGCTCAAATAACATTCTCTCCCCACATTTTAATACTAGAAATGTTTTTATCACACAATTCTCAGAGATCATAGAACAAGTACAAGACCCCGAATAGCATTGACACTCTAGGATCCCTAAAATCTACTTGCAGACTAGATAATCGGTGTTGGATACCAATTCAAAGACTAATAAGACATAGACATATTATGAGGCTATGACTAGATGTACGTTTGCTAAAGCACAAGCACCAAACAGCAATCCTTAAACTATATAACAGTAGCTTAATCTCCAAATTTTCAATTCCAAATATACCCCCCAATTAGATACTTCATTAAAAATTTAAAAATGCTCTAATAATAACTATAGTTAGATTTTTTTTTCAATATTCAAATATATTAATTCAATTTCTTTTAAAAAAAGCTTAAAACATGCGAAACTTCTACAAAGGGGATTCCAAAAGTTTCTTTAAAAAAGAAAGGATATTTTAATATATTTGGATACTAAAAATTTTGAAAGAAGGAAGATTGATGCTTCAGAATTAAGATATTAAAGTCAGAATTTACACATCAAGCAAAAAAAGTTAATTATAAGGCAATTATTTATAATGGCTTAATTTCCAAATTTTCAATTCCAAAAATACCCAAATTAGATATCTCCATTAAAATTTAAAATATTCTATAATTACTATAATTAGATTTTTGAAGCCTCAAATATATCAATTTCTTAAATATATTAATTTTTTAGAAAGATTAAAATATGCTAAACTTCTAAAGACAAACGGATTCCAACAGTTTTTAGAAAAGATATTTTAATATATTTGAACTCTGGAAACTTTCAGAGATACATCGGAACTAAGAGATAAAAGCAAGACATAATATATTAGGAAAATAAAGTTAATTATAAATTAATTATTTTCAGTTCTTTTTCAAATTTTGGTTTCAGCTAAATTGTTCCAAACATATCTTACTAGTCACAAGCAACCGCACATGCATTATAACTAGTTATACTAAGTGCATACCAGTCAAACTATAGTTCCCACATGCACATATGGTCAAGGCAAAAGACAACACAGAGCTTTGTGCATGCAAAGGTAGAAAACACAATCAAACTGATCTATTAAGTGAAACATCAAGCAACATGGCAAAAGTCGAATGAAAAATTTTGGCCTCCGCAGAGTATGCTATAGCTCATCCATGTCATAAGAAAAAAAGAAGAGAGAATAATAGCCAGACTGAATTCATCAGTTCTTTTAAGACCAAAAATGGCCTAATATTTTCTCATTTGAGGTGGATTCTAACTCATCCTATGATCTTCAACAGGTGTCCAAATAATATAAAGATTCTGTGGTTCAGTTTGGTACAATAGAAATATTTGAACTCCATGCACATAAACAGCATATGATGTTTGATTTTGTGTTCTCTCTCTCTCTCTCTCTGTGTGTGTGTGAAATTCTTAACATTATTATTCCACCATGAACATAAGGCTCATCCTGGCTAGTTCTCTTCCTCAACTGTGCCATAAAATGGTTATCACGATCTCCATCCAGAGGATGTCTTTCTATTAAGATAAATTTCCTTACATGCTTATAGTGGTAGAAGTGAATAAGTAGAAAAGCTAGGGATGGTTTGCTATTGCCTTATTTTTTTCAATTTGTGTTTTCAAAAACCCAAGAAGAAAAATTAACTAGGCTAAACAGCAATTACAAATAGAACACTTTCCTTTTTGAAATTTTTTGTCAACTCTTTAGAGCTTTTGTAATACTTTGAGAAAAAAAGTGAAGTTAAAAGCAAAGTATAGCAGAACTTTTTTTGCAAATGCTATCTTCAACATCAATCTTCATATGGTATTTCACTGATTTGCAGATAGATAAAAAAACATAACACCAATAACAATGCCAAACAGGCCCCTATGATCTTCTACTTTCACTTTCCAATAAAAATATAGTAATGAGATTCATTAGATTGCCTGTTGTTACTTGCAATGGATCTTCCAGATCAGTGATTACATCATTGTAAATTTTTCCCCCAAAAAATGATGACAGATTAGTCATGATCACAGATGTACATAATATCATTGCACCACTAGAATGTGCTTACTATTTATAGATTTAGGTCTTCTAATTCCTTATAGCTCATTAAAACATGGATTTTTAGGAGAGGTCTTCTAAAAGAAGTAACTATTAACTGGCATAAACTAAATTTCTCCCTTAAACTTTATATCATTCTGCTTCACACTTGTTAGAAAACTTGAGCCATTATAGAAAATCTACAAGTTGGTCACGATACCAGAACTTGCAGAGTGAACCCAAGCCTTAGATCTAGGCAAAGTGATGTAAAAGGCCCAAGGAAGATAGTAAAATTTGAAAATCGTAAAACAAGTAAAGGAAAAGGAGCACCCAAGGCTCTGTAATCAACCAGATGTGTATGTTTGAAAACGGTCAAGAGAACTTCACAAATTGCAGATACTTCGGAGGGACTGATCACCCATCCTTATGTTCTCATTTTCTTGACATCTAAATATAAACTAACAGATCCTTTGCTTGAGAAAATTCAAAAATAACATAAAGAACAAACAGGTTGATGACCAGCCACTGCTCTATGTTTTAAAAAATTTGGATTCATAGATTTTTGTCTCTAGCAAGAATCAAGAATTCCCTTTTCTTGACATCTCACCAATGCCTTCTTTTCTTTGCACAACTGAACCCTTGCCTGACCTAAAATAAGATAGATAGAACAGGTCACCAACCTGCCAACGCTTTGTGTCTCAAGAATTTGGATTCTCTGTTGCCACCAAGAGAATATAATATAAGCTGATACAGGGATACCCTTATATTTTGTTTCTTGATATTCAAGTAACTTGTTTTGGTGCATCTTTCACTGGAGATCAATTTCTGAAATTTTTTGGTGGGTTGGATTCAAGATATTCTTGATATATATCATAAAATTACACCATTTTTCCTTCACCTTTTCCTTGTTAACTTATTTTTTCATATTTCTATATGTTCTTTTTTATCTAATATTTATTGTCTCTTTCTCGGTGGCGAAGTCAAAAATGTCATAAACATGCACATGGATCTTGATCTGTCATTGAAATATGCAAGTAAACTACATTATAATCATCTCTTCTTCTTGCTTATTTTCAAAAGTAACTTCCCTTGCTTATTGTATAGTTATGAGGAACACATAATTATGTGCATGCAAGCATAACATTGTGCCATTGGGAAATTATGCAAGCAAGAAAACATCAAAAATTGCACCAAAAATTGAAGTAACTAACAGGAATAGGTGATTGATTTTTTTTATATCTCAACAATGGAAAAGAGGCTCTTTTGTCACCCTATGAGCCATTAAACCAAAAAAGTAACTTCTCTTAGTCTCCAATCTTTTTGTTCAACATGTGTTCCTAGTGTCTAAAACTTCATCTATTTCCTTGCAAATGCTGAGCGACCATAGAAATGAGGTTTTATTGGTACAATTTTTAAATAATGAGAAAATGGGAAGTACTTGGCTTGTCACCTCAATATTACGCACAGTCAACATATGGATGGTATGCAGATATGCTAACCTATTAACAACAAATTAGAATGGTTAAGCCACCTCAATATTTCCAGTATATTCATTTATTCTAGTGCAACCAAAGATTAAGCTTCTTCATGGTATGGCAAATGTTCATGCAATTGAATATGAAAATATACTGTTAAATGCAAGAATTATCTGAGGAAGATAAGGAAATGCGAAGGAATATCTGAAGATGTTGACTGATCTTGTTTGTCTCTATTAAAAGACAAAATCAAGAATATAAAATCAAGCAACATACTATCCAACTTGCTAGTTATGTCATGAAAGCTTCTAATATTTTCTTGTTTCCTTCTATCATTAGTAGTCATGTTATTATAGTAGTAACATAATAAGTATAAAAAGTTAGTGTTCCATAAAGGTCGAGAATAGTGCTTCTAAATGTAAAGAATAGTGGACAAAGCTAATCTGGTTCAAGAAAACATGGTCGTAGACTAACATGATGTAGATTGGTGCTAACTTGAGAGCAGAACCACATACTACTAGAATATAAGGTCAGCATGAACAAATGAAGCAGAAAGATAATTAAACTGGTCTAAGCAGTCAGATAATTAATTAGAATTTAACCTTGCACCTGAATGGTATTGAACAAATCTGAAAATCTGGTGTTCTATTGTTGCAGCTTGTTAGACTACTGCTGCTGCTTCTCCCTCTGCTTTAACTTTGTGGATCAAGTGCAGCTTCCACAAAGGTATCAAAAAATAGAGGAGCAATTGAGGAGAGTAAGAGATGAAAGTTAAGAAGGAAAAAAGTGGACACACTATTTGATAAACTTGATTTTGTTGCACGTGTGAAGATGAGAAGAGAAAACAAAGAGTTCGCAGCAAAACCAGATGATATTTTTCACCACTCACCTTATTTAGCTCCAGGCATAGAACCTACCATTGATCTTAGCCTACATGGCCCAACCCTTAAGCTTAGCTAGCCCATTGAACTCGCATTTAGGATTAACCTTCCAACATAACTTTACCACTTTGCCCAAATCAATACACCTATTCTATGCCTTAACATTCTCTCGACCCTACCCATGTAGGGTTGACCAATAAGCATGTTGTTCAAACTGTCATCAAATGGACTCCCTATAATCTATTTATAAGAAAATTTCCAACAATTTGACCCTAAATTAACACTTGTTTCATTCTCTCCCAAACTCTAAGTGAACCTACATGAATTCCAATCATTTGTCAACCCTTTGAATGTCAGATTTTGGCCATTTGCCCTTAACTATACTACTTAGACCCCAGGTTTTGCATAGTACTTTAATCTAGCCTACATGATTAACCAATCTTAAAAATCCCCAGATTACAAATGAGAACACTTAAAACTTCTATTTTTTTCCCCCCACATTCTACAAATGAACTGCAGAATTTCGATTAAAACCATCTTTCTAGCCGCTTTAATTAGAAATCGATTTTAGGCTGGTAACCTCACCTATGAACCCAAACACTACCACAAAAAGATACTTTATCCAGGATATATCCTTCAATTCAATCCATTTGACACACCATTCCCTGCAGCTCATACTCCCATATAGCTCTGTTGCACCACCATTAATAGTCTCTTATATGCTAATAAATTTTCCTGATCTCCATGTTATCCATGCCTCCATCTCCAATGAACTATTAACAGCCATATGAGATGATTCCATTTTCCCCCAATTTCCTCCACCCTTCACCTTCCCTTTGATGTCACCTCATCTCAAGAAAACCTTCTTGCACCTGAAACTTTACACCACCCAAGCACCATACTATTCATTCTGCTCCCTACATGCTATCCAACCCATAACTCTTCTTTCGGATATGCCAGATAGCTAGTGATGATCTCTCAAACTAATGAAAGACAAAGAAATTTCAGTACATAGACCAACTAGTATGTTTATCAGAAAAACTCCAAAAATCATGATTGATGGATTACAACCATCCATCAAATGCTCCTTCTCGAGTCTTCAATAAACTAGACAAATCAGACATGCCAAGCGGTAGTGTGTGCATAAATTTTTGGATGGCTGCATGCATATATGCATGTAAATGAAATGTTTCTTTCATGTGTATATGCATGGATAGTTACATATACAATGTAAAATGCATGCATCCATTTATATAGTTATGTATTAAACAAAAACTTTTTCATAATGGGAATCCCAAGCTTTCTAAAATATATTCAAAACAGTAACCAGTATATCAACTGGATAAATTACGAAAGAATATTGTTGCTTAAGTGTTTTTTCTTTATTTTGATGAGGTGGCTGGGGGATGGAGCATTATTCCAAAAGATAAATTAGATAATGTATAATAAAAGTATCAAATGCAAGTAGTAAAACCATGCAAATCACTCTTATAAAACCATAATATTGCCTCACATAGATGGGGGAAAAATTACTGTCATTTATTTGACCATCACAAAGAATAACCAACAAGCCTCATCCATCCAAGAGAAATCACCTCTGCTTTTAAAATTTAGAAATGATAAAAGAGAAAAAGGAAACAGATACCACTTCTGCCAAGAAAAAGTCTCATGTAGTTATTGGTGAATCATCAGTTCAAGAGGAGAGAGGGCAACCCTTCAAACCACTACCATCACTATGACCACCAATGGAAAGAAGAATCCAGAAGGAGGAAATGGCCTTGATATATATAAATTCATAAGTTGTCAAGCTAAAAATGAAGTATAATATTAGGAATACAAAGAAAAGAATATGAATGTTCGAAAAGAAAAGGTGTCTTGAGTTAAAGGAGTAGGATGGAGGCTTAAATTGCCCATTTAATAGATATCACATAGGGTCTCCAATAGGCTGCAATAGTTGCCTCCAGAAAAAAAGATTGTTCCAATTATAAAGAATACAGTTTTACATTTTTATTGATTTATTCATGGATGGTTGTACTAGACGTAGGTAAGGAGCCAAGGAATTAAACAGCAATACTGAATAGGTTAGGAGCATCATCAATGATCAACAAAAACTTTTAACACTAGCACCATTGAAGAACTCTCAGTGAGCTCCTGCAGAGGCTACATAGAAGATGATTAAAAAGAGAACAATAACAAAAAACAACTTGAAGAATCTCCTAAAGCCACCAGCCACTAAGTAATTTAAATTAAAAATAAGGAAAGCAGAATATGTCACCTCATTGATACTTTGTAGAGCTCTTGCAAATGGAATGTTCATTGGAGGTGTCAGGGATAGCATTGGAGATTCTCTCAAATTATCTTCTGCCATGGGAAAAATGAGAAATGGAGGGAAGGAATGTAGAAAAGACCAAAACCGTTGTGATGTGCAAAGAAAAATAATTCTACCGAAAGGATGAGTCAAGGAAACACAACAAGAAATATCAAAACAAAATTTCTAAAGTGCTAAAATATTACATAGACTCTAATCACGAGTAACCAGTCCCTAAACTTTTGCCAACTAAAATGGGAAATTTGAGAATATGGGCTCCCAAAATCCAGATTCTTCATCCATGTCCATAGGCTATAAAGTCTTGAGGAACCTCTAGAACAAATCATGAGAATAGAAACATAGAAAACATGTTTAGAATACCCAGAAAACGAAAATCCTGCAACAAAAGTGAGGAAAGGAAGTACCGGAAGAGAAGAGGTTCACATTCACAATTTTGACCAGCATTATGTATATGTTTGGTTCCCCGTAAACTAAATAAAATGGCTGAAAACACTTGCATGATGAATAGAACTGATCATCCAAGGTTTCCTTACCATTTAAAATAGCTGTTTTTGTGTTTTAAAATGTAGATAACCCTTGTCTCATGAATCATCACAGCCTGATCATATAAATCTAGGAGTGATGCCGCTTTCCCCTTTGGAATGAACAAGGGAGAGGGAAGAAAGAAAGAAAAAAAAAATCAGGAATTATGAGAGTCTCAGACTAGCTGCTATGAATCAAACAGCTGCAATTGGTTACCTGTGAAACAGCAGACTATCAAAACATGCCATGCCATTAAAAATAGTTGAATAAAGCATTGTTCTTTCCATGTTGCAGCAGTTCTAGTTCGTCCCACAAATCACCAAAGCCTCCTAATGAGTAGCAACATGATGATAAATGTCATATTAAACCAGTCAAGTTCGGCATCCATGAATAATTCAACTAGGGGCAGAGATTTGATATAGAGGGGCAGTAAAAAGAGAAAAAGATGTGAAGAGTCCACCACAACTTCAAAAATAATTTACTTATTAGAATTAAAAAATGTAAAAACTATTGATATATATATATATATATATATATATATATATATATATATATATATATATATATATATATATATATATATATATTCCTTCATGCAGAGGGAAACCTTGAAGAGTAAATTAGCCAAGCTCTTAGAAAATCTTCAAATAGTAAGGAACACTGACAATAAACTTGTAAACAACTTCTGTTTCTGAAAGGAAACCTTAGAAAACAAAATCTTGAAAAAAAAAAATTTATCGATAGGAAAGCAAAGAAGGGGAAGAGGGAGAGGGCACTTAGATTAACCATTTCATCCATCACTGCATTTATAGTCAGATGCAACCGAGTCAAAATGGCTGCAAATCGTTGCCTGCACAACAGCAGACGAGAGTAGTAAATCGAAAGAGAATTTGGGATCTTGAAACCCTAGTTTGCCATAAATTCTTCAGGGGCGACACCAATCATATTAAAGATATTAAAGAAACCCTAGAAGAACAAAATCTTGGGGAAAAAACCCCAGAAACTAGAAAACAGAGAAGAGGAAGAGGAAGAGGAGGCTCAGATTAAGCAATCACTGCAACTAAATCCAAACGGCTGCAAACGGTTGCCTTCACAAGAACAACAGAAGACCACCCACGATTGCCTCGCCGTTTTGAAAGAGCCATTTTCCCACTCGACAATGTAGCCAAACCCTCGTCCAAGAATCATCACAGCCTCCTCGTATGAGACCGAATACCGAGAAGAAGAACAAAAGCCAGAGAGACGAAAGAAAAGAAGAAAGAGAGAGAGAAGCATAACTTCACGGCCATTAAGAACGTAGGAGTCACCACAAAGAGAGGTAGAAGAATCAATGCAAAGTTTGAAAATAATGATTTTGATAAAAAAACGAAACAGCTCTTAATATGAAACACAATGATTTTGAATTTTTGATCCTCAGAACCCGAATACGTAATACATCTGTTTATCTTCTCTGAGAAAAACTAATGCCAGAACACTAATATGATTTTAAAAAGGTTATCGGAATGTTAGTTTTTTATTCGAGTGGTAAACCATAAATGGCTGGAAATCTGACTTGAAACCTTCAATTTAGTTGAGAGGTCAGAGTGAGGACAAGATGGCGAGATCAGAAAAGCTATTAAGCTAGCAATTTGGAATCATAAATCAATTAATATTTTTACATAATTAGCGGATTTGCACCCATCCCTCATTATTATTCCAGGTCCACTTTCCCGAGGACCTTTGAAACTGTCCGGCCTCCATAGAAATCCTCCTAAATAATCGGTTTTTTATATCCCATTGATCTCGGAATTGTTAAGATCCATGGACCCCAAATATTTTCCATCTTGTCGCCATGCCTACTTAACCTGCCTATTCTCGTGGAATATATGATAGAGATAACCTGGTTGGATTATTATTATTATTATTTTTTTTTTGCTAGGACGGATGGATCATACCTGACGAGTATGGAGACATCCAATAAAGTCAAAATATAGAATACCTCGGAGTGCCAAAGAAGACTTTCCATCTCCAACCCACAAGATACTGTCAAAGTAACAGGCTATATAAATAGCCACCCAATCAGCAGCTCCAATGGCTTCGCGGTATACATGCCTAGCCTGAAAGGCCCCTCCATCTCACACCATAGCCCAAATGTCCCGAAGTAATGAGTGGTCACAGCTGTTACCCCTTGGACCCTCCGGATCCAACTGATAATGGTGGCTAAATCTAGGATAATGGACCTTGCCTGTAACACGCACCGAGCATGGTGAAGGCCCCCCCAAGTAGCTCTCAGCTCCGCATTCGAAACCGAAGTGTCAAATAATTGACTGCTCCTAGCAGCCACCATCCAGAACTGATCCATCAAAGTTAACCTTGAGGAAACTCGAAAGTGGGAGCTTCCAGGTGACAAATACCGTACGGGATGCTGCCGAAGCAAAGTGAAAATTCCAGATGTCCGGAGTTGTCAAAATCTCTCCAACAGGGATGGTATGACACAGCTCTGCTGCCTGACTTTCAAGACTTCAAATGTAGCTGGCCTAGATATGTGCTTACACAGAGTGGAGACACTCTATGTACCACACCACATTGCTGACCTGGTTCATTTAAAGATGGCCAAGCTAAAGCTGAACTCGTTGGAAGAGACTCATTTTCAAAAAACAAACAGCACACATTGATGCATGAGGGGGGTGTGGTGGTGGTTTTGGAGGTCGCATACCTTGGTTGCAGTGACATCGATACTGTCGAGTCCTCTCATTTTCGTAGTCCCAACAAGACTAGCAGTAAGGGACGTAGAGGGTGCACTTGGAGAATTCCTTCCTAAGTCAACATTGAAGAATTCATTCTTAAGTAAACATCACGAGCAGATCCTGCAGATATATAGCCGAGCGAATTTCGAAGCTTGCTCTCCCAAAGGAGCTTTTTAGCTACTGACCTTGTGGAGAACCCTTCCGACAAAGCACATCCATCAATAGAGGTCGAATTCTAGCAACGAATGAGAATAGAGGGTGTAGGATCGAAAGAGGAATTCGTTTAAGCAAAAGCGCGGATGAGCAAACTCCCTTAACCTATCGAGCAATGCATGTGCAACTACCGATTATTAGGAACCAGTCTTCTCCTCTTTATTAGTTTAATTCACCACTCCATAGGCTGCAATTTATAGATGCTAAGGAAGCCTATCGAGGGAAAGACCATATTTGACCGCTCGAACCGAGCTTGATAGAGGTTCAAGAAATTTCCATACAGCTTCTGTGATGAACTTTGAATTGCGAGCCACTTGGAAGGGACTGACAGTAGCCATTTATACTTTGAACTGCATTAGAATAATGCTTAAAGGTAATTCAGCCACCATTATAAACTGATGAATGATGACTCTTACACTCTTACACACAATACTTCTGAAAGCTATTTATTACCGACAACCCTATACTTCCGTCCTTCAGCCTCATCTTGCTTTCCAGTTTCAATACGACTGCAGGCTGCTGTTATTTCCATCATCGTTAATCGTTAATCGTTAATCCTTCTGTGTTTTCTTTTCCAGGTTTTACCCCCACACTCCCCCCAAAAAGAAGGAAAAAAACACGGTGGAGATCATACTCCCACCAATTTCAATAGTTCCAAGTCTTTCACTTAAAAGAATGGTAATACTGATTACATCATGTGAAGCAAATTTAGGAAAAAGAAGGACCAACCATCATTGTAAAAAACCAGGTGATTAAATCCTTCTACAACATCCCTACAGATCCGGAAAACCATCGTCATACATCCTTTCAATCTTCAGCTCCTGAGCTCGGAATCTAAATTATCTCCCACGGTTCATCTGCAACAGATAACAATACTGGCAAGAATTTACCTGCTAGTCTTTATCATTTGGCAATAAACATAAGACCAGAAACATCAGAGCCTATAATATGGTATTTTTCTTTTTTAAAAAATGTCCTTAAAAACATATGCTGCCCAAAGAAGCTCACAACAGGGCTTGATCATAACTAATTTTTTACATCCATTCTCTGCAAGGAAAACAAAAGAAGAAAAAAGGGATAACAAGAGATCTGCAGGTACTATACGAATGACATGAATAAAAACAATTACAATCTTCAGCTCCTGAGCTCGGAATCTAAATTATCTCCCACGGTTCATCTGCAACAGATAACAATACTGGCAAGAATTTACCTGTTAGTCTTTATCATTTGGCAATAAACATAAGACCAGAAACATCAGAGCCTATAATATGGTATTTTTCTTTTTTAAAAAATGTCCTTAAAAACATATGCTGCCCAAAGAACCTCACAACAGGGCTTGATCATAACTAATTTTTTACATCCATTCTCTGCAAGGAAAACAAAAGAAGAAAAAAGGGATAACAAGAGATCTGCAGGTACTATACGAATGACATGAATAAAAACAATTACATGAATGGCAATGGACATCTAATGGTGGTGTCTTGTGTTGGAGCTACGAACTGTCACACCATGCAAAAATTTGGTGTACCCAAGAAAGTTGAGTTTGCTATCAGATGGTCTGATCCAGTCACGGACAATAGAATAAGCTGCTGGAGCAAGGTTCGTCTCCTGCACACAGGAGTTTGGTCATGTTAATATTGGCAAAGAAATCCAAAATGTGCGAAGTCCCATCAAGTACTTAGGCACCTGAGCCAGTTCCTCAACTGAGATAACTCGATTACCCTCCCGCTCGAAGTACTCAAAAGCTGCACTTGCAATCTGTTCCCAATTTTCCAAAGCCTCGAGCTGGTAAGGGCTGATTGTGGCAACACAGAACTCTTCAAAGTCCATCATTCTATATGCGAGCGGTTCCAACTGTAATGTACATCACATGGTTGCTTTTATGAATGTCATAACAGGAAATGTTTCCACTATAACCAACCAGGTAACTCAAAGAGATGAAACAGGGCATCACAAGATGATAATTATCAGCAAGCAGAACATGCAGTAGTGCAATGCGACAGGTTAAAACTTTGTAATTCATAGGCAGAACATCATGGGGATGGCATAGAAATAAATTGAAAGAAAATAGCTCATCATACGGTTTGTTTCTAGGAAAAATTCTATTCACGCTATTTTTATTCCACCTTTACAAAATCTTGGACTTAATTCTAATAACATAATACTTGTCGCATTAGAGTTCCTGCCAAAGAATATGAAGAGTTCCTTAGTTGATCCAAGTAGTAACTGCTTGTCAAGAATCAGTTCAAAGATCAGCTAGAAAGCTAATGATGGAGAAGAGAAATGACGTATTCCAGTCTTCGTGTCTTCATTGCATGCTTTTGATGTGAAAAGCTGAAGCTGCAATTAACAAATCAAGGGCACTCGAATTTTTCATATAATCATCATTAAAGTATGAAGCAGTAGTATACTCATAAGATGAAGATTGAGAGGCCAAGAGTTTCCAATTTTTCTTGTCTTTCATACTTAGCAGAGTATTATGGAGAAAAAAATTGGAAAAATTGAGAGAGAGCCCTGTTCTTATCTAACGACTGCAGGTGTTGCAAGTGGTCTACGACCATCAAAGGGGAGAGGGCTACTTCTAGGGTCATAAGCTCATAATTTTGGAATCAAGGGGGCTTAGTAATCAGAGTACTTGCAGGTTTAGTTTAAGTACTCTGAGCTGTTGATGGCAATGGGAAGCCAGCTATGTAATTTGTACATGGCAGTAAGACATGAGGGCAACATTCAGGAGTGCTGCATGTTCCTTCAAGTTCTACAATAATTCCACAAAAAATTCACAGGTCTTTGAATGCTGATGGTTGTTATCATAATTCTTGTTATTTCTTCAAAGAAAGGTAGTGAGATGGAGTGAAACATTGTTGTCATGGATGACCATTTTACTTGCTCTTAGCGGCCTAAAGCTAATATCCAAGATAAGGTCATCCAAGTGGAGATGCAAACATGCATGTAAGGATGTGATAGATATTTTTGGAAGACGACTAGCAATTGCAGAAAATTCACAAAAGATGGTGATTACAAGTAAGCTAGTGGTTTGGTAATTAAAACATGTTATAATTTTTGAATTTTCTATTTATAGTTGAGCATTTATTGGAATACCTATTTGGGAATATTTAGATCCATTTTTTGCCTGTGAGCTCATTTGTGGTCCATGATCCAATGTATGGATATGGCATGCTGCAGTTACTAACAATGGCAATAAAGATCTTTGCCATGCAGCTCCAGATGCCAGAGCACTTGGAGAAATTTGAGGGAGCTAATTCACTATTGCTTAAATATACTGCAAATGCACTTAATTAATAGTTGGCCTAGTGGATATGCATTTCATTGTAAGTTGGCAAGTTGATTCAATATCTTGTGCTGTAGAGTCATGCAACGAAAAGGAATAACATGGAAGTAAAAAAGTTAAATGATTGAGTCAATTTTCAAGTAAAATGCAAATTCTAAAAAGCATCAAAATGAGAAGGAAAGAGACCTTCTTGTTACAGGACCAGGGTACTGCAAGTGAATGGTTTGTTGATGGTCCTATAGACAAGAAGATGTCTTCTCTGGGTTGGGCTGGACATGGATTTGGTTGGACAAGCTTCAAAAGCAGGCAAGGCCTCAGAGCTAACAGCATATGCTATTTAGATCCATTGGTGATGGTATTGCTTTGGATTCCACTTCAACAATCAAAGATATAGCTGCTCAACCATTTGAGTCAGATGAAAAAAAGGCCGGTGTAGAATTTAATGATGATTCTGAGGTGATGACTGCTTGTTGTCAGATAAGTCAATTCCTAGAAAAAGAACGATATTTGAGAGTCTCCAAGTACTTTAAACCCAATTTATAAACCATGTCATGGCTACGTTCAGATTTTACATCTTTGTAGTTAAAATTTTGATCATTCATCATTTAGATAGCTGATGGGTTTGTTTGCTGCATTGAAATAATAGAGATTTGAGCAAGATTTGCAGGAGATTAATGTAGTTTTCTTGCATATGAATGTCATGATATACTTGGGGATGAAAATAAACCAAGCCGGGTTTTTTTGGTGAACAAACCAACTGTTCATGGATGACTTTGGGCTTGCCTTGTTAAGAAGCTTGTTGGGATCATTCAACAAGGAAACGAACAAAGCTAAAGCCTAAAAGAGGCTTCAGTTTCAATCTTGAACAACACCAAGCTCAGCTCTACTTGGCTCGTGGACGGTTGAAGCTCCAATTATATAATAAACTTTGTTTAGAAACTTACCAAAATAAAGAAGTTATCAGACATGACAAATAATCAAAACCATTAGGTATTGATGAAAACAAGCGACTTTTTAGAGTTCATTTAGAATTCATTATAACCCTGTCGACTGTAGTTGCTAATTTCATTATCAAAGTTATGAATGCTAAACATAGAAATGGGAGCTAGATTAGGTTCTTCAAGAAGATACTGCAATTGTGAACAATCTTGAACCAGCCAAATACACCAAACCATGCTTAGATGTTATTTAAGTTCAGGTTAGGAAGTCATTATAACCCTATCGACTGTAGTCACTATTTTCACTATCAAAATTAGGAATGCTAAACACAGAAATGGGTCCTAGATTATCTTCAAGAACATGCTGCTATTGTGAACAATCTTGAACCAACCGAAAACACCAAAACATGCTTAGATGTTATTTAAGCTCAGCTTAGGCTTGATTTCTGATCCAGATTCAACCAAAGCAAGCTTGAGCAATCCAAATGTGTTGTCCGATGTTTGCCCTAGTTGAACCCTAAACTGACATCTAAATGTTTCTTTTCTTCACATAGAGTTTGCCAAGAGGCCAATAAGATGCATTAGCAAGAATTTTATTCAAAATGGAAATCCAAGATGACAAATATTTTAGAGCAAAAGAACTCTTCTTTACCCAAAACAAAACCAGTATGTACTTCTGTATACATGCATCATTGAGTCACTGTCTCATAGTAATAAATAAAGCAGTCAGTAACACCTTTTTAATGAATGATATAGTCAAAATAAAGATGAATAATGAGGGTAGACATTAGCAAAAAAAAAATTACCAGCAGCATAGGTATGAGAAATATAGTATGCATCTGAACGGTTCTATCAAGGGAACTTTAAGTAACTAAATTACAGGAAAGTAAATGTAACCATACCGCATTCAAGATTTCAAGAACCTTAGACTCCTTCATAGCCTCAGTTGAATTTCGCAAGAGTGCCTGCATATAATTCACCACAAACTTAACATACTGGAATGTGCCAATAGCAACAAGTAGATGGGTAAAATTACTTAGGCATGTGAAATATAACAAAACTAATATAGTAATTTCAATCCCAATACTGCATCTTTAAAACAACTTTGTGGAAAGATTGTAAGAGCTAACCATTCTAAAATTTTCTAAAGACACTTGCCCATCTTTATTTGGTTCTAGCAAATTAAATTGAGACCTAATGTAAATCAGTTCGTCCTCTGTTAGAGCCTTTGATAGAGCCTGCGAAGAAAATGAGACAAAATGAGAAGATATTAAAAATTCATATTAAATTAAGTTTATGAATGAAAGAATAACCAGAGTTAGAAAATTTTTTAATAGATTAAGCCAAATTATCCATTGGATTGCCAAGATATTTAGCTTGCTTTCTTATAAAAAAAAAGAACATAATATTATCACCTAGGAAACAGATGGAATATGACTTTTTGACTCCAACTGATGTTTAGAGGCACAAATTTGAGGCTTGCCTACCTCATGCCTCAAGGTAAAGGCCTTCATGCCTTGAAGTTTGGCGCTATGGCTGGACAGAGTGAAGCATATGCATTGCCACTTAACAGGCTCATACAAGAAATAATCCTTGCACATCACTTACCTTTCATTAAGCTTTAGTTTTATCCACTATAAGTGAAGAGAAGGGTGGTGATGACATAGCATATTGTGCTTGAATTCATGTGACAAACTTAGGAAAAGAAACAAGGAATGATGTCATTGTACACTTCATATGGTGATATTAGCATGAGGCAAGGAAGAGGCTCTTCAAAGATGCCAAGTGACTTACGAGTCAAGATATATAAAGTGACACTTGCATCAAGAGGCTTCTACAAAGCACGATTCTTGTGCCTTATGCCTTTTGATTGGAGAGCACACATTAGGCTTTGATTATATTCACTACCAGTGAAAGGGGAGGGATTAATTTTGAATGTAGTTTTGCGTGGTCTTGTCTTGCAATTCAAAAGAGATTTATTTTTTCATTAGTAAAAAGTAATTGAAGCATATTCTCGATGTATAAGATTCTCAATAAATAACATAATATAGTTTTTATACCTAAAACACATAACATAGTTTTAGAATGTCTAATCATTTTTTTAATGTTATCTATATTCAGTAGATATTTAATTTTTTAGTTCATAAAAGGTCTCAATTTTTTGAAACTGTAAATAATATATCCAAAGGTTCTGTGCAATAAATACACTTTATAATGATATCTAGTATAATAGGTTTGCCTCTCTTTATTAATCAATCTAAACCTTATCAGTTAAAAAATGAATTTAGAAAATGAAAGAGGTTACTGAGGAGATTAAATAGATTAGCTTATCAAGTAGAAACAATCTCTAGTTTCAACCTAACCCTCCATGACATAACTAAATATTCTTCAATAACTTAATGTAACTAAATATTCTTCAATAACTTAATTAAATTGCACCTATGGTAGACCTTCAAGCTGCCTTGTGGTACACATAGGTGCTTAAGAGCCCCACACCGAGATGCTGCTTCAGACTATGCTCTTCCAACATGCATCTTTACGATAAAATATTTAGGGAGCGCTCCATAACCCAAATTCACTTCCACACTCGCTCCATTTTAGGCAACTAAGATTGAATGCTTTATGAATGAACTAAGTGTTGGATGTTAATAAACAACTTTTCCATTTGATCTTATAGGTGGTTGTTTGCTGTAAAAGTCTGAGTTAGACCTTTGATACTCCATTAAAGAAATTCTTAAACGGAGAAGAGTTTGTATGATTGTAAGATTCTTATTTCTAGAAAAATCATTGGCTAAATGTCATAACTTGGACCGAAGTTGAATTAGGAAGATCCCTTGTCATTAGGGTTGTATTAGGCATTAACCATCCAATGAAAAAGCAAAATTACTTGTTTTTGAATATTAGAGTGCATCAACTTACCATAGCCATCAATTGCTTTTGGCAAGCAACTTTAGCACACTTTTGCATAATTGCCCTCAAAATTTTAAGTTGTTGGCAATATTAACCAGACACTTAAAATTTTGGGTCTTTTGGTGTCTCCGGGGACTTGGACATCTTAACACTTCATGAAACTTGATAACTCTATATTAAATTATTAACAGTCATGATATCATCGTAGTTACATATCAACTTTTGGCATTTAGAAGGTTTCAGGTCTAGTATAACATTTAGCAAAAGTTTTGACCACATATCAGCATGTACTGGTTCATCATACTGGACTACCTGTAAGATATCAAAACTAGTATTACCCCCTCATACCGGTATCATGCCATACCATATCAATAAGGTTCTAGAATGGGTGCATGTGCCATCAACCATTTGTTTTGTCAGTTCTATCTAGATATAAAGCAATTGGTCCAACAGAAAATTCATTGTCTATATATACATCTGCACATATACACATATGTACAATACAAATGTCTCAATATTCAGATTTTTTAAGGTTCCTGAGTCCACTCTTCTACACACCTGGACACTGGACACTCATGTAAAATACCAAAACTAGCATACCTCCATACCAGTACTGTACCTTTTTCTCCACTCATGTAAAATGCATCCTAGAAACAAAAGAAGAAAACCTAATGAATTAACCTGACACTAGGTTCTCTTGATGAAGTACCTGAGAAGCTCAAGGTCACAACCTACACCAACAAGCACGAAGGGACAAGCAAACCGAGTCCTCAAGTCTAATACACCCACTGCACATTAGGCCAAAAGTTCACCATAATACCCCAATTAGGGCCACTTAGGCCGTAACACTACCATTCCAGATAGTGCAGAAAAGCAAATAATATCTTCCTTAATCAATAGGGTGAAACAAGCTTGGATCACAAAGAGTTAATGTCAAACTTGACTTGCAGAAAACATACTATTGTCATATCCCAGTTGTCACTGAAAAAGTAAGAGGTGCTAGAGATGAAATTTTGAACCTTGCAAAGAACTGCAGCATGTGACGGCACAAAAAATATAAGAGGAAAAGTCAGACACTAGCATAATTTGGAAGGAAAAGTCAGACACTAGCATAATTCGGAGACCAAGCGATTTTAGGAAAGTCACAACATAATAACAAACCAAACCAGTTAAAGGAGATGCCAGTGCCATACTGGCTCATCGTCCAATTCCATTAACACAACTAGAGAAGAATGTGAGCAATAACGAACACTGCAAGTCCACGTGAGCAAAAAAAAAAGAGGCTAATCTTCTTCAGACAATGAACCTGATCTAATAGACCCGGCAGCTAAGACTAATCCCACGTTCATGCAGTAAATGAAAGTTGAAACTAAAGAAATGAAAATATATGGTAGGAAGAAGACCTAAAAAAACAATAAACAAAAAAAGTACAAGCATGGGACCTCATGCTCCATCACGAACATCACTTAGGGGCCTCAAACAAAATTACTCCGAAGATTTTCTATTGTTTCACCACTCCTTGGAAAGTCATGTGCAGCACCACAGATTCTTTACAGTTGCCAACCTGAGGTTGTCACTTACTTTTCTAAGACAATTTTAGTTTTTGACTACCAAACAGTCCTTTTCCAGTCTAAAATGTGTATAATTAGTGTTTGGCAAAATCTCTATTTATAACCCAGAATGTGTACATTTGTACAAATTACATGAGAATAATCACAGTAATTGGGGTGACATTGATTATCCAATACTAATTGTAGAAGCATTGTTATGGAATTGCATGTAGCCACATTTTTTCAACCAACCTATGAAAACTAGTTAGCCCAATTTCATGTGATGTGAGACACAACATTCACATCCAAATCCTTCTCATAAATATGAGTAACCAAGATATTTCTTTGGTTGAGGCGAAAGTAGAACAAATAGGATATAGAATAAATGCCATCAAGTAAGGAAAATCAGGAAATACTATTTCTTATAATCTAACAAGCTGAACGACAGAGAAATAAAGTCAAACCTTCAATGCAGCGCGTCTGAAAGGACTGGCACGAAGGTATGATTTGACTAACTTATAAACTAGTATATCTAGAGGGACTTGTTGCTGCTCATCACGCAACCATGGGTGAGCTGCCATGACAAAAGGACTTATTAGTTTGCATCAATCAAGCACACTGACATCTCAAAGGCAATTGAATATAAATATCATATTGTTCATATCCAGTGGCTGTCGAAAGAGCTTCAAGCTCAAAATTTAACAAGGTAATTAGATGTCTATGAAATGATAAAATAGCAAATCTATAATGCTCAGAGAAAAAATAATCAGTTGATAGAAGAAAATTCTCACTTAGAGCCTGTACAGCAGTCATTCTTTTCCTATAGTCCTTATTAAGAAGCCTTTTCACAAAATCTTTAGCTTCTTGAGATACAGCAGGCCAAGGTGAATCATCAAAATTAGGATCAGCTCTCAGCACAGCACGAAAGATTCCTGATTCTGTCCGTGCCCAAAAGGGTCGGCTACCACATAACAAGATATATGTTATGACACCAATGCTCCAGATATCTGCTTCCATACTGTATGCTCTATGCAGGACTTCAGGAGCTACGTAATATGCACTACCAACAATGTCATTTAGCCTTTCATCTGCCAAAAAAAAAAACACCCAAGTTTAGACCTCTAGTTGGACAGAATGATACTACAAACAAGTAAAAGAATGGTCCTAATAAAAGCAAATAACCTGTCAGATACACATGAACCAAGTTCACAAAAATAATGGATCCAGACAAACCAAAACAGGAAGTGGAAACCGATCATTAGTCTTAATTAAAGATATCTGCAATCATTAGTTATGCAACAGTTGATAATTGTATAAGAAAGAATGTCTACCAAGTTGAAGCGCAGGAGTCAAAGCGACAAATACTTTTCCCAATTCTTTTGGGGTTTCTCAAGTCTGATACGAAAACAGTAATCTTTTGAAAAACAAAGTAGATAAAATAAAAATGCTCATAATGGTCATATGAATCTTTTAGGGGGTAAAATGGTATTAAGATGTTGTAGCAGTTTGCAAAAGCACATTTATAGCATTCTGAAATTTGTCAATAAGTATATCATGCAATTTATCCTTCATAATGTAAATCAATTTCACATGATTAAGATTAACAAATAATATTGTTTATGTTTGCGAACACATGTAGATTTACATGCATCCACAGATCAGCACACAAACGTCCAAGTTCATAATGATAAAATTAGCTTCAATTAATGCAATTAATTTACTTTTTCTCACTTTAAAGAATGCTTGAGCATAACAGAAAATTTGTTGCTCTTCAAAGCAATTTGTGAAACAGTGAAACACATGATTGATTTTCAAAGAATGGCATATAAGAAAGATTGTATACATAGCATAAAGCAGTACTTAAATACTATGTTTGGTTTCTAAACAGGGTTTAGGGTTAATAATGCACTTTATTTGTTACAAAGATCTGTGCATGCATAAATGGAATATTCTTAGAAAAAATATTTTGACAGGACATAGAATAGCCAATTTAAGGCCCAATTAAAGCCATCAATATAAGGTCACAGATGTAAGAACTGCTAGCTAGCTGCCTTTTATAGCGTGATGTCTTGATAGCTGTGGGATCATCAAAGATGAATGACAACAACAAAAATATAACCTCCATTTTTACAATGGTATGCATTGTAGTATCTGCTATTATCACTAAAATCCATTAGGAATAAATTTTTTACCTTTGCAGTCAACCATGTATCTAAAGCACTTAAGAACTATGAAGCACCTATATAGACATGGGATACCAATATGACACAATATGGATAATGCCGATATAGGAAATCTTGGAAAAGATACTTTACGACTAGGATACATCAATGAACATATATATAGTATATAAATGTATGTACATATGTATGTGTGTATGTATGTATGTATGAAATATGTACATGAATGCATGCATATATGCAAATATAATGTATGTTTGTATAGAACCGCTAGCTAGCTTCCTTTTATTGCTTGATGTCTTGATAACTGTGGGATCATCAAAGATGAATGACAACAACAAAAATATAACCTCCATTTTTACAATGGTATGCATTGTAGCATCTGCTATTATTACTGAAATCCATTAGGAATAAATTTGTTACTTTTGCAGTCAACCATGTATCTAAAGCACCTAAGAACTATGAAGCACGTACCGATATGACCCGATATGGATAATGCCGATAATAGGAAATCTTGAAAAAGATACTTTACGACTAGGATACATCAAGGAACATATATGTAGTATATAAATGTATGTACATATGTATGTATGTATGTATGTGTGAAATATGTACATGCATGCATGCAAAGGTGCAAATATAATGTGTGTATAGAAAAAAAAACATCAATGAAGCATAGTAGACTATCAAAATAATATAGTCCATACTTTTTGCGATAGCATTAACCTTTAAAAGCTTATCATTTAGCCATTAATTCATAGACCATAATCCATACTACATATTTTAAAATTAATATCATAGAAGACAAAATTGACCCTCCCCCTCATTTTTGGAGGTATTACGGAAGTATCCAAAGTGTATCCTGAAAGTACACAAAGTGTTTTTTATTTTGAAAAATAGAATACTAAATACAAATATAGGACACAATACAAATAGTATCTAATGAATAGCAGTATCTGATATAGATACGATACGGACATAGCACTGGATTTGAAGTATCCATGCTTCCTAGCTTAGGAATGTGGCCCTACAAACACAACCAAAAGACTAGAAGATAATAAGTTGCATGCAGCATGCATGGTCAGATTTTTCCAATTTTTTCCGAGTTGGGAATCAGTTGACGTAGTTGTGTAAAAAGATTCAGTCCATATAAATAGTATGAAAATAAATAGTATGGCAGTCTTTGACATCCAGAATGTCCCCATGTTCAAATATAAGGTTGCGTATGGGGACAATGCATATGCAAATATAAGTTTCTTGATGCCTTTAAGATGCTGGGATGTATTCACCACCCATGATCACCCTAGAGGGTGTGTGTATTGGGGGGTGAGGGGATGCAGGGCTGCATGGGGGCGGGGGGCAATGGTTTTGCGGTGCAGGGAAGGAGGAAGGTTGCAGATTTTGATCTCAAATACATAAGATTAATCAGAAAAAAGATATGATTGGCACAAATAATTACAAATAAAGCAAGTATTGACAAAGAGAAAAGAAAGGCAGAAGTTAGTATCTTCATTTGAAAACAAGTGCATAGCGAGTTCAGAAGCAAATATAAGTAATATTTTTTGAAAAAACAAGGAAAAACTTAGAAGCAAGAGCACCTAAGAAGCATCTTTAGAACTAATAAAGCACTTAAACTACACGAGTGGCAAAATTTTTCTTTAAACAAGTCATAATACGGTCAAAATTGATAAAACAACAAAAAACATATGTTGTTAGAAATATTGTTTTAGATGATGCGCCAATTGGAGCAAAAGCCTGGGTGCAAGAAAGGGAGTAAAACTTCCAGGAATGATGAACCTTATGTACAAGGCTACCAGGGGGCAGAATTACAAACATTAATCAACTAGTGCAAGAAAAACAAGGACACACTTTCATTTAAGGAAATGAAGTTTTTTCCCTGAAAACCTTGCTAGAACATATCTGGAATTCCACAATGGCCTTGCATTGATCACCTAGCAAGTTTCACACTCACATGAAGATTCTCTAAGCTACAAATGAGTATATAATTAGCAGAAAAAGAGAAAGATGCAACAATCTATAATTTAGGATTGCAACCAGTTTGATCCTGGAGGACGAGTCAAGCATGATTTAAACAACAAGCCATTTCAATAGCGGCTGAAGACCTAGCACTAGCATAACTAGAAACAGTTGGATGACATTTGGTCCATAGATCATAGTTTGGCTGGAAATGTTCCATGCAATTGTGGAGTAATTCATATTACATCAGGTATTCTCACTTTGAGTTAGATCACGTCTAAGATTACTTCACCTGCACCCAGTCCATAATGGCAAAAGCATGAACTTTTTGACTCAAAAAATGATCTGATTGGCAACAGAAATCTGTTGCTGTTTCATTGTTCAGATTCATGCTACCTCCATCCATTTGCAGCACTTTATGGAAAATGATTTGGCCAGACAACCTAACAGTGTACATTCTTTACCAGCTTTAAATTATTACATAGCGACACCAACAACTGATACAAGAGTAGAAAATAAAGATTGCACCCAGTCCCATGAGAAGACTTGGATCACATGTAATACTCCCACTCCCTACTGTTAGGAACATGGAGAGGTATTCATATTGCAAATAACAGTTCTTCACTAACAGATGAGGCATATCAAAACAGTGATTCATCCACGTATCTAGTCTACTAAGCTACCAGCAAACTTTTTAGTGCTACATTATTTATATTTTTGGGCAAACTCTCCCTCCACATGGTCTATAAATTTTGAGGGGAATATCAGAGTTATGGTATAGACATACATTAGAGTGCTGGATAGTCATGTTATGGTATTTGTATGATTGAAACTCACTATGAAGATATCCATAATTCAATCATTTGAGATTATTGCACTAATATCCCCACCCACCCCCAATCCCCGACCCTAGAGAGAGAGACGCAGGAGAAAGAAAGAGGAGGAGATTTAAAAAGAAAATGACTTCAACTCATCTTGTTATGGGACCCACTGGTTATTATGAACATGCAGCCAATCTATTTCTGAAAAATAATAAGTTGCCTATTTCCTTTCTGTTTTTGCTTTTGTGGATGAGAAACCAAAAAAGATTAGGCCAAGACTGGTCAATGCAGTTCTGATCATTGTGCATCACTAGTCCAAAGATCCATATTTTTCTTTGGTAAACACACCAAGACAGGTCACGTGATTGGAATATGCCAAGGGAGCCTAGAGGGAAAAGGATATGGTCCTTAGATGCAGATAACAGATAAAAGATATATATACAGAAAGGACTTCTTCACTTATTTATAGGAGTATTTAATAAAAATTGGAGCTTTCAAAACGTCCAATTAAACTTTTGGGCTGAACATTGTGCTTCATATTAAGACTTGAATATGTCTTCACATATGTATTCTAAACCTTATTGGCATTCACAACAGGCAAGTCCAAAGATCTTCAAGATATTACTGCCTAGCACCAAGAAGTTGCTGCAAGCCCATGTATACCCATAGGGGTTAGCACAGAACAGGATTGATGTGATCAAAAAAAAGAAAAAGAATTGTTATAGAGTTTTATCTCAAAAAAAGGACTCACATGACTGTTGGAAACCATCCTGTAATGTCAGCTACTCTCGGCTTGAAAGAAGACAACATGAGGTGATGAGTTGCATAAAATGTCCAGGTATATCAATAATCCAATTTGTAATATTTCAGTTCGTGACATGATAGTAACAAATGTAACATGCATATTTATGAACTGAGGGTAAATGGCAGTAGCTTATGAATGCTTAGAATTCTCTTTATTTCCATTTTTTTTGGTCATGTGGAATCTGAAAGCTTCAATTTCACAGTGTCAAAGCATGTTTATATATGATCAAGGTGAACAATTAACAGGAAGCAATAAAGGAAGCTGAAATTTGCATATCATGATATCTGTGAGTTAGCAACACAGCATGACTTAGAACGAAGATGGAAACAAAGAATACAAAAGCCATTAAGTGATGAAAATAGTAAGAAATAAAGTAACAGTTATTACTGATTATTGACTAAAGAATAATATAGAAATATAAAATGTCAAGAGCAGTTAATATAGGTGATAACTAAGATATGGCCAGCAATTACCTGGCCTGTTAAAATCTGAAAGACCAAAATCAATAATCTTCATAAGAGCATTTTCATCTCTAGTTGTGAACAGAAAATTCTGTTTCAATATTCAGACAAAATGCGTCATCAGCAAAGACAGGTCCATTATAGTGCAAAAAAAAAAAAGATTCATATAAGTAACAAAAGGAAAGAGAATCTACAATAGAGCCATAGGCACATAATGCAAAAGCATATATGCAATAAATAGTTTACATGATGCAGACCTCTGGCTTTAAATCACGATGCACAACACCTTGAAGATGACAATAGGAAACGACACTCAAAATTTGCATGACGATTACTTTAGCATCTTCTTCTGTATACCTCCCACCTCTATAACGGACCACAGTATAGAATGATTTAGTAAGAGTCAAATGATATAAGAAACTCATCACCAGATAAAATAGAAATTACCTGGCTAAGATTCTATCTAATAACTCTCCACCTTCACACAATCTGATAAAAACAACAATAAAAGAGGTATAAGAAACTATTCCAAGATTTTATGACAATTACAGGCTAAAGAAAGAAAACAAATCCAGTCATTCATCCCCAGAGTAACTCATGCCTTACCGGTGTCCAATCAATTCATACATATGATTTCATCAAAACATAAATTCATCAAAACATAAACAGTTCTTTCACGAAAAAAAAAGATATTATTGTTTAGATGAGTTGGTTTAAGAAGCCAGATTTATGTTCAGATCTGCAAGGGCGTGGATTCAAATCTCACTTCCAAGTTCCAACAACCAAAATTTTCATTTTATTTCCTCAATGAAATGATGGTAGCTTGGGCCACCAGTTCTCTTAAAAAGAAAAGAAAAGAAAAAGGGGAAAAATGTATCTATAGCAACAAGGAAAACATAAAACAAGCTTTCTGCTATATGCAGCCATAGTAGACATTAGGTTATCATTTATCAATATCATGATTGTGACTGGTGAAAGAAAATATCAGGAAAAAAATCAGAAAAAGAACTTACTCCATGACTATGTAGACATTAAGGGCATCCTCACATGCATCATGAAATGTGACCAGATTTTTATGCCCAGATAAAGCTTTCAAAATTTTCACCTCCCTGCGGACATCTTCAATCGATATTGCTGTTGTCATCTGGTAGAAAAGGGGAAATTAGACAAAGACACCACCCATGTATACAATGTGGGAAAGCATTTTGAACATTTAAACAAAGGTTACAAGGAAGGCAAGCATGAAGTCGCCAATGGTATTGACCATCAACAATTACACAAAAAAAAACCCCTTAAATACCATAGGTGATACTAAATACACAAACATTTAGATGTTGATTTCTCTAATCCGAAATAGCAGTTTCCTAAAGGCAGCTGCAATATGCAAGCAATCAAGGGACTGCATGGCACACATGCAACATACAGCCCACATATGCAATAGTATTTTTTTAACTATTTAAAAATAAAAAGAATATATTAAATACAAATAACAACAATAATGATTGTAGTTTTTTGAAAAAATAATAGCAACCTTAATAACAATAGCAACTAATCATTAGTGGTTAATACGTTAGTACTTATTACCTAATAGCAATAACGATAGCATAATCAACATATTTAGATTAATAATGATTCTTGTGACCAGCCTGCTGGGCCTACATATGTGGGACACATGCATAGCCTCACAATGCTAAGGAAGCCACACAGCATCTGCATAATGCTAAGCAGACCATCTTTTTGGTCCATATATGGTACGAAAACTTAGTAACCACATATAGGCAATCCGGTGCTGCTAAGGGACCCCAACTGCATATGTTTCTGCATATGCAGCCACGTACACCACTTTAAAAACATAGCAAAACATACTCGTAATTAGTTAAATTAACAATTATCTAAATTGATTATATTTAATATATATAAAAAAAAAACTTCAGGCCTTCTAGTTGAAGTTGCCAGACCACAAACATTTCTGCAAAAAGCTCAACATGCTAGCAACGATGCTCTGTTTTATTAGGTACATGACTTCTATTATAAGGCATTTGGCTTATGTATGTTCATATGCCTGTGTCTATAAAGGCTTGAATGAGTATTATCTCAATGTTATGTAGTTGGCTTAAGAATGAAATATAATGTAATAATTGTATTAATTGAAGTCCTCAAATTAGTATCAAAATTACTTCGCATGCTACTATGGACGTTGTTGTTATAGTATTACCGTTAACACCAATGCTGGGAAACTGTATTAGTAGATTTATGCAAAATAAGCCTTGTTATTATCATTAAATTTGTTTCTAATCTAAGGTATGCTACCATTAACTTTGCAGGATAAATTTTCATAGGTGAACCAGAATTAGCATCTAATGGAAGCTGTTATTAAAATCTAACTAATAGCGGTTTTTAGATTCAGAATCATAAACATATAGATGGAGTTTGGCATTTGGGCAAAAGTCAGCTGAATGTAAGGATTGAAAATTTGGGAAAATTTGAAAAAATTGTCAAAAGTTCAGAAAGAGTATGGATAACAAAGAACAAAAAAATTAAAAGATAAAAAATAAGGGATTTCTAAACTTGAGAAAAGGTATAGAGAAGCAAAAATAACAAATGGTAGTAAAAAAAATCATCACTAGCAATTATGTATGGTATCATTAATTTGTAGCATAGAAAATTTCTAACATAATAAGTAATTTAGGGATAAATCATAAAATTTGTGTATATTTTGAAAATAGCTCTGGATGAATTTGTTTTTGGAGAATAATTTGAAGAATCGTTTGATTACAGGAAAAAATTGACAGTAATTCAAGAAATTTTTAATAATTTGTAGAATATTGTGATTATGTTTAAAATATATTCTAGTGGAATATCAATGGTACTTCAAGTTGTGTTTAAGGTGGTAAGAAAAGAAGAGGAAGATCAAAGGTAATATAGATGGAGGTTGTGAGAAAGCATAAGCAAAACTTGAAATAATATCAAAGGTGGCCCTAAATAGGAAAACATGGCAAATGGGTTTCCATAAAGGCTAGATGATTATGGTCATCGTTATAGTTATGGAATATGAGTATGAAGATGCCCCATCATTTATACACGTATGCAATCATATAAAGGTGCACGTTTTCTTATTTAGCAATGACGTTGATCAAGATCCGCCGTACCAGTACCGGTCGGCGTACCGGTGGCGGCCCAGACCAGTACGTACCGGTCCCATACCAGTCCCGTACCAGTCCTATACCGGTTCTCCAACGATAAGCTACCGGTACCGGATTTCATGCTGATCCGGTACGGGTCCCAGGCCGGATCGGTATGGACCGGTACGGCGGACCATGACGTTGATAAATGACAGTTAGCTGATTATCGCAAGTCCAACCCCTTCAAATTTCAGTGGTGCCCACAGATTTACACAAGGCACAAGATGCATACACGTTCACAAACACATAAACATATGTGTTAACTTATTCTGCAAGGATGTTGATAAATGACAACTAGCTGATTATCACAAGTCCACCCACTTCAAATTTCAGTGAAATGCCCACAGGTTTTACACAAGGCAAAAGATGTGTCGCAGCCCTTAGTAACACAAAACTTCTATGTAGGGTTATGCACCCACTTCAAGAACTTCACAGAAATTCTGACCTACTTCGTAAGTGATTCCTTACTTGGAGTGAGTTTTCGATATGCGCTCCCCAGCACCTACATCCATACCTACTCATGCACCCACTTCTGATTTTTGGAAACTAATTCAGAAAGTAGGGCCAAAATGGCCATTTGCTAGATAATATATAGGCATGCATATAAGTGCTGCATGTCAAAAAAGGAAAATTTAAAGAACTCCAACATTTTATTTTATAATGAATGTTACATCTACTATACCTACATGAATGCTTGACGATGTGACCCCACACCCCGCATCTCCTAAAAATACTATACTAACATGCATCTCTGCCTCTCTTATACAACTCCGTTCCAAAACCTAACTTTCCAACTCCACCTTTTTTTTTGTAATTCCCACCCATTGGCCATGTGAATCGCGCATGAAGAAGTCTAGTCTGTAAATAAATTGGATTATGCTATCGGTACAGTTCAAGTTACAATACAATTATGAATTTGCAGTGCATGGCATGAAGCAATAATATTTTCACTTCTTAAAAACTAACATAGAATGGATATAGCTTTATCCCAAGCCCCCAAGCTACACCATGCCATTAAAAACCAAGGGACAGAGAGAAGGATGGTGTAGTATGTATAATTTTTTTATCCGATTAGGACCTGGTCTTTTTTCCCCAGTGAACAGAAAGCAAAATGACGTATCTCTGGTCTTGAGCTGAAAACTAGATTTAGTAGCCAGAGATAACCCTAGTTACGAGAGAATAAAGCCTTATAACCTGCACTTTGACCTTCACATGCACAAAGAACCAGTCTTGTTTAAACTGCAGAATTGCCAGAAACACAAAACAAGAACACTCGGACTTTATATAAGCAATAAACATAATCTCACAACGAAAAGAGAAAAAAGAGAATAAGGCAAGAGCCCGCTTTAACACTTTGGACAACCTAATCCAACAAAATAAGTTAAAAAAGGAAAAGAAAAGAAAATTTGTACCTTAATCCGATCAGAATAAGATCAAGAAACACGGTTGATATGCGCAGAATATATATGGATATTTCAACCAGTGTGTGGAAACACTGGAAGTAACGTTAAACAACAACAAAAAAAAACCCTAATATGTACTTTGGATAGAAGGGATCAGAAAAATAGAAAGCGGCATACAAAATGGCAATAATAGGAGGAAATTTGTATTTTAAAGGGAAAATAAATAATAAAGACCTCCTTTGACATACCACCGCACCTTAGCTTTTGAGATAATCTTGACGGCGACGAGCTGGCCCTTGATATCACCCTTCTTGGCCCTGGCGGAGCACGTATGCCCGAAATGCCCGCGGCCGACCTCCTTCCCCAGCTCGTACTTGGCCCCGAAGTTCTTCCCGTAACCGAAGGTCTTATCCAGCGGCCGTTCCGCCTGGGGGTCCCCCGTTCCTCCGCCGCCGCCTTCCTCCGGGATGGGGCCCTCCCGGGGCTTGTGCGCACCCTGGCGCTTGGCGAGGGAGGCCTTGATGTGCTTGGCCGGTGACGGCGGGGGGAAGGGGCGGCGGAGGAAGCGCCGGGGAGTCGCCCTCGCCGGCGATGGAGAGACCCCAGCGGGGAGCGGGCTAGCGGAGGAGCTGTGGCGGAAGGGGCTGAACCAGGGGCTAGCGGCGGAGGTGGCGCCGCCCCTGACGGGCGAGGGGGCGGTGGCGGCGGCGCCGACTGAGTCGTCGCCGCCGTTGGCAGCGGGGGGAGGAGGGGGCTGGTGCTGGTGGTCGTCCTCGTCGACGGGGATGTTCTTGGCGTAGCACTGGCCCATTCCCTCTTGTTCGCCGCCGGCGCCCGACGCGTCTTGTTTCTCTCTCTCTTATTCTTTTCTTGTCGCCTTTGGGCCTGGGCTTCTCTCTCTTACCCTCGCCTGAGTCAAACAAGAAAGAAAGAGAAGGTTTAGAGCAGGAATTTATAAAGAAAAAAGGGTAGATTTTTAGAGAGAGAAAAAGAGATCGAGCCAGCGAGAGACAGCGAACGAGTGCGTTAAGGGGAAGAAAACGGTAGTTGGTTAATCGGTGAGCCCATTTATCACCCATATAAATCCTACATATCACATAAATATTGATACTGTGAGCAGGGTGAAATAATGCTACCTAGGAAAAAAGGAACAGATTAGAGGAATTCTATAATTATTATTAAATGCAAGAAAGATGCGGACCGAGCCCAGGTTTCCATTTCGATTTTTGATATTTTATTATGACGGTTTTCCGAGCGACGTCCCGTTGTTTCTGAAGACGAGTGGGGCCAGCGGTGGGGGAGCAAGGTCTGGTCCGGGGTGGACTACGTGGAGGTTTGTGATTGGGTGCAAAGGGTGCGTGGGCCAGGTGGGGACAGCTGTGTCTGAGAGCGTCTCGGATTGGGGAGCAGATTTCCCCCCAGGAGCACGGCGTGTCGCGCAGCGCCTTGGGAGATGGCCTTTCATCGTATCGGAGAGTGAAAAAAAAAAACTTCGACGGCAGTGGTGGGGCGTGGAGGCGCAAATTTGTTACTAGGAGATTGATAAATAGATCAATAAATTTTTGATATTTTTGTTATTAGAGTTTGGAGCCGTACGAAAAATAGAGCTTTTAAAAATAAAGTTGTTAAAAGTAGAGCTATATAAAGTAGAGCTTTTATAAAAAGTTGTTTGTTGTTCGGTAAGTACAAGTAGTGTTGTAGCACTTTAACATATGTTTGGTAAACAGACTGAGAAAATACTTTTGTATGATAAAATTACCATAAAAAATATTACATAATATTATACAACAGAACGTAATAAAATATAATATATATTAATATATAAATATATAATATAGTATAATATTATTGTACTGTAATGTAATATTATTATAATATAGTAACAACATAGTATACTATAACATAATAATTTAGTATAATATTAAATTAACTAACATCATAATGTATTATGATATAATATTATATTATATTATATTATATTATAATACAATAATAAATATTTAAAATATTATAATTATTAGTGTAAATTAATTTTTCATAATATAATATAATATTAAATTATTTAACATAACAATATAATATAATATTTATAGTATAATACAATAATAAAGATATAAAATAAAAATAGGGTTTTTTGCATGGATACCCTTCTAAATATCGGATTTTGCATGAATATTCTTCCAAAATTGATATTTGCATGTATACCCTCGTAAAACTCTGTTATTGTACAAATGCCCGTAATATAACGGTTGCTCTAACGGTATTAAGAAAATCATATTTATATTAATTAAAAATAAAATAAAATTTTAATATATGTTATTGTCCCTATCTTCTTTTAATAAAATTTTAATATCGGCTGTCTCCGATGGACCTGCAAAAAGCCTTGGGTCGGGAGATCCGGCGAAGGTCCTCCGATGCTCAAGTCAGAGAGAGATTTGGAGATATTTTTAATGGAGAGGCATTTTCTGGCGAGGGGAGAAGATGCCCCTCTCTCCGGTGTCCCCCCTCTTTATAGGAGGGGGTGTAGCGGTTACACTCAATCGGATATGATTGCACAAATCTTGGTTTAAATGAATTACCTTAGATGACACGAGATTTCAGTCTAGCTGGCGATCGGTTGAGATTGCGTGGATTCAAATATTGACAGCTATTGTAGCGGAGATTGCAGGATTTGATCCCAGATATGGAGGATTTGGTGGCCCTTTTCTTAGGCGAACTCGCTTGACTGTTGGTGAAGTCGGGGTTGGATTGAGGTCAATCGGGCTTTGCTCAGCCGAGACCATGCGTGCCGAGGTTGTGCCTGCCAAGATCGTTCCTGCCGAGATCGTGCTTGCCGAGGTCATGCTTGCCGAGGCCACACTTATCGAGATTACGCCTGTCGTTGGATTCGGGTACTTTAATTGTATTTGTGGGATAGTCCACTTTTTCTTCCATTACTACCGCTGACTTTCGAGTTCTAGCCTTTTTCGAGCTTGGGCGAAGGAATTAGCTAATTCTGTCATGTTGATGAGATTAGGCAGCTTCCAATCATTTTGTCGTTTCGAAAAAAGGGGAAAAGGCACTTTTGGATGTTTTTAATAAAGGCACGAGGTGACAGCTTTTTGTTTTTCGAGGTGATTTGTGCTGCGGCTTCATAATGGGACTCTAGTGTTCGAAGAGACGGCTGCTCCCATTTCGCTTTTAAAGCGGCGATTCGGGTTGATATGCTGAGCCGATTTCTGAGGCTGGCACGTGGTGTGATCTGGACGGGAGGCGCGGCTTACTCTTGTCGATCCGATCCGTTGGGAAGCATCTTCTTCCCTCGCTAGAAAACACCTCTCCATTAAAAATATCTCCAAATTCCTTTCTAACTTAAGCATCGGAGGGCCTTCGCCAAATCCTCCGACCCAAGGCTTTTTGCAGGTCCATCAGAGACAGCCGTCCGCCACCGCGCTGCAGCAGAAGCTCCCCCTCCTCGGTTCGCAGTCACCCCCTGGGTCCATTTTCCAGCAACAGGTATTATTAGAATTATGACTCTTACCATTGTTATTTTAATTAATAAAATAGAATAAATCTTTGTTGCTCATTTTGTGAATGCAAGAAGAGTCGAGTCAAGATACTAATTGAACTAATGCATGGGCATGCCACTGGTTCAAACCATAAAGGATAGAGAAGTAGCGAGTTTTACTGTCTCGAATCTTCAAAAACTTTCACAATTAAGATGATACCTAGGCAGAGAGCTGTAACTAAGCAGCTAAATGAAGAGAAATGAAGAATAACATTAGCTAAAATTACAATATATGTGAATATAAAAATATGGTGATCATTCGGAAAAATATCCTCCCTCCACGGTTATAAGTTTGGAATTATGCATGAACTACCTAACTACTTGATAGACATCTAATTTATTAACTTGTTGTATGTCTACCAATTTCCGCTATTCTAATACTTTCCGATAGATGTTTAACTTCCAAGTTTTTTTATCTTGAATCTTCACAATTTAGCCTTTGGTAAATTGCCCGGGCTGACAATTTATCATCCAAATTATGTTTTAAGCACCTTGTGCCACACCAATATTTATTTGTACTCAGATCAACATAACTTCCACCACTTAGTCTAGCATTTCTATGCTCGGCCTACACTCTTATATTCATTTATACCTTAGTTGTTAATCTACCCCCTAGTACTTTGGCTTCAGTTAATGGCCTATGCACTCCACCTATTAAGTCAAACCCTATCACTTAGTATGTCCCTTGTACCCTAATGCTTGATCTACTTATATTACTAGGGATAAGGCCCGTTTTTATCGTTACTCAATTTACCTCTAGTGTCGCCTTGTGGCTACTACTTAATCAGCCTCTAGAGTTCCATTATTGGTTAAAATATGGTGTAAATAACCTTATTTATCCTTAACTTGTAGAAAATTATTACTAAAATTTTTATTTACGATGCCATTTTTTCCTTAAAAAAAAAGAATAATTACCTTAACTACATTGACTAAGAAATCATTGAAGAGGTCATTAAAGCCTCCTGGCCTATCCTTGCTATAAGGCTAACCGATCATTAAGCAATCGGCCCTTCTTTTCATTGTACAATCAACTATTCTATGCAAACTTTGCACTTCTTGTTGACTATCAGAACAAGCATCATAACTATTTCACAAATTTGAAATAAAAGACAAGACTCCTGCCTTTCCCTCAAATGAGAACCGGCAATGCCAATGTTGAAATCCTTAGATCCCTTCAAAGAGACTGAAAATAGGACAACATCAACTAAATTGAATGGGATACAGATTAATGGATAGGAGCCTTCATTAAATGGATGTAGTATGCTTGCATGCGCACCATTCGCTTTGTGATCTTGCCATGAGGATCAGCAAAAGTAGAAGCCAAACTTGCTATGCAAACAATGATTTTTTAAAGGTCTTTGAATGCACTCAACCTTTTTATGCACAATCCCTAACTTGATGATACAGGAATGGGATCTAATCCTAGTTCTTTAGTATGATCACATAAAGAGATTTTATCAGTAGACTAGATTGCACCTTCGTGAAAAAAGTCACTAGTTAGTTGGCCAAAAGATATGCAAAAAATTATTATGATCTAGATTTTCAATTTCTTGCATTTTTTTTTTATTTCTAAACTTTTCCTTGATATCAAGTTTTTTTTACCTTTCCATTTTGTATGTGGGAACATGTGCTGCTTATCCATAAAACTTCTTTTCACTATCAATTGTTGCTCTAGAAGATCACTCATGTTGGATTATAATTTTATTAGTTTTAGCTTAACAAAAACAAAATAGCAATAATAGTACTTTGGAGCAGTTTCTTCCTCATTCTCTGATACTCTCTCTAGAAGTCTTCTTGGCCGACCACAATTGCAAGGATTTCCAACAAAGGAGAGATAGGTCCAAAGTTGTTGGAGGAGAAAAATCACAAATGTAGGCCAACTCCCTCATTTGATGCTGATCTCGTTCATCGGAATCATCATGACGCATGAAATTTTGATTAACCATTGAGAGTGACATTATAACCAAGATTTCAATAAAATTCTAATTCTAACATAAGAGCAAGCCATAGAAACTGCTATTGACCGCTACAATGATTGCAACACTACTAGGGTCTCCATTTCAACAACAGTCTGAACTAAAAATACTTGAAAGCAAAAATGATGATTGTTATCAATTATATTATCTGTCATTATAAAATAGTTGACCGTAGTTGTTATTTTTGCCTAAATCAGTGCTATGAAATTTTCCTTTTCCATCTAGTAAAACAATTTGAGTTTCAAAAAAGAGAGAGAATATTTTGTTTAAGTGAACGGTCAAGTTGTTTAATAATCTCTGCCTTTTCAATTTTTTATCATTAAATACATAACAAAATGAACCCTCTATATTAACCCACTCACATTAGACCAGAATCCAACCACCCAAGGCAACCTTATGGAAGGCGCGAAACTGGAATCCCAGTTCCACGGACGAAACAAGCAACTATAAGAAACCTTACAGCACGGAGCTTCGCCGTTTTCCTCGGTTGGAAGAAAACCATGGGGCCCCACCAGACAAATTTTTTTTTTGTGGCCTTTATTCTGTACGGGAAATGATGTCAAGTCATCCGTTACGTCGTGGGTTGTCACCTTCCGGCTCCTATCCGTTAGCCCTGGGACCCACGGCCATGGCACGCAATATTACATCTTCGGCTCTCTTTCTTTCTTTCTTTCTTTCTTTTTTTCTTTCTTACCCCCTTAAAAAATAAAATAAAATAAAATAATTGCCACCAAAGTGGTAGCTCAATAAAACTAAGCATAGTCTTCTAACCACAGGATTCCAAGTTTGAATCGCCCCGCGCATCGATTAAAATATAGTGACAATATTTGGATTTGGGGTCTAGAAGCTCTTATTAGTCCATTGATAGCTTTGGTGGTGCCAAGTATGACATACTCACCTTCGGATGGAAAGGATATGAGTAAAACGGTGTCTATCCGTAGCGAATATTCTCCTAGCAGAGCGGGGGCTCAGTGGGGGCTGCTATGCGGGGATGGGCTTGTCCCTTCCTCCCCCCTATCTTTTTGTTTAGCAAAAAAAAAAAACCATTGTTTGAATTATTTTTTCTTAATAAGACTTGTTCCCCTCGGACTGCTGACCTGGTCGACCGCGTCACACAATTATTTTTTAAATAAGTGTTGCAAAATGTAAATGAAAACAAGTTTCAAACAACGAATGTTTATAATATTTTTTTGAGCAAACATATTTATAATATTGGAACTGTCGTTTTAGCAACTTCAGCACACTTATATTATGCTATAATTGCATATAATAGCCAGGCAACATGACATTTATTATACAATAATCGTAACTGGGTTCTTCTCGAGAATAATTTAGCCTCTTGATAGAATAAGGCCTATGATTTTAGAGTTCGACAATAAAAAAAAAAACTCTTGATAGAATAATAGGATGCGACTTAGGAGATGCGCCCGTGCACGGCTACTGGGTTCTTCTCGAGAATAATTTAGCCGTTATGGATTAATTGACTTGAAAGCTTCCACTAACCGGGCTTTTATTTTTTTATCTTATTTTTTGGACGGTGACTTGATCCTGTCCAATGTTCTAAATGGATTTAAGCGAAGCTTAACGCGTCCTTGCGTCGTGAGTCGTGACCTTGAGGTTGGCCAGTTCAGCTGTACTGACGACAATACAAACAGCTTTTTTTTTTTCTCCCATAAATTTTGTGTCCCACACGTGTCTAGCTTGTTCTCATTCTCAAATGATGCTCACACGTGTTGATGAAGTGCACAACATATGCATCACGAAAAACGTGTATTTGCAACTACTATGCTGCATGGTAGATCGCATCTAAAGAAAAATTGCCATGGGCATTAGTATTAAGTGCACATAAACACTAGCCATAGGCATGGGGGAAGAATTTTCAAAAAATTGCATCCGATTTGCTTTGATACGGCTGTTTTTAGCATTCTTTATGTTCCAATTGTACAAATTTTATTATCATCATTACCATCAAAGTCTTTTTCTATCACATATAGAGTCGGCTATTGAACATATGATTCTAGGCTGAGAAGACCTCGTGTAACAATTGAGAATATTTTAGCCCAATGTCTAACCTCTAAGATGGATTTTGAATTTTTCACAAAAGAAAAGCTATAGAAATTTCGATTGTGGTTATTTAAAATTTAAAATGTACATATAAAATCTCTTTTTCAATTTAACCTACCTGCCCCTAAGCTTTTCAAAGAAACTTTATAAAAATGTTCTATGAACATATTAAATGCACAGTTGCGACTACCCTAGTACGAAAATATCCTGATTGAAGGTGTGAAAAATACTGGCTCCATGGAGATCCCAAACCCTGACACAAGAGAGCAATGATTGGCAGACCTACTGTTGTTTAATTTGTTCTCAAAGACATAATCCATTATTTGGTGCAAACAAGTAAGCTCACTCTTGTGCCAGTTCTCTTTTTATTTATGAGTTCAATATAATGCCACGGCTTTGGTTCAAGTCCCAAAAAGCTAGTGAGATAATGTCGTCCAAATATGTTAATCCATGAATGATTGATGATATTTTTATTTACTCTACTTTAAGAATTGCATTGCATTAATATGCAAAGCTATCAAGGTGACTTAATTAGGAGAAACATGTTATACGCAGGGAATTGTGAATTCAAAATTTATTAAGCGAAACTTTATGTTTTTTTTTCCTTAGATCTGGATAAATTGTCCATTTTTGCTTTCTAATTTTGAATCTTGATACATGGAAGTAGAAATGGTGAAGAGACCCTTATTTTTAACTACCAAAAAAAAAGGGTGTTATTTTATATTGCCTTATACCGAGTCATGCATCAAATTCACTATATTCAAAATCTTGCATCTTCTAAAACCTTGTTCATCTTCTAGATGCAAGGATGGACATTGTAAAAAAAAATGTCAAAGAAGACGGCTTGTTTGAATTCTAGTAAGGTGATGAGAGATTTTCATATTTTTAGTGCTAAAGATAACGTGTTACTAAATTTTTTTTTTACCACAATGCATATGACTTGCCAACTTACAAAGCTATTTGTGTTTGGTTCAATGTACGCCGTAAGTAGATGATGTGTTGTTAGGTGCTTTTATTATATATAATACATTTGTGTGTGTGTGTGTGTGTGTGTGTGTGTGTATTGTGTAATAGAAAAGACATTAATTGAATAATTTAATATTATCATATTATGCCTGTCAGAAAGATATGCTATATGTAAATACATATCCTGAGAACTACTTGTGCTGCTAACCTCCATTTTATCTGAGAAAATTCTACTAAATAGCATGCATGGATGCAAGCACGATTGCTCTTGGCCCTTCATTCTTGATATAGATTATCTTGGTGCCAATACGGTTTTGCAACTAGGATTTTTATGAAATTCTACTTGCTGCATTATAATCATCTCTCTGATAGAAATTACATTATTTTCTACATAGATATTTTTTTTTCTGATATTGTGAAATATATGCACCTTTTTTGCGCCTAACCTTGTGCCAACTTGGGAGAGATCGATGATGCATGAGGCATTAAGTGAGCACCACCAGAGGTGGATAAAAGGATGAAATATGATCTAGAATAATCTCCTAAGTTAATTTACAGGCAAAATATATTTTTTACCGAACAATATAATTATTACTTAAATATCGAAAATATTCTGCGGGTATCGTAGCTCGATAGCGATAACAAGAGACGAACAAGTGGAAGAACATCGATCCACTCCCATTTTATATTAGATGTGACGAAATAGAGCATCTCAAGTCATTACCGTCCTGTCACCGGTAACCTACCACTGGTTTTATCCCATGAAAAGAGAAGTCAAATGAATCGCGTTTTGCTTCTACTTCCCTCGATGCAAGGATTTCCTTGCGACGAGACCAACGACTACTTCCCTTCCCGGCACGTATCTTTCGTGCATGCATCCGTGGGAGAAGGCGAGCTAATCGCATAATTTGTGGACAGAAAATTAACGGTATCTTCAACTTGGCCTTTCTCTTGCCTTTGCTTATTCCTGCCAAGATACACTAACAAGAGAGACACGTACGCCATCTTCGGCCATCCTTGCCAACTCTCAAGTCGGCAAGCTTCGATATCAACAATCTAATTCTGGTTACCAAAACTCGGCATCAACTTTGTTAAATAATATATATGTGGCTGAGGGTGTGGACATGTGCCAATCTCGTAGGGAACCAGTGGTCAGGCCCTCCTTTCATTAAGTTGGAAGCTGAGAGAGAGGGGGGAGCGACTTTTTCGTTCACAAGATATCACATCCATGTTTCACTTAAAATGAAATGCCAAAGTCAAAGTCTAATTACCGGCCGGCATTGGCAGTGTGGCCACATGTATTCTTATCATGGGTAACCAGCTCCTTTTCAATTGTTCCTTGCCTGGATGCCACATTATTCATACTAGTGTTAGCTAGATGGATCATGTGCCATGTTATTCTTAATCAAGATAAAAGTTGCTTGTAGTCCCAGTGTCAGATGATCATGATGAGATTTATAAAGCTAGCTAAGTAAGATGTCTCCTATAGGCATAGGTGGCAATGAAACTGGATTTATAAAGCCAGCCCTAAAAGGTTTGAGAAAAGTCCTCGATTGGTAAGGTCGGCGCAATTCGACGTTGACTTCTAAAACACAATACATCACGTAGTATGTTTAATAGTATGGGTTCTTTCGTTTCCTTAATGGAAAATGGAGAGGGAGACATCGCCATCCAATTTTATTAAAACTGCAATAAAAACAAGTTCACGAGACAAGGAAGAGACGGAAAAGAGTCGGGATGGATTCCTAGCACTCAATCTCTCATTATTATGTTGAAGTCTAGAAAATAGCCAACCATACTCATTAATTATTCATTGACATGAAAATATCCAAACCAGAATATGTACAAATGATATCACATGATCCACTTCTGATTCACAAATTTATTCATATATCCAACTGCCACCAACCAAAAGAAGTAGCTGCTAAGTGTTAACTCGAACCCTCTTCGATGGTTCCTTTGACCTTGGAATCCACTTTCTTCTCCACCTCCTCCTTCTTCCTTTGCTTCTCCTGCTTCCCTTTGTTTATCTCCTCCTCCACCTCCTCAATCTATTCCAACCAACAAAAAAACAACCACCAAAAGATCTACAGATCGAACAACAAACAGAAGAAAAGAGAAGGAGGAAGAAATAGAGAGAGAGAGAGAGAGTGGAGTGGCTTGTGCTTAGACTGCGTGACGGGCGACCGTGCTCGGCCGTTCGGTTGACTCCCTTGGCGGTGATTCCCATCAGCCTCCTCAGGCCGTCTCGGGCCAGACCACCCGCGGCGGCTCGACCTGCTATCGCTGTGAAGCACCCCTTCGTCGAAATTTCTCAAGATGTAGGACAGGCGAGAGAGAGAAAGAGAAAGAAACGAAGAATTCAACGTGTTTGGAGTTAATGGAGAAAGGCAGCCGCCTCGGAGGGGGCTTCTGGTGTGGTCTAATCATGGGTTTTTCTCGCTTTTCCAACGCTGACCATGACTTCTTTTTTTTTTTTTTTTGATATACTTGACCTTGACTCTTCTGCTTGAAAACGTTGACCACGAGATCATCGACTGCATTTGCGGCTTCCACATCTTTTTCTTTTTTTTGATTGAAATTTTATCTTATTGTTTTCGCGCAGCAATTTGTTTTTGAGAGATTTGGCTTTTCTCAGTAACTAGAACTTGGCAAATATGATGCATGTTAGTTATATAAATAATTGCAATCTCATCTCGAAATGTATCGCAATAGACATGTAAAGGATGTCCTAAATTTTGGTTTAGACCCTTAAGCACTATAAGAGGTGAAATTGCAGGCCTTGTGATAGGATCCGGAAAAAGATTCGGGGCTTTGGCTTTTCTTTTTAAGAGGTGTCTGACTTTTTCTTGGATTCCTGTGAGAAACATTGAATGTTCAAAACCAAACAGTTGACTTCATAGAATAGTATTATTATTATTTTTTTTTTTCCGTTTGAGGTGCGTCAACCGATTCTGGATTTTTGATATAATCTTGGAACCTATCCAAGCTGAGATTGGAGCGAGGTCTTGATCAATGCTTTCCTTTTTCTTTATTTGTTGGAGAGGGTTTACCTGGAATCTATCCATGCACTGTACCTCTATTTCGTCTTAGGCACAGCTAGGTCTGTCATCCTTGGGCTCCTTGTTCCTTGTCCATCTCATTTCATTGTCTATAGAAATGTGTAGCGGGCCTGTGCCACTGTTTTCATTGAAAAAAAAAAAAAACAAAGAAAGCAATCGAGATAAGCTGGAAACTTTCTATCGTTGTGAAAATACAAGTTCTTTTCCAAAAAGAAGATCTTTAAACTTTCTACACTGTGCACAAACTCTCTAAAGATCCAATTGTTTTTGCAGAGAAAGAATTTAAGCACAAACTCTGAAGTTGCCAAGAGTGTTTCAGCAGAAATTCTTTTGATGGTATGGTTTTCCACTACCCTGGAAACAGTTTTTTCAAGACCACAGAGATTGAAATTCCTTGGGTCCAAACAGAAACTGGATGCAGTCACCTTTGATAAGAACGGAAAAATGTGGGACTACCAGATGACTATAACCAACAATAAACTGAAAGATGTAAGCGTTTTTACTTGTATATCCACACCATCACTAACATGCTACTGTCAACAAAAGAATGAGCAACAATTGGAAGGCAGCAGCAATCCACAATATCATGCGGTTAATCCCACTTGATTTACAAACCTGTCTACATTTCAATCAGAACAAAAGAATTACAATAAGAAACAGTTTAATTGACCTCAACGCATGAACGATGGAGCTTAATTGGCAAGTTGAGACAATTTTCACGTGTTGCCCATTTTGAGAGAAGACATTCCGCGTTTCCAGCGGTATGACCTCCGATGAAATTGTTGGGGTGTGAAGCTAAGCCCAAACATCTCCTTAAGCGCCTGCCCTGGTTCTAGGAGTCCTATCAGCCTTGCGACGAGAGATGCACTCTCTCTAACGTGTTCCAGATTTCCAGTTTCAGTCCAAAGGCGCCGAGCAAGCTGTAGTCTCCTCTGTTTGGAGTCTAATGCAATCCCCCATTTGGTGTAGAGGCTCTCCCTTTCTTCCGCTGAAAGCCTCTTCTGCATCTGCCTGCAGAGCATTTCCCTTTCACGCCGAAGCTTCTTCATACTGCCCATCATAGAATATCACTTGAAGCTAATCAAGCAATGGTAACCACAGGTAAACCTATAGCTAATTACATTCACAATTCTCAACAGGAAAATGGATGAAAATGTAGCATAAAAACAGGACAATACCTCAATGACGGAGTAATATTCTGACCGCCACCTGCAGCTTTATCAATATCTTCCCGGGAGAAAGCGCTCTTTAGAAAGGATAACCTCCTGAACTCCACTTCCATATAAATAGAATCTGTGGGATCGCCTTTGAAGAGAAGGAAAAAATAAGTCCTGTGGACTAAGGAGACATCACATGTATGCCAAAGCTCAATAATTTCTTGTTGCTTTCTCTCAAATTCCAGTGGCCATCTTGAAGGAGATTGCAAGGGGTCTAAAATTGGATCCAAGCCTACACTCTTTACAGTTCCCTCAACTCCAAAGTCTTCATTAGCATTCTGTTCCATCTCCTGACATCAAAGAAAGATAAGTATCGTCACAGGCAAGTTAAGAAAGTCTCTATGCAATAATCAGAGAGTAAGAAATTCAGTATTCATGGTCAACTTGGCAAGATCTCCTACGAATGATGTTCGAGAAGAGACGAAGAAATATTCAAAAAATTCATCTTTTTCATCATACTTAATGAATTATCTCAAAAAGCCCAAAGCAGTACCACACATCCAACCAGAAAAAAAAAAAATATATGTACAGTTTCTTGGTTACAACATAAGGTAAACAGGGAGAATTCCTTTAGCAGAAAATTCTTGAATAACTTATACATTTCTTAGTAATTTGAACAATTATGTTAGCAGAGCCTGTAAAAAGATCAACAAGACCAATATAACCATGCCAAAGATATTACAATGAGGTCAAGGATTAACAAAGCTAAAACACTGCAAGTATCAAGTTCAAATCATAATAATAATGTTTTAAGCAAGCAAACTTAAAACCATCATGCATAATGACATTATTTTGGGCACTACTTAGTCCTAACAGCCCCAAGATTAAGAAAAGCATGGAAATAACACAACACGGTAAATTTCTCTTCATGCAATATTATCCACACCTGACCCACAGCGAGTTTTTTCTGATGCTGAACTTGAGCCATCTCCTTAAGTTCTGCAACAAAATCATGGATGCTGATGATGTTCCCTTCAGCATCAGTCTTAACACTCTGGTCTTCAAGAGCAATATGTCCAGAAGCCTGAGATCCATCTCTTGCAAGTATTTCCATTTCAGCATCAAAATTTAATGCAATCTGTCTTCTTTGAAACCCTTCAGGCCTTCCAGGAAAATCTTTTAAAGATCTGTCAGGAGGCGTGCTATCATTCTGCTCTACCTCCTGGAACCAAGAAGAAGAGCTCATCAGAGTTTCCCTACAACTTTTACTTCTGTACAGTGCCAAGCCTCTAAAGTTTGATATGTCTCGTGCTGCCGACCGTGCTGCCGACCATGGAGATGATCCTTCAGGATATGCTTTGACAATACTGTTAAGTGTCTTTCTCACATTCTGCAGATGCTGCTCTAAGGTGAGAGGATTTGTACTAAGAGTTTCAAAGTCCATCTGCCCTGTTGGTTTTGGTTCTTGACCTCCGTGTCTGAAAGAATCTATACTCAGGTGCAGCAGATTTTTGTTTTCTTCAGTTAATAATGATTCTGAATCTCCATTTCTGCTTTTCTCATTCATCTCAATACAGCGGACCTCCTTGCATATATCCTCAGAATCTTCCCAAGGGTTCTGAGCAACCTCAGGTCTATCCTTATGCAGTATTGGTCCAATAACAGGACTGGTTATTAGGTGCCTAGGTGACGCAACGTCCTGGTTTTGTTTTTTAGCATGACATAGATAATGTTCATTTTCTAATGTACCCAACTCTGCTGAGCCAAAATTTACACCATGATCCGCAACATCTGATGACTCTGATGCCGAAAGTACATCCTCACATGCATAAGGTAACTGGGACATCGAAGTTTGGCTGGACTCCTCCTGAATGGATAAAAATATATGTATTAAATCATCAAATTCAGATTTAGTTACATATTTGAACTTAGTTTCAGATCTATGATAACATGGATACCCATCGTGTTGAAGCACGACCATCCCCAACAGCTTGGAGCAAATCCTCTAGCCGAGTTTGAGCTAGATCTTTTTGCAGGATCAGTTCCCTTATTTCTTTCTCCATCTGAAAAGAAATTTTTATAACCATCAGTTTTTAAGGAATATTAGCTCCTCAAGAAATGGACTTAAGGCATATAGATCTGAACAGTAAAAAAAAAAAAAAGCCCACTTGTAAACATGAATATAATTCTTTTCCTAAGAAAATGGTAGAAATTCATCTGCAATTACTGGTTGCATGACAATTATGAATCAGGTATTGGTCTTATGGATAGGAAGATCAAAACAAACTATAGTATAGAGTCCTAAGCTTAAGGCATAGATCTGAACAGGCAAAAAAAAAAGCCCATTTGTAAACATGAATATAATTCCTTTCCTAAGAAAATGGTAGAAATTCATCTGCAATTACTGGCAGCATGACAATTATGAATCAGGTATTGGTCTTATGGATAGAAAGATCAAAACAAACTATAGTATAGAGTCCTAAGCTTAGAAATTAAATCCACGTGATATACATGTCACTCATAGACATACACACACGAGCCTAAAAGCATATGGATGTGTGCATGTGGGAAAATGAAAGCATGCCTTTATGTAATCACAAGATGTAATCATACAGAACTATTTCAAAACCTTTTTAATTTGAGCATCTTTCTCCTTTAATACTGATTCAATACTGGAAGATGATCCTGGATATTTCAATGCGCTCTCCAATTTAGCAAGCTCTTTTTGCAAATGCTTGACCAATGCCTTATCAGACATCACTACATTGACCTGTGCACTGGTAACCACTTCTCTCGCACAGCTTGCAAATAGAAGGGTATTCCTGGATTGCTCGATATGGCTTCGTGCAGGGCTCATTGTGCAAATAATTGCAGTTCTTGCATTCCCTCCCAAGGAAGGTTGTAGTATGCGAGTCAGCTTTGAATCTCGATATGGAATGTGCCCATTTCTTCCCTTGCTGTGCCAATCAATATATATACATAAATAATCAAGAAATGCAGAACTTCCATACGACCAAAAAATTAAAAATATAGCAGAGAAATGTTCTGAAAGTTAGTTGACTCATCAAACAATATCAAGTCATATCAAACCAACTGGTAAATTGAGAAAAAGGACTGAAATCTCTTTCTTATAATTTTACAATATGAAAATATATACTTCAAATTGTTCAGGAAATCGGCCATAGAATCCATATATGTTGTCCCACATTCTTATTAATCTGAAGACATGGATTTCAGCTCTAGGAAATTATAGATCAACAAGCTGTTAAAGTGCCAGTCTGTTAATAATTTGCTTTACTTCCAATTAACCATAAAACAACCTAATTGACTGCTTTTGATATATTAAAAATAAAAAATCAACATAAAATATTGGTCAATTTTAGATCATATGCTCCACACCTAATCAAAGAGATCTACTTTCTGAAAACCAATGAGGGAAATGAAGGCCAGCAGATTTAAGGTTTACAATACAATTTTCTCCGAATCATAACGTGCATCTAACAAATTATATAGGGGACATGAGCAAGTCTAGTTAATTGGTACATGCTATAAGAGCAAGTCATCTGCCATGGCTTAAGCAGCTGGCATTCCAAATACGACCCCAATCACAAGAGTTGCATTTTACATGGTTGCCGAAATAGTGCGCATAGAGAGAGAGAGAGAGATCCACTATATGCTTGTACATATTGAGGCGTCAATACAATCTAACAACCACCATAGAATCAACATAGGCATTCTAAAATGATGATCTATGCCGTTGATTGTGACGAGAACATCCAAAATGCCAACAGACAAGAATCATGTATTTTGAAAGTCATTAGACACACTAGAAAGCATGGTAGTAGACTTCTAATGGTCAGTGCAATGCATAGCAACCCAAAGACTGCTTCACTAGGAAGAGCAGATTAACAAAACTCAGGCTTCAAACCATCGCTGCATTGCATCTGTTGTCAAGTCAACTTAATTGTAATGTCTTCTATTTGCCCCATTTACCAATTTAATGGGTCCATGGTTTGGGTATGGATAAAAAATGCCTGACCTGTTGGAGGATCAAGTTGGGTGCAGGTCTTAGGGGTATGACACAACAGATCAAAACTCTAAAACTTCAGCACAAATTCAATAATGAAGTAATAGGCTCATAATCCCTTCATCTCTTTTCTCCTCTTTCAGTTCCTCTCTCCTCTTGCAGCCTTCCCCTCTCCTCTCGCCGGCTTCCCCTCTCCTCTTGCTGCCTTCCCCTCTCCTCTCGCCGGCTTCCCCTCTCCTCTTGCCATCTTCCTCAGGTTGGTGGGCTCTAGCAAGGGGGTTTAGTGAACTGAGTATGCAACTGCAATATCTGGCACACTCCAACATGGGGGCTGGTAGACAGGTGAGGACATGATTGCCAGATCTGTGACTTCAGCACAAGGACCAAGGTAGGGGAAGCAAGAATGTCATTTCCATATCTGGTGGAATCCAGCACAGAGCCAACAGAAGGGAAAGGGAAGACACCATCATCAAGCAAGAAAGATCCTAAGCATTTGCCATCCCTAAACTACCTCTGCAATTATCCATAAGGTCATGCACTTTAGGCAAATGTCTCTTCATGACAATGATAGCCACTTATTTATGTGCCTATTACCGCCATTCGTGGATGCCTTCCAATGCCATGCATCAACCCCCTTTCTGACCTTGCCCTATTCAATTTAAAGCATTCTTATGCCAACCATTTTGTTGTCAGTGCTCAAACTCTTGCTTAACACTCTTGCACGATGCATTCTCGGGATCAGAAAAAGATGAAACCTTGTCATGGTGTCCTAGCCTAACAAATTACCTAAGTCTATGTAAGGGTCTTGATCCTTAGGATTTTAGAATTTAATGTAACACCTACTTTCTGCTTTCCCTATAAAATGTGAATACCATAACTATGAATCATATCACTCAAAGATATGACATCCACACATCTTTAGTCACCTCATGAAAGCCTACATTGAGGATCTTTCATTCATCCACAGTAATGCTACCTAGTGAGCACCTGGTTGGCTTTCACAAGTAATGATAGGACATATGAAGCTCATTTCACATTTAGTATTGTATCTTTGAATTATCAAATTTTGCCTTACAGTCTGCCCTACACAGACAAGCTTCAAGTATGTCAGTATCATCTGCCCATGAGGGCTTGTCCTTGTCTCACTTTTGATGCACTTACTCTTTGAGCTCTAGTGCTTGACATACTATGCAATAGCTTCTCAACCACTGTCAATGCACAAAATCATGTCCATGTGGCTCAAAACTTTTGAGCTTCCACATCAAAGCGTAACACATTCTCTAGAAAGAAAATGAGCTCTACATAGAAAGGTTGGGTCAAAGAATAAGAAAAAAAGTTAGGCAAACTAGCTGCCATGATGTATTTCTGTACAAGAGGTCATGCTTTCTCAATGAGGATCTTGATGACATTCAAATCATGCAGATGAACAAATCACTATGTGAATTATGTTAGCTATCATATTTGGACTTCTACTTTATCTTTCAAGAAGTATGCAGGCCAGATTAGAGTCTTGGTCACAACCAAATTTCTTTGAAAAATACCTTTCCATATATTAGTGTAACTAGGGTGATCACCATTCTGCCTGATGTGCCCATATATTAGTTCTGAAAGGTTAAGCAGAAAATCAGATAGAAAAGTTACTATAATGTGATAGCAGCAACCCCCCCCCCCCCCCCACTTTTTCCCCTTTAGCGGATGGCAAAGTCCCACAAATCCATAAGCATTGCACATGCCTCATACGAGTCAAATGATTTAGAGAAATCCTAATTACAGAATAAAGTTTTGCAGGTCCAACTGCAATGGATTTTTCTCTAAAAGAAAATAAATACAAGAGAAAGTTTAAAGCAAAGTATCACTGATTGGAGAATGTTAGTTTGCAGATGATTGCATACATCTAACCTTTGGAAGGAAAATAATCAAGAAAAAAAGAGAAAAAAATTATAATACCAAACAAAAAAAGAATCTGATGGAGATATGTAAAAAAACATTAACTGCAGGAAGGAAAACTATTCAGGAAAGATAAAGAACAGGCACCAAAAGTTCAAAAAGTGAATCCCTCGATTTTTATAAGAACAACACCTTCACTCTAATAGACGGATACAAATAATGAGGGCAAACAACTTTATTTAAACGGATGATCACCATTAACCAACTCCAATACTTTCTCCCAATGTTGTTAAGATCGGGATCGAGTTGTAAACCATAAAGTGGGTTGGATTGAGCTGGGTCGTGGATCAGATTGCAAATCGTATGATTTTTGATGAATTCTTTCAAAATTTTCAAAATTATATAAGAAACGTAAAAATTGAAATACGAGTCAAAAAAAGAGTAGAAGAATGCTATAAAAAGCTATAGACACGAGAAATCTAGTTTCCAGCAAGATAAGCCCATACATTGCACGTAATAAAATAAACATTGCGTCTGTTTATTCAAGATATTTATAGTGTACTATTGATTCAGTTATCATCTTACTTAGAATGTTTTAGGAAAAAAGACAAGGATAAATTTTTAATATATCATAGAGGGTTGAAAAAACATAAAAATTTACCTCTTATTTTTAACTCCATAAGCTCCCATGACGAGCTTGCTAACTTTACTACTTAAGGCTTATTAGTAATAAATAATTTAAAAGCCATATAGTCAAGTGAATTTTATAAAATGAACAACATATGATTTAATAACTAAATTGCAAAATCAAGTCATATCTTAAGATCCGAGTGAGTGTATATTTCATAATATGGAATTAGGTCCTAGTTCCCTAACCAAGCCTGATCTGAGGATGAGATCTGGATCATTTAGGGCCATTTTGAGCCAGATCACAAGATCCTGATCATGAATCATAAAATTTTAGCAACAATGCTTTCTCCTGTGGATAATGGTACGGTTAAGAAGTGGCAGATGAGTCCCCCACTTGACAAACCTTCCAGAGGTAATTTTGCAGAGCAAAATGAGAAAATTAATAAATTAAAAAAAAAGAAAAGTAATATGATGAATGTCACATGATAAATAACTCAACTACCAAAACAAGATAGACTACACCACATTAATGCAACTTTCTCATGGCAGATGAAAACTAAGTCAAAATGCATCAGCAATAATGAAAAAAGAAAGAGAAAAAGTAGGGTGCCACAACCTTAGCTTACGAATAACAGTCCCCAGGGTAAGTAAACTTCGGTTTATGTGGCAACCTTCTTTTAGTCTTGCACCAGCAGATAAAGCTTGAGATGCACGTTCACTCCCTGCCAGATCGACGAAATTCTGCATTCCGAAAATGAACTGAGCTTCTCATACAATCTCCTTTTTTGAATATGAGAATTACCATAATTAAATCAGAAGAAGAATTTTCATACCACACTGGCCACGAGTGTGCTTGAGGTCTCTTTTCCCAAAAACTCACGAGCAGAACTTTCAATGGTCTGCAACAATACATTAACAATTAGAAAATAATCGATACGTTCTTTTCCTGAGGCAATATGGCAACATTTTTCCTAGAGTTCACTCAGCAGATCAAAATAGGACAAACCAGTCTGAGTATTTGATGGGATCGCGAGCTTGTTTCATTTAGGGAGGTCTCGCCTATCTTTCTTTGAGCTGTTGAAACATAAAGTACACATGTAAGTTTGTAGGATCTCTGTTACCCATAGACATTTTTTTGTTCAAAATTTTGTGTTTCACCTTCGCATACAGAAATGAGCTCCTTAAGATGGTTCCAGTCCCTCAAGACTTCCTCCGTAAGTTTCTCCACTATAGTTCCTTTCTGTGAATACAAGGTCTTCGTTCAAATTAACACAACAAACTGTAAAAGTGTAAATAAAACAGACATCCTTTAAGAATAACACCACCTCTGGATCATCTAAAAGTCTAAGGGGAGTGCTGTCTGTGCTGAGGAGATCCTTTACGGCTTCATTGTATATCTCCATTGCTGAGAACTTCAGGACGAACGCTCTCTCCTCATGCTGCAAGAGGAATAAAAGAATCACTAGTTGAAAAGGAGACGCAAATATGGAATATGACACAAACTAGAAATTAATATACAACATGAAATGCCAGGATCTTCATAGATGTTACATTACCCTACGTATGTAGTCATATATATCAGCGACAGTGTATTCAGTTATTCCAGACATTGTATATGTTTTTCCACTGCTTGTTTGCCCATATGCAAAAATACTAGCTGGCAAAATATATGTATCCAAAATTTTAGTTCATTATTCCATAGCCAAAAGATAGAGAGAGAGAGAGATAGAGATAGAGAGAGAGAGGAGAGACATGATTATACTTACAATTTATACCACTAACAACTGAAAGAGCAACTTCTTTAGCTCCATCCTCGTACACTTGTCTTGTGGCGCAATCGCACCAAAATACTCTGTCTATCGTCCACAGAAACAAGGAGGATGAGCAAAACCAACAAGAACAAAACATCATCATAGCAAGCACCATTCTGGAGACAGTGGCAGATGCAGAATTTAAAATAAATGGCTCACAAATTTGCAAATGGCTTCCTTACGCACAAGGATGATCCTGAAAATGCTGAATTCAACTTGACAACAAGATAGACCAATGGGGAGCCACATTAAAGCTTGCATAAAGATGCGGATGGGATCAGATCCATAAGAAGGGAGAATTCAACAATATAAACCACCATAGGGCAAAGGGTGCAAATTTTAGAGTACTATGAGTGTCTAGATATAGAAGGAGCTAAAATCAAGCGAGCATCCTCCTTAGGCACTAGCTCAAATCAATCTATACGAAGCCCATGTAAGACACCATCTCATATGCTTCTAAAAAGTCCAAATACTCAATAACATGTCGGTAGAAAATTCTCCACACAAAATTGTTAGGGGGAAAAAAAGAACATTTATAGGAGAATCAAAGGGATCTATATCAGAATTTCAAGAACTCACCAAATGTGTAGGCAGTTGGGAACATGGCCCGTTCCGGGACGCTGCTCCTGAAAATAATGGTGGTGTCGTTGATGCATTCCCAATCGCAGGGATCTTTCCTCGCGATCTCCTTCTCACTCAGCGGCCTCAGCCTCACCGACACCAATATCCTCTCCACCTTCCCGACCCCACCTCCTCCTCCGCCGCCGCCGCCGCCTCCACCTGCCTCCGCCGCCGCCTCCAACCCCTCCAGCCGCGCCAACTCATCGCCGCCGACCGCCCCCATTGAGACTACACTCTCTTTCCTTCACATGCCTCCATGAATTAAATGAGAAGAGAGAAGAGGACTGCTGGGGAGTTGCTGTTTTAGGTGGAGCGGCAGTCGTTGGGCGATGCTACGGGACAGCATTCGACGGAGCCGCGCCCGGTAGTTATGGACCGATCATTCCGTGGACCCAAATCATCACCTGATCGGTGGTTTAGACGTCAATTACCGAGACTAACAAAGAAGTAAAGCAATCATCATACTATTAATTAACTCTTCTTTTGATTGACTTTTCTCTTCACCATTTATATCCTCCCTAAGATTTCCGGCTACTTTACTCTCAGTAAGCCGGCGACGGTCCGAGGCCGGCATCTCATTTTGGATTTATTCTCACTAGGGTCTTGGGGCATTTCTAATTTTACTACGGATCTTGGGGTAAAGCCTCTCTATCCAGTAACCGATCTGGGTTGCAATATTCTCATTCGCATAGCTTCTCAAATCATGAAGGAGAATGCTTATTCCTACATATTATTTACGATCGTGTGGGATAGAATAGCATTGGAGACCGACCACCAATGATTCGAGTAGACTTGAGACTGGGTCTTGACAGGGGCGTTCCAGCTTACTCCAGAACGATTCCTATAATTTCTAGAATGGAATAAGAGTAAGAAGAAGCCAAGGGTGGGGAGAGATGGATAAAGAGAGAGAGAGAGAGAGAGTATTCTTACATTGAGCTTTACCAGGCTCTGCTTCAGTGAGACAAATGGAACGGAGGAACCGACCAGGAACAAATAGAATAGGAGGAGGGGGGGGGGGGGGGGGGGGGCGGTGGTCCACGGTGAGGGCGAGAGAAACCGTTCTTTTGACCACTTTCCTAGTGTGAACTTGTGATTGGAGTCATTACTATCCCGAATAATTCAAGTGATTACCGTGAGGGATGTTACTGTGGAAGGACGGGAACGGAACCGTATATCCCCGCAACCGTAGCGATGTGTCCTAAAATCAAGGGTAGTGGGCTACGGGCTAGGGTTCCAAAATCTTCGGTAGATTTTTTTGGTAATTAAAATCTTCGGTAGTTTAATGAAATAAAAAAAAGATTAAAAAATTTAGGATGAGTATGATAAAGGAATCTTGATGTCCCACAAAGGTAGACGTGCTTGGCACTTCCCCTAAGTACAAAATTTGGTCGCTGCCAACCAAATCGTGCTGCGATTAGATTCTTGATGAATGTAGTTAGGTTTCTTAGGTAGGTGGTTAAGATTTACATTTTGAAGGACATGGATCTTTAATATCAAAAAGAGTGGCTTTTAATTCTAAGTGAATAATTAGAAAAATTAAAGTTTTAGTTGTTCTTGTTTAATATGTTTATTACTTTTTTTTGTTTATCTTCTTTGTGTTTTGTATTTTCTATATTTTTATTTTACTGTTTATACATTAGTTTTTTTCCTTCTGTCTATTATTGTTATTTTCTATAGAAAAATAAAAATATTTCTGTAAGCCATTCGTAGCATAAAACCCACATTTATGTTTGCCTCCATTTTTTTAATGGACAAAAATAATATTAGTCTAGAATTATTTTAGAAATTGTAACCGTACAAAAATAGGAGTATCTTGTAAAATATCTTATCTCAATCGGGATAACTATTTCTCCTCCCTTTTCTTTTCTCATTCCTGAACCAAATGCAGCCACGTTATGTTTGTCTCATTGAGAGTAACTGGTCCAATCAATCCTATTGATCATGAAAAATCTATTTCGAAGGGGAATAGAATTTCTATTTTCTAAAATAAGGTTTTCTTTTGTTCGTTTCCTTTTTTTTCATATAAACAAAAATTCCTTACTTCGAATTATTTTAGCCACGAATAAAAGTTTCAGTGAGACTGCAAAGGGATAACTATTTCACGAGGAATAATAATTTTTATTCTACTCTCTCTTATTCTTGAACCAAATGTAAGTTGCGATCATGCCTAATGTCAAGTTTGGTAGTGAAATTGACTAACAAGTCCTTTCATAATGGAATGTAACATTGATTCAGTTGTAATAAGCTAGTCTGTCACTGTTTGCATCCTTTCCGACGTACCAAGGAACCAGTAATTTCTACGGAAACAGGACAGTTTGATTAATCTTAGGAAGAAAATCTCACGTAGCTTTAAAAGGGGAAGAGTAAGTTGTTACATGAGTAAGAAAGTGCCATTGTCCATTGGCCAAAGCTTGCTTAAACTTTTGTTAAAGAAGATGCTCCTTTAGGAGAGGGTGGATCCTTTATTTTTTTCACTTTTGATCCAAAGGGAGGCCCTTTTGCTTAGTGGTTCTCTAGCAGTTGAACCATGGTTTCACAGAAAGTAAGTTGGCACATGGGTTTTTACCTTATTTTTTTGAGCTCAGCAACAAAACCTCCTATTAATTTATTTGTTATCTGTTTCCTGTTGTTCTCTAATAAAATTTTAGTTGTAGAAAGAATATTTGAGTTGCCTGATGGAATTTCTTACAATGCTACTCTGTCTTAAAGATATAGTTGATTCTCATAGTGAAGGTGAACAAGACTTGGAGGAAATGACTACTTTATAAAACAAATAGTGACAACATGTTAGGCCTTGCGACCATTCCTCTTGTCACTTTAGTTTCTTAATGAAGGGCACAAAATAATTTGCTTAGAACAAGCCAAACAAATAATAGTTATGCTGGTAAATAAGTATGAGTCCATTAATATCTTGCGCACCCGTGTAGGAAATTGCCGACAAATTTGGCTGCAAACTATAGGATGAAATTGAAATCGCTTTAGGCCTTGCGGCTATTCCTCTTTGTGTGATTTTGGTTTCTCAATGAGGCGCACAAAATAATTTGCTTAGAAAACTCCAAACAAACAATAATTATGCCTACAATTAAGTATGAGTCCATTAACATCTTGTGCACCCTTTGTGTAGCAAATTGCCGACAAATTTGACTGCAAACTATAGACTAAAATCGAAATCGCTTTAGGCCTTGCGACTATTCCTCGTGTAATTTTGGTTTCTCAATGAAGTGCACAAAATAATTTGCTTAGAACAATCCAAACAAACAATAATTATGCCTACAATTAAGTATGAGTCCATTAATATCTTGGGCACCCCTTGTGCAGCAAATTGCAGACAAATTTGGCTGCCAACTATAGACTGAAATGGAAATCGGAATAGGTTACAACTATTTGAACTCGCAAAATAGTAGCAAGATGCCAGATGGAATGCACTATCCGACATGTGAATTCTTCACCCCACCATCTGTTCTTTTTTTTGGAGGGGGAGGGGGGAAGCGATGGTTGACTTGAAATAGTCAGATAAGCTTATCTACCAGAATAAAAATGAGGAAAAGAAAAAAAGCTACAGATTCACCACGAGCCTGCCTCAAGCTAATGTAAACATCCATGATTTGCTTCAGTAAATCATGGAAAAAGTAAGTCACAGAAAAAAGAGAGGCATAGAAATCATAATCAAGAGTTTCTAAAACCTTCATTTTTTGGTGTGGTGGGCAGGACATTGACACCAGGAAAAGGAGGTGATAAGAAAAGGTGGTGTGAGTTGTGAAATGTGACCCTTATCGCTCCTATGCCAGCTCAAAGGGATGAGGTGATCTAAAGCCTTTCATTCCATTGGACGTCTCTGGTCTAACTTGTCCCCGAGCTCACTGTTCCTCCCAGAATTCCTCGTCATTCCGACGCACCCTTCGCACAACTCCAACACCATCTCCTTCTTACACCACCCTATGTTCCTCTCCGACAACCACTGACCTCTTCACTCGGGACAGCCTTCTTCTATGGCAACCATAGCAACCATGGCCATGCTTCATGCCAATTGCCAAAAGCCTCAGCATCAACTCACAGCCCAACCACCTCAACCCTTCAAAGCCAGAAAACCCGTGTTACAATTTATGCTACTTTCTACTAAAGAAGGATAGCATAGTTTAGCTCCATCATAGAACGGATTAAGCCATGAAACAACAAAGAAGTCAGAATGCAAACACGGGGGACCCTACTATATATGGATCTAAGAAAGCCCATGAGGTACAGGCTGCTCGGGGGAAAAAAGCTATGGAACCTTTCTATTAGCAAAAACTGATGGCCACCTAAAATTTCCAAAAGCTAAGGAACGAATGAGCAATTTACCAGGCTGATCTTTCTCAGTTGAGCGCCTCGACACCTCGAGAGGATTAAGAGCTGCAGCACCAATATCATGATGATGGCGCCTGATGATGAAGTAGGAAGCAATATCCTTGAACACACAATTATGCTCCGTCCCAAACAAACCGTGTACACCACTGGACAGAAATCATGGCAGAAGCTGAACCAGCATCATCGTTTGCATCATGCAAACAGCGACCGGATGACATGACATGTAGTGCAAAGAGAAAAGTATAAAATTTCATCATAGAGTGCAAAGAGCCAAAGATAGAGCTCTCTGTTTTTCCATCTACTAGTATTGTAAAGAAAAAACACAGAGAGAGAGACTTATGGAACGAAAGAAACAGTAAGGTAAGGTGCCAATAAAAGATTTTGATAATAACACATGAAATCGTGACCCAACATGATGTGATTAGAAAATGTGAAGTTCCACGGCGACACCAATTGGAGACACGTTACTGAAGAACGTGGTATATAGAGCAATGCAGAAATATTCTTAGTGAAGCAAAGGAATTTCATATTTATCAAGTAAACCTTTGGAGCTCCTATGGAAAAGGCAACTATCTGAGTTGACATAATTAAAGTTAAATGATAACGAGGAGCTAACATGCACTACTCCCACAAGAATTGAGATCAAGAGATGGAGATGCATGTTTGGCTTCTCCTCCTCTTCTTATTCTTGATGATGGCTAGGGAGGGTGAAACCCTTCGGGAAACCAAGAGAGAGTTACAGATTAAAAGCCTCTAATTGATTCATGTGTGCTCGTAGAGAGAGAGAGACAGAGATTTGATCTCGAAGGACCAGCAATCTAACGATAGATTTAGAAGTTCTTGTGATTCATAGGTTAAGGCTTCAAGTGATTCATGCATGTAAAAAACATGAGAAGGAAATTTGAAAAAAAAAAAAGAACAGGGAAATAAAAACAGCCTCAGGAACAAAAACAAATAAATAGTAACCAACGAAATCTACAAGCAATCTTATGTGGACCTGGAATACAATCTAAACGAACCATAACTGCTTCCCTTAAACCAGTACAAGAATATAATAATATGGCATACGGGAGCCTATACGTGGGAATACCTTTACGGCAATTTAAGCTTAGCTAACTCTTTCATCGATAATCGTGTTTTCTATTTTTTTTTCAACGAGATTAGTATGAACTGTTTTTGTCGACTAACCAACAGGTCCGATGGCATATAGATAGCTATAGCAAGTATTGGCAGCTACATCCAATTCCACCGCCAAAGGGTATCAAATAGTCCATTGTGGACGGAAACCAAGTAGAGTATATCAAAAAAATACTCTATGTATATATATCACCTTTCTACTAGACACCAACAACATCAATATTTTGAGTCCACGAATGTTTTTTTTTTTTAAAAAAAAAGTCTTCCCCTTTCCATTGAGGACTTTTCAGAAAAAACACAAAAAAAGGAGAAAATCTCGTAGGGAAAAAACAAAGAGCAAAAGATATTAGGCGCCCTAGGAGAGAAGACGAGAAAAGGAGTTTAGGGAAGAAAGTAAAGGTATTATAGTGAGTATTGTTAGAATCTATTAATTGATTGATTGTGCCAAACTTAGTCGGCCTTATTAAACTTCATCTTGATTGATTTGTGATTGATTGTGCCTAACTTAGTCAACCTTACTAAACTTTGTCAGCTTCATAATCTATATAAAGGCTAATCAATAGATTCGATTGCATATAAAAAGCTATGGCAAGTATTGGCAGCTACGTCCAATTCCATTACCAAAGGGTATCAAACAGTCAATTGTGGACGAAAACCAAGTAGAGTATACCAAAAAAATACTCTATATACATATATCACCTTTCTACTAGACACCAAAAGCATCAATATTTTGAGTCCAGAGACGTTTTTTTTTAAAAAAAATCTTTCTCTTTCCATGGAGGACTTTTCAGAAAAAACACAAAAAAAAATCTCGCAGAGAAAAAATAGCGAGCAAATGTTATTAGGCGCCCTGGGAGAGAAGATACAAAAAGGGAGTTTGAGGGAAGAAAGCGGAGGTATCATAGTGAGTTTACTAAACTAACTACAAGTTCCTATTTGAACAATAAATTACTTACAAGTTGCTGAATTCCAAACTTTCTATCGAGTTTATTTATTACTAGATGTGGAACATATTGAGCAAATTATGCATAAATCCCTGATTGATAATTAAATTACTTACGAGCCTCCATGACATATAAAGCTAGTGACTTCATCCTAGCCATGTCTACCACAAAAATTTGAGAAAAAGCTTACTAAGGTCCCTAGATTGATCTTAAATTACTACACGTTTAAAGGCAAACTCTTTAGATATGAAACACCCGGAGGATTTAAAACTCTCGCCTCTTCCAAATAGGGGAGGATACAATCACCGGCCTACGATCTACGGGATGAGTTCCACAATGTTAAAGGTTTGATGAGTTCCAAATTTTAGGGAATGAGTTCTACAAGTTTCAAAGGGGAGCCAAATGCACCATGGCATAGAAGGTCTTAAATAGTTCAACACCACCACGATCTAATAATTAATAAATCATGTGGAGATTTCGTACTACAATGAACACGCATACTGAATCGTTACAGCTCATCTCTCTGCAAATGGTGATAAAATAATCACAATAGCCATCATGACAAACCCGAAATTGTGGTCATTATATTTGTTCTTTTATAGAGTGTCCTAAATAAATGTAAAATAATGGTGGCAATATAAGAAATTGTCTATTTTGACTTGTATAAGCACCTAAGATCTATCCAATGAATAGCTAATATAATACTAAACACATATCCGTATGGATTTATAGCCGATGTAGAACTAAACACATGCTCATATGGGTCCTTATATATTTTTTTCTTAAAGCTCCGGTGTCCTTTTTCGAGTTAATAGTTTAAATCGATTTAAATCTAATCATAAGCACCATGATCGGTCTATAGTCGACCCCTATAAACCTATGTTGTGGTGTCCCCTGCTCCATATAGGCCCCGTAAACCCAAACCTCCTGATTACATGGGATATGATCCGACCATATCAGTCGATAGGTCTCTTTGCCTGCTAATAAACAAGCTTCCTTCCGGACTTGCACCAACTTGCACCAACTCAGCTTCTCTCCCATATTCAACATATGAAACGCCAGCACCTTGCCCCAAATTCATTACTGGAAGACCCAAGTGGGTAATTGTAAATTGATCCACTTGGCAGCAAAGAGCAAAACTACTGCCCTGCCAAAGAAAAAGAGACAGCATGTTCTGTCGTCGAAGTTACGTAATTTTTCCTTCCCCAAGATTGACGAAAACCGCATCAACAAGTAGTCTAGAAAAGAGAAGACAAGGTGCAATACTGCTTGAACAAGTCTATGCAATAGCGGTGGCAGGAACAAGAGAGATAGGGTCCGATCTGGCATGGGATAAGTTTCAAGGCAACGAGCCGCGTAGTCTCATTTCGGCCGACTTAAGACTTGCAAGGAATTCCTATATATATTTATCCTTCAGCCGGCTTTGCTTAATTTGAGACACATCTAAAGCTAAAAAAGTTGGGTTCAATGAAACATGAGCACTCGTGGGCAAAAGGCTTCCAAGCTCCCTCCTCTCTCTCTGGGATCTCTCAACCATGTCTCATTCTTGTGTGCATCCATCAAAAACTCGGTCAAGTTCTACCAGGAAGTGCTTGGGTTCGATCTCGTGCAACGACCGTCATCCTTGGACTTCGAAGGAGCATGGTGAGAAATACTTCATGAACTTGCTTTCATCCGGCTAAAAGTTTTATAAAGTTCGTCAGTCTTCCCCTGAGATGACTGGCAAATGAGCGACTGAAAAACTAGCAAATAAACTGGTCGCTCATCGCCATCCCTCTCTCTTCTTTGTTTTCACCGTGGAGTAAATATTATTGTTCGTTTCAGGCTCTCTAAGTATGGGATTGGCATACATTTACTGCAACGAGGTCCAAATTCTGACGCCCCAGCAAAGCCATCTGCAATCAATCCAAAAGATAACCACATCTCCTTCCAGGTGAGCTGCTGCTATAATCGTCATACCATGATTGAATTGGATATGATTTATAGGATTGATCCAGCAAAAGACTGAATTTGTGAAATGGCAGTACCAAGACATGGGAACGATAAGGAAGAAGCTTGAAGACATGGGAATAGAGTTCGTGAATGGAGTGGTTAAGGATGGAAATATCGAGGTCCATCAAGTCTTTTTCCATGATCCAGATGGCAATATGATTGAGATTTGTGATTGCCAGAAGCTCCCTGTTCTGCCTCTATCTTCTTCTTGTCTCTCCAAGCAATGGCATAGCTCCTTTGAAGGTAAGTAAAATCTTCAAAGTTGACGTACGTTTGAAGACTTCAGCTTCAGCTAGATGGTGGTCACATACGTACGTGTTAAATCTCAGCAGGGAAGTGATAATGAATGTTGAAGACATTTGGAAGACAGAATTGTTTGCTGCACAAATTGTTTGCAAGAACATGTATTTGTTTTAGGACTGTTGGATTGGTTCATAAGGAAAAATATGCAAAAAAAAGATCAATATCATGAACTGTAAGTTAATAAGAATGGTACACAATTGAATATTTGTTCTCGTTGATCGCATTCTTCCGATTAGACTTCGTCTTCTCTATCCTTGTGGCATCTACACAAGCAACAGACACAGGATTGTTGTGGTTTTCCCAAAATGAGCCCAAGTTTGCGGGATTTAATGCTGAAACTGGAGACGTCATCCTCACTTCATCATGACGCTAATGTAGATGAAGCGTGTCCATCTTTTATCTCAAGAAAATTTACTTGTGTGTGTCACAAGCCACTTGGCTCAAGCAAGAAAGGAGTTGTCAGTCGGTCAACGGCTGGAAGGAGATTGGATGAAGAAAGCTTATAAAGAAAAATCTACGTGCACACAAGATTTCAAGCATAGTTTTATTCATTCTTTTATGTATAGTGAGGGAAAACAGAAACGGAACAAACGGCACCATTTATAACTATCTACGTATATAACCCTTTTTGCTAGGTTGCCTAAACCAGTCAAATCTTTTGACATATGAACGCTAACTTACATGTGAATTTGCATTTTATTAAAGTAAAAATGATTGGATGAGGTCATAAACTGACCTAGAGGAGATAGAGAGAAAGAGAACTAGATTTAGCTACACTTGAGTGGATCTTTGATCCGAGCATTGGATATAATCTACTATTTCTAAACAGTTTACATATAAAAAATTATTTAAAAAATTCTAGTCATGCATCAATGATCAAAAAAATATACATAATTTGACGTTATTTAGACTATTTAATTTAGACCATTTAATCCATAAGCTAAAAAACTCTAAATCATATATTTTTGATGTATACCCAAAGACTCGAATCATCAATATGGGATCTCTATCATCTAATATAGATCTGATCGGATCTAAGTAAAAATCTATCCATGTGTGACCAAATGTAGCTTATGTATATATATAGAGAGAGATTTTGATGACCTAAATTTCTTTTTTTCTTGCAACAATTGTCGAGCGAGGAAAGAAAAATGCTTACCAATCCTAGAAGACAAGGGGGATTTGTGCTGTGAGCGGGGAATGAAGTGGTGCTGGGAAGCTGCAACCATGAGGAAAACATTTATGATACGAGGGATTTAGATGGTAGCATATGAAAATTAACACTTTTTATAGTATATTGCTTTTCGCCCCTCCGTCTTCCTCTAGTATGCATATCTATCAATAAAATGTAATGTAGCTTGAACCAATTGATGATCAAGGCCAAACTTTAGAATAAGATATTTGACTGAAAGCTTTTTTTTGTCAAAAAAAAAAAAACGACTATGTAGAAATTGTATAGTATAATATGCACTGAAATATCCTTAATTAAAGGAGCCAATGAGAGCATGTAAGCACATGGTATATTTTGAAACTTCTTGGCAGCAGCAGCTAGCCTATCATAACACTAGCAATCCGCCATGGTGCCTGGATTGGCTTTTGGTTCTGACAACATGGAAATCAAAGGAACAAACAAAGATGGAGCATTGCTGGAGATCCATGTTATTTGCAATCAACCCTCAGCCTTGGTCCCATGGAAGGCCAAGATATCATTAAATACGATATCTCTTCTTGTGAGCTAGACATGGAATTCCTGGTAGCTGTCCCCTCTAAGCCTGAAGCATAGGGCACATCCGTGGTTAAGCCTTCGCTATCACCTGCGGCCCGCAAATATAACAAAACTAAAGTGGGGACAGCTTCACAGGCTAAAGAATAGCCCATTAGGTTCAAAGTTCTGGAATGAAAGTTCAAAGAATAGCCCCACTTCATTCTGTTTTAATCTTGGGTAAATAAAAATGTCACATGGCCACAAAAATAACGGGCAAAAGTCTTTTCAGGCACCTGATAGAAAACCTCGTCCACACATAATAGAATAGGATATGTGTGGTGGTATGGAGCTTGCATCGTTTATAAACACCAGAAATGAATAGAGGGAGAGGAGATAAAACCAGCTATGGCTACCACTGCCTCTTTATTTGCTCCAACTGGGTTGTCCCTCAGAGGCAGGGTTATTGACAGGAGGATCGGAAAGGGGAGGAGACCTCATTCAATCATGGCCCAACAGGAACAGCAGCAGCTAGAACAAGAAGAAGAAAAGCAGCAGCAAGAACAGCAAGGGACGCTGCCAGAACAGCAGAGGCAGCAGCAGCAACAGCCGAAAGGGCAACCACAGATGCAGTCGCTGCCACGACAGCCGATGGCGAAGAGCAAGAACATGAGCAGAGAATATGGAGGGCAATGGCTGAGCAGCGTCACCCGCCATGTGAGGATCTACGCGGCCTACATCGACCCCATAACCCATGTCTTCGACCAGACTCAGATGGACAAGCTGACCCTCATCCTCGACCCGAGCAACGAGTTTGTTTGGACCAATGAGACCTGCCAGAAGGTGTATGCATACTTCCAAGAGCTCGTTGATCATTATGAGGTAATAAAGATCTTACATACTCCTTAGATCACATAAGAAATTAATCTAGAAATCATCCATTGATGAATGTGACGAGGCATGCATGAGTACTCATTTGTAGCAGAAACTTCAGGCTGATGATAGCTTCATGAACATTTTGATGACTTGATTTTCTTTAAGAATAACTGCATGGGAAGTGTGAAAATCTTGGGCCGTCTTGTATGATGAGGAAGCACGTAAGAAGAGATGATAGATAAAATTAGTACAGGACTAGCAACAAGTAGTCTTTAATGGGAAAATGACTGAACTGAACAAATAACCACTCTCAAAGACTAAAACACCAAAGCTTTTGGCATGCTCTCCGTCCCTTATATGCAGATCATGTACCACTTTTTTCATTCACTGATGCAAAATTTTCATTTGAATTTGTCCAGAGTCTTTGTCCTAATAGATCTCACTGACCTCATGATTTCAGCATATAAATTCAAAAACGACATCTTTGCAGGAGAGAAAAATCATGTTATAAATGAAAATAGCAATTTCGCAACATTGTTTTATTATCTAATTTATATGTCAATCCATCAGAAGAATGCATGAATGAAAGGTGATGGAAACAATGAGATTGTTAGATAAAGATTGTGGCGAAAATGGGAACAATAATTGGAAATTAGCACGTATGTGGAAGTCACTGTTTCATCATCATTAAGGTATGAAGAACATCCACAGATACATTAATGAAGTTTGAAAACGAATTTGTCAAGAATTGGAGCTTGGATTTTAAACAAGAAGAGCTCAACATACCTGGATGGCACCACCTCAAAAAACATAAAGAATAGCAATGAAGAACCGAAATTTTCTGTAGGATATGTTTGACACCTTGTCACCAACATATAGTTTTAATACGGCTGCCTAGTTCTGCACATCAAAAAAATAACTGAATCATGCATAAATTTTGTCAGAGTTCCAGATTCAAATCCTATAATGAACAAATGGAGAAAAAAAGGGATCTTCTCATAATAGTTCGCAAATGTTAGTCTCATTAGTATGTTCGTTTTGCATCTGTTCTGAACTTGGGAGCCTCGCCCTATGATCTTATTGCTTCCAATTCTTTCAACTAGCTCTCTTCTTCCAAGTCTTATATGACAGGCGTTCCTCTCTAATTTGTTTCATCAAAGTTTGAGTTCACCATGTGTTACACTGTGCTTGTCCTAGGATTTTCCACGGTATAGCTGTTTCATCAGTCATATTTTTTTGGATTCAGGATATCAATTAAAAGTTCCGCTCATTTCTGACTCGACTTCAGGGCTTGATTCCAGTACATCATGCCTTTCTTCACAATATGATTTATGTTACTACAAAGTTGGCATACTGCAATTGCCGCCACTACATACGTTGACCCAAGCCAAACCTCCAATTAACCAATATCCTTCAACACTCAAATCTGATCGGCTCAGAGGCTAAGATAGTTGCACAATCTGGACAACCTGGGAAAAAGACAAACATGACCATGCCTTTGGAAACCCAATCTGTCACCATGGCTAGTTTTTCTAGAAGAAATATAACCTGTATCTCCCTGCTGCGGGGCTGGCCTTCTCATTTCAAATGGGCTCCCCAAGCAACTAAAACAGCCCATAAATGTGAGTCATGTCCATCTATCTTCTTTTGGGGCATCATCATACAGCAAGAAGGAAGAGCAGCAAGCAGTCAATTACCATATCTTCTTACATCCAATATTCTCATCTTTTTCTGTGCTGTTTTTTTTAGAACATTGTAATGATATAAATGATCTCAAAGTGTACACCCAACAGTCAATACAAAGCAACACATATTGTGTCAAAGCAACACATTATACAATCAGAATTCCCAAAGAACCAATGGCTCCAACCAGAAAAGATGTAACACATACATGGGTTCACCTAATAAGGACCAAACCATTATTATCAATGAAATGATTTCAAAGCATACATCCAACAGTCAAAACAAAGTTAAACATAGAGCGTCAAAGTACAATCAGAATTTCCAAAGATCCAGTGATTCCAGTCAAGCTAGAACTCCAAGGAGGATCGTCAAATAACATGTGCTGAACCATTATCATCAGTGAAAGTATAAATTCCACACTGGACATCATACGTACAAATGATCCAAAAGCACAAGAGAAAAAGAAAAGAAGATCACGAACAAACCCATTCAAACTGACTGGAAACAGAAATAGGCTGATTAAAGGCTGCAGTCATGCTGTGATCATGCTTTGCAGTGTATAGAGTCTTGCTGCTACCTTAACCACTCTGAAGAAATGTAAAAGGAAAAGAAAAAGGAAAAAAGGGAAAATGCAAGAACTTTTATCACATTCTTACAACCTAGCATGTGTTGCTCGGCCATAATAATTGTTTCCTGTAATGCTTTGTTAATTTTGGTGTTTTGCTATGGTGAAATTAATGAAATGATTTTTGTGCATAATAGGGTGCTCCACTTTCAGAGTACACACTTCGCTTAATTGGTTCAGATATTGAGCACTACATCCGCAAATTGCTTTATGATGGGGAGATCAAGTACAACATGAACGCCAGGGTCCTGAACTTCAGCATGGGAAAGCCCCGGATGAAATTCAACAGCAGCCAGATTCAAAATGTAAAGTAACAGGCAAACAACTAAATAGTTTAGGTTGGTTCTGATATAATCTAAGTGTGTACCATGCAGTTATGAACTTTAGCAACCATGATGTGCCACAAGATTGCAGATTGAGCATTACATTCATGAATCAAAGACTCATGTGTACAGTAGATGCTTTACTATGCACCTCAAATATTTACAGAGCAAGATAATGAAGAGGATTTCCAAATCATTTTTCAGACATTTCAATTTGCAGTGGGGGCATTTTCTCCTTGACTTTCAACCATGGCATGTATGCTCCATCATGTCCAACATTCTGCAAAAGAGAAATAATATCACAAATTATAGCAGCTAAAGCACCTCCTAAACTTTCGGGAATAAATTAATTCCAAAAACAGCAGAAGCACACACTAACATTACCTAGACTCAATCGAATAATTCTAAAGCCCAATTATAACCATATGTTGATGACACGATGATGTAATACTATACCTTGTTACAAACAAGATATCTTACCAGCAATTGTTGCAGAGCCAACAATTTTCTAGCTGAACTATCCTTCTTCAATTTTTAGTATCAAAAAAGAAAAATGGTACAGAACACATAGGAACTTCCAAAAATGCATGACCCATGATTAATTTAAACCTGAGACCTAATTTAAAAAATGCATGGTAGCCTTGACTTTCTGAAATTTAGCCTTTTTTACGGCAATTATATCTGAGACTCCTTGAGCCATTCTAGTATTCTACAGAGTTCAGTTATGAGTCGTAGAATTAAACCAATTTCAGCTTACAACAGACATGGTGAGACATCTTTCTGTGGAAATATAAGGCAAGAAAGATACAATGACGTCAAATCAAGATTACAGGATTGAAGCAACTTTTAGTAAAAACAGCTATCCAAATCCGAACATTTATTACACATAGCTGAGATGGACCAAAATTACTGTATAGAAGGACATATAGGTGCCTGTATTGTTTTAGATTTCTAGGACATGGATGCGATACCAGATCATTGACACACATAGCCTCTCTCTCACTTCATCATGGGGAGCATTTTGGTGAATATGCCATAGTGTTTCAATTTCATGTTATATTTCTTTTAAATACTCATAACCAGTAAGTGGAGGATCTAAAAAGGCAGTAAGGCAATATTGGATATGTTAAATATCTAAATATGAAAAGAAAGAGCATACTTTCTATGAAAAGATAGTATGGAAAACCAAAGAATTCAAGGAAATAAATAGGGCGAAACCAACAGTACAACCATAAAGTAAGTGCAAAATTTATATATTTGTCACCTCCCAATTCAAGCACATAATTGCTTCCCCTGTAGGTGGATCGATTAACCTACAATCAGGAGCAATGTGAAACAAGAAAATTAAGTGGCAATCTTAAGTTTCACCTAGGCCTCCCAACACGCTGCATATAAAAATATTGGCCAGACCTATGACCTTGATCTTTCCAACAGTGTCCTTTGCTGTGCTAGATTATGCCATTTTAAAGGGGAAAAGGGCCCTTGACAACAGAAGTTACAATGAAGTGAGTTCATTATACCCTTTATAACCATGTTTCCCTTCTTGCTGATCTTTTTCTCATGAAAAAGAATATGACTTCAAACTCATTTGATTTTATTGATTAAAGGGTTCATACCTGTAGATAATTTCATATATAACTTCAACAAACAGGGTCCACAATTATATTGTTAAAAGCCTAGAATAGTCTTAATTTTTGTTTATATCATTCTTTTTAATGTGCATCATTCTTTTTAACTAAATATGGAAGTAATGATATCAGATCTTTATACAGTTTCTTCTTTAACCACTAGTTCCACTATATGTTAGTTTGGCTATAACATAATTTCAAAGTAATTGGGAACTAGACTGCAATTTACTGCCAGCTTCAGACATCTAGTTAAGAAGCCAGTGGGATAGCCATGCAGTTGCCACATCATGTGTAAAGTATTTAATTTTCAAGAAAACATTCGGCAGTGCTGCCCAGATTCTTCTGGGCCAGGGGAAGGGGAAAATGCATCATATAAACCTAAGTCCAGAAACAAATATTCAATTATGACAATAAGAGACGAAATCCAATATTTGTTCAACAAGACAGCATTAAAAGATAGCTCTCATAACATTAAAAAAAAAACTATCATTTATGCTCATGAATGACTCAGCCTGAGGTATTCTAGTACATTTTGAAATTTCTAAGTTGAATTTAAATTCATTTTCTTAATAACTTTTTTCTTCATTTTCATATCATATGCTGACTTGCTCTAGTTTTCCCTTTCATTTATCAAAGCTTTGCAATTATTATATTACCCACTATTTTGAAAAAATTCTAGAATCTTTATGAAGCCAAGTTCCCAGTAAAAATGATCTAACTGAGATGAAGATCATCATATTCTTGAGACAGTGGTCTCTACTCATTCTAGCGTTCGTATTTTTACACTTTTTGGTGAGCTTTGGAGCTGTTTCCCTTTCATGATAGATGCACCTTTCCTACTGTATCCCTTAAAGAATTCTTCCTACTCCGATGTCTAATTCTACTTTATTCCCATATTTCAGAACCATGCTCCTTTGGGCATAAATACGGGCATAAAACCTCACCTATCCTCCTCTCAAACACATAAGCCATCACCTAGCACTACCAATGTGCTCTTTTTTGTTTATACTGATGATTATACTACCACCGCCAAGAATTCTAGTATTATCTGTACCAGCGATAATGAATTGGACTGGTGAACGACCGACAACCACAATGCTGATTGATACTTGGATCTGGGAGAACTGGACTGAACTGGGGGATAGTGCTTGGCACTTACTAGTACTGAACAGTACTGATCAGCACATGTCAATACCATTCCAGTGCAGTACTCATGCTGAGTCAAAAGATAAGATCCTTTCCTTTGTTTTCTTTTGATACTGATCTGTACCAGTCCATACTGGCACTAGCCGGACTAGCACCCAACTAATATGGGTTCCAATACTGAGATTTAAAACCTTGACCACCGCAGCTCCATAATTAATTACCATATATGTAGTGATAGGAACGCTAAAGTTACCACTTCGCTTATCTGCCCAAATATATAATGGATATGGATCGATGTCTTCTCCAAGTGAGTCTTGGTTCAGAATAAAACCAAGAAGACAAGTATTTTCATGGAACTTTGCAGCTGGAAATAATTTTAGGCAGTTACAAGAAGGATAAGATTAAATTTTCTTTGCATGAGTTCTAACAGAAAATGCATTGGATACAATTTCTATCTTCTGCTATCCTTGCCAATGGTTACCTAGACTGCATTTTGATACTTAGGCGTCCACTTTATAAGTCTTGGCTAAAAAAAGGAAATAAGATTGAGTGGGCTCCAAGGTAGTTGCCAAGAACTTTCTGATAACCAGAAATCTTGAATAGAATGCAAGTAACTTTTTGATAAAATGATTTTAATAGTGGACAAAAGTACATCAAATAACGTGAATAGCATTGCGACCATTGATGGATATATATGTAAAATCAAAAGTTAATTTGAATTCAATTACAGGAAGACAAGGAATGCAACAAGAAGTGAAAAGTTTACCTGTAACCAGAAGAAGAACCCACGCAAGAGATCCAACCGCTCATGACAATCTTTGTTTTCCATCCGCCTCGCAAGCTCTGGATTGGAGATACAGCAATTTTTATATTCATCATCCATGTAAGAGTTGATAAGACAAGCATGCCATGTAAGTAACAATTAAAGAAAAAAGGCAGCACAATTCCTTTCACGACTATAAGAGACCAAATGATAACTTGTTCGCATGCACAAAAATTTAGTTTTGAAATGTAATTAAAGAAATGACTAAATGCATGGCCAGTTTTGATAAGTGAATATGAAAAGAATAGGTATACGTAATGTACAACTGAAATCAAGTGGCATGGTAATGTGCATGTGGATAACACTGGAGATGTGGCCTAAATCGCTTAGGCACTAATGCAATCGTTGGAATAAGCACGGGTACATATGCTGCACATGCAACTTAAAGTTTGATCAAGGTTTCTAAAAGATTGAGATATCGGTCATCTGGGTGAGCAATATCTCAGCTAAGATAGAAGGTGGGAAAAAATTGAAAGCAACTGAGATATTGCAAGATTTTGGCTGATATAACAAAACAGAGACATCGAAATATCAACAAGTATGGTAAAATTAAGCTTACCTACTCCACTAGGCATTAGTTTTAATATTATTAACTAAAAATCATATAAAATAGTTTTCTGAAAAATTAGAAAATCTCGGCTGAGATATTAATATGATATCACCCAATACCTCAGGATATGCATTAATATCAGCTAGGATAACAAGGATCTAATCCCATATATATCGTCTGGGTGGTGCCTAATACCAATGGAAACATGTGTTTTAACTGAGATATCGACCGAGATGAAAATCTTGAATCTTAGTTACATAGAGCTAAGATCGAGGGAAAAAGTAAATAGTTAAACCGAGCATTTTCCATACCGGCATTTATTACATTTATAATATAGGTAATTTATCGCTCAAGAATCAAGACTGTATGGCCCATCAGGAAGTTCTATGCTAAAAAAGTATAAAGAAAAAGCCTACAACCATGTTGAGCACAGCAAACGACAACTTTTTGAGGGGGGAAGCAAACCTGCTAGAGAGATGCATTTTTCTCCACTTACCAGGGAAATACTCAAGATATGACAAGCCTAGTTCCTTTGTAGGATAAATTTTGGTCTCGTTACGCAATTCCTTCGATCTCATCTTTGGCGTACGCACAGTTGCCATCTCCATCAGCTTATCATATTCTTTCTGATCGAAAGGCTGCTGGAGAATACTCATAAGCCTGATTTCAAACGAAGCTGGTATTCCACAACTGACAGTCTCCACAGAACAGCAACCTTCTTCAGTTGCCTGCACCTCCATAAGAAAAACCAACGGGAACCAGCTTACAAGAATTGCAAATGGTTAAAGTTCTTTAACTTAGACTAAAAGAATGAAAATACTGACACAAGTATCAGAAAGCTGGAGAGAAGCATCATATGGCTGCAACTCCATTGAAACGGAAACCACGTTGCTCTTTCCCAAATCTTCGGTTGCAGGCAGCAATTGTTCTACTCGTTCTTCCCCAGCTTCTTCTTCGTCTACTTCTTCTTCATACCTCACAACCACATTGTTGTCCAATTCAAGAATCATCGAGCCATTGTACACCCTGACGTGGCTCAGGAATTTCTGGTAATTCTCATCAACCATCGACCCATCTTCCCATTCGGCGGCAACGAGAGAACAAGGGGCGAAGACTTCGCTCAACTTCAGCTTCGAATTCTGTCCCTTGAGCCTCTTCCTGCCAGCAAAGGATCTCGCGGCGCTGGAGACGCTGCCTCGGCTGCCCGGGGAGCGGGACTGGATGACCTCGCTGTCATCGTCGTCCTCTTCGTATTTCAGACGCAATGGCGGCCCGGAGCCGCCGCCGATCACCATCTCGAAGACGTACGATTTGCCGTCGACTCTGAGGTGCTCCAAGAAGAGCTTGTACTCGGCGTCGACGTCGGCCTCTGCGACATCGAAGACCTCTGGATTGAGGGTTTGGGAGGAATTATTTGCGGCAATGGCTGGGGTTTTCGCGGAGGGAGGACTGGGGGAAGAAAGGAGGAGAGTCGCCGATCGGAGGCGCTTCTTTCTACTGCTCGCCTCCAACCAGCGATTATTCTTCGCCGATGTAGGTCCCATCGAGGATTCTTTCTTTTGCTGGTGGTGGGAGAATTGGTGATTAGGGTTTAGGGTTTTTATTCTTGGAACGATAGGCGAATAGCTCGGCAAGGCGAGGGGAGAACAGGTTCAAGGGTGAAAGGAGAGAGCTGCAATAGGCACGGTTTTCGGTTTCCCTTGAAGAGTAGGTTTGGGAAACTTTGGAGCCGGCATCGCTTGCTGGCAGCTTGGTAGAACCGTAAAAGCCGTCGTTTCTTTTCTTTTCCTTTTTATTTTTTTATTATCTCTCTCTCTCTCGTCGTTTCTTTTCTTTTCCTTTTTATTTTTTTTATTAACTCTCTCTCTCTCTCTCTTTTATTTTTTTTGGTACACCAGCAGCTTATACTAGTCTCGCGTGTGCATTACCATCAAACTTAAATGACAAAATACTCCATAAAAATGGAGGAACAGATACAAAGCAGGTCCAGAAAATCTTTGCAGAATGGTAAGCAGCAAAGGAGACAACCCAAGCAGCAGCTCGATTCACTTTCTAGAACACATGCATGGTAGGCATCACACTCTTTCAGCAGCCTTTGGATGTCATCTAGAAGCGGATGATCAAACACCCTCAACTATAAAATTCGCTCAATCACCTCTACTGAGTCACCCTCCAGGATGATGCGTCCTGTCTCTAGAACTCGTTTTACGTAGGAGACTCCCTCCCATGCAGCTTTGAGTTCCACTCCAAGAACTGAAGTCTCGAAGGTGCGCTGCCCTCCTGCTGCTACCGGTCTGGACTCCTTCAAATGTAGGGGCAGCCAATCTTTCTCTTCCCAACACTTTTTTTATTTTTTTGGGTAAATTGATAAAATAATAATATTAATTTTTATTTTTAACATATCATGTCCTATATTTTTTCCACTGTACATATTAAATCTTTTCTTATATCTACTGTAAATCGGTCCATATAATTTTATCTATTTTTTTTTTTGCAATTCTAAACCTTCTCTTCTCTGTGAACCAAGGATCCTTGGGTCCTAATTAAGTTAACCGTATATATTAAAATAACAATAATACCCCTTTAAGGATCCATCACCAACAGAAACAAAAAGAGATTCTCGGTATTGGGCTCCTACTAAGATATTCAAGATTCTTCAAATTTCTTCCTCGGTAAAGGGATTCTCGACTTTGAAAACCCTAATTAACTCTAAATTTGTGTACAGATATATTGCGCCTATCCCCATCTTATAGCTACATAGCACCCTGCTTCATTTGGCACCATGATGGCCACTTTGTTAGAAGACTTTTATATCTTTCTCTTTTTAGAATAATTTTGCTCAATCAAGATATTTTTGGACACCTTTTAATCAAATGAGATGAGATAAAGTAGTTAGCATCCTATGTTCGTGGGTAACTAAAGGATTACACTGCTAACTGTTATCCAGGGCTAGATTGAATTGTTGCCGGTCAATGGTTTGACTTTCTAAATTAGACTTGTTTGGCAGGTATTGGTATGATAGACCGAGGTAAATGACATACACCGAAATATATTGCAATAATTCCAACTAAGTTTAGGGAGCAGGTTATGTTAGAAAATTGTATGACATACTAACATAGTCCTAGTTATCGGAAATTCGCATGCCATGCCTCGTTCATAGCTGATAGGGGTTTGAGAAACATTTCTGGATGACTTAGTAATGTGGGTATCTTAACCTCATGCCCATCCATCCAACTTCATTGCTTTTCATATTTGTTTCATTTTTTTTCAGAGAGAGAGTAAAGAAGTTGAGTTCATATCAGAGTTTGTCTTTGCCGGAGCATCGCTTTGGAACATGTTTAAGGATCAAAATAAGACAACAAGACCTTACTGGATTTTCATATAAAGTTAAAGAAATGATGTCTCTATCCTGTAGATGTTCTTTAAGTATGCAATCATCTTCACACCAATTTTCATACAGGTTTGTGAATAAATCATTGTCGATGCTACTCGCTGAGAATAGCTGGGTTATTCCCATCCCATTCTTCCTATGAAAAATTGCTCACCATGAAGAACCAATTATCTCTCAATATACCAATGGTAAAAGATGCCTCCGTCAAAACTTACACATGGAATTCTAAGGTCATGACAAAAGGATTCAAGAACCTACTGCACTCCAAGGGGTCAGCAAAGAACTCTAGCAAGGAGATGAAAGCCTTAGAGATGCTGGAGTAAAGATAAAACTCCGACAAAATTTGGAAAATGAGATGAAGAGAGATAGCACATGAACAGATTAAACACTAATATTTATTCCATTTCTTTCTAGAATAATATAAATAAAATAAAAGTTTTTTCTAAAAAAATAAGCTTCAAATGAACAAAGGTGAGAAGGTGAGATGCCCACGTCACTGGGTCGCTTGGAAACCTTAGACCTCTTGTGTGTTTAGATGAGGTTTGTCATGTGTGTGGCTTTTAAAATATCTATACTTATCCCTCTGAAGTTTATTTTTATCCAACACTTTCATCTATAACAGAATGCTAGCCAACTCGTTAACTTAAATAGGACTTAAATGTTACATCAAAAAAAAAATTTAGAAAATGATAAATTAGCCTTAAGTGATGTAACATCTACAGCCAAGAGGTGCCATGAGTTTAGAGTTTGATGAATTGCTAGAAACGAGCTATGTGCCAAAAAAAAAAGCAATCTAGATTTTTTAAGCAAATGGATGCTTCTAAAATTTTCTGTTGTATGAAACTAGTGTCAAGAGTTTTGTCGTTTAAGCCAGACTATTCATAGTCCAAGCTAAGCTATGGAAATACAACTGATGTACTCTCCAAAAAAAGAGTTTTTATGCACATACTGATTTGGATTCTTTTGACAAGTAAAACTCAGAATTAACAAATGATACTCGACATCTATGATCTGTATGACTTGTTGGGCGGAAAAGCGAAAACAAAATCTGATCCAAAAGGATACTCGTCGCCGGATGCCGGTTGGGAAGAAAACTTATTGTAGGTCGCTTGTTGGGAAGGGATACTCATGGTGGGGTGGCGAAGCAAGAGAGAAATCTTAGTCACTTAATCTTGAAGAGAAAAAAACTCTTAAAGATGGAAAACTTCGAATAGATCGGAGAATCAGAACAGTGAAAGAGGAGCCTTATTTTCTTATTGGGATAATTTTGACTTTTTACAATAGATAAATAGTTTCACTAACGCTGTAAATTTAACTGGGTGTAGCGGGAGGTTTTATAAAATAATGGGTATAAGTATAATAAACGTAAACCTTAGAAAGATTTTTGTAAGATTATTTTGGTCATTTTAAAATTTTTTCTGACATAGCACTTGGGTCCTATTACAAGATAATGGTCTAACTAATATTCTGTTAAGTTATGATTTAAAAAATTGGATAAAAATAAACCTCAAAGGGATAAGCATAGATTTTTAATGTTATTAGGTGTAAATATAATTTATTCCTAATCTCAATTTTTTTTATATAATTTGCTCTAAAAATTAATATAAAAATTAAACCTTAGTAGGCCACGTAACGTTAAACAAAATAAAAATCCAATACAAAAAAAAATAAAACAAAGCAAATTTTGAACAATGATATGAACATAACAAAATAAAAATATTATTTGTTAGAAAGTCAAGTATTTTTAAATTAAGAAAAGTAATTAATAAATAAATAAATAACTAAACATCATGAAATGTAATATTTCATATGTTCAATTTTTCTGATGAGTAAGGCGATTAGGGCAAAGTATAGGAAGAAGATCTATAAAGAGACATACATTTAGGTTGAATTCAGAGTGGGTTTTACTATTATAGGCACCTGCTTCAAATATACTACGGATCGGGTAAAATTCGTCTAACTAACGCTGGGAATTTGGGACAGAGCTGACAGCAAATAGGGTATTTTCCGCGTCTCGAAAGCTGTCCACGCGCGGCGGCAGATTTTTGATACTTCAGTTCCAGGGGCAGAGCTGTGCGCGGCCTGGATGGGTCTGTCCTACGCGCGGCGGGTGCTCCACGCGAGCTCGATCCTGCTCGAGGGTGACTCTGCTACAGTGGTCAGCTGGATCCGTAGGGGCCCGAGTAGTCTTGGTGGGGACCATCCCTTACTTCGTGACATCTGGATGTTGGCGAGGGAGGGAGTGATATTACAGGCTAGGCATGTGTATCGGGAGGCTAATGGGGCGGCCGACTGGGTCGCATCGTATGTAGCATGCCACTCGGGTGGTACCCTTTGGGTTGGGGAGAGAGATATGCCCAGCGCTTTTCGGGCCATTTTGTATTCTGACTCTATAGGGTGTATTCGTACCCGCCATGTATGAATCTCCCGCTTTAGCAAAAAAAAAAAAAAAAAAAAAAAAAAAAAAAAAAAAAAAAAAAAAAAAAAAAAAAAAAAAAAAAAAAAAAAAAAAAAAAAGAAGAAGAAGAAGAAGAAGAAGAAGAAGAAGAAGAAGCTGTCCACGCGCGAAAAACCCCAACTCAGAACCAAGTCCTCGCCGGGCGGGACCCACGTTTCCTGACCACATCCCCGCTATAGAACGACATCTGGGCCACTCGTTAGCGCACGCCGAAGGTGGACCCCGCCATTAAGGGTCCTGTCCGAGTCCCGATCGCCGTAGTGTCCGGTGGCGCATGAAACCGGGAGAGGATCGTGTCTCGGCGACCAAACGAGAACCGTCATCCGCGAACCCGCTGATCCATATCTCTTCCCGGAACCCGAGGAGAGGAGATGAAGGCCCTCGCCGGATTCCTCTCCCTCCTCCTCCACCTCCTTCTCCTCTCGGCCGCGGAGTCTCGGCGTCTCCACCTGCACCTGGGCAGCAGCGCCTACCTCACCACAGAAGAGCACTGGTTCAATCAGACCCTCGATCACTTCTCCCCAATTGTTAAGTTTCTCTTTCCCTTCTCTCTTCTCCATCTTTAATTTCTTAATTTGGTTTGCTCTGCTTACCGATCGTTAGGGCATGATTCTTGATTGGTTTCTTGTTTCTCTTGTGAGAGATTTCAAGGTTCACAATCTTGGTACCGGATATTATACCGGTCTGGTACCTGGTCTGTCTGTATTATTTTCTTTCCTTTTTTCCCATTGGGTCCATTAATTCAAAGCTGAAATGATCAACGATGAACCTATGTTGGATCTGACATGTAAGATGGGAAACCATGATTTCTGCGTGCTGTCAATTGACAACTTATATGTACTTTATTAAATATCTTTCTTATATTCTTTTTCATCAAGGCTTAACGGATAGAATGTTTTATTATTGGACTATGCAGGACCATCGTCAATTCAAGCAGCGGTTTTATGAATTTCTTGATTACTATCAGGATGGTGGACCCATATTCCTTAAAATATGTGGCGAATCTGCCTGCAATGGGATTGTTGATGATTATATATCTGTAAGTATTGTGTGTTTGATCATTTCCTTGCTCTCTTTGACGCTAGACTTCTCTTAGTTCTGATAAATATGCGTAAATCTCTTACGTGTTATAGCATCGTGAACTGCTATCTGTGCTACTTTGGTCTGTGGCTGGCACGTTAGTGTAAAGTGATGAAACATGGAGATCGAAAGCAAGGTGTCCGGAACTGATCAAAGGCATTGACAATGGCTTGACATGATTCTAATTCTTTAACTGTTTTTATTTAATTCAGATGACTCATCTACGCCCTTCTAGAATATGTGATTTTGTCATTTGTCTTTTACCATCTTATTAATGGTAAAAATCCTCGACTTCACATGTTTCTTGCTTCTAATTCCTGCGAAAGGGTAAATACAAGTATCCTGCATTTGGTGCTGCTATAAACTGCTAGATAAGTGTACAGATGAAGTGATTTTCAGTCTAGATCTAGGTTTGCAGATGTCTGGGTTAGAATCAGATGCAATAGCACGTCCTTTATAAATTGTGATAGACTACACCCCACTGGATGGACTTACCGCAGAGAAAGGCAGATGGAGTCCTTAACTATGGTTGACCTACAATTAATTTTGTGAATGGAAAGAGGGAAGAGAGAGAGAGAGACTCAATCTTTCTTGAAAAGGGTAAAGGAGAAAGCGTGTTGAAAGAAAATTTATAAGTTTATCTGTAGTTTTGTCCTATGGAATATAGAGGGGATAATTTTTAAGTTTATCCATTGTTTTGGCCTATTGCGTAAAGAGGAGACAATGCATTGGCCATGATTCTATCTGATGTTAGCCTAGTAAATAGATAATGGTGCAAATTATGTAGATTGATGGGTCCAGTTTCCTCAAGGCATTCAGGTTTTGAGTCAAGCTGGCCTTAGCTGATATGATATGACATGTTTGATGAATAAAACAATTCTTTGGGTTGATGATCGATACCTCTTTGTCAATTCAAACCATTTGTGTTAACCGAAGCCTAAGTGTTTAGATGTCTCCATTTTGCCTCATGCCATGAATGCCCCAAGTTCAAACCATTTTGTGTTAACCGAAGCCTAAGTGCTTAGTACTGTTAGCACGAATATTGCCATCATAACCTTCTGTCATGCCCCAAGTTTGAGACATAACAGGGCCATGCTATCGAGGGTATCGCCCATGGTAATACGAAGCCAACAATTATAATCTGTATACAAATCCATGTCAAATAAAAATAACAAAAGGATCAAAATTCTTCATCCATTAAATAAATAAATAAGTGCTTGATCAAAGAGTCTAAATCCAAATTTAAATACCAAAATCCATAATCTTAAAATTCAGAAAGTCACCAACTACAAATTTCTAATCTATTAGAGAACTAAAATTCTACTAGAAAATCATAAAGTTTGCTAATGCGAATTTTAAGACTAGACTATTCTTCATTCCTAGTGATCCTATTCATCTGGAAGAAGAAAATAAAAAGAGATATGAGCTGCACAACTCAGTAAGTAAACCATACACTACTTTACTGGATCAAGCATGAGTTTTTCTATGACAATGCACATTTAAGAAAAATAATAGATATTACAAAAATAAAGCATTTCATAGTACAATATAATAAAACAAATCATAAAGCCAATCATGTTTGCATAAATCATCAATATTTCATAAACATAGTTTTAGGCGTATAGCATAAATAAAATCATAAATCATCTACCATTTAACCATGCCATAGGTCAAATTACTTCTCTTAGACTAAATGCTAAGATCATTATTATACTCATGATAGGCTGTAATCGATGCAATACTATTATTAGCTGCTGGCAGGGTCGTACGCCAACTACTATTACCTACCGGTACAGTGCTTTATTCCAGTTTATGTCAGTATGGGTTACGTACCTTACTCTACCATATTGTACCGAACTAGTAAGGTATTGATACGGTGCTTTGTTCCGGTTTTGTGGATCTTCAGTGAACTATCAATTGCAATAAAGTATTGTTAGAAATCTATAAAAAAGGTTAAACTTTGAAGTGCATACTTTATAAACAAAATGGACAAAACATAAAGCACTTAAGGTATGCAGGAGCATATGCAATATGCAGGTCCATATACAGTATGCTGGCGCATATGGGGCTGCCCGGGTGGCCTGCTTATATGGCCCAGTACATAAAGGGACTGCATATAGCTTGTGTGGTGCAGTCTAGGGGCCGCCTTGGTATATGCGGCCACATAAAGTGCTTTTTTAAAACAGTGAACACTATGATCAGAAAGTTAACAATGGGAGGCAAGTGAGATGGGCTGGACAAGAAAAAAAGGGAATTATTAAGCTTGCATGGGTGAAAATTGTGAGAAGGATTTGAAAAACCTTCCTCGTACACTAGTGTGGTCCTTTATAGAAATGATTATGCTAACAACACATGATATTACCTAATATTCATTGTTCATTTCACATAGCTTTGCATGTTTGCAAAGTCACTTTCTATGTTTCATTTCATGATGCAGGTATTGGCAAACAAGTTTGGTGCTGCTTTGGTTTCTCTTGAGCATCGCTACTATGGGAAGAGTTCCCCTTTCAAGTATTTAACAACAGAAAACCTAAGATTTCTGTCTTCAAAGCAGGCTTTATTTGACTTGGCAGTTTTCCGCCAGTATTATCAGGTGACTGCCATATTTACTTAAACTGCCGCAACAAGCCAATAGTTGCTAGCCTTTCCTCTAAGCTAAAATTTTTGTGTCTCCCTTTCTCATTTGTTTTTCAATCAGCTTTCATTTTTTTGCCTTCATACGATGACATCGTTGGGAGTTCTCTATTTACCTTTTTGTTTGGCCTAGAAGTTTGATGGTCTATAAATTTCTATACTTCATGACCTTGATCTGTACTAAGTATTTCATTCATATATGCTACACTGCACCAGACAAACATCCATATCCCATGTTTGCCTTAATATTCTTTCATTAGCTCTTTGACTGGTTTTGGTGTTGGACATAATTGGAAGCATTGGCATGAAGACTGCTCTGTTTTGTCTTGTATATATTCAAATAAATTGCTGCAGAATCCAGGAGTTTAAGAATGCAGCAATATAGGAAGTCTAATTGCAATCAAATACATAGACCGTAACTTTTATTTCAGCCACAGTTTTCCATATTTTCTTCTTCTTTTAAAAAAGAGAATTCCCTATAGAATGAACATGTTCCAAATTTTAAACTTACCCACTTTCCTTTGAACTCCCCTTCTCTCTATTCTTAATTTGTTTCTAATCTTTTTAGCTTTCTACTATTTTGTTTGTTCTGCAGGAATACTTGAATGCAAAATACAATCTCTCAAAAGTTGAAAATTCCTGGTTTGTTTTTGGTGTTTCATATTCTGGAGCACTCAGTGCCTGGTTCCGTTTGAAGTTCCCTCATTTAACATGTGGAAGTCTTGCAAGTTCTGCAGTTGTTCGTGCTATCTACAACTTCACAGAATTTGACAAGCAGGTTCATAAGCATATGCTTGCTTTACATATGTATCAATGTAGAGTCATATTATGTACTTCTATTTTTTCTCAATTTTTTTATCATTTAGCTGTCCATCTTCAGTTAATATCATTTTGTAATTTCCAACATGAATATGATGCAACCCTTTTTTTTTTGTGTTACTGCCTTCCTGTGGCTCTATAGTTCAACTCCTTGCCTATATTTTGTGCCTTAAAGATGAACTAAGATCATACCTTGTCGTCTTTTTTCTTTATTTTCATATTGCTTCAGATTGGAGAGTCGGCTGGTGCTGAATGTAAAGCTGCCCTTCAAGAAGTAACCAAACTAGTTGATGAACAACTTCAGTCCAATGGAAGTTCAGTGAAGAAGCTGTTTGGTGCAGTCTTGGTATTTTCTGAAATCAAGTCTTGATTTTATTTTTCTTATAACTTGTCTTGAGGCCAATTTAGTCTTATTAAACTCCATTCAAGATTTTTTTATTCATTTACTACATGGATAAATAGGACACATACACAAAATGATAGAAGCATTGTCTGCCGGTGTGTGTCGGCCTGGCACTGTCACGGTAGTACCATGCCTGTGCTTGGTATGCACCGGCATGGCAGCATGCCAAGTATTGGCATGTTGTCAGTATATTGCTAGTGTTACATGCAAGTGTGGCATTGGCATGATGTTTATCATGCCATGGACTGCCATGCCAATCAGCCTTAGATCTATGATTATATCTAGAGAGGGAGAGAGACCGTCAATATTATTATTCCTTGTCCTTTACTATGGTTTACAACACACAAAGGAAGGGGGAACAAGCATTGTTGCTTCCACAACAATAAATTGTAGATTACTATTATTCCCTCCACTCTTTTGAATAACCTGTTGTTCTAAAGGGGCATAATAGTCAGTCTGCAATACATTGCTCTCGGACAACAAAACTAGCTCTGGAATATCATCAGCCTATTTAAAAGCATATAAAATTATAAATCTGCGTGATAGTGGTCTTATTTTTGGATGTTGATGTGTTGGATTTGAGATACCTGAATACCAGGTATGCAAGAAATAGTGCATAAAAGGTAACATATAAAACAGGTGGATATAACGAACCAAAATCTGTATTTAGTTAAAGCCCTTGAGGTAGATTTTCAATATTGCAGTTTTAGGTGATTAGTTATGCATGTGGCATTCAGAGCTTTTATATTATCTTCATCTTAATTTATTGTCACTATGCCTTGTTATATGGTTACCTAAAGTCCTCCTTGAAAGTTAAGTGGCATCAACTTGTCACCCTTTTCCTGTATTATAACATGACTTTTTGTTATTGTCAACTCAACCCTCATTTTGAACGGCAAAAGGAGAATGTAAAATAGATACTTGTTCTCACTGTCATTGCTTGATCCAATAGTTTAATATTGGATGTGTAGTTTCAGTTGCTATACAATTGTCCTTTATTATGTTGAGCTGTCAGGATTTTTTAGAGATATTATAAGGAGAATCATAGTGACTGCTGCTATGATGAATGACTTGCTGTTGCACTGAAGGAGATTTTAGAAGTTTATAATATGGATTGATCTTACTAAGTGGAAAAGAAAATAAAATGTTTGTTCTTTACTTTTACTAACAGAGTGATGCAAGGAGATAAACAACATGACATGCCATCTCTCCCAAATTTGCCACCTGGAAGAAGCTGTGTACAGCAGTGCGAAATGTCTTGGTCTTTCTAAGGCCTGAGAGGCTGAGACTTCCTCATTCTCAGCTTTTCTAATACCCATTTTACATTCACCTACATTGACAAACTTATTGTATTTATGTTTTCCTTGAGGAGATTGATGCTTCAGTTGAAACACAATTCTTATTAAATTATAGTGATGCTAAATGGTAACCCATTACTACAATTCTTGATCTAAGAAAGAAATATTTGCAAGTTCATTTTCATCTACATAAGCTTGATTTTTAGTTGGTATATATACTGTTCCCACCTAGATCTAAATGGCATGTACTTTAAGTTGTATTCAACCCTTTAGTTTGCACTCTATTGTGGTGATGAGTTTTCCCCCTTGTAATTCCAGCTAAAAGATGATGGTGACTTTTTGTACTTATTGGCCGATGCTGCAGTCATCGCGGTAAGCATAATTTTTATGGTTGCAATGGAATATAAGCTCTAAAAGTATTTTAGTACTTCAACAAAGCGCTTTCAAAGTTTTCAGTTTCAGTATGGCAATCCAGATGTTCTATGTTCCCCACTTGTTGATGCCAAGAAAAATGGGAAAGACTTGGTGGTATGCTCCTTCTCCTTTCCATTGCCTAGTTGTGCATGTCCTAAGTTGATTTTAGTTCAGTAATATTTGGATCTATTACTTAGTTCTTTAAAAGTTGTTTGGTGTTCACCTTGTATGATAATTCATTTTATGAACTTTCCTCGCCATATTGAACATTTTTCAAAAATTGGACATAGTATTAAGTAGATTTTATATTGGATATTACACTAAACTGTACTCCCAAATAATTAGTTCATAGTTTGATGGTTATGCTTATCCCCATCATTTCCAAGAGACATTATTGTTGTCTTGATGGAAGTAACGAATTCTTGTGTGCGTAATCTTTAGTTTCATGATGATTTTATTTCTTAGAATAGGTGATTGTTTTATTCTTGTTATATTGTAGAAATATTAAATTTTTTGTTTGCGTTGTCACCCACTTTGCCACAATTAGTATTAAGTAGATTTTATATTGAATATTACACTAAACTGTACTCCCAAATAATTAGGTCATAGTTTGATGGTTATGCTTATCCCCATCATTTCCAAGAGACATTATTGTTGTCTTGATGGAAGTAACGAATTCTTGTGTGCTTAATCTTTAGTTTCATGATGATTTTATTTCTTAGGATAGGTGATTGTATTATTCTTGTTATATTGTAGAAATATTAAATTTTTTGTTTGCGTTGTCACCCACTTTGCCACAATTGCGCTTTGCACATATGCCAAGTCCAAATTTACCCAGTCCAATAATGCCTTGAGCTTGACCTTATTAAATCCTTTCTCAAACCTCAAACTTGCCTAGATGAAAAGGGGGAAGAGAAATGTGGGTGTGGGTGTGATAATGATGACCTCAAACCTACCTAGCAATAAAGGGGTGATGATGACGATATTCTTCATCAATTGGGTTGGATTGAAGTATAGGATCAGCACAATCTCAATTTGATAGAAATTTTAGGCCTAAGAAACTTGATTAGATGCAACTTAAATGATGGGGGGCAAAATGGATCGTCCTGCTCACAACAATAGGACCATCCAATTTCAACCAAATAGACCCCAGCAACGGTTGAGCCGGACCTCGGTCCCACTAAAGACCAGTCCGACCTCGGACTCCGCCGAAGCCTTAGCGGACCTCGGTCGGATCTTTCCGCTACTATGGCCTGCGTCAACCTCTTCTGATGACCATAGCAATGATCCGAGCCCGAGCTTAGGGCGCCCAACTGTTCGGGTTACAAGCCCAAGAGCTCCTTCGACCATTGGTCTACTTGCCGACGCGCCCTGGCCGAGCCTAGGTAGCCTCTTATATTCGTCGACACGTCCCGACCGAGCTTAGGGCGCCTTTTATACTCGCCGACACGTCTTGACCCTTGAGCTCGGGGCGCCCTACCGAGCAAACCTTAGGGTCGAGGAAGCTAGGCCGACCTCAGCACCCGCCAAGCCGACCTCGCCGAATCCATGATGCGACCCTTCATCGAGCTTGGCTTCGCCCACGACCACATCCACGTGCGTGCCCGCATCCGTCTACGTGGACGTACGTTACGACGTCACCGCGCCATGTTTCGCTTGCTGGCCAACAACAGTCAAGGACAACGCCATGTTGCTTCAGCTATATCCCGTCACACCTATCGACGCCTTACCGTTCACAGGAACGGCCTACGTCGTGCGCTTCAAGTAAGTTATAGCTGCGCGCCATCTAGCTAAAAGCCATCTTCTCCCATAATGAGGACAAGCCATACCTCCGCCACCTGGGCACCTCTACGGGGACTATAAATAGCTCCAACAGGTAACATCTCAGGAAACTTTTTGGCTAACTAAGCTCCACTCTAACTTGAGCGTCGGAGGGCCCTCACCAGAACCACTTGGTAAGGCTTTGTGCAGGTACACCGTCGCACGGAAGGTGGCTCACCTTCTTTCTCAACATTCCGACAGCTTCCTCGACTCCTCCGGCATGGTCACCCTCGGGCCAAATTTGAACCACAACATTTGGCGCTAGAGGAAGGGTCTGAGTCGTGATCATGAAGGACCAAACCCTTCAAGTCCAGCCAGAGCAATTTTACCTGCTCGTCCAGCAAGTTCAAATACTTACCGCGGCCGTTCAAGGCCTCCATCCGGTAGGAGCTTCATTCGTCGCCGAGCTCGACAAGAAAGTCGAGGAATTGGAGCTTCAGATCCAGATGCTCCGAGATCAAGCCGCGGAACGCCATAAGGAGTGCAGTCGATCGAGAAGCAACTCCCTCCGGCGCAAGAGAGATCCTTCCTGGGCTGGAAGCCCGGTTCGCCCGATGTCTCCCCTCCAGAAGCCCAAGAAATGTACCCCCTCCAAAGGTTTAGGAAGTACACTTCCCTCACATCCTTCCAGATGAGATCCTCATGGAAATTGAAGGTCGCGGTTACCTCCGACCCCCATCGAAAATGCGACCATCAGGGTCGCAGAAACATTCAGACAAGTACTATCGTTTCCATAGAGATCACGGTCATAACATGGAGGATTGCTACCAGCTCCATGATAAGATCGAGGCACTTATCCACCAGGGTCTGCTAAGTCGGTTTGTTCATGGTCAAGCCGACAGAGGGGAGCTCGAGGGATAGAGCTCGGAGCCGCGCGACAGGCAGAACGACAATCATCCCATCGCGGGCACCATCAACGTCGTAGCCATGTATCCCACATGCTAGCGGCCCCTTGACCTCGGGGGGCAGGGAAGAGGCCTCATCCCCAATAGCCCGGGTCGCTACAACCCCCGGACGGAACTTTAGCCCCTCTAGGTTAGGGATTTTTATCCCACTGTGCTGTCAATAAAATCACCCTCTGTGACTTCTTCAAGGCGTCTCTGAAATGTCTTAATGGACTCGACATGCCTCGGTTGTCTCCACGATACGAGTTACGTAACGCCGAATCGACAAAGTCGTCCCTCGAGCTCAGCTCGGGATGCCCTGCAGTGTCAACCGTGAGTCGAAGTGCTCCACGGCTGTGGGTTCTGAATCTACAAAGTCGTCTCTCGAGCTCGGCTCGGGACTCCCTGTAGTGTCAACCATGAGCCGAAGTGCTCCACGTTTGCCGGTTCTGAATCTACAAAGTCGTCCCTCGAGCTCGGCTCGGGACGCCCTGCAGTGTCAACTGTAAGCCGAAGTGCTCCACGGTTGCAGGTTCTGAATCTACAAAGTCGTCCCTCGAGCTCGGCTCAGGACGCCCTGCAGTGTCAACCATAAGCCGAAGTGTTCCACAGCTGCAGGTTTTGAATCTACAAAGTCGTCCCTCGAGCTTGGCTCGGGATGCCCTGCAGTATCAACCGTGAGCCGAAGTGCTCCACGGCTGCAGGTTCTGAATCTATAAAGTCGTCCCTCGAGCTCGGCTTGGGACGCCCAGCAGTGTCAACCGTGAGCTGAAATGCTCCATGGCTGCAGGTTCTGAATCTACAAAGTCGTCCCTCGAGCTCGGCTCGGAACGCTCTGTAGTGTCAACCGTGAGCCGAAGTGCTCCACGGCTGCAGGTTTTGAATCTACAAAGTCATCCCTCAAGCTCGGCTCGGGATGCCCTGCAGTGTCAACCGTGAGCCGAAGTGCTCAACGGCCGCAGGATCCAAATCTACAAGAACGCCCTTGATCTGAGTAGGGGACGCCCTACGGCGTCAACGGGAAGCCATTGAAGAGCTCCCCCGACCGTAGTAAGCTACACGAGCACTCCTGATCTGAGTGGGGGGTGCCTTGCGGCGTCAACGGGGAGCCGTCGAAGAGCTCCCCGAACTGCAGTAAGCTTCAAGAACGCCCCTAATCTGAGTGAGGGGCGCCCTGCGGTGTCAACGAGGAGCCGTCGAAGAGCTTCCCCGACCACAGTAAGCTACAAGAACGCCCCTCATCTGAGTAGGGGGCGCCCTGCGGCGACAACGGGGAGTCGATGAAGAGCTCTCTCGAGAATAGGGATGAGCTCTCCCGCCTCTGATCCTAGCGGATTTTCTATTCTCGAGACCTCGAGCGGATTTTCTATTCTCGAGCTGGTGCTTACCCTTGAGCTCATCCCTATTCTCGCAAACGGATTCTTTATCCTCGAGCTGGTGCTTACCCTCGAGCTCATCTCTATTCTCGAGTTGGTGCTTATCCTCGAGCTCGTCCCTATTCTCGCGAACGGATTTTCTATCCTCGAGCGGGTGCTTACCCTCGAGTTCGTTCCTATTCTTGCGAACGGATTTTCCATCCCTGAGCGGGTGCTTACCCTCGAGCTGATGCCTATCCTCGAGCTGGTTTCTATCCTCGAGCTGGTTTTCCTTACTCTCCAACATCGCCCCTTGAGCCGGCCTCAAGGCGCCTTACGGTACCGAATGAAGAGCCATGGGCCTGTTCGATGCAGGTACCTTATTCTCCAAGACCGCCTTGAAAATCGACCACAAGCCGAAAAAGCTCTCCCGACCTCGGTCTCGGGAAGAGTCTGAGAGTGACCCGACTTTGGTTCGGGCGCATGTGTTAGAATCTACGGAAACCTATGAAGCCGGAGAGCATTGAAGCTCGTGATGACCTTCTATCTCAAAGACGCCCTAGCAAGCTACAGCTCGAAAGCTGAAGCGGGGCTCCGAGCACTAGAGAATAAGGTCGGAAACAGTGGGCTCTTCGATCTAATAAACTTCTCTAAGCTGAAAATGAAGGCTGAGCAAAAGTTACCCGACAGCTTGAAGGTTAAGCTAACACCTTAGTTCGGATTCTGTTGACCGCGCAATACAAGGCAGGATAAGTTCGAAATTCCTTGTCAGATTTCAACAATACAAATTACCAAGGTATATTCTATTCAAAGGCCAAAGGCCGAATACAAAAAAGAGCCAATCTCGAAGTCGGCATGAATGCAAAAAGCAAAAAGAGGCCTAAGTGGCCGATTACAAAAGAAAAAGAAAAATAGGTGGAAGAAAGCTTAGCCGGCTTGGGCCACCTCGGGTTCGACCTCGGGAGAGGCCTCCGCTTCGACTTCGGTGACGTCCTCCGTCCCGACCTCAGCGGCGGTAACCTCTGCCTTGGCCCCAGCGGCAACTTCAATAAGGTCCACCACCTCGACGGCAGGCTCGTGCACCTCTGCAGGCTCGCTTATCTCGACCCCATCTCCGACCTCCGCGTCGGTGGCCCCAGTCAAACATGGGCAAAGGCCGCTAAAGTTGACTCAAGGGCAAAGTCTCTAGGCCTGATCCCGACAGTTCTCAAAGCCCTGGATCATGGCGTCAGTCGCCCCCTCCGCTAGCTCGCCCATATATTGCTCGGACTCGCAGAAGTTCTGGACGGCCACCAGGACCTGCTCCTTGGCGAGCCGCTCGAGTTGCTCGGCCCTCAGCATTAAAACCTTGGCCTCGTGCCTTTGGCCGGCTAGCGCAGACTCCAGCTCCAAAATGCGACTCTTGGAGGACGAACGAGCTTGGAGGAGCTCGGCCTCCATCCCCCAAAGTTGGGCGAGCCCAGCCTTGACTAGAGCCTCGGCCGCCCTAGCCTTTCTCTCGGCCTGCTGCCGCCCCTGCTCGGCAGCCGCCGACTTCTGCTCTACCTCCCCCCGCTGCTGCAAGGCATCCGCGGCTCGGGCCTCGGCTTCCTCCATCCGTCGCTTTGCAACCTCCACTTCCGACCGTAGTTTCCAAACCTACTCTGGGAAATCGAGCGCGATGCTCGCCAACATGTTGACTAAATGGAGGGACTGGCGCAAGAAAATAAAAGTTAACCGAGGTCAAACATCCGAGCAGAAATGACATCACTTACCAGAATGCTGGTAGTATAGGCCTCGTCGACAATTCCGGCAAACCCTAGCTCCTCCAGCTGAGCTCGGTCGTGCGGAAGCATGGCACAATGAACGAGCTCGTGGGCGACATCATTGGACTCCAGCGCCGTGTCGTCTTCAAATACTTGGCACCCGGGCTCGAATGGCCTTCTTTCAGGCTCGGAGGAAACGGGATGAACTCTGGCTGAGGTCGTGACCCCAAAAGAGGACGGGACCTCACAAGAAAGCGGAACCCCGAGGCCGCTTCCTGGCTCGGGACCCGATTGGAGCGACCGAACAACCTTCTGGGCACTCCGAGCTCCATCAGGCGCCGCGACCGCCTGTTCTACTGCACCTCCTACGGTCCGTGGGGGCAGCTCGACGTTAATCGGTAGGACCTGCTCAGGCTTAGGCCAAGCAGGTTCAGCGTTGATGATCCCGAGCTGGCGCCGCTCAGCGCCAGAACCTGAGGCAGCTCAGGCTTTCTTCGACTTTTGCTCGGATCGAGCTCCATCCGAAGCGGCCACCCTCTTGCGGTATTTGGCCATTAGAGTCTCGGGGTCAAACATCATCCTTGCAATTTTTGACAACGGAACGTAGTCAAAAACCAACACAAAAGGGGACGAGAAAGAAAGAAAAATGACTGCAGTACCCTTACCCTCGGGATGAGCCTAGCTCAAGCCAACATTCAACAAGTCCTCCTCACTAAGCAAGTCGGAGACCGCCGGAGTCTCTCCCAAGCCGAGCAGCGTGTCTAAGGTCACCTGCTCGAGCTGTGACTACTTGGGGAGTTTGTTATTAACGGCGACCCGCGGCGAACCCGAGATCGGGTCAAACCTCCACGACTGCTCGGAGGAAAGAAAGAAAAAGCTACGCTTCCACCCATGGATGGAGGAAGGGGCACCTCGGAAGAGCGTGCGGCCTCTCCGAAAGGAGAAGTACCATCATCCTTTGTCTGCAGGGTTGCCTTTCAATACAAAGCAACTCCGAAAGACCTTGACTGAGGGGGGTAGGTTATGTGCAAGGCATAGGAACGAGGAAGCCAACTATCATCCTCTACGAGTTCGGAGCGAGTTGCGCTGGGACTAGGCGATAAGTCGCCAGAAGCTCGTCCACGAACCCGTGCAGGAGGAATCTCAACCCCGCTCGGAGTGTTTCTACGAACACCCCGATCCGACCCTCAGGAGGTCAGCGACTCGAGCTCCGGGCTCTGGGAGCTCCAGGGTGAACTCACAAGAAATGAAGAACCGGGCCTGAATCAGACCTAGCTCCTCTTCACTCATGTTTGAGTCGATCTCATACGAGTCATGATTCACCTCGAGCTCGGCTTCCGCTGCTGGCAAAGAAATTCGAGCTCGAGGGGGGCCCGCACTAAGCACAAGGGCTCTCGAGGGTGATCCTATCGCCTTGCTCACAGAAAATTAAAGCGAAAGAAGATAGAAAAAGAACTCCGAGCAACCGAGAAGGATGAAGACGCCTACCTAGAGTTCCACCGGAGAAGAAAATGAAGGAGAGGAGTCGTCGAAAACTGAGAACAGAGCCCGCCAAGAAGCTTCAAAATACTCCGGAAGCCTTTTAGAAAGTTCAAGAGAAACAACGACAGTCGGAAGGAAGAAGGAAAGCTGAAGATCAAATAAGAGCCCCAAAGTCTCTCCAAAGCTTTATATAGCCTACCTCAACGGCTTTGATCGGCTTTTTCGAGTAACCAAGCGGCCAGGTCTCACTACGCGGCAAGCCCTAGAGCCGTTTTAGCAAATCTCTTCAGATCGCAGCACTAAAGACTGATCATTATGGCGAGGCACTTCGGAGGACGGGGCATTGATGGTTGGCCCCCTCGTGTTCCGCCCAGCAACACCTCGAAAAGAAGCGCGCACGCAATGTATTAAAGAGCTCCCACGGCCGCTTTCGCTTCGATTGGTGTGGCAGTCTGATCCACTCAAGCTTGGCTTGCGGAGCCCAGCCAGAAGTGATCGGCCTCCAATAAGACGAAGCATGCTCAGCCCAATGCGCGCACCTTCATAAGCACTTGGCTAAAACGCAGGACGACTAATAGTCCAGCTATTTTCTTCACCCGAGCCAAAGAGCAACTCGACCTCGGAAGTCGGGGGGGGCAAATGATGGAGGGCAAAATGGATCGTCCTGCATACAACAAGAGGATCACCCAATTCAGCCAAATAAACTCCAACACCGGTTGAGCCGGACCTCGGTCCCGCGAAAGACCAGTCCGACCTTGGACTCCGCCGAAGCCTCAGCTGACCTCGATCGGATCTCTCCGCTACTACGGCCTGCGTCAACCTCTTCTGATGATCATAGCAACGACCCGAGCCCGAGCTCAGGGTGCCAAACTATTCGGGTTACGAGCCCAAGAGCTCCTTCGACCACAGGTTTACTTGCCGACATGCCCTGGCCGAGCCAGGGGCGCCCCTTATATTCGCTGACGTGCTCCGACTGAGCTCAGGGCACCTTTTATACTCGCCGACACGCTCCGACCCTTGAGCTCGGGGCGCCCTATCGAGCAAACCTTGGGGTCGAGGAAGCTAGGCCGACCTTAGCACCCCCCAAGCCGACCTCGCCGAATCCATGCCGGGATCCTTCATTGAGCTCGGCCTCGCCCACGACCGCATCCACGTGCGTGCCCACGTCTGCCTACGTGGACGTACGGTACGACATCACTGCGCCATGCTTCGCTTGCTGGCCAACGACAGTCAAGGACAACGCCATGCTGCTCCAACTATATTCCGTCATACCTATCGACGCCTTACCGTTCACAAGAACGGCCTACGCCGTGCGCTTCAAGTAAGCTCTAGCTGTACGCCATCTAGCTAAAAGCCATCTCCACCCATAATGAGGACGGGCCATACCTCCGCCACCTGGGTACCTCTACGGGGACTATAAATAGCCCCAACAGGTAACATCTCAGGGAACCTTTTGGCTAACTAAGCTCCACTCTAACTTGAGCGTCGGAGGGCCCTCACCGAAACCACCGGTGAGGCTTTGTGCAGGTACGCTGTCGCACGGGAGGTGGCTTACCTTCTTCCTCAACATTCCGGCAGCTTCCTCGACTCCCCCGGCGTGGTCACCCTCGGGCCAAATTTGAACCACAACACTAATAGTCACAATTATAATGTCTGCAAAACCGGTATTGAGAACCGTATCGACACATTATCAGTTCGGTAAGGTAGGGTAGACATCCCATACTGAGACAGATTTCTAACACTCTTTCTCACTTTTAGCCATGATACCGCTTGAAACTGGGTAGTATGGGGTGAATTTGCTTGGTCACCGATATGGACCATTTGGGCTCATATATTACGATTGGTATAGGGCAGTATGGGTCGATATAGCAAACCTTGTACAACTACAACCTAACCATACGACTTTATCATGTTGTGCCTGTGACCTAGCAAGCCAATATTGCTACTCGGTTTGACTAACAGCTTTCATCATTTCTTGTAGAGGTCTTTTTGCAAGAACCAGCACTCTGCAATCTTTATGTTTCTCTTCCTCTTATGCAACCTTTCATTTGAGGCAAATATTCCACGCATTCTCCTAATTTTCTTCTAAACTTATGTTTCAAAGACATTAATATGGTTTTCTTTCTAAATATGCTTAGCTTAACCTGCTCAAATCAGTGTTTTTTTGTTAATGTTAGTTGCATATAGGGTTTTCAGTCCTTCAGAATCGTAAACAAATTAAAATTTTGAAAGAAGTGGTAAAGCTTCTTTACACACTTTCAGTTTCTCTAATCAAATACTAATAATATGTACCTATATTGCTAGAAGCTCACTGGTATGTGAAACTTGATGCATTGGACATGATGCACAATGTCTTATGTGCTAGGATTTGAATGGGTTTTCCATGCTTTAGAGAAGTACTAACACTCTACACTCTTGACCTGCTGGCTGCTAGTAACATCACAGGTATAGAAACTATAGATGAAGTTCCACTGGTTCTGTTTCTATTCATCTTGTTTATATTCATCTTGTTTCTATTCATCTTTTCTATGCAAACAGGGAGAAGGAGGAAATTCCTTCTACTCGCTCAACACATACCTATAAAAAAGATGATACAGAGAATTGCCAAAGTAGGTCTCTATACCCATTTTGTTTTCATTAATGATAAATAAAATTGCTACATAGGTCCTTATTTATACTAGTGAGGTCTATCAATATTTCTTTTCTAGTTGGAAGAGGTTACAACTTTCCTTAAATAGCTGTGACTAGTGAAAACAATACTAAAAAGCTAGATATTGATTTTTATATCACCTTTGCCTTCTATCATATCGTTAATTCCTCCCAAACTGAAAGACAGTCAATCAAAATCTTACTCGAAAAAAAACTTTTATTTTGACTGGCCTTTTTTATGCCCAAACATCATTGTAAGCCCGTGTCCATTATATGCTACCATGCTACTAACCCCATGAGGATGTTCGCACCCCCATAGTACTCGTTGAGAGCTTCGTTTTACATCAGCATTCTGAAAATAGAGGTATATGAGAAAGTTATAGTCTCTAGAAGTTACATTCACAATCGAGTAATGGATGTGGCAGATCTTGCTCCAAAACCCTGTCCAAACCTACTTGAAGTTACCAAAATGGTCCACAACATATTTGGTGATGCTCCTAGATCATTTTCCATGCAAGTTATACTAAAGCTTGTTATTCTAGCCTAATGATCAGACATCTTGTTATGAAGATTGGGCTTGGCTAAGTTATCTTTCATTATAATTTTCATAGTGTAAGCACTTATCAGAAAGTCTTCTTGTAAGATTTTAATCTACATCAATCTATTATTAATTGGTCATGCAGGAAACATATGCTAGCTATGTGAAAGATTATTACCTTGGACAATTTGGAGCATCAGTTTTAACTTATGATCAGCAACATTTGAAGAACACAACTCCTGGTGTAGAGGAGAGTGGTAATATGTTAACCTGGGCTATTGATTTGGCATGTGTTGCTATGGAAGTAAAGGTGGACAATTTGTTGTAAATATGTGCATCATACGGCATCATTATGTTTAGCTTTGGCATGTTACATCTGTTGATTATATGTTCTTTTGCCAGCTAACCGACTCTGGTGGTTCCAAGTTTGTACTGAGGTTGCATATTTCCAAGTGGCACCCCAAAATGATAGTATCCGTTCTTCAAAAATTGATACAAGGTACAGTTTTGTTAAATAGTTTATATGTAGTTTTCAATTAATTTGTATGATTTAACAGTATTCTACATTTCCTCTACATATGTTAAATTTCTATTATAATTTCATTGCTCCAGAAAGACCACTATATAATTTGTTAGGTTTTTTAATTATTTAATAACCTGATTAATTCAAAAATGATAACTTGGTTTCTGTTAACATTTCTATCCATATCCTTCACGTCCGATAAAATTTTATTACCTTAAAGAGTGAGTGACACAGAGAAAGAGAGAGAGAGGGAGAGAGAGAGAGGGACTTGGTATATCATTCTCTAAACAGTTGAAAGAAAATAAAGAAAATGCAAAAATAAATAAAAAAGATGAAATATAAATAAGAAAAGTATGAAGTTGGAACTAGAGGAAGGGACTGATCCTAAACTAGGCTGTGACAGGGATAAGTGGGAACTCTTCAGATTTGTTCATCACAAGCCAGATTGTGGATGGGAGGTTTGAGGAAGGAAATGATTCTTTTGAAAGACATTAAGAAAAAACAGAAAACCTATAAACATCTGTGTAGGATGATAGAGAGGAGCAAGCTGAACCAAATAAATTCATGGTTTAAGGTTGCCTTTGGACAGAGAGAGGGACTGCCGGTCCACATATTGATATGACAGCCTTTTCAAAAAGGAAATACAAGCAGATTTTTGTGAGTCCAAAATTTCTTTCTGCAATAACTGGCAGTGCAGCTGCCATATTTCAGCAATGATTTGACAAAGTTACAGAATGGAGTTCATGCAATAACTATCATGTCCAATGTCCAGATCTTCAAAATACTTTGTCAATCCCCCTGATGCAAAGCCAGAGCTTCCATGGTTTGACCTACATGTCTCAAGCATTCTTCAAAGCTTTGATACCATGATAGATTAAGATAACTGTGGAAACTCAAAATACATGTTTGGAAAGAAATAGGCTGACTACATGGTACATACATTAATATGATGAGTATGGTCATCAACTAGCAAATGCCACATACGGAAAACTAGCAAATATAATGTGAGTTCCATGTATATGAACATAATTATTTTTTATGTATGTCTACCATAGGGTACCAGGACTTCTTATTTTGTGTGCATGCAATAGCAAAGGTTGCCTAAAGGCTAGATTAGAGAGGTTGATCGCTTTCGTAATCTTGAATCTATTGTACAAAGCATAGAGGTGCTTTAAGTTTAGGAGTGTTGCTCAATTGCCTATGTCTTTGGTATAACTACAAGTCCTAATGTCCTACAATGTTAAATATTCCTAGAACATTGAACAGTGTGCAATGAAACACTAAATGTTGCTGAAAACTTCAGCTGAACTTAAAAGGCTAGTAAATAGCAAAAAGAATTAGAATAACTGGTAATACAAGACTTCATTGAGAAATTAAATGTCTAAAGATCATCTCTAATTATGATTCTAGTCCTTCACATAGAGCAGTAAGTGACCTTCTCAAAATTTTAAGATTGGAAGTGGTACTATGGATACAACATATTCATCAGTTAGATGGCAAAGCATGGAGGAGGCTGCCTATAGACCTTGTTATGATCTTTCAAATAAAGGGATCCATATCACATCAAAAAGAAGCTTTCATACAGTATCCTTCGTCAATCCTTAATCTAAGTGTCCCCATACTTTAAAATCTTATAGTTTCTAAGTATTTTAACAAATTTTCAGGAGGCTGGAAAGTGGCAACTAGTAATTGCCGAACCAATCCGAATCAGGCAGTTCGGCCATACTGAATCAAATTAACACCAAGTCAAAACGGTTCAGGATTTCGCTTCGGTTTAGTTATAAAACCTTATAAAACTAGCCCAGTTCAATTCTGAAAACAACTCACAACGGTTATAAAAATGGCTCGTGATGGTTCAAGTGTTCGCCCCCCTCCCCTGGCTAGTCCTCCTTTACGAGATACACAACCATCTCCTCCCTATCTCATATTCATTAGATCGTGAATATGCAGCCCAAAATCTCTCTCAAAATCCCTTGGTTTTGTGTAGGTATTGGGGGATTTTTGGATCTGTGGATGGATGCTGAGGGGGCAGCTCTAGGGCTTGGTGGATTTTTTTTTTTTTTGTTGGGGGGGGGGGGGGGGGTTTCTAGGGTTTGAGCAATTTCGAGAGCTGGCGGAGGAGTTGACCTTGCCACCGGATGATGGTTCGAGAGCATTCGCTGCTGAATGCTACTCGATCCCCCATTGGCTGTCACCGATAAGCCTTCCCCCCTCTCTCCCGTCTCCTCCCTCCCTCCCTCCCTCTTCTCTTCCTCTCTCCTTTTTTCCCTCTCCCTATTTTTAGTACGCCTCAGAGCAGCAAGATAAGGATTGGTACCATACCGAACTGGTTGTCGGCTGGTACAATCTCTGATACCAGTTTGATGAACCTTGGTGATAATATTCAAATTGGCAAATTTTAACTCTTAGAAGTTATGGATGAATAGGAAAAATTCCGAGCTTGCAATGTCATGATAAGCAATCAGTGAGCTAGTCTCACATAATTGCCCTCTAACATTCTCTTGATGATCAGGATGGACTAGAATTACCAACGTACTTGGCAAATAAGTGTTGGCAAATGTAGAAAAGTGTAATATCCACTATGGAGGGCAATATTAGGGTGTTGGTATGTATGGTATGATATTAAGAAAAAAAATCATGGTATATATTATCCCTAAGATGGTAATATATAAAAATCATGGTATATCCCTAAGATGATATATATCTTGGTGCCAAACTATATACTATTAGGAGACCGACATGATACTGGTATCGTATAATACCAAGCATGGTCTGTTGTACCGCTCCATACTGTCTGGCATGGGGCATACCATACCAAAAGAAAATCGATACGAAACTAAACTTCGAGTCGGACAAGCTCCATACTGTCCCGTACCGAAGCGTACCGACCCATACCGGTACGCCCCATATCGAGGTGCGTACCGGCCCATATCAGGCGTGCTGGCCTATATTAAGGCATACCGATCTATATCGAGGTGTACCAAGATAAAAATTGAGAAAAATAGTAAGAGAACTATTTCGGTATAGGGGCGTACCGTACCAAACTGATTAGATACTGATACGGTATCTGGTACCCAGATTGCGGACCGTGATACCAAGTATTAGTATTATGGAATGTTGAACCATGTCGAACTGGCTGATTCGGGGCGTACCGAACCGGAGCAGTCAATTACTAACACGGTTCTTTTGTTCAATACGAAATGGGAGCCTTATTGTGCCTACAGAGGGAGAGAGAGGGAAGAAGAAAGAGGAAAAGAAAGAGGGAGAGGGAGAGAGAGTTCGAGAGAAAGAAGGACAAGGCTCGAAAATGCCCATCAGCAGTTTGGAATAGGGAATCCTCTGTTTTGTTTTGAAATAGGGGATCCCTAGTTATTTTTGTCGATTTTGAATTGAAGTCGGCAAATGGTTTGTCGACTTCATTTAGTGAAGTTTGCAAACCATTTGACGACTTTAATTCGAAATCTGAAAAAAATTGAAATAAGCAAATAGTTTGCCAATTTCATTTCAAAATTGGCAAAAAAAGGGAGCACATCTTGGAACGGTGATAGTACGGGGCCCTATACCGATTTAGCAAACCTTGATTGATACATGCTATGGCATTCCGGTAAGGTACCATTATGCCAGAAAAGTTTTTTTTGTTTGTTTTTAAGGTTCTTGTATTTACTTTTGGGTGAAATATAGGGGTTTTGAGTTTGTTTTTATAACTTTAAGTGTAATATACTTTAATTTTTTTATATTTCATGATTTTTTAAATTAATAATAATTTTATTAATTATTATTAAAAATAATATTTTATTCAAAAAAATCAAGTTAAATTTTAATTATGGCTAGTGTAGCCTTTGATAAAAGGCACCACATATTTTTTCAGCCCATATTAATCACTAGTAGCCTATTTAGTGGAGGAATTACGTTAAATTTGGTCTTTTATTTGACTAGCAATTAATATGCTGAAAATTGATCAAATTGCTGTCAAAAAGACATGAAACAAGAAGCTAAATCCTAAGCATGATACTAATTTTTCAGACCTAACATTTTCTTTATTTTTATTTATTTTTATGCAAAATTATCTTTTTTGTTAAAAAATGAATATCAAAAATTAGAAAATTATCAGATTGACTGATCTCGCTAAGATTTATGACATATCACAAAATCATGCCAAATTTTTTTAGCACTGGATAGACTCGCTAAGATCTACGATATATCATAAAGTCATGCCAAAATACAAAATTTGGCATAATTTTTTAGTATTTTTTAAATCTATGCCCATTTTTGGAGCTGTAACAAAAAAATAGAGAATGGAGAGGAAAACTACCTTGCTGGATGTTGGATATACCCTTCCTTCTCGCCCTTCCATTCTCTCCCTGTATTTTTCTCCTCTGCTACATTGCTCATGGGTGAAACCAATAAATGCTGAACCGGCTTGTACCGGCCGGTTCAGCCTGTACCGAACCGGTACCGGCTCTGATCAGTCTTTTCGGTATTAAAAATCGGTACCGGCCTGTGGCGGCCCGTATTGGTCGGTACCAGCCCGAACCAGCCAACTGTACCCGCCCATACCAGCTCTAAATTTTTTGGAGCTTTTGGATGCGTGAACCAAGCCGAATCAGTGGTACCGATTCGGTACCGGTCTGTATCGGTCCGAACCAGTATCGGCATCCATCGGTACGGTCGATACGGCGGACCTTAGGTGAAATAGAGAGAGAAAGGGCATGGTGATCTTTTCCCCTTTATTATTAAGGGGGAGTGACGTGGCAGGTGGATACTCATCGAAATCGAGTGGTTGAGGGCAGTTCAGCCCAGTAATGACCAATTCACACAGGTTTGGGCTTAATATTTGTGCTGAGACCACGGACCATCTTGATTCATAGTCTATATGGTATGGTATGGAGGGAACTGAGCGGTTTGGTCTGGTATAACATTCCTTGGTGGAAACCCATGACCTGATCCGCTGACAAAATCTGAACCTAATATGAATTAGCATGTTTCGGTTGGGCATAATCAAGTTTGAATCACAAGTTGGTCGACGCAGCTAACCCCTTCGCTAATCGATCTAGGTTTGGGTTTAGAGGCTTGATAGGCTTGACCGTAAATTTCACGAACATAATCTTATGTCAGAATCGTATTTATAAATTATTATATAGATAGGAATTAGTGGATGGGCATTGGTTAATAGATTAATCATGTTAGTATTGCATAATTGTATCTGCATGGGTTTAAGCATTTTGACTTTTGAGTCAGGTTAGCAGGTTAACCAAGTCATCTTTGACATGACCTATTCATGAAACAGGGGTCTGGTCGGGATACATGCTTAATAAACAAGTTAGTTTTGGTTGGAATTGCCAACCTGTTTATTTAGTGGGTCAGGTTGGTCTCCATCTAACATAAACCTGACCCAACTTGACCTGTTGCCACCCCTAGTAATCCCTATCAACTATAGTGATATATGGAAGCTTAGCATTCTCCACCTACAACTACAATTTTATTTTTCAAGAATTTAGATAATTATTTTAGAACATGGGTTAGCTTTTCTATGTGGGCGAAATTCTTTTTGTTTTTGTTTTTTGTTTTTTGCTTTGGGGTTTAATGCAATGTGGCAGCAATGCTAAGGTTTGTTTCAGCAACCTAAGCGAGATTGTAGGGTCCTTGTTATCTATATCTTGAATCTCAGAGCCAGATGATGGCTCTTACCTGTTTTGCTTTGCAAACAAAACCATGTATTTGATTTGATGCCAAAAATTGCGCTGCTTTCTTCTAGAATAGTGAGAAGATTCTTTATGTATTTATCTGTACCTTAATTTTTCTTATAATTTGTAGGTACCACTTGGACCTCTGCAAAAATGTTTTTGGAGAAGGAATCTATCCTGATGTGGACATGACCAACATATACTATGGAGGCACAAAAATAGCTGGTCTACACTTCTGCCACTTAAATTTCTGTTCTAATTGATTCCATTCCTTAATTCTAATGGATCTTCTAGCATCAACTTTCTTCAACTCTATACACTAGACATATTGATCTATGACAATCCAAAATTTCACATGGTAATGGATACAAATATGATATTTATTTAAATTACAAAACCCATTATTCTTGAAATTCTTCTAAGATATATGATTGTGGATCCACTAATACATCAAAATATGCTTTGAGTATTAAGAATTTGAGATTGATTCAGAAAATGTTAAACAATTTCAATCAACAATGACTAATTTGGATAACTATATGCTAAAGATTGAACTATTTACAAGATTGCATATCTGCATTATTTCTCAAATCTGGAGGAATCTCAGTTTCAGAGGGCATGAAAAACTTACAAAAAGTCGGCACATAATTTATTGTTAGTTTGCAGATATCAGGACTCAGGTGTGTAATAGGTGGAAGCCAACATGTGAAGTTCTCTAGAGATCATAGGGTTTAGTATATACTCATTTTTGAATAATGGCTATATCTATCCTTTAAAATGGTAATATCCCATATACCTGTTATAAATGTTTAAAATAATTTATGCCACTAGCACCATTATTATTGAAGATGATGATCTTGTCCTGCTAGTTGTAACTTGTTTTTATGTGCACTGGTTCACCTTGTTGTTTGTCTAGCAGTTGCTTTGTTTGTTATCAGTGAGGATTAATCTTGTGTAGTCATCCATGTTCTTAGGTGGCCAAAATAAGTTACTTTCATCCACCTCTAGTGGACTTGACATGGTCTAGCCTCCAGGCTTAAAAAACACCAATTAGACACTGAAGATTGCTAAAGATACAACTCATATATCTTGCTTAAATCAAACTTTAAATTCAATTGCTTATTATTTCTTCAACTAATGTTAAAAAATGCAAGTTTTAGAAAACAAATCGCAGTTGGAGGTCAGCGGGATAATTGTGATACAAGCAAACCCTGTGGTTGATGAAGTTAGCAATGAGAGGGGTGGTGCATTTGCAATGTTACTCTTGGATAAGCCTTAAGATGGACTGGCAAGCTGATGCTGAGGTTAGCAGTCCTCAAAATCTCTGTTTGCATTACTATCAAAAAACCTCTAATTAAGTGAAATAGATGAAAGCTCAGTTGTAATTTCACAAGGCTTAAGAAGATAAATCAGCTATAAAGAGAAACATGGTAGTATCAAGGATAATTACAATCCAAGATCCAAAATATTAGCAAATGATCTCTTAAAATACTCAAGCTTCACGGTGGCAGAAACAAATTCCTACTGTGAATGTTAGAGGAAAATAATAATTTTTCAGTATAAATGAAACAAACTAAAATGAAATGAGCAATCCTGAAATACAAATTCTCGCAAAACCACCAAAAAATTAGACCTGATGGGAATGATTCAAGGGACTGGATAATGATGTCCATTTAAGAAACCAAAAAAAGGCGCATGCATGCTTTTCATCACAAGGAAATAAATATGTTAATAGTTGGAAAGATATTTAAAGATTGACTACATTATTAAACATGTTGACATCTCATTGATTTCTCAAATATGCCCATGAAATTGATCCGTTTTAGAAAATGAACGACCAGCTTTAACTACCAAGTCAATAAGCAAACTGAACAATTTGTCTTTCACATGTTGTGATATTTAAATTGTATATACTGATCCCTACTCCTGTAGGTTGCAGTATAGACATCAACAGGTTGGTTGAGTTGGAGACACCTTGGAAAATTACATTATATTTTATTTATGTATGCATTACCTTCTTAACCCTCAATTTGTGCTCTGTTAGGCAGACTTGTCCTTGTAACCCCTGAACCTAGGCTTTTCCTGTTACTTCTATAATGCTGAATGATGAAGTTAAAATGAACCAATATACTAAATCCAAGTCAAAATTCCACTACATTGTTTCAGATGAGGGTAATGGCCAACCAATTCTTTGGAGGTGAAGGTTCTGTAAAGAATAGTGTCACTTCAAGAAGAAAGTTGATGTCACGTATCACATCTAGCAGTGGTTAGAGTTCCTGATTTTGACAGCAATAAAGGATGACCATATATAATGTTTTGTCCTCTATTTTTTGGCTAGAAGAGGAGAGAAAAAATGAGTTGTTAGTTCATTTAATGATTGACCACCATATCTAGTGAGATGAACCAGAGCCATTGCCCTCCTCAAAGATGGGAACCTTCTGGGCAGCTAGTGGAGATTACATCAGTAGAATCTAGTTATAGTCTAATGAGTTGGATCAAACATGGACTATGCATGAAGTATTACAATGAAGAAAACATGTGATTTAATCCGATGCTGGGGATTCTCCATGGCTATCTGGATCTAGCACATGATTGACAGCCGCTTCGGAGCTTCGGCTGTTTAAAACTTATATAGTTTTCTGCATATTAGAGTATATCTCGTTTTTTCTGTAGGTAAGGGAGAAATGGAAGAGATAAAGATCTGCAGAAATAAGTTTCATAACTAAAGGGTTTATTATGGATAAAGAAAAGTACTAGTCTTCTTTTCATTCTCTCTTGGTCATGTTTTATTGGAGAGATGGTCAAGGGTTAGTGTATTTGCTAAAAGGGGAGTATTTGTGAGGTACATAGGCTTCACAAAATTTAAGGCTTCTAACTGGTGCATGATCTAGGAATTCGGTTTTATATAGTACAGATACTTCATGAACATGAATAGCCGCATCAGATCACTTTGGTTAGGAATATGTTGAAATTTCAAATTGAATTGTGAAAATGAATTAATTCATCCTTTCTTAGCACTTATTTGTCACACTTGAGCTTATGATATACTTCCATATAAATAAGCAGGTTCAAGGATAATCTTTACTAATGGCTCACAAGATCCCTGGCGCCATGCCTCCAAGCAGACATCATCCCCAGATTGTGAGCTTATATAGTTCCTTGTTGGCAGTTATATACAGATAGTTGTTATCTTAGAAATAGCACCTTCGCCTTTTGAATCCAGATTCATTCTTTATCACATCTACTAATATGTTTATTTTCATATAATTTTTTATACACAAGATATCTTTAAATTGGTGTTCCAATTCTGTTTTGGCATGTGATACAGTTAATTCAGTAAGTTCCACCAAGTTATATATTAATAGATAGTTTCAGCAGTGTTTGATGTTATATTAATGTTTTTTGGAGAGGAAGCAATAATTATAAGTGGTATGTGTCTGTGTGATCAATTTTACGTGAAAGAAGAAAGAAAGTAATATCAGGATATAAATTTCAGATATTGTAAATGGGAACATCCCTAACTCGTACAATAAAAAACTTCCTTGGAAATCTTGCAAACCAGTGTCCTGAAACCATATTAAATACCTAAAACTCCCTCCTCTTAAAGTGGCTACTTCATTTCTGCCATTATAAGATTCTATGAAAGCTTCATTATTCACCATAAGTAAATCCCCTTTTATATGTTAATTAACCTCCTTCTATCCTAGAACATATTGAATAATGTACCCATAAACACCCACCATCCACTAAAGCACCCATAAACACTCACCAGCATGCTTACACAGACCCACCATTACACCCACACTAATCCCCATTCACATCTACATGCAACCAAACATACACCCACATTAATCCTCTTTTACACATACACCAATATACGCACTCGATCCCTATTGCATCTACTATACCCTCATGTATGCTCACTTCTTCAACCTCCTAAATTTTTAGAAACAAAACTTCCCATCTACATCCTAACCAACCTAGATCTCCTTGGATTCAGCCTACCCTATGCTCATGGGGATGGATCACATGTTATCTAGCCTACCATGTACACCTAGATCCTGACTACATATAACAATTAACAACAAATATTCCTTTTCCCACCCTTGCCACCTAACCTCATCATAAAGTGTTTTACATATGGAATTCTGATCTAATAACCTAGTCCTATAGGATGGAGAGGGGACTCTCTCTCATGACCATCTCTAACAACCCTCACTAAAATTAAGGAAATCCTGCTGGACCAACAATGTGCGTGGTGTTTCCCTCCTCACCATTACTCAATTTCCCATATGTCCCTCTCCCACTCATATATCATTTAATGTCATATTAAGACCTCCTAATATCCACCAAAACCTACAACAAGAGATTCAAAACCTAGGTTCTTTTCTCTTACCACTTCTCTTTACCCTTTAACCATGACTTCAACCACCCAATAACCTTCATTATTCCTAGACATGTACTCCTACTTCCAAACTAAGGAAGAAGACCTCTTCCTCCACTTTGGTTTGGGAATATTAAGCTGAATTGGCGGAGGAGATGGCAAATGTGGAGCTTGGAGGGTGGGTCATGTCATTCTTGACCATGTTTTTCTCCGCTCTTCCCACACTCTTCTTTTCTTTGTCATTTTTCTTTTATGTTTGCTCATTTTAGCTTTTCTTTCAGATGAAACCTAACCTAGCTTAGGAGGGGGGCTCAGAGGTGCTTCTTGGACCTTTGAGCAGCTTAATCTAGGCACTACCTCATAACCCGTTCAAGTAGACTACTTCTGAGGGTTTTCTTAGGTTTTTCACTCTCTCCAAAGACACCTAATGGCAACCTAGGCTTCCTATACATGGTTTCATCATCTCCAAAGAATAGTTTTGATTCAATTTTCACCAAGAGGTATCATGATCAAACTTCTTTAACATGATGCTCCTGCACCCACGATGGTATGTCGAACTGGGCCAAACCACCCAATTCACCCCATATCGAACCGAACCGGCATGGAATCGGCATGATTAGCTCGGTATTTTCGAGAAAGGCCATGAGCCGCTTGAAATCGGGCGGTTCGGAGGGGAGCCAGTGCGAACCACTTGATTTGCAATGGTTTGAATGGGTTCGCACCCCCTCCCTTCTTTCAATGATAGAGAGGCATGAGAAGGCTTCCCATACCTTTTTAGGCCTTTCTTCACTTTCATTTTCAACCCTTTCTTTTGCCAAAAACTTGGTGATTTCAACGATAAAAGGAGGATCCAATCCAAAACAAGGTAAAGTGGCACCCTCATCCATAGCAAGTAGAGAAATTGTCTAACACAGAGGTATCTCAACAACCTCGTATATGTCGACTACAATCTAACATTGAGGCTAAACTGCATTCAGGATGAAGTGGAGCTGAAGTATGCGGATCCGATCCACAATGCTTTTGTTCAGGAATAGGATGATCCCATGATGGCTTGTGGACTAACAACAGGAGCCGGATCTTAATGAGCCAGGATCGTCTCCGCAATCTGCCAATTCGTAGCCAACGAGGTTAGGATGGATGCAGAGTAATGGGCAGATTGCAACATTTCACTCATGCTTCCAGCTGAGTAGCACAACCACAAGGGTCATTGGATAGTCGATCATCACATGACTCCATATCTGAGACATCCTTCTAAAGATATGATCGAGAGTTGTTTAGATGAGGTCACCACGCTACTTGGTCAATTCGGTCAGAAGGATGACATCCATCCTTCCGGCATAGCCAGATAGAGGGGCATGAAGAAAAAATAGGCAGCTGCTCAGCATTAGCCTAAAAAAAAAGGTAGTTGCGGCCTCGATGGAGAGAGTGAAGGAGTTATTTCACTCAAATTCAGAAACTAGAGAGAGTAGTGATGACAGCTTTGGTGACCATAGATCTAGTGACCAGAGAGGGAGCAGAGAATATAAGCCGTAGGATAGTCTTTGATTCACCGATGAGTCCTAGTTTACCATGCTACACAGCATAGGGACCATGGTGTACAAACTGGTAGAGCCTGTGAAGACACGATTGCATACAGAAGACGGCCTTTTCGAGGTTGTTTAGGAGAATTTAATGCAGTTGTAGATGACGCCGTACGTGGAGTAGAATCCATAGGCATATCAAATTCTGAGTCGTACGATTGTATACAAAAGATGGGCTTTTCGAGGTTGTTTTGGAGGATACAATGCGGCTGCAGATGACCTCATACGTGGAGTAGAATCCGTAGACGTATCAAATTCTGAGTCGTACGATTGTATACAAAAGACGGGCTCCTCGAGGTCGTTTTGGAGGATACAATGCAGCTGTAGATGATCTTGTACGTGGAGTAGGATTCATAAACGTAATAGATTCCGAGTCGTATGCCGGATCCTTTTATCCGCAATCAGAAGCCACCTATGATCCATACGGATATGGATATGGTGCGTCTGAAGTATTGTCTTTCAGTAGCTATTACCCTATGCAGCTTGGAACACTTTACGGGTCGGATTTTGCTGTTGGCATATTCAGATGGGTCACTCCATAGTTGTATTATCAGCCAAATGATATTTCTTAGAGCCAGAGCTTCAGTGAGATCAAGAACGGTTATAACTCAGAGCGCGTACCTTATAGGATGAGTGTACAGGACTACAACGTCGTTTGGTTAGAAGGGTGGGCTGATATATCTTCTGATTATGGATATATACGAGAGACATCACAACTCGACGAGATTATAGATGTCGGTATGTATGTTGTACTTTAAATACATATAATTGATTGTATCATTGTATGTTTCGTATCTCACTAATTGATTTTAGAATATTTCATATTGCTTCTCCTAGCGTGGGAAGCCAAGATTCCTGTCATTTTTTTTTAATTTTTGGTTTCGACCTAATGCCCATGCAAAGGTTTAGGGTAGCAAACCCAATGACACATATTTAGCATATTTTTGCCTTCCCAAGGTAGCATTGTTTTAGAGCAATGCTACGGTAACTTAGAAAAATCACTTCAATACATTAAGAAGCATTATTTAGGGTGTACCGAGGTGATGGAAACATCAAAAAACATCAAATTAGACTTAAAATCACTCATAAAACCAAAAAAAATTGATTACTTTTTATTAAATCTTAAAGAAAATTGGAAAAAATTGGCGTGCCGGTTCGAAACTGCCATGCCACTCGGTATGATACTGAATCGGTACCATACCAAACCAATTGCTAACTGGTATGGATCCCGATACCGATTCGGCTAACTTTGGCACCCGCTTCCATTTTCCAACCAACCATAGGTTTCTAACCAATTTTAATTTTCTTCTCTCACTCAATATATTTTGTCACATTTAATCTCAGTTCCATAGCAAATGTGATATCTATTGTTTTTATCATATTTGAGTCCCTGAATCATGTAATGTTGGCTAATGCTATAACTAAAATAGTATGTCAATATTATGTTTAGTGTGATTATAAAGATACATCCTACATCTAGTCACTTCCTTCCACTGAAGCTTGAGACCTCTACTCCGCAATTTTGCACTAACTCCTAATTCAGGTAGTGTGTCAGACTATATAGAAAAGTTAAAGTTTTGAAGCACCTTACCATTAGCAAATCGCATCAAAAGATGTTGAAAGCACTAGTCTTTATCAAGGTTAACTTCAATGGTAGTGTATCAGATGGCGGAAGTGGAGGCGGAGCGGTTTTGTGATCAAAGGCCCTGACTCTAGATTGATGGCGGCTGGGGGTACTTGCATTTTCGTCATTTTCATGCCTAGTGCGGAGCTGAGGGCTGCATGGGAAGGCATTACCTTTGCAAGGCTCACTTTAAGGGCAGAGTGTATTCAACTTGAAGGAGATTCTGCTACAGTTATCGGATGGATCTAGGGTCAAGCCAGGGAGGACTGTGGGCATCCGTTGCTGCAGGACATCTTCAAGTTGATGAGGGAGTGCACAACATTCCGAGCAGCTCGTGTACAGGGAGGCAAACAGAGCAGCTGATTGGGTTAGGTCCTTTGCTACTCAGCACTCTGGTGGCTTCCTTTGGAACAACTATGAGACCATTCCTCCACCCCTAAATCATCTCTTGTTTTCTAACTTTATTGGATATATTCATTCCAAAAGTGTATGATTCACCCGACCTATCAAAAAAATAAAACCTCCAAACTTCTTATATCACTGTCTTACTCTTATTGGTATGGACAAGTCTTTCACTGTTGTTGCATAATAGAAATTGCTAAATTAATGTTTAGTCTTTTGTTGTACATTTCTTTTTCATATGTCAATATTGATTTATGTAAATGCTTGGACGAACTATTGTCAACTAATGTTTGTCTTTGTTACTGTCTTATGTTGTCCAGTACCATCCTACTTGATAAAATGCCATAATTGTGGACACGGCACTGATCTTAGAGGATGTCCCCAGTCGCCTCTGAACATTGAAGGTATGATTAGCTTCTCTATTTTTGCTACTTTCAAGGCCACTTGCATACACCTTCTCTGATAGGAAAAGTTCACTGACATGTTCAGATTGCATTTGGGATCCTCTTGCTATTTCATTTAGCTATTGCATTTGGGATCCCTGTAACAATTGACTTCCAGAACAAACATTTGTAAAGTTACAATGTTCCATCTTAGGACAACATTTATGCTTGATGATGATGACTTTCTACTTGAAAATCTGCTGAATAACCTCATCAATAGCTTGTTTCTGATTGCATTGTCTTGCACATGGATACTTCTTAGGTAATGCTGAAAACTGTACTTCTCCTGAAGCAGTGCAGAAAGTGAGGCAGCAGATCATAGAACATATTGACCTGTGGCTCTCAGAATGCCAAAGTACAGGTAGGAATTCTCGCTGATCGTGATCAACTCATAACCATAATGAAAGTCAATTCTCAATAATACATGGTGCCTACTCCACAACATATTTCTTGGATTGATTTTAACTGTGCATCAGTAATTATTAACTGAAGCACCTATTCATAGAGTATGAGTGTCTCTAACTGTACAACTAAGTTATCGACTGCTCTATGTTTTAATTCTATATGTTTAAACTTCCTTTCGGTTTTTCCATAGTTACAAGTAGACCCAAAGTCTGCCGAACCGGGTTGAACCGCCTGGTTCAGTCAGTACCGAACCGGCCTAGTTTGAAACCGGGTTGGTTCGTCGTTCATATTCAATTCCGGCTCCTACCGGCCGGAGCTGGTCCTTTACCGGCCGATTCGGTGCTGACTCGGTGCCAGTTCGCACCGAGTCAATCCAGTTTCGAACCGGGTTGGGTATGATCTACCTGCCACTGCCCTACCGGTTCGGTACCAGACCGAACCGTACCGGACGCCAACCGGTACAGATCTCGGTACCGAACCATACCAAGCGCTGACTTGTACGGGTCTCGGTACCAGTTCGGTGGACCTTGAGTAGACCTTTTCTCTATTGATATTTTTGGTCATAGATTTTAATCTCCTTTAATATTGAATAGAGAAAGTTTTTGGTTGAGGGATCATTTTTGTTTTTGTTTACCTTGTATTGCTTAGGTTTTAAAGCAATGATGAAATTAATTAATTAAAATACAACACCCTTCATAGTAACAGAGCTCCAATTTTAACAATTTGCTGTCAGCCAAGCTTTGGTCATTCTTTTGCAGTTTAATGAGACATATTTCTAGTAAAAGGTCATTTACACACCATATAACCCAGATGGGCGCAGTATTAATGAGGCAATTCAAAATTTTAAAAAAAGAAATCAAATTCTGTAATCAGATAGGAAATGGCAGCCATTCATGCTCCCTCTCACATGCATTTCATGTGCCCAATACTAATGCAGTAGAACAAAAAGGTGGATAAAATGAAAATGCTCTAGAGTATTCTGTAATCACCAGATGGTGCTGATGATATATTGGAAAATTAGGGATAACATGTAACAGTTGGACCCCAAAGATGGTAGCTATCAGTCCAGAACCCATAAATTTCAGCTGAAAATCTGAAATGTTTCGACCCGAATTTTGCAGATAGTTATAGACTGTTTCAAGGTAAGGAATGCAAAAATATTTTTCAATCATTAATGGAGCGTGGACATAGAATAACAATTATTACAGAATATCAGAATAATGTATAAGCATGACGTTTAACCAATGTATTTGTTTTAACCACCAAAATTTTATTTGGTGCATTTATGTTGTTGTATGGTAGAAATTCTTGAATTTAAGCATGAAGAGCTTGTGGACATTAGTCGAATATGTGTGTGTGGTTATTGGCTCTGTTGAGCCAAAAATCAACTAGCAATTGCCCAAAGTCATAATTCTGCAACATGGTTTCAAAACCTGCTGAAATGGGATAATACGACCAGTACTGTAGCATTTCAGCACAAAACCAGCACTAGTACAGGTTCCAGGACAATAAAATAGCTATATCGGTACATACTGGCTGTACCGGTGTGTATTGGTGCATATAAGTGGTACCATATTGGCCCGAGCAGTCAGTAACACCATTTTTCATTTTCTTTAAGATCTGTTAGTTTCGATATATACCATTGGTACTGTTACTGTAATGATGTCATAATGTTCCCATGAAAAAATGTACAGTATTATGTACCGGTATTTAAAACTTGGTACCATGAGACACATTTGTATCATACAAATGTCTATCAGACTAATAAGTTTTGGTTTATTTCCAACAAATATGATTTGAGTGCAAATCCTATTAATCTAACAGGCTAAGGTTCAAATTTCATTCTGTTGGTCATAACTTGCGAGCTTTTAAATACCTAAAGACCATAATACTTATGTTTAAGAGGTTACTTATGTATGTTTTAAAATGCTTGATTGGGAACTACATCTAGTACATCTGTTCCCCATATTTGTTCTCAAGACTTTACGGCAAAAATAAACCTACCGATTAGAATGTCACGTGGGTGCTTGTTCTTGATTGTGATATGTATCTTGGTGATGACAAGTTGGGTCCCATAGTATTGAACCTTATGAAGCACGCAGGTTAGGGAATGCTTTCCCCAAATGTAAGCTTGCTTTTAATTGTTCCAGTTATTCTTTCCTCTATTGCAAGTACGGGTGGTAATTATATCGATTAAAAGTAAAAAATGCATTCATAAACAATAATCTCATAGAGCAAGTTTATGCAGACCTTCCCCAGGTTTTGAACTTTGAATGGAGCTTGGCAAGATTTCATGTTCAAACTTTATTTTTTTGGGCTTGAGCAATCTTCTTGTGCTTGTTTCAGCCACGCAAGAAGTAATCGCATGCTTGGTAAACTGATCCCTGACCATATATGTTCATCTCTTGGAGTCAATTAATTGACTGCAATTTGAATTTAAAGTTAAATAAAAGCATGTGATACTATTTTCCAAAGTACTGTCCAGGTGATGTAAAATAGATATAAAAAATTAAAAATATCATTCAAAATAAAATTAATCAAATTATACTTGAGGTAAACAAAGTGAAGAAGGAGATGTACTCAAACGTTTTTCTGATCAGGAAAATAATGTTCTAGTATAAATTGAATGAGCTTTAATGAGCAAGTGAATCTAATAAACAAATCTAGATTTAATTCCCTTATAAAATTCGTAAAGGTATCAACTTCTACTGAATGAATGCTTTCCTGGTATTATACTAGAAGATGTTAGCAGTCTTTTAGATATAATGATGGTGAATAATCTAACAAAGAAATAGAAACACTAACAAAGAAATAAGAAACCTAATGTGGATCATTTTTTCTGTAGTGAATCTTTCAAACCTTGCTCTTAGACCTGTCATGCAGACTCTTCGATACGTTTGGCAATAGGAAGCCTCCTTGTAGATCTTCAACAGCTAGATCTACAGAATTGAGCTCATTTCATGCATCCTTTAACTAATTGGTTGAATATTCATAAATAACATCTGTTGATCACTGTCATCCTATTGTCACTCATGAATCCATTCTAGGAAACCTGGATTAGATTTTGACATTCCTTCACTAAATCCTAATAATTTTGGTGTGGACACCCCCCCCCCCCCCCCCCCCCCCCCCCCCGCCGCGTCCTCCCTCCCTCTCCACCTCCTCCTCCCCTATCTCCTGGTGTAAATCTTCAAAGTTACCATCACCATATTGGACGTCAGATACATCCGTTGGATACCTGACAATCTAAGAGGGTTGGTGGTATCTGACATATATGAATTAAGATAATAATTTTAAGTCAGACTAAAGAAAGAGAAAGGAAATGAGAGAGAAAGAGATTAGGTTGAGTGTCCTTGATCCAGAGGAAAAACATAGAAAATAGAATTGCTATCATACTAAAGAGGAAAGGGAACTTAATATTTTTAAGTTGTAGCAGACATGACCCTTTTTTTGATAGATCCATGGTTAGCCTATGTGATCTCAGTTTTTCCTTTTGTAAGATAAAAAACATTTTCTGCCTTATCTCTCTGGAAATCATAGGTGTAATTAGATCAAAGTAACGTTAAGCCCCTGACATAAGAACAGAAGGCAGAAAGTCTGAGATCGTAAATCTCTTTCCTAAATATATACACCTGTGGTTTTTGGCTTAAGCCTGCAGCAACTTGTTTTTTTGGTCTTCCAAAGGTGGTTAGAGGAATTCTGTAAATGTAAAATAAAGAAAATTAGCACAAAAAAGGTATTGTCTGTTTCAACACCTAAACCATCTCATTACAATTTGAATAAGGTATTGTCCGATTTAATAATTTGATAATGAAGTTTAAGCCAAAAGCTGCAGCTATATCTAATTAGAAGTTACTAATTATGGTATGGGTCTTGCTGGGCTTGACGACCTGGCATGGGATAAGAGGTCCAGCAGCAGCAAGAAGCAAGCCTAGGGGTTACTCATGTAGGATTCACGACAAGTAGGAGACAAGCCCGATCCAAGCATAGATATACCCAGACAAGCCCTCTCCATTAGACTACATCACGACCATGGTATGTTGTATCGTACCGTACCGAATGGTACCGTACGTACCGTATCAGTTTGGTATCGGTATTGATACTGATGGCGTACCGATGCTCGGTATCCCAAACATACTACATATTGTACCGTACTGTACCGACACCGATGGTGTGGCACCAGTACGGATCCGGTACGGATATAGGGAATTTTGGTCATGATGCATATGTAAAATATTTCAACTCATGTTATATATGCAAGTGAAAATTCTAATTTCTTACCTGAATATTATTTTGTTGTGTACTTGCATGTAAGCTAGTCAAATCAGCTGTTTTTCTCCCTGGTATGTTCAGGACCTGATGATGATGAACCTGACTTGTTTATGGCAGCAGGAAGGATGATTTCAAGTGCTTGACTGCTCTCATAATTCAAGTTTATTCTGAAGGCCTAATTCTTCATCAGTGATAAATTGAACTAGAGGAAGAATGTATTTATTAGATATGCTTCATAAATATATCTGAGTGATTAATGATGGACTTAATCATGTGATTTATGTATTATCAGAATATTTCTTTGCTCACGAAAAGGCTGTAATTATGCTATGCCTAAAATTTTATTTGCATGACAACTTCATTATAGACTTGACTTATTAAAGGTATTTAGGTTGCAAAGTGTCCTTAACTCATTCAGATAGCTCTATTGTCGCTGTTGCAATATTATAAATTACTTTGGAACGCTAATTAGAAGTATCTAACTTAAAGGGGAAAAAATAAAGATACCAAGGGCTTTTTATTATACATAAAGACACTGCATGGTCTCACAGCCAAGAATTTTTGTAGTAGCTGAAGGAACTGATGGTGAACAAAAATAGTCTTCCATGTCTACGTAGTATAAGCACGAAGAGAGGAAGGTAGCAGCCTATTCTTCTTAAATCCGTCAACAGGGAAACAAGAGGTGGTGCAAAGCTTAGTAGGTGTAGCCCTTGACAAACATCCCTTGCATGGATACCTCTGACTCGCCCTCGCCAGTGTACTTCCCAAGCTGCGCAAGGGAGTTTACCTTGGCACGCACCAGCAGTACCTCCTGGGCTGCCTTCGCATTCTCGGGCCGCCCTGCCCATGTCTTCAGGCAGGTGTTCTGAAGGGCTCTCGCATACGAGAAGGACACATGCCATGGGTTGGGACTCTGGTTCATGGCGTTCAGGTTCAGAGTCGCCTCCACCTCGGATTGCCATTTGCCCGCCCGACAGAAACTGGCATCCAGAGCCATCCAGTCATGTTATGATCACGAAGTCATATGCAGATCAAAACGCTCGAGGACTTTTATTCAGATTAGAGGGATGGGACGCTTGCGATGATTCCGGGGACAGCGGGAGGAATCCGCCGGTGGAGGAGCTTGAGGGTGTACTCTGCGACCATGCTGGGCTTGAGGAGGATCCCTTCAAACATCACGTTGTTCTCCGCCATGCAGTAGAAGACCTCAGCCCAGACCTGCTGCGCCACCTCGAAGGTGCGTTCGATCCCGTGGTCGCCATCCAGCAGGATCTCTGGCTCCACAATTGGGACAAGGCCGCTGTCCTGCGAAGCAAATCCATTCCATGCAGAGCGCTCATGCAGAACGTGATGCACAAAAGACTTGAGACAAGAATTCTTCGAGTAGAAGACTATACCTGTGCAATAGCGGCGTAGCGAGCAAGACCCCAGGCAGCTTCCTTCACAGCGAGGGCCGAAGGACCATTGGGAATGCTCACCACGGTCCGCCTATTCATACAAGAATAGATTTTAGGATAGCTTAAGTTGCATGGAGAAGGTGACGGGATGAGGTGTGGGGGTGCTGCGAGTTCTTACCATTTGGCAAAGCGAGCACCTTGCTGGTAGTAAGCGGCGGTGCGGGATGCCAGCCCGTCAAGACCTTGGCACCAAGATTCTTTAATTAGAGTTCTTTAATTGATCAATTAGTGAATTGGTCGTTCACCTTGTCAACCTTGATGCCGGGGACGATGTTCTGGGAGACAAGGACGTCGACCATCTTCTTGCCATCAGTGGTGGATTGGTAGAGGGTCTCCTCGAAGAGGATGGCACCGGAGATGTAGTTGCCGAGACCGGGGGCGGTGACGAGCAGGGTGCGGTAGGCCTGGCGGTTGGCTTCCGTGTTCTCCAGCCCGATGGACGCCAGCCTCTTCCCGCACGTCGCGTTTGACTCGTCCATGGCCAGGATGCCACGCCCTGGTGAGGCGATGGTTTTCTAAGCCATTCGATGCAGCAGCACAGAAACATCAGAACAAGGAAAATTAAATTCTAAATTTGCTAGCAAAGTGAGCAAAAACAAGTTGGTGGTGCAGATCTTCCGAGGTGTTTGATGATATGCATACCGCAGTCTTCACGAGCTCATCGGCGTAGGAGGTGGCGGCACGGACCGTGAGGGAGGCGGCAGGGTGGGACTGGATGGTGACGGAGGCAGATGGGTGGCGAAGGGACTGGCCCTTCACCCACTCTGACTTGTGGATGAGCGGAGAGGTCTTGAGGAGGGATGCCGATGCCATCGAAGTCTCAGAGAGAGATCTCTTTCACTTGCACCCTGGAAGACTGGAATTTGACTCATGGAATTTGACTGTTCAGCTAAGAGGATGACTCTAGATAGAGAGGATTTCCATGTACAAGCTCATACATATAGTTTTACATTCTATTACCAACGTTGTGTCAATCCTCCCATAGATTATCCCAACATGCCTTGCTTGTGAGACTATTGATGCTACTGCGTCAGTTTTCAAGAAAACTCCGGCTTGGCGCAAGGCATCCCCTGCTTTTATCACTTACAAACGCACCAAAACCGCAGCCTGAACCATATGCAGAAAACGAGGTCCGTTTCAGAGCTAACCATGGCCATTGGGCCCGGAGTGTCCGTGGCCAGGCCGAACACCTGAGGAGGATTTTTTAAACAAAATCTTAGACATCAGAAAACACTGGAGGTTTTGGGAGACTAGGGAGTCCATTCCGGTGTTTTGGAAGCTTTAGGCTAGGAGTGTGAGATGTATAATTGTTTTGCTAACATCCTTATTTTTACGGTTGGTTCTTTCTCAAATTATTTTGTGATGATCATGGCTTTGGCTCGAGCTCAGATATTGGGCATCTTGGTGTCAACGGTTAGAGCATTGCCCTGAGGATTTCACGTCCCTAGGTGCCGTCCTTCGTCTTGGCCTTCATTCCTTGATTCCTCCTAGTTCTCGTTCCATCTCGGGCCAGACAGACTTCTAGAAGAAATCGGCCACTTGGGACAAGGGACCATCCTCATGAGTGGTCCCACCGATATATTTAGCTATTGTTCTTGCATAGCTTTGTATTTCGCAATTTAATAAGGCTAATGTAGACACATTCTGCGTGACCAGGTCTTGCACCCTTCGTAGCACCATGCTGTCTTCATCCAGGGCCCGGTTTTTTTTTCACAAATTTTTCATACAATGCATATACGAATACATCCAATAAAATTAAAATTCAGAAGGCTTTAGCAGGAAAGAAAAAACACTTGGAACCTGTTTGGAAAAATCTTGTCTGATCAGGCAGCATCCGCAGAATGGCCAGAGAGAAAGAAGGGAGAGAGAGTCTGAGAGGGAGAGTGAGAGTATGTACTCCCCATCCCCAGAAAATAAAAAAAAAAAAGAAAAAAAAAATCAGGTTGGATTTTTTACTCAATTCTTGGATTAGGCAGTTATTTGGTTATGGCATGCATCATCAACCTGACTTCATAAGGGGAAAAAAAAAAGAAGAGGAAAACTCCTTCATTGATCCCTTTTTCCCTTCGACATTCATCCAGCACTGCATGCACAGCAGTACAGCACAGGAACAAACGGAGATAAAATGTGCAGAGCTGCAATCCGAGAAATACAATGAACGAGATCCATAGGAACCAAGACACAGCATGGTGCACCACCACATTATGCACATAGTGAATTTCTCCTGTAGACCAACAGGCTAGGATTTGGATGAGTCCTCATAAAACTGCAGGCTGAGAGGCCGACAAACCTGATTCCCGAAAAATTCCTGCATAAACACTCAAACAGAACAGACCCTCAATAGTTTTTATCTTTTTATTCTTTTTTAATAATCTTCCCGCAGGAATCAACCCTCTCTCTCCCCTCTCCCTTCCACTCCATCGTTTCCTTCCATCTCACAGGAGATCAATCCAAACAGGGCCTTACCAGTCTTGCAACCCTGATTGCTCAATCGTGTAGTTCAATATGCAACATGGACCGGATATTTTTACATGGGAACTAGCCATGTCAAGACTCCAGATATTTCACCATGTTATCATTTCCCCGCACACAATAATATGCCTGTTGAGATGAGTGCAGAAATCAACAAAATTAAGGAGTCGAGAATGACATACCCTCTGAAAGTCAATATAAAACTAGATATCCACATACATGATGGTCAATATACAGGATATATAATCTCTCCATAAATCATTCCCAATGTTGGAAGTCATCTAATTCCAGAAAATGGCTGTTAGCAACCCAACCATGCTCTATATAACACCACCAAGTTAACAAGAATGATGGAGAAATTTTAGAGATTCCTCTTATAAAAAGAATTAGTGACTTCTTCAGCTTGTCGACGAGAACACTGGTTTAGTTCCCTTTTGGCAAGTCGGAAAGGAAACAAAATGTGCACCAACAAGTCTACAGTTAGATATTCCCAAATGACAAACAATCTACCTAGAGGCCGCAACAATCCATGTGTTGACAGAAATCAAAGCCTACACTACAAAATGGCTGCCATTCCTATCAATTCATGGGTAGCAATAGTCATACACTACGAACAATGAATAAACTTTTCCTCAGTTTCTTTTCCAAAGTAAAAGCATCTATCAGATTCTAGAAATATTAAGAAAGCATGAAAAGTGCCACATTTCAGGGAAACTCATGGTAGCAGTCAAGTCATGATAATTTGCCTTGCTTACTTCAAGAAAAAGGATTCAACCGGCACAAGAATTTCTACTTCAGGTAAGTGGAAGACACCCATAGAAGTATGTAGCTTATCAGAGAAGTGTTGACCTCCAAACTCCTCGGACCTTGAAGTAGAGGTGGCATGACAGAGACCATCAAGAAGGTGCCCAACAGCCATGAACCAAAGAAAGCCCCAATCCTGAAAGATACCCGCAATATCAGCTTTAAGAGAAGGAATTCTTAAAATAATGACTACAGACAAATGTGTCACAGTTGAATGACATAACCACTTCAACATTTACAGGGACTCTTGATCTAGCTAGAAGCCTAAGACTGAAAATCTAATTAATATATTCCTGCAACTCAAGTAATTTATCAGTGGCAGAAAAGATCATTACACGCTTAAACATCAGCAAATCAGTGTATCGATCTTAGACTTATGCTGGAGAATCCCTTGAATTTGAAAATACAACAAGAACATTTTTCTCTTTAAAAGGAAAAGCTACAAAGACATAATGACAAAAAAAAAATAGTGTTCTTTTTCTCTTGCAAAATGACAGTGTAATTGCATATTCTCTATCCAAAATGTGCTCTACCATATAGCTTAATGAGGGTAATAGCATACTAATCCCATTCACTCCTTTTAAAGATTCAATAACTCTATTAGCTGCTCTTCCAGATATTTTAATTTCCATGTATCAACTCTCTGAATCTGTCAGCATTATCCTCTGTCAACTTTAAAGACTGAGAAGGCCAGTGATCCTCAAGGGACCTCAAGTTTATTTTGGATAACCTCCACAGAATCTGCACTTCTTTACCAAATTTTGGCCAACAGTGAGAGTAATCTGTTCTCTGACTACAACATTTCTTTAGGTCTGATCTTATGTCTGAGGGAATGGAACATCAATGATACTGCTCCCATTTTAATATTTACAATCTCCGAAGAACTACAGATCACTACAAATATGAGCCCTTACAGTGTCTTGCTTAAATTTTATCTTGAGATCATAAAATTGTGCTTTGCAAAATGATAAAAAGTCAGGATTGAATTAGGGACCCACATAATTAAGGATAATCTGCTATTTGCAAATGACTTGGTGCACTCAATGCATCAGGATGACCAGCACACCTGATTGATTGCAATGTGACATGGAGAAAGCTTTCTGACTGAATGAAGTGGAGCCTAATAGCCTCCAGCAAGGGGATTATTAAATTGCATATACAGATACTCTTATGTGATTAGGGTGGCAAGTCTATCACTAGACATGGATCTAACCGGTACCAAACTCAACTGAGACCCAGCCTGCACCCAAAGTGTAAACTGTAAATTGGATAAATGTGCCATAACAAAACTGAACTCCAAGTTGCCTAGCTCCTTGCCTGATCATCAAAATTAAGCCAAGATAGGAAAAAGAAAAGTTCCCAAAAAAAAAAGTGTTCCAACCCTTGAATTTAGACCACTTCTGACCTAACTTATCAAGCAAGCAGGTCATATCTGGGTCTATCCCTTAGACATTTATAGTCGAGTCCCCGTATATGTGAACTTAATAAACTAATACTGAAACAGAAATTATACAGTTTTCAGTTACCTGAAACTGGTTGTCATTTAAGTCATTTGTTGTTAGTTGATAATTGCAGGTTGATATGCAAAGAAACCATTCCGATAAACTTCTATGTCATACCATGATGAGGTATTGCCATATTTCAGATAGCATGTCTGTCCCCTTGCGTCATCTACTATAACCAGCAGGGAACTCCTAGAAGGCACTGAAAATTCATAAAATCCCTGGGATAAAACCATTTAGGTATGGTTACATGCAGAGCCCACTATTCATGATTCAAAGAAAATATTTCACAAGTATATGTTGTCGAGTGTGCACGCATCTGCTATCAACATGTTGTTGAGGACAATACTAAGACAAACAAAGGGGCAGCTCAATGAAGAGATCACTCAAAGAATGCCTCATATCTAGTGACTTTATGTGGTACTAAATGTAAAATATGTGAGCATGTAGCTGCAAAGCAAGAACAGAAATCTGTGTGTACTAGTGAAAGAGTAAGCATACCCATATAAGAAGGCTCGGAGTCGACTCTTAAGCCTCTGGTATATAAAATATATGGTTACTATAAGAGAAATCGCCACTTGGAGTGTCGGCCCTTCTTCCGTTGGAAATATAACAGTGAGTGCCCCTAGCAATATGAATGCACCGGCTGTCTTTAAAATGACATTTGTGGATGGAGCTTCAAACCTACTTGCAATGGCCTTGACAACACGTGATTGTGTAACTTCCCTTATTTTTTTGTTGATGTCGATTTTTGGGTTTTTTCTCTCATGAAAGCTCTGCATAATGATTTTGTCGTGAGCTGATTCTATTGCATCAACACTTGGTTTGTGTCCAGCATATTTATTTATCAAAAAGTTCCTGGCAGCTTGAATTTCTTCTTCAGATGCTTCCCGGCTAATCCCAAGCCGTTTGTATGGGTCCTTCACATGAATCCTGGGAAAGATAGCTGAACCAATGAAGAAAGATCAGGAAAGAAATTAAGCGATTGATGAAGGGGCATAACAGATATTAAATCAAAATTGTAACATTCACAAGAACATTAATATAGGCTGCATAATGTTGTGCGGCAGCAGCAGCTGATTAAATGCAATCATGTTTAAGTGCCTTTGGAGAAGAAATTTAGGGAGGAATTGTTTTTTTAAAAATATAATGTACAGTTCAACTATTACACAAGGCTACTTGCTATAGAAACATAAAGTACATAATTCTTGGCTTACATTTACACCAACTTTTACAGACTATTTGCTTGCATATTCATATGCGGTCATTTTCGTAAATAGAAAAATATGATTTCTTACCACAACTAATTTCTGGGCAATGCCGGCTAAAATGTTAGCTTATTGAACTTTTTTATTTTTAGCGGATTTTTCACCACTGTCTTCTGTGGCTCCACCTAATTAGCAAATTTTCTGGGCTGCAACCAAGGAGCTTATAATCCCCATATGGATCCCCAGCAGACCAACAAAGGTGAGAAAAGGACTCGTCTAGTTGAAGCTCTGTGCATGAGTGTCAGCATTCAAAAATCAGCTCTCATGGAGAACGCCTTTCATCAAATAGATCTAATAGAGAAGGTCATATAAAATCTGTATTACTTTCTGTCTCTCTGAAAAGGTATGCTATCTTCATTGGTATTCTGATACAGGGCTCTCATGCCTAGTGTGAGAGGGTAAGCTTAAGGGAGGAAAAATACTAAAAATGTTGGAACTGGGCTCTTAGTTTAGTGGCCATGATCTTAACACGCCCATCGGCTCTCAAATTGTGGTCATAACTTTCTTACCTCTATATGTATACAACATGATGACCATCAGAGATGACCATGAATACAATAACAAAGTGCACTTACTAGGTCAAGATGAAAGTTGACAGTCTGTATTTAGGCCATGTGGATGCTTATTGGTAGGCATGCTCTCCTACCAGATCGATTTTGAATGATCTTCAAGTTTGCTAGACAAACAGTTTATTGTTCACATAGCCATTCAGCATCTATAAAGCTTCAACTGAACAATTGTGACTAGATCTGCAATCCTGCACACAACCATTAACTTCAGTAGTTTGACGCATTTCACTGCCCCAGTCTAATAACAACTGCAATATGGTTATTGGCATCTTTTGCTCTGTTTCAACCATGATCGCTTGTTAGCTTTCTCAAACTATCTCTTCTCCATTAAAGTTCTGAGCTTGCTTATTGCTCATCCATCAGGGGTTTCCATTTCTCTTCTTTAATTTTACTTGTCTCTAGGAAGACTGAGCAGGACCTTTTTGCAATAAATGTTAGGCACTGAATGGTTGGTATTACTTCTTAAGTCATTTGCCTTCAGTGTTTACTTTAAAATGGATTATACTGTTGGGGTACATGCTTTCATTTATTATAACGACTGAAGTGTTACTTAAACCACTAGCAACTCAATATTCCACACTACACCACGCATAATTAGATAATTCATCATTTTTGTTCAGTATAAACATATCAATGATGAAGCCTTCTTCATCCACTGTACATCTTGTTTAGGAGTCACAAACTACTGAATATCATTCATGGTTCAACATACTTAATGCATACAGAGAGTGGACCACAAACCTCCATGACCAATAAATGCATCATTGAATCTTCTGAATTTTGTTGACCAAGGTGCAACCAAAAGTACATTATTGTTCATAACATACCTTGAAGCATGGTACGCCTACCGTACCATTTCAGTACCGGTATCCGGTATGGGTGACGTACCAACACTCGATACGCCAAAAAAATTATGCACCGTATCGTACCGACGTTATACTAGTGTGGTATCGGACGGTATGCCCAAAAAATTCCGCACCATACCATACCGACACTGTACTAATGTGGCACCGGTACGGGGTCCGATACCGAGACGGCGAACCTTACCTTGAAGACTATACATTTCAAACTTGTAATGTGATATTCACAATATCAACAGAACCATAAAGGTTTGAATTATTAAGAAATCAAGAAGATGCATAAAAGGCTACTTACCAGTTGAATCATCAGCTGTATCACCAAATGATGCATATATTCTACTCCTGAATTTGTCATTTCTTTTAGTTGAATGTTTATGGATCTGAGGAATTAAATAGTTCCTGCAAGTAAAAGGTAGCATCCCTAGGAAAGTCATGCAAATGATCGAGCTAAAAAATTCCTTAACCGAAATAAGCTAACAAGGATTCACAATGAATAAATAATAAATCATATATTACCTGTCTATACAGGATAAACGCTTCACCCTTTCCCAAGAGCTTCCGTTTGCAGTAAAAGGTGAAGCTAATCCATGTAATGAGCTTGATTTTCTTGCAGTTACCAAACAAGAAGAAATTCTTGAGGGACTACAACTCAAGCCACATACAGACATCTTGAAGTATAACCAAATAGCTGCCACCAATGTGCTAGGATAAGTTTTTCTGAGTAGACTGAAAGGAGGCAGCAGTAAAAAATCAAAACATTTTCTTGGTCAATCTATGTCTTCAACCCCTCAAATCATAATTCAGGACACTCATGCATCAAAAAGTCAGCAAATACTCCACATCTACGAATCAAGAATATAATAATTATTACCAACAAAAGCAACAAACAAAAAGATCATATGTATGCAAACAAGAAATGCACCATATCTACTGAACCTAATACTCTGAATCAACAGAAAAAGATGTTTCAATGAAAAGTGCATTACAAAAATAAATACCGTTGGGAAAAGCCGTATAAATGTAAGGCATTATATGCAACCAAGTCATAAAATACCCACATTTCTGGATTGTAAACCACAAAAACCTTTATTTGCTAGGCATTAGACAGATCGAAGTGACATGCTTATGCTTATGATAGATCGTACCATAAGTACACTGGCTAGTCGTTATGGATTAGTAGACAAACTAAAGATAAAAAGGCCGATACAGTTGGATACTCAAGATATGGCAGCGGCATTTAGAATATTTTCAGAGATAATTGATCACCTAGGGTAATTGCTATTGAAAACTACAGAAACTATCATGCAGGATTAGGTTGCAAACTAGTTTAGGAACTTGCTAGCAAAATTTTGGTGAATGAAAAAGAGAGAAGGTTTCATATAGAGATACCAAATGAAGTGATTCTGAGGTCCAAAAGGTGCTAAAAGAACAGATGGTTTAGGAATGGCAGAAATTAAATAAAATTGAAGATTAGGAGATATGTTTGGCTAATATATAATTGACAGATATGGATGCACAAAATCAAATTTAGAACTCCCATTCTGCTCTATCTTTTCTCTTCTCCTCTCAGCCCTCTATTTCTTTACTTTTTTCTCTTTCATATCACCTTTTTTTAAGGATATGTGTCAAACTACCTTCAGTTCACATCAGTGTACTAAGAATCCAGAGAATTCCATATATGTGCAAAGTTTATTAAAATCCTGAACTTGTTCTCCCCTTCAAGAATTCCTTTGAATGACCATAAGATACATCCTCCGGTAAGATTTAACATACAGGACATCTAAAACCATGCCCTACCTAGTGACCGATAATTTAGGAAATGGCATTTCCGCATTCTCTCAATCAAACCCTCTCTATAGAGCTACTAAAACAAACATCAACCTTTCTAATATTAAAAGAGAGCCGTGCTGGAGATTGTCCAGAACTTCCAACGACTACTATTTATCTCCTCCTGCTTCCAAAACATCTTCACAAGAACCCTGATAACAAGCAGGCTATCAAGATAAAGTCGCTTGTTTAGAATATTGTAGATTACATAATATGAGAAACGTTCAATGCTCCCTCACACTATTATGAGTAATATTACTGGCAGTAAATTTTCTTGGGATAGCTTAACCCATTGTGATCTTGCTCACAAGAAGAAAGGACTCAGACACGGTAAAGTGTTAAGAGGAGCCATTTCCCTCTATAAAAACATCATTTTTGGCAACACTTCTGGGCTCTAGCTAAACCACTAAGGTCTCAATAGGACTGTCAGAAAAGGTATGAATCACAGACACTAGATTGCATATATTAACTTGGAATCGAGCATTATCATCTTCACAGGTACCAGATGCGATAGTGACTCTCTTTGATAAAGATTTTCCTTTCTCATGATATATAAGTTTGAAGCATCTCAGAAAAGACTCACACGACCGCATCTCAGAATCAAGAAGCTCGATAAGAAAATACCAAAAAAAAAAAAATCAGGGCAATAAAGCGAAATGGATTCCTCAATTATAGAGCGTTTCTCCATGGCAACACCGAAAAAAAAAATCAAATTGATAGAGGAAATCTGCAACCCAGCCCACTACCTTCTTCCGTTAAACACCGAACGAAAACGGGATTGAGGGAGAATTGAAGTGGATAAGGTTATGGCATACCAAAACGCACCTGTGGAAACCTAGGCGAAGACGTAGAGAGCTAAATAAACTTGGGAGGCACCAAGCTCTCCTCTTTTCGCGAAAGCGCTTCTACTTCAACCTCTCCCTCTCCGCCGGCGAGGGGACCTTAGAGTGATGGGGCAGTAGCACGACTACTTGAAGAGGGGCAACGAGGGCGAGAGGCCATATGGGTCGGGTCGGATTTCCTTTTTTTTTTTTTCTTTTTTTTTTTTTTTCCACCCCCGCGTAGCAGCTCCCACTGGGCCTCCGCCCCGCCAGAAGAATGTTCGATGCGGACAGAAATGACCGTGTGTTGGGCATCCCGACCGGTTTTACTCATGCCTTCCCCACCCATGGGCCCGGCTCAGCTACCCCTCTGGGCTCTGGCTCGAGTTCCAAGTGTGAGTACGTCACATCTGGCACCACCCCGGCTACTAGCGGTCCAAGAGCAGTCCTATACCTCATGTCCAAGCAGTGGCCGAAGTCATATTTTAATCATCGCCGCAGCGACTCGAACTTGGGACCATGAGGTTAGAATCCCCACCCAGTACCAATAGGCTACCACCTTGGTGGCCGAGAGAAACTGGTAGGCTGCAGAGGGGCTTGGTAAACCCATGGCCTGACCCGATCCCGACGCAATTAGACCCAACCTAATCTGCATTTGTAGATTCATGAATCGATCAAAAATTAGGTCTGATTGGAAAACGGGGTAAGGTCTAGGATTTATAATTTCGATCCAAATCTAACCCGACCTCTTTTGTATATGCCCAAAATCTCAAACCATATAAAACCCCCTTCTCCTTACCCCTAACTATATTTCTCAATAAAGATAGACTCTCGTCTAAACTAGTTCCTCTCTGTCCATCCTAATAACCCTCTTCCATCTCGCCTACTCTTGTTTGATTATATTTTAAGCATTCATTTTTTAGAAATATGCTTCTTTTTTTTTGTCGAGAATGTTATAGGAAAATTCAACGAAGATGCAAATTAATACACCATGTCCTCGGGTATATAACTATTTATTTATTCTTTGAAAATTTTAGCTTGTATCTTAGGAATAATAGTTTAATTTGATCAACTTAAGAACATATTTGGATGGAAATTCACGTTTGATCTAACATTTGTTTAGTTTTATTAAGATTTTTAGTAATTTAATATGTGATTATCAATTATTATACTTTAATTGTAAAAAATGAGAGATAAATGCTTGGCTAGGATTGCATACTTGACCTGGTCTGGTCCTAACCCGAACTCGAATATTTTGGAGTGGTTTTGGGTCATGATTGGCCTTGACTCGATTTGATATACCGAAGGGATCTAAAAATAGGTCTAAGATCTTGTTCGTGGGTTTGACTGTACCTAACTTGGTTAATGATGATAGGTCTGTGTCCAAAATGAAGATCCAAAATCGAAACTAAGTGGGATTAAGATGAACCACATGTTCATCTGATCCAACCTATTTATAGTCCTACTAGCAAGATTGTAGAAATTGACCTAACCTAGCCATGATAGGACCTTGTCTGGACATGGTTAACACTGGGAGATTTTTATGGTTGTCACCAAGACCCTCCAATATGAACCAAACCTACGTCATATATGAATCCAGTTCAAATCCGAATAAATCTACAAGTCAAATAGGTATCCACAATAAACCTATGAAACTTTCTGAGACGAGGGTCTCTGCCAAGTTAAGGTCTCCTTAACTCATAACAAATTTTGAAATGGGATCTATTCTTACAAATTTAACCTAAAACCTGGGGTTGAAAATTTACCTCACCTGTAATGTATGCTTTTACCTTACACTGCTCTAAAACTATGTCATTATTAACTAATTATTAAGGGAATCAAGGGATCAAAGATTCCAATAATGTGTCTTGCTTGAGACTTAATACTACATGAGTTAAACTTGATGGGTGTTGGATAGGGTATGGGTCTTCGCATATTAGAACCTAACCTATAAACCTAACGGGCTAAGGCTTAGTTTTCTTCTTCTCAAACTGACTCAATTGAAACATTTTTAGGCAGGACGTGGGTCACATTTAAACCCTACCCCCCAACTTTAGAGCGTGTTGGTACCTTCGCCCAACTTGATTTGGTTGCATTTATTGGACGTTGATTACCGATCAAACTATTAAAATAGATTTTAAGCGATCATGCACAAGTTAAACATTTCGAGTGGATTTTTCTTTTTTTCTTCCTTTCTTTCCTTTTTTTTTTTTCTTTTATTATTGACTCAAGACAACTTGATTGGGTCTCAAACTAGGTGATTGCACTTAGAAATATGAAGACTCGAGATAGGTTATCTTAGGTGGGTTAGGTCAATATGGTTTGGGTCAAATTGAGATGGCATGCAAGGAATAGAAAGACGCAACTTGTGATAGGTCCAATAAAGATGTCTATAGAGGACATGTTTGATTTAAGAAGCCTTGACTTGATATGAGTTTAGGTTAAGGATATGTCAGTATTACCAAAGCCAATAGAAAGCAACCATTTCATTCATTGTTGACAGCACAACCCTTCTCTACTAACTAGTTAGTTAGTCACTTGGTTCTCTCTACGTGAAAAATAAATGTGCCGCCATTATGGAGAGTAACTAAGGTCCCATATCACAAAGAAGGGAGTGCATGGAACTTAACTTGTCTCCCTTGATGCTACAGTAGTAGATCTTTCTTTTAAAATAAAATTTAAAAAATCCTTTTTTTTCAATATTATTTCATCATTTTTATTTCTCTACTATTATAACAAGAACTCTTCCATTTCGACTCCACCCCAATTATGTACTCTACTGTTTTAATATTTTCTTGGTATGATAGCCTAACATGCATTCTCTTAAGGGCTCGTTTGGTTCGCGGGAAGCATTTTCCCTCCTAAAAATATAATTCCTGAAAAATAAATTCCTAGGAAGAGAATGCCTAGGAAAGTACTTTTGACATATTTTGTTGACCATGGGAAAGTGACAAATTTCCAAAGTGCTTATGTTTAGTTGGCCATCCACTTTCCTGGGAAAGTTATGTATAATTCCTATTATACTCTTAATAAAAATTAGGTCTTTAATGCCTCTTTAATGCTTCTTTAATGCTGAAGGGTCTTTTTGGAAAAAAATAAAAATGGCTTGATTCCCGCCTCATGGAAAGTAACTTTCTCATATTTTTTATGGAAAAGACTTTTTCATGAAATGTGGGAATCATATTCCCATGGGAATACAACTTTCTCATCTCTCTCTTTTGAAAACTCCAACCAAACAAGAGGCATTTTATTACTTTTTCGTTGACCACACTTTCCCCCCTTCTTTTCCCGTGAACCAAACGAGCCCTAAGTATTTCGTTGGACTCTTTTGCAAGCATTGGAATTTAATATTTCATCCCATGGTTCCTCTTTTCCAAGGGGTAATCCTTGACTTTTCCGCTCTTTACAAAGTCATGTACATTGCACGTGCTCAATACCAATGCATTATTATGACCATAATATTTTTTTTAAAAAAAGAAGACGAACAAGACATGTGAAAACCTATTGATATCATTAATCATGATCGGGGCAGAGCTTGAAGCCCCGAATCCACAACATCGGCACCAACCCTCAATGATTTTACCTACTGATTATTCATCATTCTTGATATGTCACCTGGCCTTTCGATTGTTCACAATTCCAATATGGTAATAATAATATACCATATTTGAACTTAAGCTACGAAACAAGATAACAATCATTAAGATCATCATATATCATGTCACAATAAATCATCATACATAGAGATGCATATGCTTGTATAAAATTGCCATATGATACCTGACCATGTTTTTGCATAGCAAAAGTAGCCATTACTATTATAACCTGGCTTTTAGCATTGATAATATCTCCATGTAACAAAACTTCTATGAATATGTTATCTCACATTACGATAGAAATGATTATTGCAACTTCTAGCTCAACCTAAGCATATTTTATTTTTAAATAAAAGAATGGATGCCATGACAATCACCATACGCGATAATAACTGAAAATATTAGAAAACAATAAATCAATAATGAATAATTTAATTAAAACAAAAACAAAACTATTTTTAAAAGCCAGGATGGATTTTTATTTTTTAATCTGAAAAATATTTTATTAATAAGATCAAATAACCATGGTTATTCTCATCATACTGCAACCATTACATTAAAATAGCAGTCAGATTTATTGCCTATGCATAGTTAACATCATAAAAAGAAACTGAAACTATCAATATCATAACTTTTGTTATTCTAATCTTAATTATAATAACCACCATTGTACTAAAATGTTATCAACTGAAATCATGTTTAGTAGCCAACTCCCCGTTCCCCATTCCTAAAGCGGCAATATATGGTGATAGGGGGAAAAGTGGACCATCCCACAAAATGCAATTAAAGCACATGAATCTGACGGCAAGCACGGCCTCGACGAGCATGACCTCGACAAGCATGACCTCAGTAGGCATGACCTCGGCAGGAACGACCTCGGCACGTGTGATCTCGGCTAAACAAAGTCCGATTGACCTCGAACCGACTCTGACTCCACCAATAGCCAAGCCGGTCCCCCTAAAGAAAGGACCATCAAATTCTCTATATTCGGGATCAAATCCCGTAATCTCCGTCACAACGGCTGTCAATATTTGAATCCACGCAATCTCAACCGATCGCCAACTAGCTCGAAATCTCGCGCCATCTAAGGTAACTCATTTAAATCAATATTTGCGCAATCACATCCGATTGCGTGTAACCACTACATCCCCTCCTATAAAATAGGAGGACTCTAGGGAGATCATCTTCTTCCGAGGCCAGAAAACATCTCTCCATTAAAATATCTCCAAAGTCCCTATCTGACTTAAGCATCGGAGGGCTTTCGTCGAATCCCCCCGCCAAAGATTTTTTGCAAGTCTGTCGGAGATAGCCATCCACCACTGTACTGTAGCAGAAGCTCTTCCTTCTCGGCCCGCGGTCAGCGTCTATTTTCCAGCAACATATGGCATTATCCGATTTTAGCCAATTTTAGCCATCTATTTCCCTCCCAAACACTCCCAATCCGAACACTGTAAAGAAAGGGAAAGCAAAGTTTCGGTGTCTGAACCTTGAATTCTACCCCAGATCCAGACATATAAATTCCCCAAACCGCCCCACTCACGGCGCTCGTGTGGCGTTGGGCGTCATTCTCACTCACAGGAAGCGACCGCCCTCAACTTCCCCAAGTCCTTTCCCGAAGCCACCGCCAAAAGGAAAAAGCCATTAAAAAACTCATTAAAATCCCATCGCACATCAGAACTCGCTTCCTCTTCTCGCCGACGGAGTGCCTTCGCAACCAAAGAACAAAGCCCCCCGCACATCCTCTCCTATAGCGAAGGGCGAACGCCAAGGTGTTGTCTAAACCCTAGGTCTCGATCCATGGACGGCGGAGAAGACGAGCTCCTGGACGTTCGTACCCTCTTCCCGATCGGGGAGGAGCAGCCGCCCCCGCCGCCACCGGAGAACGAGGAGGCCACCTTCCCCCGCTGGGAGGATGAGGGGGAGGGGGGAGCACAGGCGATTGGAGCAACCGAGGTGGACGACTCGCAGCTTCTGTTCTCTCCCTCCGTCCGCCCGTCTCCCCTGACCGGAGACGAGGAGGAGGCTTCTGCCTTCGAGCCGGCTGCTCCTGGAGATGCTACCGCGGGAGAGGAGGCCGTTAAGATGGGCGTGGAAATTGCGGACCCCGCGGCTGAGGCCGCGAGCCAGGGCATCGGCAAGCGGAAGCGCGGCCGACCGCCTAAGGCCCAGGGCGGCGGAAGGGCGCCGCCGGCGAAGAGGAAGGAGGAGGAGGAAGTGTGCTTCATATGCTTCGATGGGGGTAATCTTGTGGTCTGTGATCGTAGGTGAGTAGGTTTTGTCTCTCGGTGTGTCGTTTCTAGGGTTTCGATGATGGTTTTGTTGTCAGAAGATCTTCTGGTTCAAACGATGTTTTTTGTTCTAGGGGTTGTTCAAAGGTGTATCACCCGGCATGTGTCAACAGGGATGATGCCTTCTTTCGCACGAGGGGACGGTGGAATTGTGGTAAGTTTACCATATTGTTCTCGTTATTTGTTTATTCACAATTACACGAGTATGCTGACTCTTTAATGTGGAGTTGGATTTTGGAATGGGCCATTTCAGTTGGCGATTAGATGGTTACGTAGTATTGTACATGTTCATGGTGTTGAAAATAAGAAAAAAAAAATGGAGCATATGATTCATGACTGTGCATGGTATTAAGTTCAGCAGACTCAGCAATCTTACATTGCTGTGTCGGTTTAGCGGGTTCATTTCTGTGATAGCAAAATTTCGGTTTTGTTTGACCAATGGCATTTATCCGGACCATGTACCTTCTTGACTCGATGGTTTGATCACTTTGTTTCTTTTATAAAGGTTGCTCAGATAAATACATTGCTCCAGAGCGTGATACAGCAAAGAAAATAAATGAAGCAATTCAAGGAATTGAGAGGGTACTAAAGTACCTTCCATGCATTTGTTCTAAGGATTGATGCTTTAGCTTAATTCAGGTTGCATCTACAGTTTCCTCAACCTGGAGTAGGAATAACTTCTGTATATTGGCAAGATAGCATCTGATTAGCAACTTCCATGCCAACAGTACTCTCTTTACATCCAATTTTCTTGGAACATAGAACAAATTAGCAAATTCCATGCCAACATTACTCTCTTTACATCCAATTTTCTTGGAACATCAAACAAATGTAAAAGCAAGCCAAGCTTTAGGAGTCCATTAATGAATAGGTGGTAGTTGATGTTACGGTTGTGCAAGAATGCAGAGTCACCCTCTTTTGCAATGGAATTAAGAGACAAAAATCAAATTTCATATGACTATGCCAATGAATTTATAACTATTGTGGCGAAATTCCAAATATAGGGTTCTATGGGCAATAAAAAATGACCATAGAAAACAAATCACATGCTAAAAAGAGAAAGGGAAAAAAATATACATGTGGTTTGGCACTAGGGATATGACCATCGGTGGGGACAACAGAGGAAGCTTTACCATAATATGTATTATAGATGGTTGATTTCTTGAAGTTACAAGATCTCTTACAAATCGTAGCTTGCTGCTACTCAAAACTCCAAAATTCAAAGAAGATACACTAAATCCGAAGTGTCAAACACACATAGGATGAAGTACAAGATCTAATTAAGCTCTAGCCACTATGATGATGGCTCATGGAGAGGCCATTCTCTTTGCTGATATCCAAGTACAAGACACCACTGCAGCAAATCTCCACCCTAGGCTTGTAAGCCCCACAGATGCGCCTTTATCGTCTTATCCAAAAAGCTTTGTAGGGACACCATATGACTACTTCAAATGTCAATCAAGTCCAAGAAGTACTTGAACTTGCTAACAGGGGCAATCTTGGTAATCATATTTATTGGTTATGTATTGTATGATATCCTTCAGACATATTCTTGATGAAGAAGCAATTTCATACCTGAATGTTCTCAGCCATCTCATGATATATCTGATTTTCGGTTAAATCTATGACATGTATTTCACATCTGACAACCATTTCATCTTGTTGCAAGCCTAGATCATCAATCACAAGAGATTCACAATTTAATTTTGTATTTGACCTGTAAACAGGTTTTGCCTAAAACATGATTCAAAGTATGTCTTGATGATGAAAGTATGTCTTGATGGCGATAGACTGTTGAATCATGCACATTTGAAGATCGTGAAAGAAAGGTGTACAAAGGGACGAAATGCATTGAAGTGTCACAAAATGGTAGTACTGCTGAATGGGTTGACTTTTCACATTGTTGCTGAATCCAGGCTTGGTTATTACGCCCAAACTAATAAGTTGGATATTCAGTGAGCATTGTCCAATATGTAGATATGATGGAGCATACTGGTGGTTCATCGAGGAGTACGGAAAAGAAAAAAAAAAGGGAAACTGCACAATGATGTTTCTTGATTCACTTTGTCTAATGGCTTGGTTGTATGTTGGTATTCACCATCCACATTAAAAAGCTTATCAATTGGAATATCATAGATATGAAGAAAATATAGAAATTGGATTGCCCCTCGGGCTGCTAATCCCTATTCGTAAGGGATAACAAAATCCACACAAAAGATGATTTATGCTATCCTCGAAGGTTTTATTGTGATTGGTGGATTCCCTCACCTCTCTGACCATTCATTTGGAAATGCCACACTCTTTGTTCTAGTGTTATCCCCTTAGATTAGGGGTTTTGGACCTATGGTAGGCAAACGGGCGATAAGTGAAGAGTTTATACAAGACTATAACTTTTGATAATGTTTTTTCAAGGGATCTGAGTTTTAATAAGATTTGTAAGATTTGTGATAAAGGATTAGAAAGATAATGAATCTGTAAGATCTGTGATAGGATGAAAGCGCTAATTGTAATTGGTGGGTACCCTCACCTCTTAAACCTTTCATTTCAAAAATCCACATCCTTTGTTCACGAGTTATAAATTAGGGGTTTCGTTAGCCAAACAGGCTATAAGTGAAGAATTTATACATGGCTATAACTTTTGGTAGTGCTTTTCCAAGGATTGAGATTTGTGACAACATATCATAAAGATATTTATTTTAGGTATTCATTATCAATTTGCCTATTCTTGAGCTCAAATCTCATGGACATTTTTTGTGTTAAATTATCATCAAACAGTACAAAAATATTGGAAATAATTTGAAATATATTTTTTGCATCCTTTTTTATTTTTAAAGATTTTATTTATTTTATCTATTGTTTTAGCATAGAATCACAAAATTCTTACCCTAAAGTTACCAAACAAAATTACTTGAAATGATACGTTATTCGCTTTTCTTGACTATTTAGTTTCCTTTATTTTTATATTTTCTAGTTACGAACTTTGTGGGTTTTTATCATATCTTTTGGCTGAAACTGTAAATATTTGTGCATTCTTATAACATAGATTAGCTCATCCATGATGTATATTATCAGAAACAAATCAAGGTAGAAAACGCATGCAACCACACTTTCATTTGAGCATTAGATGCTCAACTTTCATGAGGAATGGTTTGGAGTTGTTATGGAAATGGCATACTCTTAACATTTTTATATTTGATATTGTTTGATGTAAATTTTATAAGAGGTAATTTATACAGCTGCTCTATGGTAAGGGTTCAACAGCTGCTCTACAGTAAGGGTTTATAAAATAAAAAAAGGGAAAAGAAAAATATCTTGAAAAGCTGATTGTCATGAAAACTTTATCAGCATAACTGCTGTCAGAAAGTGGAGACGGCAGAAAAGACATGTTACAAGTATTTGCGAGGAGGGTAGTTAGAGAAGCATTGTAATTTAAGGATTCTAATCAGTCAGTTGCTCTTACTTGTGCTCTTGATAATCCTCATAACTTATGGTTGCCCTTTTGCTTTAATATATATCAATGTTTATTTTTGTACTTTGTTTTGCAAATTCCCCCTTGTTCTCTTTTCCTGTGGAATATTGTCCTTGATAGCAAAATATTGGGTCAATAAAATAGGACATTGCTGTTATTCTCTATATCTAGCTATTTTGGTTTATAAAGCCGTTGGAACTTTTCTATGGTTTTATTGTGTCGTGGATCTTCGTCAACATCTGGTTGTTTTTACTTTGCATCTCAGGTTGGCATATATGTAGCATATGTGAAAGGGCAGCTCAGTACATGTGCTATACCTGTACCTATTCTCTGTGCAAAGTTTGCATTCGAGAAGCTAAATTTTTTTCTGTTAGAGGGAGCAAAGGCTTCTGTGAGACTTGCTATAGCACTGTAATGTTGATAGAATCAAGTGAGAATGGAAATGAGAATAAGGTGTGTTCTCGATCTGACTTATACATGATACATTCTATGTTCCTTCCTGAAAAATTGATAGTTACTTGGATTTATTGGTTTCTTTTAAAGGAGAATACATCTGAAATTATACACTTAACTTTCAAATGGCAAGTCATGATCAAAGATGTACTCTATAAATTTGAGAGAATAATTGATTGATGTTTTTTCCTTTTTGATTTCCTCTTAATATGAGCTCAGGAACCTACTAGTTCTGTCCTTATTGGTTGCTTGCATCTCAGGTTTATATGATATATTCACTATTTTGTTGCACTTCTGTCACCTGAAACTTTTATGCTCATGACAAAGGCATCCAAATGCCTTAAGGTGTCCAGATAAAAAGGCTATTAAGATGCCTTAAGGCATCCAGATGCCTTCTTGGCGAGTGGCTTGGTAGGCTCTGGGTGGCAATATGAGGGAAATGGACTTCCCCCAGTTGTGCAGACCAATAAGAAAGAGCATAATATTTGATAAAGGGCTACTGAAACTTGTTGTCTCTTATGTAGCAAGTTTAGATGGATTCCAAAAAGTTGTGCTACTTGAAATCTAGTGTTGTATGTACATGTAGAACTTCAAATCATTAGGCATGTTATTTTTTATATTCTTGACCAGTGGAATTGTTAAAGTTTGGAGATGCAACCATTATTCTGCATTCTTTATTTTGACAGAGTAAACCAAAAGGATGTCTTAATTGCATGTAATTGAACAATTCTAGCAAAATAGTCCATATTCATAAAGTACCACTGGCATCAGATCTATTGTGATTAAGATTTAGATGCCAGTCGGCCTTGGTGTTGTATGAATGAAGATGACATTACTTCCAATAGCTCACTCTTGGCAAAGTTAAGATGAATTTGAAGAATTACATTCCTAGACAAGAGGCCACATGTTTTGGAGATTCTTGCCAATGCATCAATTCTTCCTAGATAAGTAGTTCTAGTGACACAACATGATGTTTTGGTTTTGAGACAACATGATGCAAAGGGAAGAGGTGTCAAGGACCTTTTCTACTTAAGTTATTTATTTAAAAATCAATTGGCCTTTGGATGGAGCCATATTGGACCATTGATCCCAAATTAACCATCAGTTGCAACCAATTAATTTTTGGTTTTAGGTGAATCATGATCTTTGGTCTTGAAGTCTTATGGGAATTTCAAATTGCAATGGTTGATTATTGAAGTGCTTTTCATTTTGATCGGCAACAGTTGGATCTTCTCTGTCCAATCTTTTATTGTGGTGTGACACATCAAATAGGGTCACTAGGATTTACTAATAAGTAAGAATATGAGGAATCATACTTCAGGTTTAGGTGTGGATGGAAAATAGTTAATAGGATTTCAATGCAATTGAAGAAAAAAATGATCAGGTTAACCTGCTGAGAGCATGCATCATTTGTAGAAAAGTAAACTAGTTCATGAAAGACAAGTGAGTGCTTAGTTCAAGATAATATTACCATGGAATCGACAGAGTTGCTGATTTGCTGTAGTGTCTTGCACTTTGAACTGATGTTGATGTCATGCCATGGTCAAAAGCCAAATAATCCACTCATATTTAGGGGCTGGACATGGGTTTGTAGTTCTTGATCTTGGTGTGGAATTGCAGGGATCTAAGGTAGGATGATGGGAAAAAGTATTTGGAGGTGATAAGTGAGCATTTATTGTAGTGTTGTATGTGGTTATAATTTTGGACAGCATGCTGAAATGGGGCTTGGTGATGGACTTCAGGTTTTGAAAGATTGGTTGGGTAAGGGCAAAATGGTGGTTTCAGTTTAAGTGGAGAAAAAGTTGGGAGGTAGACGGGAGCCTGTCTTGTTCTAAGAGGGGATCAATGGTCTCACACTACTTGCAAGAAAGAAACTCTTATTAGTTTATCTGTGATCAGAACTTACACCATTGTTTGGCTTTTGTAGCATCTCCCTATCATCTACAAGGGGAAGGTACAACAAAATAAAGGAATAATGATGGGCAATATAAATTTTGTGTGGATCCTGGTACATGTGGACTCTCTCCTCTTTTTCCATATTTATCTTGATTGAAACGCTTTCGTTGTCTCCCATATTTGATAGAATCTTTGGATTAAATATTATTCTATTTTTGCTCAAATCTTGGGGACCTTCCTTGGCTCGAGATCCTTCCATATTTGGTTGATCATTGATTGGAGATCACCTTAGATTGGAGAATTTTTGATTGTAGATTACCTTCCATAAGTAGCTAATCTTTCCTTTTCTTCTACATGTCCTTTGCTTTCCAAAAAAATGTTCTCTAGCCATTGAATGAGACTCAATATTAACCAATGGTATGGTGTCTCCTTGGACAACTAAAATGCTGCCACGTGGTAACTCGCTCAATTGCATAAAAAGCCATACTACTCATTCAATTGCAAAAAAAAAAGCCATACTAAGGATTATTTATTATAGTAGGGTCCTTGGGGGGCTTAAAAGATCAAAAGGAAAGCTGAAAAGAGTTAAAAAGAAAGCTAAAAGACTTAAGATCTAATTATAATATCATCAAGCTCTATTGAAGCTAAAGATGCTTTTGTCATTGTCCTATAGTAACCAAGGTTATAGATTCTTCCTCCACCTTGTAGCACATAGAAAGCCCCCATCTATTTCATGATTAAGTATGCTATTGGGTTGGTTTGGGTTTGAGTCCTCCCAAACCAGCATTGGACAAATAGGGGTTCAGGTCTAAATTTTTTAACCGAAACCGTACCCATTAAGGGCTCGTTTGGTTCGCAGGAAAACGAGGGGGGAAAGTGTGGTCAACGGAAAATTAATGAAATGCCTCTTGTTTGGTTGGAGTTTTCAAAGGAGAGAGATGGGAAAGTTGTATTCCCTTGGGAATATGATTCCCACATTTCATGGGAAAGTCTTTCCCATGAGAAACATGGGAAAGTTACTTTCCCATGAGGTGGGAATCACTCCTTTTTTTTTTTCCCAAAAAGACCCTTCAGCATTAAAGAAGCATTAAAGAGGCATTAAAGACCTAATTTTTATTAAGGGCATAATAGGAATTATACATAACTTTCCTAGGAAAATGGATGGTCAACCAAACATAAGCACTTTGAAAATTAGTCACTTTCCCATGGTTAACCAAACATGTCAAAAGTACTTTCCTAGGTATCCTCTTCCTAGGAATCTGATTCCCAAGAATCATATTCCTAGGAGGGAAAATACTTCCCGCGAACCAAACGAGCCCTAAAGGATATAGTTAGTCTAGGTCAGAATAGTCAAGCTTTCATAAGATTCATTGGTTCTATGGGTCGAGCCTAGGTATGTTAAGAACATACACTGTCCAGCACTCACCAGGTTTCGATCAGGTACATATTGGACAGGGTTTGATCCCAAGCAGGTAGCAATATTTAGTAAATTTAATTCCCATCATGCCCTTAAAACAGTTTACCTCTGACATGTTTAAAGTGTAATTGATAGATTTTGTGAGAAATGTGATGGATATATATAGAACTATATATTATCTACAAGGGAAACTTAAGTTTGGAACAGGACTGGATCAAATCCAGATTTGGATCAGACCTGGTTCGTAAAATCCATCCCATGTTGTAGCATATAATATGACCAGGTTGGGCCTGGTTTGGGTTGGATACATTTTTACAAGACTTGGACCTGGACCCAAATTTTTTGATTCGTCCATTTTTGGACCCATAACCAACCGTTGGGCCTATGGATGGGGTCCAGGTCAGGCTTATAATCATTATTTGTGTTTGTTAAATGCTAAAGGGGTTGCTCAAACTTGTGCTTTGCCATTAGAATCTTGCAGTTGTAATAGTCTTTTGATGCAAAACTTTCCACCATGAGATCTAGAACTAGTGTAGATCTGATTTTCCCATCAGATTTTAATGATAAGCAAACCAAAATAATAGGGTCCATCCTCGAGCCAAGTAAAGCCTAGATCTAAGTACGTGGAAACCATCATGCAAGGGAAGAAGGGATAATACTGGAAATAACCAGAAGTTTTCTGATTGCTATCTAACAATTTGATTCCACTTTTTCTTGTCTACAGTTATGCAAAAGAAAAAGGGGTCATAAGACTATTTAATACTACTTTCTCATTAAAAAAAAACATTTTCGGTATAGATTTAAATAATAGCTACTATAATAACTGCCCTTAATTTCTAACATGACCTACCAGGAGCTGTCCTGATAAAACTATTGTTAGATTGCTAACTAACAAACTAATGGACTCAAGGAACGGTTCAAACATGCAGACAAACTCGCTCATAAAAGCAAGGCAACTCTTTAAGAGAAACGGGATAATTAGACTGAGAGTGCCTGAAAGAATCGAACTTGACAAGACTTTCACAATAATCCAAATTCGTAGGACATTCACTTGGAGGCTTTCTTCAGCAAACCCTTGGGGACTGGTTTGCAGTTTGGTCTGGGAACTCATACTTTTCCTGCACATCTACTTGATATAAATGAATCATGGTTCCCTGGCGCTTCATGCTTGTACTTGTGACCTGATCATGTTATATGATGTGCATGTGACTCATATTTGCAGGTCCATGTGCTTGCAACTTCAGAGATAAGGCCCTTTCTTTGAGAGGTTATTGTTGTATTTTGGGGTTCTTAATAGCAATATCTCATATAGGCCTGAGTGCCTAACCAAATGATATATTTATATCACGTATTACTAACGAAAATTGCTATATCTAGACTCCAGTGCCAGCATTTTAAAAAGTGTATTTCTCTGAGTAAGCAATAGTTCCAGTCTCTGAAAATGATAGTGTAGAATTGATTTGTGGTGGTGAGTTATTAACAGAACAGCGATGAGTATTGTAACCAATGCTTTATTATTAATGTTCTTTATACTCTTATCATGCCATTGCTTGTAACTCTGAAATTCCATGTGTCTGTATTGTTGCTAAACCCTTTACAAACATCGTGAATTGCCCCATCTTTTACTTATTTGCACTTAAATCAGAATGAATTTGGTATAAATCTAACATGCATTTTAATAGCCCTATGGTTTATTTTTTTCATGTCTTGCTTTTTTGTATTTGTTACAGGTTGGTGTTGATTTTAATGATAGGAATAGTTGGGAATATTTGTTCAAGGAATATTGGTTATATCAGAAAAGAAAACTAGTGTTAACATTAGAAGAGCTGAAAAATGCTAAAAATCCATGGAAAGGATCTGGTGTTTCTGCATACAATGAGGAATCTTCTGATGATTTATATAATGCTAATGATGACCAAGAAGATAGCTCTGAGAGCTCCTCAGGATACCATGATGGCAGCACTTCTTCCAGAAAAAAAGTGAGAAAGCGTTCTCGGAATACTGTTGATGATGAAAGTTCAGCTAAAGAAGTAGATGGTGAAACGATGTCCATGCCTGAATATCCTGAGTGGGCTTCGCAAGAGCTTTTAGAATTTGTGGCACACATGAAAAATGGTGATAAATCTTTTCTGACGCAGTTTGATGTTCAGGCTCTTTTGCTCGAGTATATAAAACGAAATAACCTTCGTGATCCTCGTAAAAAAAGTCAAATTGTTTGTGATCCACGGCTTCAGAACTTATTTGGGAAGGCCCGTGTGGGGCATTTTGAAATGTTAAAGCTTCTAGAATCACACTTTCTTATAAAAGAGGCATCACAGGCAGATGCAGATGACAATCAAGCAGTAGTTATAGATCCTGATTCTGGTCAAGTTGATGCTGAAGGATACAGTGATACAACAGCAAAAATGAGTTTAGATAAGAGAAGGAAGTGCCGTAAAAAGATTGAAGGAAGAGAACTGCAGACCAATCTTGATGATTATGCAGCAATAGATGTTCATAACATCAATCTGATTTACCTCCGTCGCAACTTGATGGAGGATTTGATTGATGATACTGACACTTTCAATGAGAAAATTGTTGGATCCTTTGTAAGGATAAGGATTCCTGGTACAGGTCAGCGGCAAGACATGTATCGCCTCGTGCAAGTTGTTGGTAAGTTCTTTTTCCTGTTAAGTATGGATTCTTGGCAAATGAGGATTCACAAAGCTGAATAAATAGTTGGGACAAGGCTTGATGGTTATGGTTATGTATCCTTTTTATTCATGCAGATTGAGCTCAGAATGTTTAAAGATGACAAATTGTCAATCTTTTCTGTGCAGGGACACAAATGTTTGCAGAAAAATACAAAATTGGAAAGAAAACAACAGATATTGCACTGCAGATATTAAATTTAGACAAGATGGAGGTTGTAACTATTGATGTCATCTCAAATCAGGACTTCACTGAGGTTGGTATTTGTTGTCTCTCTGTAGTTTCTGCTTTCTGTCTGACCTTGTCCGGCAACACAACCAAGAAAATGAGTATACAAGCGTAATGGTTTCATTGTATTTCATGATGGGAACCTTTACATGCTTGAAGTTGCCCCAATGCCATGAAGCATGGACATGGATACAGGATATGGATAGAATAAGAGATGGATACATTAATATGACAAATATTGAAAAAGTAGGGCATGATATGGCTAGGAATGCCGATAAATATATGTGCATATGTTATACATACATGTATGTATACATAAATACCTATGCTCATGTATATATGTAAAAGAAAAATCTATAAAGTATAGTGGATAATTGAGATAAGATGGTCTAACTTTTGATGATAGAATTAACTTTCACAAGCTCATCGTTTTGATCACCAATCAAATCTATAGATTCCAATCCCTACTTCATATTTTAGCATTAACTTCTTAGCATTAAGAAAAAATATGTTTCTTCCCCCTCATATTTGGAGTAAGGTCTGCCGAACCGGTACCAGAATCCATACCGGTCGGCGCCTGGTACGGTTCGATATCGTACCGAACCGGTAGGGGTAGAGCGTGCCGGTTCACGAACCCGCACTCCGTTTTTTTTGGTGTTTTCAAGATTATTTAATTGGTAATCACTCTTTTTGAATTTTTTCAATGATTTTAAATCTAATTTGCTATTTTTTTGATGTTTCTATGATTTCGGTTTAATCTAGATGATGCATCTTATTGCTTTAAAACGATACAATTAATAAAATAAACAATATAAAATATCTTCAAATCAAGTAGTGACGTGAAAATTAAAAAATAATACAATCAATTACATACATTTCAAGTCCAATAAATACCTATTGATATCTAAAATCGGATCGAGTGGCGATGCATATCCAATCATCAGTATAGTCAGGAGGCACATTAGCCCATCTCTCTAACCAAGCGGCGTTGTACTCTTGTACTTTCATCTCATAAGGAACACACACCAAGTTATAAGCACTCTTGGATCTCTTGCTGAAGCTCTGACTTTGAGAAGTATCCTTTGGCTGATAATATAGCTGTAAAGGAGCTGATCCGGATATGCCGGCTGCAAAATCTGAATTGTAAGATGCTCCGAATTGTCTAGGATAGTAGCCATCAAAAGATGCTTCAGACGCATCATATTCATAACTGCATCCATATGGGTCACAAGTTGCCTGTGGCTGCGGGTAATAGGATCCAATATACGACTTGGAACTTGATACATTTATGGATCCTACTTCGCATGCGAAATCATCTGTAGCTATATCATGTCCTCCTGAGCCTCGAGGAGCCCGTCTTTTATATGCATTCGTATTCTTGCGGGCTCTACCAGATCGTGCACCGTGGTCTCTATCCTATATAGTATGCGTAAACTAGGACTCACCGATAAATCAAAGACCAGCCTGCACATGTGTCTCATAAATAGTTGTCTTCTGTCATCCACTCTCTCTTTGGCCGGCAGATCCATGACCACTAGACCAGCCTATCTCTATCCTATATAGTATGCGTAAACTAGGACTCACCGATAAATCAAAGACCAGCCTGCACATGTGTCTCATAAATAGTTGTCTTCTGTCATCCACTCTCTCCTGGTCTCTGAATCTGAGTGTATTGACTCCTCAATACTCTCCATTAGGGATGCATGTACCTTTCGTTTTTTTTTGTGTGCTGGGCAACTACCTTCTTACCTTTCACGGCCCTCTCTGCCTGGCTATGCTGGGAGGATGTATGTCACCCTTCTGATAGAGTCAACTGGATAGCGTAGTCGCCTCGTCTAAGCATTTCTTGATTATATCTTTGACAAGATGTCTCGGGCAAGAAGTCATGTGGTGACTGGCTCCCCTATGGCTGTGATTGATCAGCTGGAAGAACGTGTGGAATATTGCGCTTAGCCCATTGCACTGCATCGATCCTAGCCTCAGCTACGAAACTGGCCGGAGGCGATCCTCGCTTAAGCTTCGGCTTCTGCTGTTGGCTTATAAGCCAACTGATCATAGGATTATCCTCATCATCAACGAAAGCATTATAGATCAAATCTGTATACTTGAGCTCCACTTCCTCCGAAATGCACTTCAGCCTCACCCTCAGATTGTAGTGAACATACATATGGTCGTTGAGGTGCTTCTATGTCAAATGGTTTCTCTGCTTGCTGTAAAAATATTAAAAAAAATTACATATAAGATAGTACCATATTAGTAACCATTTAATGCCAGGTAAATGTCCTTCTGATATGTAACCTATCTGGATTCATACTTTTTTTACTTACGACAGTTGCCGAGACTCCAAAGCTATCGTTGCTCTCTAAATATTTTGGTATATAAAAAAGAAGCGTTTTGTACTCTGTTAATAATAGAAGATATCAATTAACTTACGCATGCCACTTAAGTAAACTCACCTCTTGTAGACATAGGGCTGTGACTTCTGAATTAATTTATATTAAGTTATAATTTTATAATTTGTGTGTTGTTGCTTGGTGCTTGATGTGATGGTACTTGTTCATTTTACTTTTTTAAATATTTTTGCAGTTAGATATTAGATTTTATTCTTTGGATTGTAGCATGATTATAAGTTTTATCATAATTTTAAGACTTTTATCCTGAAATTCTAAAGCCATATCATACATCCAGTGATTCCAAACAGATACAAAACATTCTAAAATTTTGTGATATATGTTTTCTGATGGTTTTGTTTTTCCTAATTTTTATTTGATTTTTCAGATCTCTTTTACACTGAAACTCTGAAACTAGGACCAAAATTATGAAATTAAAACATGGTGGGCCCAACCAAAACTAAGTTTTCCAAACTTTGGCTTCCAAGATTCCCCTTGTATTGGAAAATCCTTCCCTTCTCTGTCTTGCTTGAAAGAAACAAAAAAGGGATATATTACATTTGGTATCATCTGCTTTCTAGTAATCATGTTTTATCTAAGTCTCCTTTTGTTTTTTCTTTTGACTTATCAATGTTATATTTGTAGGAGGAGTGCAAACGCTTAAGGCAGAGCATAAAATGTGGTTTGATTAGTCGGCTAACAGTGGTAATACTATATGAATTTCAAATTCTGTTGTTCAGCGTGATCTTGTTCTTCATTGTCCTATCTGATAATGTCTTTCATTTGAATTTCTTTAGGGAGATGTCCAGAAGAAAGCTAGGGTTCTTCAAGCTGTGAGAGTTGATGATGTGAGTACTTATCCAGTAGACTAAGTATTATACAATTGTTGCCTATCATTTTGAGGTTTCGATTATATGTTCTTTCACAAATGATAATTCTTTCCTTACTTTAGAATGCACATTTCTTATGTTCCTTTTTCTCAGTGGTTGGAAAGTGAGAAGTTGCGTCTTGGTCACCTTCGTGATCGTGCAAGTGAAACAGGTCGTAGAAAGGAATATCCTTTCAATATAAAATCTATGGTTTTAGTTTTTAATAGGAAATTTGATGCTTGCTTACTGCACTGGAACTATAAAATGTTATTTTCTAGGTTGGCATTATTTTAATTTTTTTTCTCCTGTTAGAGACGTGGTCTTCAGCTTAATTGGCATTGGTATATCAAGTTAAATTTACTTTATGTTATGCACATCTAGTTAAGTACATTTTTTTATTCTTTGAATCATTTATTCTCCATTTATCTCCATGTGTTCTATGTTGAAGACTGACTTCTTATATCGTGTATTAGAATTCTTTTTGCACTTTTCCTAATTACCCCTAAACTTTAATTGCATCAGATTCACAAAAAGAATAAATCTGATATTCTACATATTCTGAATGCCTTTTGTTTATGAAAACAGCATTGTCTTGTTTGAAGCTTCACCTTAGCTCTTTGCACTGGGGAGAACCTTTGATATCTTGTATGTCATTGTTGCCCAAGAAGACAACCCAAGAGGGGGGGGGGGGGGTGAATTGGGTTTTAACTTTTAAGTAATAATTGGAAATTTAAAACTTAATGAGTAACTAATTAAAATTATTGCAGGCAGATTAATTAGATTACTAGTTGTAGTGAGTGGAGAAGATGGAAGAGACAATAAACCAATTACAAACACAAGAGGTTTTATAGTGGTTCGGAGCTAACCCTTGCTCCTACGTCCACTTCCCAAGCTTCACTTGGGAGTTCACTATAATCCCTAGGATTACAGCCGATTGTTTTACAAGTTCACAACCCAACTTGTTGTTTTCACGAGATCACAACGAACTCGGTCGGTTTTTACAGGCTCACCGACTAGAACCATCCGATTGTTTTTTCGGGATCACAATCGAACCCTTACACCGTTGGTTTTAACTTCGGCTCACCAACAAACCTCAACAACCTTGATTCAATCCCCTGATTGAATCAAGTAACAAGAAAACAGTTTGTAAAGAGTACAGGGAAAGCTTCTTAAAAACCAAATATGAACAATATAAATAATGTAGAGTTAGAAGTCCTCAAACAGATTTTGGAAGAGGAAGTAGGGGCTTCTCGAACTCTGAGTCTCCTCTTTGAATGCACTGAAGATCTGATGTCAGAGGAGAGCCTTGAATGCGAAGGAAACGTTTGTTGGATGAAGTTCAATGCGCTTTCCTTCTTTCTCTTGTATTTACTCTTGAGAGCCTTTGGTAGGTGGAAATCCCTTTTTGTTTGAATGGAATAGCTCCCCTTTTTGTCTACTGCTGTTCACTCTAGCTATTTAAGCAGTCCACTTTGAAAACTAGCCGTTAGACACCACTTTATGGCCGTTCTGCACAATCTGCAACTCCTGATAGTGTATCCGTTGGGATCGGAGTCGACTCGCTCGATCTGGAGTCGACTCGGCTGTTGCTGGAGTCGACTCGTGCTTTACTGGAGACGACTCGCCCACTGGTCAGAATTTGAATTAAAGTGCTGTCCCGTTCTGGAGTCGACTCGGCCAACCCTGGAGTCGACTCGCCAATGTCCGGAGATGACTCGGCCCTCTGGAGACGACTCGTTATCAGGGTTCCAGAGATCTGTTTTTCTGCATTTCTTTCTCGAGTCGACTCGGATCATCTTGGAGTCGACTCGGCTCTCAGAGTCCGAAAACTGTTTCTATGTGTTTTGAGTTGAACTGCCTCGGAGTCGACTCGCACTTTGTTGGAGTCGACTCGGCTCTTAGAATCCGAAAACTGATCCTCTGTGTTTTGGCTTGAACTGCCTCGGAGTCGACTCGCACCTTGTTGAAGTTGACTCGGCTCTCAGAGTCCGAAAACTGATCCTCTGTGTTTTGGCTTGAACTGCCTCGGAGTCGACTCGCACCTTGTTGGAGTCGACTCGGCTCTCAGAGTCCGAAGTTGGTTCTCTGTCTTCTAGTCTTGCTTTCCTCTGAGAGTCGACTCGTACTTAACTAAGAGTCGACTCGTAACCTTCTGGAGTCGACTCGGTTGCAGGGTCTGAAATACATTGTTCTGTCTTTCTTTTGTTACCCTTTGGAGTCGACTCGGAAACATCGAAAGTCGACTTGGAAACCATCGGAGTCGACTCGAACCCTTCTGGAGTCGACTCGCTGACAGGGTCTGAAAATCAACTTTCTGTCTTTTTGTCAGTTCTCAGTCGGAGTCGACTCGTAGTGTACCGGAGTCGACACGAGCATGTGCCAGAACTTCTGAAACACTTGGAGTCGACTCGTAATCTTCCGAAGTCGACTCGAGCTTCAGACTTTGGTTCAAACTTAGTTCCAAACTTAGCCAAAATGTATTGAACCAAAGCTAGAGACACTTAAGCATAAATTCACAAATATTTGGCTGAAACACTAGATTGAATTCATTAGTATAACATCAGATATACTCAATTGCTTTGAGCTCATCAAAATCAAATAGGGTTATAATCAATCACTCCACAATACATGGTGATACTTGTTTGTATGTCCAAGAAATCTCTTTCCTCTAGCCTGTTGAGTATGACTTTGGCATAATTCCTGATTTGAAAATACCTGTGGTTACATTGTGCTTGCCTTGAACTCATCATGTGCAAGGGCTATGATTTCCTGCAATGTTGTTGTCGGAGTCTTAGCTTTGTGTTTTAAAATTATCCAACATTTTGCGATCATTCTTGATGCACCTAAAGTCATATAGAATACCACTTAAGGGTATTGGACTTGATAGCCTCGGCCTATTTAAAGAAAACACCTGTTAGGAAGACTATGGGAAAGAGAGTTAGCATTTCCATTTCATGTCCCCATGTGCATGCAAACTTTCTTATGTATGCCCTTAATTGATCATGACGCACTATCTGTCTTACCCCTATCCTATGCAAGTACGAGATGCTAACTCTTTTAGCCTCTATTAATACAATATTATTTTCCACTCAGATTTATTAAACTCTTTATTAGTTACTTAATTGATGTCCACCTAAAGGGACACTAGATCTTAGGGATCTTGCTGCAGGCTTGATCTCCTTGAGCCATTTAAGTTAATTAGAACATCGGTTTTCATCTTATTCTACTTGTACTTCCATCTGTTCTAAAGGTCAACCAAGTTTTGCATCTGGTAGCAATGTTATAACAAGTGCGAGAACAAAGTGCTACTAAAATGGAGTTAACTTGCAGCCATTACCCTTGCAACATGACGTGTGTTCTCCAATAATCAGCCATGCATGTCATTATCGTCCAAGGATCTTGGTACCAAGTACCGCACTGGTATAGTATTCATCTGAACCTCTTATTTCTCGAACTGAGAGATCCATGAATCGGGATCCTGATGCATATAAATACAAATGTTCCAATGGTGGTTGTTTGATTATTTGGATCAATTGTAATTATATCGAATATAAATATCAAAGATCCAAAACGGCTCTCCAACCATTTTTCTCACATTTTATCCAGTACATCTTGGTATGGGTCAATACATACCTTGGTATGCCTCGGTACAAGACAGTACGGGGCGGTATAAGATCTGTACTGACTTAGACTTGAGTTTTATACTGGTTTTCATCCGGTACGGTATGCCCTATATCAAGCAATACAACAATCCATGCTATCATCCACAAACTTCTCATATCATATGTAGGCTATAACTTGCGCCTTTAATCTCTCAAAATCTAGAAGCTTCTCAATGCTTGCAAATGTAAGAAGATATCCTTAGTTTTCTCAATATTACGACTCTTTTACTCCTATGGTTAGGCCATTATTAAGGGGCCATTTAGGTGCATACATTTCGAAGTTCAAACACAGGTTGCAATTGGAATTGTAGTTGCAAAAATTGTTTTTGTCTGGGGTTTTTTAATTGAACGCTGTAAAAGCAACTACATTTGTTTGGTTGTTTGATGCTGAAAGAGATATGGTAACCTTGCAAATGATCTGCTAAGGTTACCCCCTTGTAAAAGGTAAACTATTAACTATTCTTGTTATAGTATAATAAGGATCATATTATTTTTATAATTATAATATAAAATACAATAATATTATAAAGTTGTCAGTGAATTATTATGTCAATAGTTAGTATAATAATTATATCACTATAAAATAGTTTGATATTGTCAAATTAGATATATTTTATAATTATAGATGTATATTTATGATTTACTATAACTATTAATTATTATATAATAGGTATTATGATATAGTGATGACTATTATTATAATGTTTTATAAAGATTATAATAAGAATCATTATGATACAATAATATTTAATGAAGTATATTTCCATTGTAATAATAATATTTATACTATTAATATAATGTTAGAAAATATATTTGATATAATAATAATGATGTATATATACAATAGTAAATTTATATTTTATAATATATTTATTAAACTAATTAATATATTTAATATGAATTTATATAAAATTAAATTTCAATGATTGGAAAGTGGTAAAGAATTCTCTGAAAGGCCACTTCCAGTTATAACTTGTAATTGGAATAATAGACAATTTTGCATGCATTTTCAATTTTAGGATTTTGGCCATTTTTTGCAATACAAATGCAGTCTATAGTTGCAACTGCAGGCATCCAAATAGTCATTTTAGATGCTTGAATTCGATTGCAGCCTGCCTAATAGCAGGCAAACAAGTAGGTCCTAGGAGCTTACTGACTTTTATCATACCATGATTTCAAACACACGTGGCACCAAGGTTTGCCGTACCGGTTAATACTATAATGTATCGGGTGTACCGTACCATATTGGTACCGAACTGGTACGCTGTCTCATACTGTATAGATACTTTGTCCGACTCGCCGTCTCGTATCGTACCACATACCAACATTGTAATAGGATGGTACTGGTACAAGGTCTGGCACCGAGATGGCGAACCTTGTGTGGCATGCTTGGCAAGTGTTGTATTTCATGGTCAAGCCTTGTACCTTATCCTTTTGGATCTTTTCTCGGCGAGAAAGTCCTTGCTTTTATAGAAAAGCCTATGCATTTCAAATTTTCTGAGCAGTTTGTGTCTCAATGATGTGGAGGCCTCTATTTAAAGCAATGCTTCTTTGCCGCCTCGTAGTATAACATCGCCCATTAGGGATATGACTGTTGGTTATGTCTTCACCTCCTTGCTAACAAAGTTTTCCAGCTCCTTAGCATCTTGGGAACCATTTTACGAAGTTATATTTGAAAATCATATGCTGAGCCCTCTATTAGTTTTTATATCCATTGCACAACCAAAAGTTGTGACAGTGTTAATAGGACAGAGTGCCACATACCCAACACAACCACCATTAAAATAACTGAACATAACCATCTTTTACAACATATAATCATACGTTTTGCTAGAGGATGAAGTTGATTAACCCTTTCATTTGTTTACTCTTTTGCATTATAGAGAAAAACAATGGCACTTTGCTACTATGATTAGTCTCCACACTTTGAATTAAGCTGTTTGGCACTTGTTTCAGAAGTATCAACACTTGCAATGAAGTGTCCAAAATAGTCTCCAAGCTGTTTGTGCAAAGCTTTCCAATTCTAGAGCACACTGTATATATAACTGCTGCAATTGTTATTTAAACTGCTTTTAGTGCACGAAAAAGCCTTTTTTTTTTTTTTAAAAAAAAAAGATTTGATATTTGCATTTTGGATTTCTCATTGACACATTTCTATGTGATGCTTGCTACATGAAGCGCTTTTGTTTTCCCACCTGCTTCTTTGTGGGCTCTTGGAAATCTTTGAAATTTGTTACGAGATAGTTGTTGTATTAACCTTTCCTATAATGCTCCTTCATATTATTGTTCAATCACTCATGATCTACTACCTGTTTTACTTGAATGGAAGTATATATGATCTAATATTTGGTTTCTGTAGAATTGGTTAGCTACATGTCATTTATCAAAAAACTTGTCCTAAAAAACATATAAAAGCAATGATTCAGTAATACTTAACCATTTTCACGCTTAGAGAATGTGTAGAAAAGTTGCACATTCTGAGCACCCCTGAGGAACGCATGCGCAGATTAAATGAAGTTCCTGAAATCCATGCTGACCCACATATGGATCCAGATTATGAATCTGCTGAGGAAGAAGAAGTGGATGACAAAAAAGGAGGTACCTTGCCTTTCTGGCTTGGTGCATGCTAGTTGCAGCTTTGGCATTTATTTCTTATATTATAAATTATGCTACTTTGCTTTGTATGTGTGCAGATAAGTACAGTCGGTTGAGGGAATCTGTGTCTCGTAGGAAGGCAAGGGATTTATTTCCTCCAGGCAGAGGACCAGGATCAAATTATAATGGGAGTGGGGGATCAAAAAGTTCAAGCAATTTGAACAGAGGTTCCCGGACAGAAGATGCACAAGACAAATTGGACGCATATAGTGATGGTGCGGATAGGACAAATGAATTGTCCTGGAATCAAGGTAAGGATGCACAATGGACAAAAAGCTGGGGAACGCCAAATACCCAAACCAGTGCGACAGGTCTGGAGGCTGGCATTTGGAATAATAACCAACTTGCTACAAAACCTGGAAGTACACATGGTGTTGCAAGTGAAACATCAGCATCTGTACCTTCTGGACTTTCAGTACCATCAAACGTCAGTGAGAATGATAAGGTCTGGCACTATCAAGACCCAGCTGGAATTGTCCAGGGACCCTTTTCAATGGTACAGTTGCTCAAGTGGAATAAATTCTTCCCACCTGGCTTGAGAATTTGGCTAACAACTGAGAAGCAAGAAAACTCTATATTATTGACTGATGTGCTGAAGTCCCAGAATTGTTTGCCACAGCAGGAGCCTCAGCATAACAGCTATCCTCAGCCTGCAAATTTTGCAGGTCCAATGGGTAATAGAGATGATAAATATGGTGGCAGGACAGGGACTAATAATTCCACATGGGTAGGCATGCAGAATGGGAGCAACTGGAGTGCGAGCCAGAATAATGCTACTTTCTCAACTGCTGGTAATACCCTGCCAAATGCTGGTAGATGGGCTACACGGTCAGCTAACTTGTCTGCACTGGAAATGGAGGCAGTCAAGGGTAATAATGCTTGGTTTGGCCAGCCCAGTTGTCAGAAAAGCCCCAGATCTGCAGCGCCATTTTCTGGGAATCCATACCAACAACCATCTTATCAAAGTGGAGAGGGTCAAGGATATGCTGGTATATGGAATATCGGCCAAGATCATGGAAGTACATGGAATTCAGAGAGGCCTAGGGGGTCAAGGGCTAGTGGTCAGGGTTATGAAAGACAGCATTCTAGTTGGAGCCCTCTAAACCAGCAATCTCAACTAACTTCTGGTGAACCTTGGAAGGCCCGACCAACAAATTATTCTAATCTGCCTACTCCCACCCAACAGCCAAGTAGGACAGACTGGACTAGCGTTCAAGGTTCTTTACATGCATCTGCATCTACGGCTTCTTCTATTCAACCTATGAACTCTGGCTGGGGCACCACTCGAGTTACTGGATTCAGTGGGGCACATAAATTGCCCACAGAAAATCCTGATGGGGATCAGAATATGCCAAACCAATCAAATGGTGAGGGTTCATGGTCTGTCACATCTGCTTCTGTGCCTAGTATGAGTAGAATGGCTGATGTTGGTGGTGCCCAGATTCTTGAGATAGTAGATCAGTTTGGTGATCCTTCACTATCCGTTCAGCAGAAACCTACTGAATCTAATGCACCAAATATTGTGGTAAACCAATCATCTCTTTTCCTCAAAAAGGAAGAAATTTCTTCAAATGATGCTACAGTTTCAGGTGGCTCTGCCATGAATAAGAGCCAGAGCTTTGAAAGTGATTACCCTAGTCCAACTCCTCGAGGTGATGGGAAGGAGTTTTCTGGAGACCAGCCTAATGAAGCTGATCCTGCCACGAAGTGGCCTCAAGCACATGATAGCTCAGCTTCTGTAAGTCAGGGGTCTGATCCTGACCCTGCCTCTCTTGCATTCAGACCATTGGATCCACAAGCCCACCTTTCACGTAAAGTAGATAACATGCAATTGCTGTCAAGGAATTCAGATGAAGGTGTGGCAGATAAAGATATCATAAGTGAGATGCAAAACTTGTCCACTCAGAAATCTTTCTCTGAAGAACAGAACAAGCAGCCTCCTCTAGCAGGCATGGAAGAGAAGCTAGTTGATCCTGCCTCAAATATTAAACCGACAGCTGAATCTGATGTGCTGGAGCTCACTGCAACTCAAAGATCAGAAACTTCATCAGCTTCCAGGCCTGTGTGTGAATTGCATGGACGGGCACCGGCTTCAGCTCACAAACAGGAACCAAATGGTTCTAGTACCGTTCCTACACCCCCAGGGGGAGAGCTGCACTTCTCAGGTCCTGATCCTATAAAATATTCTAATTTGGAGGGCGCACAAGATACAACTGCCATTGAGTGGTCATTGCCATCTCCAACCCCAGGTTCCCGGCCTTCTGGATGGGATATTGGTGCTGATTCTAGCTCAGGTAACATCCAAAACTATCGATTGGTCTTGCTTGATGGTTTTAACATGCTGAAAGCTTTTCCATTGAATGTAGGTTCGTCTGTTGAATTAGCAATATTATCAAACCCTGGCTGGGGCACCAAGGCAAAAGATGTTCCGAGTTGGGGAGGGGCTCCGCAGCTTAACGTAGGTACGGGATCAGCACAAGGAAGTGAAAACAGGGGTTGGGCAACAGCAATACAAGGACATGCAAACACAGGCAGTGGAGCACCAACCCAGGGAAATGCAAATGCTAATGCAGGTTGGGGAACACTGGGACAGGTTTGTAACAATGCAAACACTGACTGGCGAACACAAGTACAGGGAAATACAAATGCAAACTTACGTTGGGAAGCTCCAGCTTGGGGGAACTTAACAAGTTCTAGTTTGGGAGCACCCATCCAGGGAAATTCAAACCCAAATACTGGCTGGTGTGCACCTTCCCAGGGAAATTCAAACCAATTTTCTGGTTGGGGAGTACCACCAGCAGGAAATGGGATTCAGAATCTTGGTTGGGGTGCACTAACACAGCAGGGTAATAAAGATGCAATTGCTGGTTGGGGAACAGGGAGCAATAGGAGCTGGAATTCGCCAGCCAGAGATCCTGATAGCTGGGGCGCTCAACGGAGGCATCATGGAGATGACTACCCAGAGGGCAGGGTATTGAGGCATGGTGGTGGGAGAAGCTCATGGAACAGGACTCAGTCAGCTAGCGGTGGGGGGTCATCACGACCACCTCCGAGAGGAGAAGGGCCGAAAGGACAAGGGCAGCGAGGAGTGTGTAGGTTCCATGAGAATGGGCACTGCAAGAAGGGTGCATCCTGTAATTATCTGCATCCATGATTGGAATTTTTAAATTTCCATTTCTTTTCTTGCACAGCATAATCACCTTGGTAGCTGATAATGAGGTCACGAAAGCTCTGCTTTGTCATGCCATGTAGAACTTGTGTGCAGGTATATGAGTGTACAATTTTCTTTCCAGCTCTTTGCACTCCATTCTGTTTGTACGACGGTGTACCTCGAGCAGTGAAAGCTTCACATGCCGCTCCTTGCTAAGATGCACCAGAAGAAGATACTGGATAGCTCGTCAGGACTCTACACTGCTGAAATCTCATGCTAAAGCTGGTATTTGTCGCATCCAATTGTGATGGCTGGTACCGGTTTCTGGACTACAATAGAAAAACTGGTTGGCCCATTTGGTTCTTTCCCATTTCCTCAGAAAAGTTACAGAAGGATAGCGAACATCTAATTGGTTGGTGAGTTCTTATCCTCCCGACTGCTGCCTGATAAGCATCTTTGAACAGATCATCCTTGACCAAGAGATCATGGTTACCAAAAGCAAGTTCTTAAAAAGCATTAGAATCAGCCGTCAATGTTCTGTTAGCCAACACTGCCGTGATGCACTGAATCCATTAACTATACCTTTTGGGCATCGGTTCGGATGCAAGGCATTCGGTAGAAAGTGTATAATCTTCTTGAAACATGAGACCTTGTATCAATTAGGCGTGCTTTTTTGCTGCTGAGCTCAAGATAAGCCATCGGATTCTGTACTAATGTTATTCTATCATTGTATTGGTATATCCGGCATGGAGGATAGTTTGCGTATTGAGTGTCAATGCATCCTCCGTATCGTATATTGGTACTGATCTGGTACAATATAGTATATTTCGTATCGTTCGGTTTAGTATGGCATACTATAGTTGAGCTTTAATTTATTGGTGACCTCTAACTTTCATTGTTGCCGCAATCAATCTTTAATATTTTGGACAGTGTCATTGGCAATTATGAAGGAACCAATAGAAAAGTAGGGTAGTTGCATGCCTGCTTTGTAACTCTAGTGTATGAGATGGTCGTTGCGTTTTGCTAGCTGCTCTAGATCTGTAGATGGTCGTTACGTTTGATTGTCAAGAAAGTGCATGGTAACAAGGCTGTGAAAAACAGTTGTAGGAAGGTCAACGTTATGAATGAAATTAAGCACGATTCATTTCTCATTCACTATAATTTCAACAACGGTATTAGTGGTCTTGGCTGAGCCTGTAGGTCGTAAGTTTTATCTAATTCCAACAGGCTCGTCTCAAGGAAACAAGAACCATTTTAGGTCATTACATTTTGTTAACGGCGAAAAACAGCTTCAATGACCACCGTCGGGAAGCTTTTGTGCCATAAAGCCTGCGTATTTAGAAGTACACAATATAAGCCGAGACCTTCGCCCGCTATTTCAGATAAATCCAGCATTTTTTCACTCATCAAGTCACTTTCCTTCATGGAGACACTGAAGACCTTATCATGGATTTATTTGGCATCATGGGATGCATCAAATATGTCCAATTACTTTAAAAATATTTGTCTTCAATATCCCTTAAATCGATCTAGAAGGAATACTTTGGTGGTTTTGTTTAGATTGAATTCTTCCTCAACTCATAACCTTCACTCTTAGCCTGTATTATCTTCACTAATTATTGCAGTTTGTTAGACAAATGTTAATATAGAATATACTTATTTTCCAAAAGATGCCGCCAAGTCATGAATCAACTTCCTAGAAGTGATGCTGTTTAAATGATGACACCATATTAACATCCTGAAATCTTCATATATGATGACAAAATCATTCATCCCCAAAATGTTATAGGGGCAATATCTTGCAAAGGAGACATCAATTGAGATATTCACATGTACCTACCATTCAAAAATATCCACAGAGGATGGTTTCCTTTAGGTAAGTCCCCCTGTGTTTCCCGCCAAGTCGCCAAGAAAGCTTCCGGCCGTGCACTGTGCCCCTCCGCTCCTCTAAGCAAAAGAATGCCCACTAGTATGGGCAACGACAGCACCCAGACACCGGCTCCGTGAACAACTAATTAAACACCATCCCTCAGCCGTCAACAGTTCAGCCGGACCAACGGAACTCCCACTCCAACACCCCCTCTTCCCTTCTTTAACCTCGCCTCTTCTCTCTCGCCCACCCCTACCCAATATGGCCCCTAGCTCTAAACTGAGGCAATCCTCTATAGACTCCTTCCTTCGCTCCAAACTAACCACCTCCATTCCTCAACCCACCGCCGTCGCTGCTTCGGAGTACGAGCGAGTCCGGCAGGAGACCATCCGCCGGAACCAAGACTTCCTCCAGAAGCTCGGCATCGCCGCCCCCAAACCCCCACCACCCAAACGAACCCCCAAACCCCATCCTCCCCCAGCCTCATCCGCCCCCCTCCGCCGCAGCACCAGAAAACGCCCTCTCCCGCCCCCCTCCTCTGATGACGGCGCCGACGCCGACCTCGCAGCCCCCGCCGATCCTTCCGAGCCCAGCTTCGTCGATTCCTCCGTCTTCCGTTATGCCTGCGATGCCTCCGATGACTCCTCTGTCCTTTCGTCTAAAATTCACCCATCATCTTCTTCTATTATGGGTTTCAGAACTGTCGGTAAGGCGTTCCGTGATCCCTCGCTTGCCAAGATTTACTCCCTTGATGTCTGTTTCTTGAATAAGAATCGGTTCTTGCTCTCCGCTGGTGGTCACGGGGCTTTATATCAGTCTACGGGGGAGGAGAGGATGGTTGTGACGGAAACGTCGAAGGGGCAGGGAAAGGCGAAACGGAAGAGCCGCTTATGAGCTGGAAGGGCAGCTGGAGCTGGATCTCGGGGGTGAAGTTTGTGGAGGATAATCCGATGTTGATGGTCTCGAGTTCGAATGATGGGTGTGTTGTCGTTTGGGATATCAAAAGGCAGCCAGCTTTGTCATCATCTTGGTCCCCTCCTGTTGTTGCCAAATCGATGGAGCTGCATGCAGGTGGGATCTTTGCCATGGACCGGCTGGGTTGCTCGATTGCCACAGCTTCCAAGGACTCTTCTGTGGGTATTTCCAGGCTCACGCCGGCAGGGGAGCTCGTGACAGAGCGACAAGTTGCTGGCCACCACTCGGGAGTGATTAGGGCTGTTTGTTTTGGGTAATCTCTACATCCAATTCGTAACATTTTTGACGATCTTCAAATTCTCATTGTTTTGGGTTTATATCTTCATGATTGATCTATCATTATATTTATTTGGATGCAGGCTATAGGTTTATTCTTGTACGATCTTTTTATCTTTAAATATGGTGTGCATTGCTTCTTGTTAAAAAATACCTTCCAAAAACCCATACAGTAGCACTCCACCCCCGGCCCCCTCTTTTTATAGAACACTAATTCTTGGTTTAATCTCTTCAAAACATTTTGGCCTTTTATCCTAAACCAGGCTAACAGTGAACATCAGTTGTCAGGTACGGATCCTAGGTAGCCTAAGTATTGAGCTTCCTAGAAGATGATACAAACTAAATGGCGCCTTTAGTATTGGAATTAAAGGATCATTGAGAATCTCTTCTTTTAGACGAAGTGCCTGCAGATGCTGATCATCATATTTAAGGAGGATATTAATTCTTTTTAGGAATCATTTTACTTGAGTAAGCCTTCTTATTTCATTTTTATTTCACTATATGTATAAAATAGTGTTCAGTTTAGCTAGTAGATGTCAATCTAATGGCTAAGACATTGATTGACTAATTAACCCTAGAACGAGCATTTCATGAACAACTCAAGTTCGGCTTCAGTTCTATAGGTGTGTGGCTTGAGCTTGAGAATTAGGTTCAAAACTGTGATCGACTAGTGCAAGCTCAGCACTTTGAGTTTGAGCCAAGTTAAAACTGGATGGAATTCCTTGAAAAGTTGTTCTGGCTCATACAAACATGGCTTTATTGCACAACTACCATGGTGGAATGCCTTGAAAGCTGGATGTTTAATATTTATTAACTCACTGAAGATGAAATTGATAGGCAACTGCGGCATGCTGTCAAGCCCTGTGTTACTTTATCATCCAAGGAACGTGCCACCTCCCATGCCTTCATCTTTTCAAAGAACATAATGATCAATGCTCCTCACAAGCTCTCTGGTTGTCATTGACAAGACCATCAAAAGAAGGTAAATCTTCAGTATAAAAGTTCTAGATACATTTGGCTACCCCTGAGCGATACATTGTTAGCAAACTAAAAGGTGGATATCTGTCAGAGCACCATAAGACAAAGAGGTGGTTATCATGTGCAACCACTGATCACCCATCCCTGAGAGTTATTTGACAATCCTTTTTCTCTAATCTATTAGCACCCAAACCGAATTCTGATTTAGACTTCAAGTTGGCTGGAATTATCTTTGTAATGCAACTATAAGTCTATAACTGAAGCTTCGCTCGTTTTGCTTTAAGGTCAATATGACGGATCAAAAATCTGTATATGAGCTCAGCCCACTGTTTAATTAGTTACTCAACCCTCAACTAGTTTCTGATTATATCATGGTCTGCCTAATCTTTCTGGCAACTAATCTATATTCTGTTATATTTTGAGTTCAACAAAAGCCTATTTGCAATATAGGGTTGGCTTACTGCTGCTAAAATTTGTCTTCTAATCTTTTGTTGAATCCACTGATCATATGCTATGAGTTAGGGCCAGTTTCGTGTTATTGTCCCCTGAAAAGCCATAATTTTAGCTCCTCATTTATTCAGTCATATCACTGGTGGATTATGGATAGAAGTCTTCACTCTGTCTCCTTAATAGTCGAGTCTCTTTCCTTTCGCAGATCCTCCCTATAAAGTGTTATATTGCTAACATTATTTGCTTTACACCATAAGTGCCCAATGATTCTGCATTCAACAATTATAAGAGGAATGAAAAGGGAGACTGTGTGTTCTAAGTGTGATGAAGAGAAAAGAATTAAGTTGTACTTTGAAGCCACTAATATTGCAACTTGACATGTCCTTATATGGTGGCAAGGTAATATCAATTCTGAAAACAAAATAATAAAATAAAAAAGTTCAATTGAAGATTTTGAGCAACCACTGCTTACAGGTTTTTTTTTTTCCAAAACTAAGACTCCATATTATTATTAGCACCAAATTGTTCGAGCCATAAGATTCAATAAACTTGAGTTTTGAAACTTGGGAGAGGCGAAAATACTCTAACAGGCTACGAAATATTCACCAGCCTTATATTGCACTAGTATGAATTACATGCATTAATTATTTCTTGCCTTTGATGATTTTCAAAATTACTTGACTAGCTATTTTTCAACAGTCTTGGGGCTTTAGTAAATAGTCCATATCTCTTGCTTTATGAAATGGTTAAAACAATTGGGAACCTATTTCTTTTAAGCTGGATGGCCATTTTAGAATTTCTGAAATAGGTTACACTCAATTCTGAATAATCTGTGCAGAAAAATTTGTTACAAGCAGACATGTATATGTGCAGGCAATGAGTTTGAAAACATCATGATCTTATGTCAACCATGACCCTTTTCAAGGTTGAGACATTTTGCAAATGTGTCTTGCATCTGATTTTTGCTCTTTTACACCTCCCTCAAGGTTTTGATGGACCATAATTCAGATAGTTCAAGGTTCAAGATTGGTCACGCTTGGTAGATTAACCTTACCTGCATTTTATTCTCATTGCTAATGCTTGGTCGTAGGAATAAACTGTATTCACATATCTGCCTGCAGAGATAACGTGAATAAACTTGCTGATTGTGGAGCTGATGGTTGTATTTGTGTCCTCGATACAAGGTTGCCAGAACCTTGTGCTCTTACCATTAAATCGGAGCACTCAACTGGCGTAACACTGTGGAGTGGTGCACAAGGAAGTCTCTGCTTCTTTCTGCTAGTAAAGATCCAACATTGCATCTTTATGATGTTAGACACTCTGCTGGACCAGTTCTTAAACTTGAAGGCCATGTTGAGTCAAATATTAGAAGTTGTTACCAAATTTATAGACCCTGTTTTGTAGAAGGTGGAAAGACAATAGCTACACCTGGGCAGGGATCGAGAAAGATATCTTTGTATGATGTTGATGGTGGAACAATGATAAGCCAGGGGATGATCGGTTATGATGCTAATTTGGTTGTTTTTACGGACTGTGAAGAACATCCAAGACTTTGGTCAGCAGGAAGGCAAATAAACGAATTATGCCCATTGACACAATCTCAATGATTCAAACCTGAAGATCTTTAGCTGCATTATGGTCTCGTTTCACTCAGGTAGACTTGTTTAATGTTGATCAGAAATCTCAAAATCCTTATCAAATGTTTTTACACATTTTTGTTTGAGCATGCTGTTGTTCTTATGATCTTGTAATGCTTTCAAGATTTTGTAGTGTATATTTAGTTCAATACAGGGCATAGATTGTCTATATGGCAAAATATGAGATTGATTAGTAATCTGGACCATCGGGAAGCCCTTTTTATATTGATTGATTTGCTCGACTGTTTTATCAAGTAATGTTCCACAGCTGAATGTTATATTGTATTTCACTATTGCTGTTCAATGGTTTTATAAATAATGGAGGAATTAAACAACCACTTAAACATTCTTTACATGGCTGTCTGTGTTTTAAAGTGCAAGGCAGCTGCGATTATCGATAGCGTCCCTCGATTTTAAGGCATAGCTCAGTTCTTCGGATCTCTTGTAGCCCAGCAGCTGTTCATGACATCGAATGGTCGCTACCTTGACAACAGTAAGAACTAGGCCAATGCAAAGTTCAGTGGCAGGTCCAGGATGATATCCACATTTAGTTGAGGTTGTTAAGTAATATAATTGATGTTTATCTTATCATAGAATTTATTATGACAGGTATCAATTATCACAAAGTTTATTATGCCAAGATTTATGTGTTCAGTGTCAAGGTTCATAGCTCCGACCCAGGTAATGTCTCCTGAAATGTAGATATATAGTTAAATCACTGTAATTTTTATTCTGCTCGAGTCGGCTAGATGTGAACCAGACATGAAGGAACAAATTTCCAGTGCTTCAAGACACAGATTTATTTTGTTCAAAATGTTTCCCCCACTAGCATTCTCACTGTATGTACAAAGTGCATATACCTTGGCAGGAAAATCACTCCGAGAATCCAGTCATTTGTGGAATATACATTTTCTCAGGGAGTAAGATTTTCTGAAACTATTGGATCCTCCCATATTTTCAACTGCTAAGCATGACTCCATGAGAAAATGTCAAATAGGTCTAACTTATGAGTTTTCATCAGGCTAACCTTTAACTGGAACAAATGCATCCGACGTTAGTCATCAACCTCAGTGAGACGACTGCAAAAAGACTAGTGTGAAACCTAGTAAGCTGTGCATGCCGAAGCATCCACCCGATAGCTTGATAATCTTGGCCCTTGCATAAAGATATCTGGTCATTTAAGGTTTAGACTTGCATGGTTGGTAAGTGATAAAAAAGCTAAATGATTTTCAGGCACATCAAAGAAACACCTCACTAAAGCAGGAGATAATTTGTCCTCATTCCTGCCAACCGCAAAATAAAGCTGAAAGGAGTCAATGAATATGGCATTGGATGTTAGAATAGCCTAAAGTGGTCCCAAGCCTTTTTCGTTGTGCGGATATTTTCCTCAGGGTGCTGCAAGAGTATTTTCAGACTGAAGGGAAAGGCCTTTCATTTAGCAATTAAAATGTTTCCATGTTGCTTGTGATTGGTCCTCCATGCCTTAATATATCTTCCAAAATTTAAAGATCAAGTTGTGTTGTTGGGCATGATGTGCCAACAGTATAATGTTTCATGCTAATTTTGTTGTAGGCATGGACTGACTTCATCACAGATATTAAAAGGTTGTGACCATTTCCATGCAAATGTGCCCATTAAATCCGCCATGGATAAGGCTTCAAGTTGGCTATAAAAAATTAGGGTCCAGGGCAATTAGACTCCAACCTGAATGAGCCTAACTTCATCTTCAACGTCTAGACGAGGATAGATTCGTAATAAATTATCTAATTTTTTTTTTTACTTAGGATATATTTGGTTGAAGAAAGTTGGACTCTAGAATAGACATAGAAATGAATGACTCCTATTCCAGTTATTTGGTTGAAAGAAGTTCTAATTGGAATGTTTCAATCTTCCAAATCTATGTATTCAAATTTCACTTTACTCATGAATCAAACACATGAGAGGATCTAACTGTTCTAATTTTCAGTCAAATTTATTCGAGTTTCGATTTCGATGGTGAGCCAAACATGTCCTAATCATTTGGAGGTCCCAATTAATCGTTTTATGTTCAGATTGGGTCCGGGCATACGAACCCATTCCTGACCATCTTATGACACAAACGTCTCAAAACGCGTTCCGTTTGCTCGGGGAGAGCCGAATCTTTTTTTATTTTTTATCGTGTCCGGGACCTCGATATCAGACAACGCGCTTCTAAAATCCTGCCCACGGGGCGCAGGCGATATCCCCCTCGTCTTTTTCGCCGGCGTGGAATAACCCCTTCATTATCGGACTTTAGGGCAAGGGGCAAATCGGAGCAAGAGAAAGAGAACAATCGAGTTCGCGCGATGGAGGAGGATTCATCGGTTGGGGGTCGCGATCCACGCCAAAGCCCCGCCCATGCCCCAAATCCCAAGGCGAAGTCCTGCAAGGGATGCCTCTTCTACTCTTCTGTCCTCAAATCCGAGGCCCGCAACCCCCTCTGCGTCGGCATCACCAGGACCCTGCAACAAGGTTCGCTTTCTCTCGCCCTTTTCTTTTTCCCTGGCCTTGATGTCGTTTTTTTACTAGATTCTTTGGGTTCTTGATTAGATTTCGTTAAGCTGTTTCTCGATGATTTGAAAAAGAATATTTTTTTCGGTTTTCTGCTTCTAAAAGAACCAATTAAAGGGGAATAAATGATGCATGCAGATGAATAGGAGGTCGAACGATTGATTTCGTGTGAATGAGGAAAGAGGGCGAGTTTCAAGAGATCTATTCACTATTCTTTCGTATTTGGGTGAGCGCTTGATGAATTGTGAAACTTCCTTTTTTTTGAACCTTGTAATTGATCGTGCCTTTTAAGGTACCGGGAAAAGAGATCAATTCACGAATCAAGAAATATTGACGTTTATGGTCTTGTAAAGGACTGTTCTTGCTGTTAATCGTGTAGTTCAACCAGATTTGGTTTCATCCAGTGAGGAACAAAACCAGGATAAATGTTGTCGGACACTGTATTTTATGGAAATTCTGGGAGTACCTCCGGCTTTTCTTGCTCTATATGACTTGTTTCTTGTTTTATGCATCTTTTTTCCCCTAGGGTTACCTTGTTACGATTTCTAGGTTATTTTGCAAATAAGATTGGCATAAAACTGCATAGTGCATATGCGCCGATAATGAAGTGCAGGGAAAGAACTGGTTTCAATTACCACATAAAATCCAGAATCTTATGAAGAACTCAAGTACTCATTATGTGGATGTTCAAATTCGGACAACAATCTTTTTATCTAACTTTTTTTTTCCTATATGGATCTCAAACTCACAGATTCATAGTTTATAGGGAGACAGACGTGGTTGCTTGATCTTCTTTTCGCCCCCATCCCTGCCCCCCTTCCCCCAACCCACACACACACACTTTTGCTATACTTTTGTTTCCCTTATTTTCTGGTTGAAAATGGGATAGAAAGGTAATGGTAGAGCGAGGGTCTTGCGCAGATGCCACCGGCCTGCGGCCGAAACTTGAGGAAGACAAGATAGGGTCCAAGTGCCTTGAAACTTCAAGAACTTTTGAGGATAACGGATACTACCTAGATCTACTGTAAATCTACTGTGAAAACTAAAGCAATGTAAAGAAGATAACATAAAAGATAGATTTCATTGTTCTGAAAAAGAGGCTTTTTTCTCTTTTTACAGGCACTTTTTTTATACCATTTTACTTCCAATACGGTTATGCATATACATCGTCGTCGGTTACACCCACTCCCCTATTTTACTATGCCTCCAACCATCCTGCTTCTTTTCGTCGGTTACTTTTTTTAGACTTTAATGATTAGACCTTCCCGCTTCAACCAACTTAAACTATGACTAGCTCCTGACTATACTGGACCAACCCATTGGACCAATACAACCACTCCAACATCACATAATAAATTTTAATCCCAATGGCCAATCGGCCCGACCGTACATGGCGCAAATAGGTAGCCCATTAGTCTGAGTGTACATGCAGGATATGGTGCAAACAACTTTGTACCTTAACTTTACTATTAGCTATAATCTGATTGAAGAACGATATAGAGAATATTTTTTAGTAATTACAGTTACTCAACTTTATTTTTGTGATCTCGTGCTAGTAAACTTATGTCATGCAATTTATTACAGAAGAAACTAAATATTCTTACATTTGAACCTTTTACCAGTACCTAACTACAGCATTGGGGAGTCAGAGATTGAAGCTACTCAAGAAGATCATAGCCTGTCAGACTTCAAATATGCTTGTGTTGGTTACTCAGTATTTTTAAATAACAAAGACAGCTCTGTGGAGAAGGGAGAGAAGCAACCTGAGTTGCCATTTTGTGCTGGCCTGGAGGTTCTTATCAGACATGCTTCTCTCTTTTTATTTATTTATTTATGATTTCTTAGATGAAATTTCTGGATTGTTTCTACATTTTTTGCTTCCTTCTGTATGAAATATCATGTTTCTACATGTATAATAGGATAAATATGCATAGGAAACCAAATTTGTAAATAATATGCCATATCTACATTGCGAATGTTGATCTAGTAATTTCATCAACAGAAGTTTTGTTTTGACTTGTGTTGTCAATTACCACTGTAAAGTTTGAATAGCAGCTGGTAACAATTTGGCCTCACTAGTCATCACTAACCCAATTTAAGGAGAAGAGAGAAGCAACACTTTTTGTGCCAAGATTTTCCGTACTGGTTGGTACCGTACCATACTTAATGTACTGTACTGATACCGAACCGGTGCGTAGTCTCATACCGTACTGACATTCGGCATGCCTCGCTGTTTCGTACCATACTGCGTACCGACATTATAATAAGATGGTACTGGTACGGGTCTAGTCCCGAGATGACGAACCTTGTTTCATGCTTTTGCTAGTTAGAGGCAAATATATATACCATATCTACCACTCCGCAAGCACAAGATAATGCACAGTATTGAAAAGGTTACATAAGTTGAATATCAAGATATGAAGAGGAAAATGCCTTTCATTTTACATTAGGCTACAACTACTTTTATAGTTGATAGGATACATGGAGAGGCATGCTTTTGAAGACTCAAATATGATTTCTAACCCATTATACCAAATCTGGCATCGTAAGTCATCCTAAGGATGTGTGTTAATTATTGATGAACTAGTCGTAAACATGTGCACTTATCTAAAGAAATTCCAAAACACAAGCTAAACAAACTAGCATATGATTACTTTAGCAAAATAATCTCAAGTTATATGTAAAAATCATAAGAAGCTATATAATTACTTTATAGATGCTAAAATATGATCTGAGAAAACAGCTTCATGCATAGATGATGCAACTAGTGATTAAACAATACAAAGTAGGCTATGCATGGAATGCACGTGATGTAACATTTGGGGTTACACCTAGGTACATTGCACTGACTTGATGTGACAAATGCCATCATTATCACACACTATGCAACAACTTTATCATGACACTTCATTAGCATGATACTTGCTGCACTTAATGTTATATGCAAATCAGTAATTAATAAATGATTTAAAGCTCTCATAGGATAACATGTTTGTATATATTTCCATTCAGCTGCAGGGTACTATTCTTAAAGACCATTTTAACTAGCGACACCTAGGCCGAGTTCGGACCAAAAGACTCTCAACCCATACGTGAATCATTTATGATCAGGTTGGAGAATGTAGACACATAGCCAACCCAGTTATTTTATGTGAACTGATAGCCACCTACCAACCTATTTAATTTTCACTCAATCATACATGTAACTAAAAATTAAAGCATAGTTGTATAAACCTATAATCCAGCCTGTTCATCACTCTCTAAAACCTTGCCACCCATTTGTAGATGGGTTTATTTCAAGTTGACCTGGAGTGGACCTGATTTAAAAGAAATCTCACCCAAACACATTTATTTCGGGCAAGATTGTGCAAGTTGGTGGGTGCAGGTTGGATTTTGCTGCCCTTAGTTTTAGCATGCCAGAATAAGCTCTTTTGCAAGCTACTTCATCCCAAGGATAAAATAAGTATTTTGGAAGTAAGCAGAGTTATGTTTAGGGATAATTCATGGTAAACTATTCCACCTGATAGGGTGGAGAAGATTACTCCAAAATAAAGTGATTTTGTAATAAGTTAACCCATTTACTCCAGGATAACTTCACAACGAGAGACTACCTTTTGGCATTTTGTCGCACATACAACCACCATATTTATTGTTTTGCCAAGTTCAGGCTTTGGATGTTATTTTCTTTTTCTTATATACTACCACTATGTAAGTTTACGAAGCATAATTTAAACATAATGTGGATTATTTTTTTTCCAGGGCATGTAATATTATCTTCTATTGGTGTCAAATTGTCAATAGATTCTCCATTTATATGTTATTTTCTAGCTTTGCTTCTCATTTGAAGAACCTGTTTCACATGTGATTTTGCTATCAGCTCTTCAGCTGCTGCTGACTTGGATATTTAAGTCTATTCATTTATGAGAAATGTGACAAAATAATTAATTAAGGTTGAAATATGAGGTAAAATCTTTTCTCCCCCCAAAAGCAAAGGAATTCTCTATTTTATATTTGGTGTCTGGGAAATGAGAAATATATTGCTTCACTGAAGGAGAGCATAAGAGGCAGTAACTTTGAGAATATTCTCTCGGATTATATTGATTAACAATTTGTGATTTTTGCTTGAGCACACTTTTTTTTTCTGGAGAGAAAATATAATTCAAGGATGAGAGAACACATCCATTGTTCCGGCTTGAGCTGAATGCACACGTGGTTAAACACGTAACTATAATAAAAGCATTCAAGAACCTCACATAAAGTTTAATGCTAAATTCACCTATATTATTTGTTCAAAAGGATATGCAGCTGCAATCTAGATAATACTGATTAGTCGATAAAATTATCTTGAATAAGATATGATACATATATTTTTTCTGTTTATATGTTTTCTATTTACTTGTTGCAACAAAATATTTATTTGGGTGTACAGGTTGGTATGTGCCAAAACATACCAGTATTGTACTTCTGCCTGACCTGTCAACTTGCCAGATTTGTCAGCACATGCTGGATTTTCTAAATTGACACCTTGGGCATGGTTCGGTATAACGTTAGATTGAATAAGCAAATATGAGTTAACTGTTGTCGTATTTATTACAATCTTTAGCACAGTTTACAATCTTTAGCAGACTTTTAGTCAATGTTTACTTGAAATCATAGAATATATGAGAGAAGTGATGTCCCATATAATTCACATCCGTAACGGACTGTGCTTGGATGTTTAATGATTATCTGGTGTTAATTTTTTATCAATAGATAAATCTTGTTATGGAAAATATGACCTGCATAATATTTTTATTCAAGCAATTTTGCCTTTCAGCAGTCATTTGGCCGTATTTTGTATTGTAATTTTCATTCTTTATTTCTTCAATGGTTTCTTTATCAATGACTTTCTATACCATATATATTGTATTTTAAACTATTTAGTGCTTTTTTTTTGCATTTATGTGCCTCATGGAGCCAATCTCTCCCTGCAAAGCTTTCATATAGTAATGATATCTTATCTTCCTTCATTGCAATTATTTGATAATTATGTCTCCATTGTCATCTTATTATCCAAACAACTTTGAATTTCGTGTGTCTTCATCTGATCGTTTCTATTCTGATCTTTCATTCTACTTTTCTATTCATGGTGCTTTCTTTATTAATAACTTTATATTATGGTATGCCGTATCGGCCCAAACCGGACGGTACGGGGCATACTGTACCGGTATCCGGTACGGATGGCGTACCAAAAATTTTTTGTACCGTATCGTATTAATATTGTGCTAGTGTGTCATAGGTACAGGATCTGGTGCCGAGACGACGAACCTTGCTTTATATACTACTCTTTGCATTTCATATTTTAAGTTGTCTGCTGATTGTCAATTTACATCACAGATCAATCTAAGCTTTGATTTTCCATTACTTATAATATACAGAATTTATAGCTGTTAGCAGTTTTAATTCTTCTCTAACAGTCCTGTTCCTTTTGGAATTTATATTATTTCTAGTCATGAGCATTGCGTGTACAATTTATTCTATCTGGTTGACTTGAATGGTACTTATATTTACTCTTCAGAGTACATAAATCAGAAATCTTTGTCTAAAGTAGTCATATTTATCAAGCCATCTGTTTTTCTTCTTCTTTTTTTTTTGAAATATAGAACTGTTGAGATTTCTATTCTTACTAATATTTTGTCAAGCTTTTCAGCATGCGCTGAGCTGTTTAAACTATGTTTTTTTACACTACATGCAAAAATTATAACTTGAGTGCTCTCTTTTTACTGCTAATTTAATAATTGAAGTAAACCTTGTTGCAGATATTAATGGATAGAAGACCGTCAACTGCTGATCATGTGCCTGCTCATGCTCATAGTAAGGAAGGTATTTTAATATATGGAGAACTTTATTTATATGGAAGCACAACTAATGCTTGTATATATACTTAAGAGGCATGTGTCTTGAACTGATGAAATCTATCAACTACAAGCTTGTGGTGCATATCATAGAGATATTTAGTAAGCATGTCTTTATCAGTTAGTTGATGTTTTGTGATATAAAGCTGAACCTTGGAAAACACAAGTTCAGTTTCATTGAAAGCTAGGCAAATGATTAATATTTGGAGTTTTCGTGGGATTTAAATTGGTGTTACTTCCTCTGTAATTGAAATATAGGAAATGAAAGTGGTAATATTTTCCAAATTTCTTGAGCGGCTTTTTTCATATGGGACACACTTGCCTAGTAGACATGTGATGGGACAATGGGCTAGTCTGTAGATTCCACAAATATTCAACAAACAACCTTTCGGGGTAGATCTTTTAATTCTGTTAAGCAGAGGAGAAGTTAGATAAGAAGATAGAACTAAATGTTGAAAGACAGAAACAGGAAGAAAGTGTGTGAAAAATCTACAGAATGGAGTCATGGACGGTACTTAACAATGTCCAGAATTTTTTAAGTAAATAGTCTCTTTTGAAAATTTTCGCAAAATTAAAAAAAAAACATATTTTCTGTAACTTTTTAGCCTAAGTGCACTTGCTTTAGGCCCTAGTAGTTCCTCCTAATATTTTGATGACTAGCTTGAGCTTTATTAAGGCTGTTCCTGCAGCATCATTTTTGTTATTAGGAAGAAACTTCCTTTCTCCTTTGTTCAAAAAGGTAGGAGAACACGCTCTTCCTAGTGGACATCTGAACTGACTTCTGATGGAGGTCTGGAGCTCCAGAACAATTGGTGTATGCTCTACTGCAGTCTAGGAAACTAAATCCTTGTAAGTCTTGATTTAGGTTGCTTTCTACCTCCCTAAGATTTCACTACAAATGAGGAAGTCTGGGATATATACCCTCATCATTTGTTGTTTAAGAGAAATCAGAAATCTCCCTGTTATGGAAAAGGTGTGTGTTTGTGGGAGGATGGGGGTTTGGCAGCCCAATGGAAGTTAACTGTGGGAGGGTGGGCCACCAAAACCCACCATCTATCTGCGCACACACAAAAAAATAAAGGAAAAGAAAAGGCTGTATGTAGCATTGTATATTAATTGGCAACTAAAAAGGAAAAGAGGAAAAAAGCCAAAATCTACCGATAGACCAGAGTATATCGGTTTCTCTCATGGATTTGAATACTGACGAAACAGGACAGTACAGTCGACAATAAACTGTTTTGATGTGAAAGAGTGTTTGTACGGGTTCCGGGATACTAAAACCTTCCATACTGGTATGTATTAACCATTCCACTTTATACCGGTGCATACAGATGGTATTATCGTAACCATACTGGTTGCTATTTATGGTTTTTCATTTGTTTTATGCTGTTAGTTTCAATATATATCACTGGTACGGGTATCATACCATTTCAGTGGAAAAATGGTACAGAGTTCGATATTGGTATTTAAAACCTTGGTTTCCCTGTATGAGTACATATTTGTTGCATCATAGCACACCTGAAACAATATCTCCTAATTCTAAAAAGATGCTGTTTATGATGAGCATACATCTTATGTGTATATTTACTCTGAATCCAGTTCTCATCAGCCTAGAACTGCAGCATGTCAAATATGAAGGATCTCCTAGTGACACGATCCTTCCAACTTTTGTTGTGAACGACATATCACAGAACTTTGAGGACACCTGAGAATTTAATTGAGGCAGTAATGCTTCACTTGCAGACTATGGAACATCTAGAAGTTCTTACTTTAAGTTGATTTTTCCCTCCCAAAAGGCTGTTATTCTGATCTGATGCCTCGGCAATCTTGTAGATGCTCGAGTTCATTCTCATCCACAAGGTTACAGACCAACACAGTCATCGGGGCAGGACTTTTTCAGCAAGTAAGCATGTGGATTGCATTTTCATTTTACAGTCTTTGGTTCTGGTGGTCATTAAAATGAAAATTGGTAGTACTGAAACTTATAATGATGTAGGTTTGCTAGGAACGCTGGACTGGTGGCTTCAGGCGTGGCAAAGAACCTTATCAGAGTGGGCAACCAGATTAAAGATAACTTTGATGACATATTGTATGACCGCAGGCGTCCCAAGTAGAAACCTAACCTCAAATGTACAAGCACAGCTGGAACTATTCTTTTGCATTTTGTAATAGGTTTATTTAATATTATAATTGCTAGAGAACAACTCCAAATTGTATGGACATCAGATCTATGATGTATTGGACATCACATCTATGCTGTATTGGGTTGTTGATCGTGGCAAGTGTTCCTGTCCTTTGTAAGGCTCCATTTTATAATTTCAGAAGGGTATGGACGTGAGATCTATGATGTATTGGCGTGCTGATCATGGCGAGACTACAAATGATCCTGTTCTTTGTGAAGCATCAATGTGCTCTTCCTCTTCTCCATACATACATTCATTTGTAACGCAGCAATTTATTTTAAACATGAACTGGACTACCTTCCTGTTATTGATCAGGACCATGCATTGTGGCTTCGCATGGTCTTCGGGTTAGTTTGATGGACCTTGTTTACCCCGGAAAAAAGAGTAGTCGTGAAGGGGCTTTATGCGGTTCCACTTCAGCAGCGGCATGTCCCAAGGCAAGGACGCAGCGGAATAACGCCATGGTGGATTGCTTCAATTAATACTTTACATTGGGATACACAATATTTTTCAAAAATGATTCAGGTAAAACTGGCTGATCGGATAAGCACATATCGTGGTCAGGAGCGGCCTCTACTTTGGATCAGGATCGCAGTAGTATCTACTTTATTTATCAGCCTTGAACATCGGATCAAGGTATCATGGGCACTGCTGTCTATAACTACTATAAACTTCCTATCTTCTGGTATATGCAATCTTTGATTCTAACACGAAGAGAATGGCCTCCAGTTTATATGAATTATTATCATAGCTGACATTATAACAGCAGTTCAAAGGTTTGGACAAGTGATCCTTATTTATTGATATGCTCTGAAATTATTTTTAAATTTCTTGAAAATTAATTATTGATAAATATTTATGAAATCTCTTTTTTTAAAAAATCTCAATTTCAAGTCACAAGTTCGTGTAGGGTTGGCCAATAAGATGGAATTATTTTTCCCCCCTGCTCTGAGTGCGAGTGCTCGTGCATACTTTGTGGAGAAACGCTCATTTGGTTCACAGAAAATTATTTCTCTTCTTGGAATATAATTTTTGAGAAGCAGATTTCTAGAAAGAGAATGTCTGAAAAATACTTTTTGCATTTTTGGTTGATCATGAGAAAGTGATAGATTTTTAGAGTGCTCATGTTTTGGTTGACTATCCACTTTTCTGGAAAAGTTACGTGTAATTTCTATTATACTCTTAATAAAAAGTAGGTTTTTAATGCCTCTTTAATGCTGAAGGATCTTTTTGGAAAAAAATAAAAAAAGAATAATTTTCGGTTCATAGAAAAATAATTTTTTTATGTTTCTCATGGAAATAACTTTCTCCTGAAACATGAAAATTATATTTTTATGGAAATACAATTTTTTCGTCTTTCCCTGTTGAAAACTTTAACCAAATAAGAGATATCTTATTATTTTTTTTCATTGGCCATATTTTCGCTCTCTCTTTTTCCGCAAACCAAACGAGCCCATGATAGTAAACTATAGCAAAACTATCATTTGAAATTTATTAATTTTAATTTGTCACATCCTTGCTGACATAACCACGCACACGCCCCAAAAAAATAGAAGCCTTAAGACAGACGAAAGTTTACAGTTTACTAAATAATGCAAGTACGAAAAAAAAAATACAATCAATAAAGCCCGAAGGAAATGAAAAACGGGCAGGCCGCCGAAGGACACCGGACATCCCACCCTCGAGGCGGGCGCGGAGGGAAAGGAGGACCAACAAATATTTTCCTTAAAAAAAGGAACTAGAAAACATATTTTCCGCGAGGCGAGTCAAAAGAAAGAAAGAAAGCAAGAGGCTGGCAACGCGGGCGAATCCTCAATCCGGTTTCCACTCCACGCCGCGGCGTTTTCCATCTTCCATCCTCTTTCCTTGAAGGAGACGAAACAAACGCTTATTAGGGATCGTGCGACAAAGGTCAGGCAAGGGCGAAGGGGCCGGAAGCAAACTGAGTGGGGAATATAAACAAACAGATAGAGGGAAGAGAAGCCATGTCTCCATGTCTTGCTGCCCAAGAAGCCATCGAGCCCCCCACCAACATCTGATGGGAGTTTGCAATTTGGATTCATAACAGTTTGTAGAGAAAAAATCTTCCTCGCATCCCTTCGATGTCTGCTGCTGCTGCTATTGCTTTCAAGAGAGGAGGATCGCTTCTCCATCTCAACCGAAGCCCTCGATGGGCTCCATTCGCTGCGAGGAACGGTAACACCCTTTCTCGCCCTATGTCCGAGCTAGCCAAGTCCAACGGAAAGCGAGCGTTTCTCGTCGACACGTTAGCGCTGGTATGTTCATCCCCTTCCCCCATTCTTGGGTTCGGATTCTTTTTGATGCGAGGTGCCGGTAATGGAATCTTGGTGTTTGGGTTGCAGGTGAGGCGGCTGGAAGCGGAGGGCGTGCCCTCGAAGCATGCGGAGGCCATCACCTCGGCGATCACTGAAGTGTTGAATGATAGCTTGGAGAATGTGGCACAATCCTTCGTCTCCAAGGGAGAGATGCAGAAGGTCAGTTGTTTCGAACCTTTTGCAATATTGAGTCCATTGTTTGGAGTCGGATGCCATGCCTGTTGAATGTAATGGGATGATGTGCAGAGTGGGATGATCCAGGATGCCAATCTTTCCAAATTCAAATCTGAAGTGAAAAGCTCCCAGGTACGGATTTGTTCCGTTGCGACTGCGGTGATAAAATAGATACTTATACTCGATATAAAAGCATTTTTGTGGTTGGTAGCTGAGTGGTGTACTGAGAAAGTAGCAAAAAATGCCATCGTTTTCCCAAACTGAATAAAGTATTGAAAACAATGCTTGATGTCATCTGAACCATCCAAATGGCCACCTGTGATAATCATATTGTGGGCATATAGAAGAAGCGACACAAATCCCAGAGTTGTTTTGTAAATGAACATGGATGTACCATATTAGTTCAAATCCAAAATTCTCGGACAAGCATATAGGGCATGTTGAAGCCTACTGACTGTGTCATTGACAAGGCAACCCAAGGGCAGTACCATAGAGCAATGTTGCTTGATGATCAATTCCATATTCAGGGCCAATACTTAGCTACTAATCAAGCTTTACACTTTCCAGTGGATCCAAAAAGTTATGTTTTTGATTTTGCATGCCCATTTGCATTTTACTCTAGATCAAGGTCTACCACGCACCGTATTGATTGTCTGGCAGCATGAGTCGGTATGGGCCCGCGCCGTGTCATGCCGTGCCGGGCCTGTACTGACATAGGAGACCGTGGGAGAGAGCAAAAGAGAGAGAGAGCGAGCGGGGGAGGGAGGAAGATGGAGGGAGGCCGGCGGAGGGTGGTGGCGACTGGCACTGGTACGGGTGGGCTTTACCGACCCTCCGCCGGCCTCCCTCCCTCTCCTGCTCACTTTTTTCTTTCTTCTCTTTTCTTCTCCTTCTCCTCTGGCGTCGGCATTTCAATTTTTTTGCCGGAACCATTCCAGTAAGCCGCTAGTACGACTCGGGACGTCCCGAACCGGGTGGTTCCGGACGGTTCCACCAACCTTGCTCTAGATTTAGTTGGGCAATCCAGTATGAGTTGGTTTTAAGAAGCAATGAGCTCTGGAGGCATGGCATACTATATGACAGTTACAACCATGGAGACACATGGGCCTCTGCCTGTCACAGAGAGGGCAGTGACCTCTATTGTAGGATCACTGATTTTAGGTAATTGTAGTTAGAGATGGGCCTCATTTTGGTTAGAAATGAACTTAGAAAATCTTGAGGTGGCCGATATATAACAACCCCAGTATGTAGAGAGAGCTAACACTTCTTTATGTTTGTTTAAGTTCTGGTGTATCAGTGAAAGATAGCTGTCCTATAGTCAGTGAAGCACTTAGATGAATATTCGCTATTATAGTCAAAGCAAATACAAGTTCTTGGAAATCGCTTTTCTAATATGTTTAGGATTATAAATTTTTTAAGAAATCAGAATGCAAATGCAACAAATCTACCATTATCTAATGGAAAATATGAAGTTGGCCATCTGAAACTGGACTCCAAGAGTGAACTCCCATGGGACTCATTTGCGTAGTCCTATAAATATGTTATTTTTTCTTTATATGTAAGAATCCCCGACAAATGTCTCTTAAATACAGTATCTTTCTCTCTCAATGAAATCCCAAGTGAATTAGTTATCTCTCTCAAATACTCTCTCCCCCAGCTCTACCTCCCCTGTTTTTCTTTTTCTTAATACACATGTAGAGCATGTGTAAGATACTGGTATGTGTAAGTGTGCAGCAACAAGTATAACATGGTGAGTGTTTCATCCCATAAAGACAGTAGTAGCAGGCCTCCACAAATCAAAAGGAGCAGAAGAAGCATACTCACTAAGATTAAAATGAAGAGCAGACTTGTAGCTCTGCTAAAATATAGAACACATATTGTGTTGAAGCAACGTCAAGTGGGTACCAAATCATTAAGGAATGTGGTGTGAATGAAGAACAAATGGTTGGCTTTATGTAATGTCCCAATTTACTTCCTAGTCAACCAGTCCTGCATGCAACAGCCTAAGGGCAAAAGATCAATGGTGAGACCTTGTTTGCACAACTTTCTAATGGGATCCTAAATTGGTTGAAAATTTTGGAATAAGGAACACACCAGAAAGAGTCCTTTCACTAGAGTGAAGTTTAACAAAACCATCACAAGTATCAAAGTTTGGAGAAAGCCATCAACAGTCTGATATTAGTAAAGGGGGAAAGATGCCAATGAACTGAAAGTAGCATTGCATTTCATGTATCTAGAAACACCAAAGTGAAAAAATATCCATCCATTCAGAAAATACTTTGGTGAGTGAAGAGGGAAAAAAGGATTAGATGAATGAAAAAGAAGGAATGAATTTGACATGTCAGAAACACTGAAAAATCTTTCCATCCGAATATGTACTAGAGTGTTTGCTTGATCATGTCTTTGCACAACATCCACAGTAAGTGGATTAGAGCGTAGAGGTTGTAGATGGTGCTAACAGAAGATTCATTTAGAACAAGGGCTTCTGCAAACCTCTATTCACTAGAGGATCTTTGTTAACCTTCACGTTTTCCATTCTGGGCAAGTTGCAATTTTTGACAACTTGACAACACAATGATACTTGCAGATGGAAATCAAAAAGAGACTAGCCCTTTGTTTCATCATATCAATTTCCATTTCCAACTTATTTGTATGAATAAGGTTGTTTTCTTGCATCTTATATGAGAAATTCCTCAACTCCTTTTGTAATATTAAATTTCTTTAACTGCATACTTATTTGATATTTCTGTTCTTAAAAATTGTCAGTATTGTTCATTACTTTTCGCTTGTCACATGCTATCAGAGGCTTTTTGCTTTCATGATGGTTTCTAGAGAAAAGATCACTGGTTGTTTTGTTGCCCTAAAGTTTAACAAAGATGGGTTGAAAAGAGTCGGGAACTGCAAAGAACAACTATTAAATACTAAACTAACATTGATGTGAGTGTCAAATGTGAAAAGTGTTAATTTGCATTCTACCAACAATCTGTTTGACTATAAGGAAGCTGAAGAGAGCTTTAGATGTGATCTTTTGTGATTAGATTGGTTTTGAGCAAATAGCGGGTCGGATAGAAAAAATTATAAGAAGAGGAGAAATAAACACGTGTGCTCAAAGGAGGGGTGTAAAGGTGGAAAGAAGGGGAACAAATGGTTGAAGAGGGGTCTATGAAGTCTGGGTAAGCAAGGGTTCTGTTTTCTAGGGAGAAGTTTAAAAGGTGTTGGTTGGGATTGCCAAAGTTTGTACCAGAGGCTAAGGAAACAAATAAGTTATGGTGATGGTGTTGTATAAAAACTGTGCAAGATGCTAGAATTTTGGCCTTTGCTTGATTTGGCAATTGTTGTGAGTTGCTTTTGGTAGAGCAAAATCAGTTACAGTGGATTTGAAGAATATGTTAATCATAAACAAATAAATAATGATGGAGAGATTGTTGCGATCACGAGCAGCCAGAAAGCAGTATTGAGCTCACAATTTTGATACCATGGAAACTGAGATAGATGGTGTATTTCATAATAATTGTCAGCAATAATTTACTCTTTATGAGTTCCATCAGATGTACATGGCAAAGGTAATATGTAGTTAGTAGCTATACATGGTATCTAATACCTCCTATACTATCAGCTACTTAAAGGTATTTTTTGACAGTCATACATGGGAAGGTACTGAAGTACTGAGTATTAACAGCAATGTACATGGTACATTAACATCTGTTGCCCGCGTGTGCTTAGGGGGAAGGAGTTGGAGATTCCTTCACCGTACTTTTCATTCAATAATTGTTTTAGGATTTTAGTCAAGGAAGAATAATTATTAAATATTGTTGAATGTGCTTAATGTGGTTTGGAAAAGTTTTAACTTCTAACCAACAAGCAATGAATTTAATAATAGTTTCATGTTAGATAGATTGTTTGGTCTAGAATAGGCTAGCGTTATTCTAAGGTCATTGTGAAAATTCCTGTTGGCCTGAATTGGATGAAGGGATCAAAGGGGCAAGGGATGGATTAATTCTTGATGAAGGCTAAAAAGAAACCAAATAGCAATATTAACTATATTCGTGCTAAAAATTGTGCACCGGTAAATGTATTTTGTGTAGAAAACAAGAGAAACTTTTAAAGCTGTCAATTAGAAGAGAGAACGTTCGTAACAGGTCAAGACAGAGGGCCCTAGCAGAAGTGTTAAAATTTAGAGGTTGGGACGGGGAATGTGGAGCCAATGGGTTTAATGAGAAGTCAAAAGCCAAACCTTTTTGGGGGGTGTGGGGAGGCTAACTAAATTATGTAATGCAATATGAAGACTTATAACGGTTAAAGAAAAAGAAAAACTGACAGTCTTGTTATTAATAATTATTATGAAACTGTTGTTTGGATGGAAGTAGGCTTTTTTTTCCCTGGAGACTTGAATGGTGATTGTTTTGGACTTGGTTTGGTGAATGATCTATGAGATGATGAGGTTTTGGTTACTTAATAGTGCACAGATGATCAGATTTATGAAGGTTGGTGGAAAACCAATATCTTTATTATCTGTTTTTAAGAAAAATGGACCTTCAAGTTGTAGGCAATTAAGCATATGGACTTAATGAAAAGGATCTTCTTCTACAGATTGAAAATTTAATTCTTTTTATTTTGGTTAAAGGATGATCCACACTAAGTAAAAAGAAAAGAAGCAAGATTTATTGTATATCATAAAAAAATGTAATTGACCTTGTTTTCTTGTCAAACAAATTTAGTTGTAGGGAGGAACCTCCTACGGCAAAAAAATGATTTTCCATAAGTGGGAGTCTTGCCCTTCTTTTTCTTTTTTTTCTTTTTTTTTCTTTTTTTTTTTTTGCGATCTGAGCTTTTTAAAGCTCCCTTTCCTTGATCATATTATGGTTTTCTTGGACTTCATAGGAGAAAATCAGTCTCCTACTTCATTTAAGTATGTGCGAACATGGTCAAAGGACCTCAATCTTGGAGAAGGTATTGGTTTAGAAAGTCCAGGGGAGTGATTTATTGTGGGAACAGAATTTTTTGAGGACATTGACCCATGCTTGAAACATCTTCTATAAAAGGTTAATGCTTTTGATGTGAAAGTGGAAGAACAAAATCTTTCTTAGAGATGAATTTACTAGAAAATCAAAAATATCTTTTCAAGAGTACATGGAGTAGATAAGAAAATAAGAACAAGCGTAGTGACAAATATTTGAAACAAATTGGCTAAAAAATGGGCTATACATATAAAGTTTTTTTTTTGTTTTAGGTAAATAGATGGACGATAGTATTATTAGGTAGATTTTACTTATTGTTAAGGGGTTGAGAAGGTGCTTGTATACTAATTTTTTGACCTCTTTGAGAGGAGATAGGGTGGGAGACTAGACCTAGATGCTTAAAGTTCAAAATGAGAAGGGGATTGATTCTAAAGAAGTGGGAAAGGCAATGTTTAAGATGGGAAGCAAGAAGTCCCAAGGACCTTTATTTTGTTTTTTGTCATTGCCATATTAGATATGTCGGCATGTTTAAAGCATTGTTCTATAATTTGGCCCAGATTCTGATCTAGAAAGCGTAGATATACTTAAATCACATGCCATGCCCATATATATACATATAAGTTATTGATACTTGTCTGATACTTGCGTTTTAAGTATCCAATTTTTCAAAATTAAAATGATACTCTGGATAATTTTTGGATATACTCGAGATACTTTTTGGATACCTTTAAAAATAAGAAGGGGTCAATTTTGTAGTTTATGAAATCGATTTTAAAATATGAAGTTGGATTAGTTTTTAGTTTTGCAAAATTAAAAAGCTCTTGTTTCGAACGAAACAGGAGATCCGACCGCTACCTTCGCCTCCAGCCCAGGCGCCAGCCTCCGCCGGCCCTCCTCTCTCCCACCCTCTCTCCCTTTCTCTCTCTTTTCCTCTCTTTCGTTCGCCCTCTCCCCCGCCTCCTCTACTGTGTCGATACAGGCCTGACACGACACAATACCAGCCCATACCGCCGGGCAATCAATTTAGTGTCCGGTACCGGCACAACAGACCATAGTTTTATTTGTATATGGAGCATTTGTAATAGAAAAGTGATAAAGTCTTACAACTTATTTTTATATAAAATAACTAAAAATAATATACCCTAACATCTCTTACCATAACATATCCTATTGGTAACTTATGATAGCATTGATGATGAAGAGAACTTGGACTTGGATAATTGTTTGCTATAAGTTGAGATCAAATTCTAATCCTAAAGATTAAGGTAGTAAATATTATATTTTTTTAATTTTTTATTTTGTTCTAGTACCCTTAATGTGGTTGGACCTTGATGGGCCGAATCCAGGTTGATTGGATGAGTAAAGTGGTTGACCCACTCGGGCCAATGAGTTGTATGGGGTTTTAGGATTTGCGAGTTTGGGAGTGACTCAATCTGCAGTTTTGTCTGGGTCCTAGGTTGAGCAGGTTGAGCTAGTCAACCTGCCTTGGTCTCAAGATGGCATTTTCATTGGAGGCTTCCACCAACCTTTGAAATGCCCACCACAATTTAGATTGGGAAAGATTATCATGATTGGTAAATGTAATATTTTATCATGATCAGCCAAAAATTTTTCGACTTCAAAGAACAAATAACACAATGATTTGTTACTCTACCTTTGTCTATGTTAGGAGGGTGTTTCGACATGATGGGCCAAAATTTGCTGGATGGAAATGGAAGCAATGGTGATCTAGTCCATTATGGAGAAAAACATTGGATATTTATTGAGCACGATATAATCAACCAAATAATAATTCTTATATAATCAAGACTGACCACTCATATACCTGATACTAGAATCTTAAGAAACAAAAACTAAATCTATCCATACAAGTGATAAGAAGCTTCTGCAATACACACACACACACATATGCCAATTATTTGAGAAAAAAAAAGAAATAACGTCTATGTTGCTCAATGTTTTAATAGGCCATTGCAGTATCTAATAGCTAGGAAGTTCCATATAACCTAGATGCATTCTGTATATGTATACTTTTTTTAAACATTAAACTTCAGAAAATAGATGATATAAATAGAGGAGCAGGATCCATGAAATCACAGTATAGAAAGAAGACACTTCAATGAAATATTGGGATTTAGGATGAGATCAATTGACAGTTGGAAGGAAATTGTATTACTTAATTATATAATTAAAAATCTTTAGAATTTGAAATAGATTTTCAAGTTAGTAACTGCTATTGATTTTTTTTTTTTCTCGGGGGGGGGGGGGGGGGGGGGGGGGGGGGGGGGGGGGGAAGATATCTTTGGACATTGTAAAAGAGAACTGTTAAGGAAAATTTGATAAACAGCAACAACAACAACTAAGCAATGACTATTAGTGGCAGTAAGGGAGGAACAGCAGCACTAGCACGAGGAGGAGGATGGAAGAAGTGGAGGGAAAGAGGAGGAAGAGTAGTAATAACAAAGGGAGTGGTGGTAGGAGGATAGATGGTAAGGGGGGAGAGGGGTAAAAAGAGGTACGTGAGAGGAGCAGCAGCCAAGTATGAGGAGTAGGGAAGCATGGAAAAGAAAGGAAGAAAATGGAAAATGGTGAAATCATATACCATTGTTACTGCTTGCCAAAGGATCGTTCCAATGTCTGTTACTCCCATATGCCGGAGCAATGTTCTTGCTACTCACCCTTTCCCGACAAATTAGAACAACTTTGCCACTTCCTTATCATCTCTTCTCTTCTCTCTTGTTCATTTGGGTTTTGGGAGTGAACAAACAGGCCTTTGGCTTTCTTCCTGCCTAAGCTTATTTTAGGACTCAAAAAAGAAGCATTCAAACCCCAGAGTTGAAGTACTAATAATAATTATATTCTAGAAGAATAGTAAAATATTTGTCTTGCATCATCCTGCTAGTGTCAAAATTATGTTTCCTTGCTGTTAATGGGAACTATAATGTGTTGGCAATACATCTTGTCACTGTAAAGCTTTCCATTATTTTGTTCACAAATCTTGATGAACTAGATCATGTTTATCATTGTTTGGTGTTTCTTTTCAAAGAATTAGAACAAGCCTATTGGGTGAGTTTTTGAAGACTCATCCTAAATAAGATTTTTCTATATTGGAAAGATTGCGACAGCTTCTTAGTGCTGACAAAAATTGAATAAAGGTTGAAATTGGCATCTCATTTGGTATTTGGACGTATTTGGACATTACCATTAATTAATGAATTGCATAAACTATGTGTTGGTTTTTTTTGTTGACCATCAATTAAATGGTGCATATTTTGTAAAAACTTCATAAAAAGAATGAAGAAGGCGAGGACTACATTGCCTCATTATCATGGAGACTTCCATTGCCTTAATAAGTGATGAACTAAATGGATTTATAGAAGATTGGGACAAAGGAAAATGAAATTAATCTGTCAAATTATTTTAGGTATCTAGGCATTCCAATGAGAAAACCATCTCACCCGTGTGCTACATCATGTCATAAGCTTTGACATTTTGATATTTTAATAAAGAATTTTATGACTCGCTGGAAGAAAATAGAACTTGAAGACATTATTGATGCATGCTTGTGACCATACTTGATAGAGATGGATTGGATCAGTTTATTCCTGAAGCTGCAATGTCGTAAGGTGATGTGCAAAAGAGAGGGGGGGGGGAGAGAGAGAGCTAGGAGTACACGTCCTAGTTTTCACAAGAAAAACACCTGAACTCCAAGAAGCAGCATGTTTTTAATAACTCATCAATCTCAATCATGTAAACATAGTTACAGCTTTCAAGGAAAGATTGGGCAAGAACCAAAAAAGATTCATTTAGACAATGGAAAATATATAGGCCTGGTTACTTGATCCCAACAATTGTTGAGTAAATCCAGGCCATGGATTGAATTTCAGATGTTACTAATATTTTTTTTTGTACATCGCAACCAAAAAGTACACAAACATGACCTGAACCCTTATACTAATTCTGTGGTTATTTTTTGAGTTCCTTATTCACAGTCATGATGACTTGTCTAAGAAAACTTGCAATTAGAAAGTTTGTGTGTCAAAGTCTGTTCCAGGAAGCTATTGGATTTCCTAAATGGCTGCGTATCCATTGAGTTATGCATCTAAATAGGCCAACAACCTTGGGATATCTGAGAGTTGCAGGTATTATTTGCAACACTTCCAAGAAGGAATTCCACTCTTTTCATATTATTTTAGCAACAAAGTTTTAAATTTTGGTTTTGGATCCTTTTCTGGCCAAGCTACAACAGATGTTTTGGATAGCATTGTAACATATCCTATTTCAGCTGCACAAGTTTGAAACTGATGTTATCATTTGATAGCTTTTCCTATTATATTATTTTTAGTGTAAAATCTACGTTGTGATAGCCAATTGTAATTTAATTTAAATCGGTTTGATCGAATGCCATTTAAATGTCAAGTACCTGTCAACTGACAGATGGTAAGATTCCAAATTTATATTCTTTATTTTATTTCAAGTTTCTTTCAACTGACAGATGGAATTTTCATAAAGGTTTTGAAGTAATATTTCAAACTTTGGTAGCAGGGCTTGTATTACCACCTTGCTAGTATGATATATTATGTTCCTGTATTGGCACATGGTGCACTATTGAAGTTGGCACAACAAATAGTAAATGTGTTGTTGGGGTGTTTGTACCGATGAGCCCTGTTCAGTACTGGTGGCCTAGCAGGTTGGTGCAGTATGTCCCATAATTGGTTGGTGCAACAGATAGTAAATATGTTGGTGGGGGGTTGGTATCATACTACTTGAAGTGTTGTTTTGAGGAGAATCTGTTTAGGAGATTTGCACTTCTGTTAGGAGAAAAATTGGTTTTTTTTTTAGAGAAAAATTTGGTTACATCAGGAAAAATTAGGAGATAATATCCTATTTAACATATTTGCTAGACCTCTCTGTGGGGCAAGTCAAAAGAGGAGCATTATTTTTATTCTTTGTTTCTATGCATCAGCTGATTCAGATATGCATGAGGAATCAGCTGTTGCTCAAAGAAAAGGAAAAGTGATGTGCATCCCAAACTAGCTAAATGTAAGGTAGAACAGGTCAGATTGTAGCAATCAGAAGGTATGAAGGACCAAGGTAAAGCACGGATTAAGTTTAGGGGTTTCTTGTTACCTTTCGAAATCTTCCTTGGAGGGTTGCCTGGTAGATGGATGGAAGATGGACTGAATCAGATTGAGATTCATATAAAAGGTCATATGCTACTAAATGATAAGGAAGTAGGATTCTGCACAAGATTTCAAAAGGTGGCTGACGTATACAAGCAGTCAAGGTGCTGCTTATTACCTAAGCAGCATTGGCTGCTTAGATGGGTGCCTATGTGGTTCATATTTAAAAATTCGTAATAGTAGATCAAAGAATAGAAAAGTAGAAACATTTCAATTAAAATGCAGAGGAAAATTAAGAAAAATTGTAGAGGAGGTGGAGGGCCACATATTCAGGGCATTGGCTTTTGCATTCACTTAGGCACCTGCCATGTCACCTATGCACAGAGGTGGCCTATACACTGTGCAGAGTGCTCTGGAATGCTGCATACCCATGTGCGGCTAAGTAGACTGCTTGTCAAAACAGTGGTTCTATGTTTTTTAATATATCCTTTTGTACGGTAGAAATGTTTCCCGGCTGCTCAATCAAATAGCCTATAATTGGTTTGTTGTTATAGGTGGCGACAGGCTTTGTAGGATATCCAATGGTATGCTGCTGGTATGGTGACTGGAATTTAATGAATGCTTTGACTTGAAAGGTTTTCTGCTTATGTTCATGTACAGGACTTAAGCTTCTGCCTTATTTTCACTGTTCAAGAACTTGTGGTTCTACTTCTTTGAGAAGACATCATATTTTAATCCAATTCTTGTTCTACATCTAGATCTTAATATGCTTTACATATTTTTCAAATCTGATGGAAATGAACCATGTTTTGATCATGTTTGAGAATATACAATCAATGTGCCTTTAAATATTTTATCTGTGCAAAACTTGTATGCTTCTCAAAGCATCAGTAAAAGTAGGAAATTTGTTGCAAATGTGCTCCTCGTGAACTGTTAGCCAACGCAAGAGAGCTAATATATGCAGTCTTTTAGACGATTTATTAGTTCTAGGATAGACATTCAGTGACTACTATAAAGTAATTATGTTATCTGGATGCAGGAGCACCATTTTTCTTTGTTGCAACGTGAGACGGAAAAACTTCGAGGTGATATTGAGAAAATGCGCAGCGAACTTAGGTCTGGTTTGAATTCATGTTAAAAAAATTAAATGTTATTGCTCTATATGAAGTATGAGTAAAAGCATTTTCATGCCAAGTTCCATCTTTCCGAGACAGGTATGAGATTGACAAAGTTACTGCTGGACAACGTTTGGATCTAAACCTTGAACGAGGGTAAGGAAAAGAGGAACGCCAAGTTTTCATGTATTTCATGGGTTATCATTTCATCCTGAGTCATGTTCCTGTTTTATCTTCCAATATTCTTTGCTTTTGCTTGCAGTTGAAGGCACAATGGCCATATTTTGGCCATTTAATGAATGTGAATACAATTAAAAGAAATGTATTTGTATTGCCCCCCCCCTCCCCCCCCCCCCCCCCCCCCCCCCCCCCCTTATTTTGGTGAGAGGACTGAAGAAATTTATGTTAGGGTGTTAAATATGATGCGGACAATCTGGATCAGAAATTCATCTACCACTGGGCCACTGCTGGCCCAGCTGGAATCAGTTTCTGCAAGATTTCCGAAGATCAAGTATAAAAGGATGTAATCTTATCAGGTTTAGAAATAAATGGCATGCTCTTGTACAGCAGGCACTTGTTATCTTTTTCAAAAGCAGTTCCAGCTTTAGATCGGTGGGTCCAACCATCCAGGTTAATTTAGTCATTGTGGGATTGGTCTTGTTTGTTTTGTGGTAGACCTAAAACCCATTTGAGGGTTAATTTTGATCAACTTGTTGATGCTCCTAGTACTACAAATCACAACTAGCATAAAAAATTATGACGGCTTAATCTAGGCTTCATTTGTATAGATTAATATTTGCCCTTTTTTAATTATCCAGAATATGTAATTTTGTATATAACTAATGAGTGCAGGCGTATTCGTGATGAGCTAGCCAAGCAGAGTGCAGAAACTACGGATCTCACTACGAAGCTTGACCGGGTAAAGCCTGTTAGAAAATAAATTTACATAAAGTAATGACTGAGTTATAATCTCTTATTAACAAATGTATCTGGCAACATTGTATACAGGAAATTCATGCATTACGGGCTCAGTTAGAGGCAGCAAAATATGATGTTATAAAGTACTGCATCGGTACTCTTGTTTCAATATCTGCGGTTGGCCTTGCTGTTGTCCGCATCCTGATGTAAAAACAACTTTTTTTCATTGCCAAATTGAATTTTGCACCACCAAAATGCTCATTATGTTCAATTTTTTACTGATATTGTTCTCCATGATGTATCATTTGGTGGACTGATCTTATTTTTTCTTGGAAATTGTAGCTTGAGGTTTCATTATACTGAATTCAGTTTATGTTACTTGGTGCATATTTTGGAAATGATGGGGAGGTCACTGTTTTCATGAAAAGGAAAAGAGAGGAAAAGAACTCCCTTCTCTTCTTTCATCTTCGGTGGAGAAAGTATGGTTTCAAAGGTCTAAAAGGGAAAATTTCACGTTTAATCGAATTTGTACAATAAATTTTGTGTTGGAATAATCACAATTAGCTATAAAGAGAAAAATGAAGCGCTTGATGTTCTGTGTGACTTGAGCAGCCAAGGTTGAAGAAGATCCACACAGCTCTTTAAGCTGGCCTTGCCAAATAGGGAGTCACGATTGATCTGGTCAGCCGTCCATCATCTGAAGTATCTGGTGAGAGCACAACCATCCATTCTGTTAAAGCATTTCAATTACCAGATGGGATCGTAATTACCAGACGGTGGACAGCATCATAGTACACCAAATGCTTGTTTCCTTGGATAAGAAGAGAAACTGGTATGCATATACTTTTTATGTGATGCTGCTTTCAGGTCACTGCATGCAAAATGTACGAGAAGCTGTTCCTCCGTTGCTTTTGTCGGACCACCGGGGCTCATTTACCAGTTCAAATTGCATAGGATGAGGGGGCAACAGTGCTCGTCTCATTGATGAAGGCACTGCACTAATGCAAAAGTTTGTGATACGAAGCCGAAGGTTTCCCTTAGAAGCACTCCATTGGAACTCGCAGCACCAGCATGCAGTGATTGGTGGATTGATGATAACATGGTCTTTCAGGGTTGGGGATGTATCATTTGCGCGAAAGAAGGATTTACCTTTTTTTTTTTTTCATGCCAATCCACCGTTAGATCAGCTACTGATCACTTTGAGGTCTGTGCAGATAGATGAATGATAAAAATTCGGAGATGCATTGAAATTTGTGCTGTGGGTGACCCAATGATGGCTTCGCATGCAGGAAGGGGAATCCTTCTTTCACCCTATGTGACCCTCATGTATCGCACCAATCCATGACCGTCACGGTGGACTGGTGCCATGAGTAGAGAAATGAGTGGTGCTGGGAAGCAGTGCTCCTCTCTCCCACTATATGCTTTGAAGGGGTAGGGAACTGCTACCCCCCTTTGTAAGAGTGGCTTTATGATAGGTAGGATATCTTTATTCAATGAAAAAGATGATATGAACCCGTCACCTAGAATTTGGTAACCCTTTTGGGAAGTCATATTATGGAACAGAACAATGCATGGATCTTATCGCTATATTTCGGGGCACATCACTTTTTAAAAAATAAAAATAAAAAAGTAGGAATGACTTGAAAAGAGTTTCTTGAAGGCAAGGTTATCAGGAAGCAAGAAAGAAATCGGCTGGTTTGCATTCTGATTTAGTGCAGTTGCTCTGGGAACAAAGGTTAAGCTGATGAACTTGGCGACATCTCTGTCTCGAAGCCAGAATTAAATGATAATAAGTAATAGCGAAGATACTTAGGGAAAACAATCCTCTGATTCCTGATCTTACTTCTTTGTGGCCTAGGAATGTTACTCAAAAGGCTAGACCCTACTTCATACACCCAACACAATGTCAGGCCTCTTTAAAGGACCGGACCACATGACATACACCAAACAGAGATGAGTCACAATCTATTTGTTCAGAAATGTATATACTCATTTCAAGTTTGTTCTAAGAAAGTCTCTAAGGGCTCGTTTGGTTCGCGAAAAAAGAAATGAAAAAAATGTGGTCAACGGAAAAGTAATGAGATGCCTCTTGTTTGGTTGGAGTTTTCAAAGAAGAGGCGGAAAAGTTGTATTCACATGAGAATATGATTCTCACATTTCATAGGAAAGTTTTTTCCATAAGAAACATAAAAAATTACTTTCCTATGAGCCAGAAATCACTCCATTTTTATTTTTTCCCCAAAAGACCCTTCAGTATTAAAGAGGCATTAAATACCTAATTTTTATTAATTGTATAATATGAATTACACCAACTTTTTCAAAAAAGTGGATGGTCAACTAAACATAAGTACTCTGAAAATCTGTCACTTTTTAATGATCAACCAAACATACCAAAAATACTTTTCCAGACATTCTCTTCCTAAGAATCTGCTTCCCAGAAATCATTCTTAGAAGGGAAAATGCTTTCTGCGAACCAAACGAGTCCTAATTGTAGAATTGTTTAACATGTATTGTCAAGGATCAAAGACAAATTCTCCTGCCTTATGATAGTTACAAAGTCCCACCCCTTGAACATTAGGCCTAATATAAATGGCCATCTATGCATCAATAATATATCGAAAACTCGGTAGAGAGACGTCTTTAAATTTCTATGGATGCAGCAGGCTGCGGAGTGCGGACCCAAAGCATAACATCACATGATTGATGCCTTCGGGCTTCAGTAGCCTTGCACTTCCAATTGTTGGAGAAACAGTCCTCAACCACTTCAACAATGACCTACTGAATTTAAAAGGCACACTGGCGGTCTCAAATTACATTCACAAGTTGGCAAAATTTGTAGCGTTATTAAACTCCCCTTGCCTCACACCCACCGGAGCCTGACATCACACTGCTATTGGCTTGGTAAGAGTCGTATTCATGTGGGTCCAACTCAGAATACACCACTGGAATTCTCATTCATCGAAAGCCACGATGAAGGGAAGGGGAGGAAAATGTTTTCCCATCCACATCATGGGTTGGCCAAAAGTCCAAAATTTAATTTGTCCGGCACTGCCTCTGTCGGAAAGCCGACGTGCGTCATCCAAGATAGCATGTTGCTTGCCTGTCACACTGGGATTCGTCGGCTGCACAAAATTTTGGACCGCTTCAATTGTTGTTATCAAAGTTGAAACTCGTAAATCAGAAATAATAGCATTAGAAAATCTTTAACCGTGTTGCAATCACGGTATTAGGATACGTGATGCTTGGGGAAGTGTCAACGTTTTCCCTAACCATTTGGCTCTTGCCTTCTTGGGATTTATGAAGGTGTCCAATGTGCCGTCCAAGTTGAACCATGAATAGTCCTTGCTTTGGTCTTCCTTTTTTTTCTTAAGCGTGATGTCCTACACGAGAGTGATGGAGATATGGTTCCCCAAGGCTGTTAGATCCGGATAATTTATTTGTATGTGCGGGCATTCTCGAAAGGTAGCCTTGTCCTCGATGAGGCTCGCAAACAAATTCTAGTGTGGTGAAGGAGTACCTATAATTGATCAAGTATCTAAGATTTTAGTGGAGAAGCATGCTAATGCGTGGGGTTCATCTAAGAAATTTATAAATGCTATCTCTTATTGTCCAACATCTCATGACGTAACGAATTAAGAAGGTCCCCTGCATGAAGGAGGATTAATGGATAGCTAGTAGCTGAGTTAGTTAATTGGTTTACAAGTTTTAACTAATAATTTGTCTCAACATCAAGAATTAAAAAAAAAAAATACATATGGAAATATCATGTCAAAGCATATCACAAGATTCACTTATATATCCGTTTCTTTATAAGATCGTGTGGAATCTCTAATATAATGTAATATAATATGGTATGATATAGATATGATATGTGGTTTAATATGATAACAATAATGCTCATTCTCATCAAATTATCAAGTACTAGTAGTCAAATGAATGGTCTTATCATCAAAGCAAGCGCATGTTTTATACAGTAATAAATATACACACGTAAACGTTGTGTTTGATTCATCAGATACTTCCCTATGTGCTAAATAAACAACTATTTTTGGTGGAAATCTGAATACATGTTCCCATTATATACACACACACGCACACGACTCGTACATGATACCTTTTTTTACATTTTTTTTCGATTTAAAACAAAAAAAGGCTGCTGATGGAAGCTATGCGCGAGCCTGAGGTGGGATAGCCATTGGCCCTATCACAGTAAATGCTGCGCCGTCACCCGTTTTAACTTTTAATATTCAACACTCTTTATTTGGTTAAAATTTTCTACTTTTGTTCTATCATATCCATATGCTTGTTTGTTTGTGTTCCTGGGTTAAATAATGTCAATCCATATCTTTTCCTTATCGTTAGGCAATCTTATTCTCACCAAACCCAGTATCAGTAAAATATCAACAGAAAGGAAAAGCTCGAGATTTGATTCATCAGATATCAACAAAAAAAGGAAACGCTATGAGTTCGATATATTCAATCAACAATAATTCTACTATTTCAGCAACTTTTTGGACTTTGGGAGGATAAGGTGCAAACCAATGAGCAGAACTCCAACAATAATAGCAATTATTCATTAGACGTGTTGCCACCCTAACTTTTGTCACCTCAAAGTGAACTTCGACAATAATGTGTTAGCAGGATAAGACAGAGGTGGGACAGAGTTCGTGATTCGAGATCACAATTTCTACCTGATTGCTGCGGAAGGGCAATGCATCCGTGATACGGCAGTTATAAGAGCGGAGCTTAGGGCGGCATGGGAGAATATCACATATACGAGATATATTCTAGGGGCTGGTGAGATCACCTTGAAATGAGACTTTACCATGGTGATTAACTGGATTCGAAAATGTTGCGCAATAGACTGACGGTCATCCTCTCATGTATAATAGGAGGCGAACAGGACGGCTGATTGTGTTGCCTCTTTTGCTGCCTATCACTCCAAAAAGGTCTCATGGACATAGGTAGATGTTGTATTCCCTTCTTTAGGCCACATTTTATATCTTGACTCTGTTAGTTGTACTCACGCCAGATTAACGTGAGCGATTGTTTTACCAAAAAAAAAAGGTTGCGGTGCTTGGCTGCAGTTTGACAAGCTGTAATTTGTTGGCTTGCTACCGAGTCCAAAACCACCCTACCCTATGGTAAGATAATATCATTTGGAGGAAAAGAAAAAATTACTTCCTTCTCTTGGGTCCATGGTTACATATCCTAAATACTTTTTAAAAAAGTTTTGAAATACCAACTTTTCTTAGAAAGTTCAAGAAAGATGTTGCACCATCACGTTCAACCGAATTATATGCTATTTTGGAAAATTTACCTGCCCTAAAAAGTACGCATCCGGCATGGACCCTCATCGCCAGTACCTCTACTATGAAGAGGTGTCTATATACATGCACACTTTACTAGTGAAAATGTGCAAGTAAATAGGGAGTACAATTAATATGGTTTATATTGCTACTTCGTTCATTTTTGATGTAGGGGTCCCTATAGTTAATATACAATTAGGCATAAATGTGTTTTAGTTATGTGCTAAAAAAATATGCTTACCTTTTCTATTCATCAAGTTTAAAGGTCTTAAGATTATATTAGATAAACATGAACTTGTAAAATATTTGCCTTAATTTTAATGCGAGCAGCAGTTCTCATATCTTGTCAAAAATTGGTATGCTAATTTGTTTGGCTGATGATTGGAGTCTTTCCCGGCATGGGTTGCATCCGATCTTTATTCTGCAGAAAAAAGTTTGTATAGCTACTGGTTGTTGATCCAATCTAGGAGAAGGAAAAAAATCATTCAACACTTTCAACTTAATCTCTCAATTAGAAAGAAATTAAGAAAAGTAGCTAGGGTCTAGATCTTATTAACCAAGTTATAAGATCATTATTTATTTTGGTAAAACCCACCCATATATATATACAATCTGGGTCAAACTCTTCTACTAATTAGAAGCAGCTTCAACTTTTCTACAATATATATGATTAGTAAAAATAGTTATAAAAAAATCTAAAATTATAGGAGTTAGATTTTGATTTCTAAATTAATTTTGCCTGCCTTCATCTCATATAATTCTTTCCGAATTGAAAGATATGCTTTCTTCAAATCCATCTGAAAAGAAAATTTTTGATTTAATTTACATACATTGTGGACCAAATGGTAGATTTTGGTTCTAATAAATAAGTGAACGGAAACATTGCACAGTTTGAAATCGAAGTTACTCATCGGCTAAAAGATTGTTCGCATTAAGAAGAAACTACTGGACCACTGGTCATGCATTAAAAAGAAGAGTAGTTATTCTCCGTTTTTGGCAAGAAGATTCAGAATTATTTCACATACCAACCCGGTCGCCCAAGCTGGTTTTGATTTAGGCACTTACTCTCGCCTAACTAATGTAATTTACAAGAACGCCTACCTTTTAACTTAGAACAAATTAATAAAAATTAATGGAAAAGATTTAGAAATAGAAAACTATAGGATAATCATTTTCAGTTCTACATACATTTGAGATATTGATTAATCTTTATATTATAACAAAACTTTAAGCTAACAAAAGAAACATTAATAATATAATAATAATACAACATAAACTTGAAAAAACAGATTAGTACAAGTCCGTCACAAGATTGCATTTCTTTTTATAAAAAATAAAAAAATTGAAAAAAGCAACGATCACCACCTAATATATATAACAGTATTTTGCATTTAGTTACCATCACTCCTCAATAGCAAGCTGATCACATGACAATAAAATGAGATTATGAGATACAATAGACAGATGGCTGCCTCCTAATCATTTGTTAGAAGTGTGGCATTCCATCTAGCGAGCTATGTAAACTAATTAGCAAAGTACCATCTTCTTTATACTCATAAATATCGTTTCTAGAAACTAATTTCGGACATTAAGAATCTAACACCTTTTCAATTGCAGGCACACCTAGCTTCTCAGCTAACTTAAATTAAGTTTCAATCTTTTGAACTGCCCCAAGTTCAAAGTTGGATTGCCGACAATTTTTTTGGGATGTCAATCAAACTTCCGTACGCCGTTAGGCTTAGAAAAAAGGAAAGTTGGATGGTCGAACGAGCATGGCTCTGTAGCTATCCCCTCCCCACTTCCCGGGAGCGCATGGGTCGCGGTTGAAGTCGGGTTGGTGCGTGGAATTGACTCCTCCATCGGCCACTCCCGTTCACGATTTGGGGCGTCCATCCATCCAATCGCCAGATCAGGTACTCCAAAATACAGCACGCGTTTGAACGAGGTGGCTGAGCTAAATTGACTCCAAGATCCATGCACTCCTTTGGTTTGCTTTGCTGAAAAAAAAAACATCAATTTTTTATAAAATTAATATTTAAATATATAATATTTGAAAAAGTAATTTTAGCATGTCTTATTGATTATGAAAAAACAAAATATTTTGAAGTGAAGCTATTTTCGTAATAAAATTATATAAAATACATGTAATGTCTTTAACAAAGAAAAAGTTCTCAATTTGTTCTAGCTAAAAACTTGATTATTTTTTTCAAAAAAAAAAATCACATCAATTTTGGACGGTGAGAAAGATTTTTTGTTTTTTATGAAATGTAAAAAAAAAAAAAAAAAGCTACTTTTCGATCTATTTTTTGAAAACTTCAGCCGAACAGTTCGGCATTAATTTCTCTATCTTTTCATGGACTATACTTTTCTCCTCTCTCTTTTCCTGTGAACCACGTGAGTCTTCCTACATTTTTTTTCCTTATATTTGGTGAGGGTACAGGTAAGGAGCATTATAATGAAATAATGCCGAGGTACGATAACCATGCATTATGATGGGCGTCAATAGCTGATGTATACTTTAGGCCACTCGCTTGGTATGAACGCTACGTAGCCGAAACACGAAGTCCTGTAATTTTAGGCCACCGGCCTTCCGATCCTCAAACGTCCCTATCTGAGTCTCGCGCTTAATTTCTTTTTCGCCCCACTTCAATCTCAATCTACATCACAGTGTGACGATACCCTATTGCCATGGCAACATGTAAACTTTTGTAATTTGAACCATTCCACTCCGGTCTCAATTATGTCGTTTCTGGAGGCGATCCGTCCACAAAATACATCATCCGCTGGCGGCTCTTGTAGGCGTCTGATCTATCTCCTTAAAAAAGCGGAAATTTTCAGGTTCCGTGTGAATGAGGCATTGCTCTTAGTACGTTCAATCACTTTCAACATTATCTCATCTAATGCAAGGATAAATAAGATGAACTGAAAACCAACCGAGATACAGTGTAGCAATTGCATCCATCCCGGTGCTGTTTGTAGGAGGTGAAATGCGCAATTTTTCTGACAAGATTTCATTATGTTTTCGCTTTAATTCTTCTGAGACAACTTCTTTACGGTTAATTGATAGTTCGTCCATTGTTGCCCTAAAATGTGAAAAAGAAAATCCTAATAATTATCATATTGAGGTTCTTTGTCAAGTCCTGATCTTTTTAAAAATCTGTTTGCCATTATAGCATAGATAGATAGCGGCATTTTCATCCCTTAGTGATGCTTTTATCTTTTAGTCGAAGAGAGAGTGTGGTTTTATTAAGAAAGGGAGTGGAACCATCATTTTGGCTCTTCTTTTCTTTTAAGTAATTTGTTTCTCCATTCAAAAGTTTTTCTTTCTTTATCTTTGCTTGATTTAATTGATGTTTGCTCGTATCTCAGCCATAGGTTAATTTGAAATTGTTGGTTCATGTATTCATGGCTCTACATGGTGTTAGAGCTGGTTTGTGTGTTTGTAGCTCGATATAGTTAAAGAGCTTCAAATAATTCGCTATGCGATGGTACAAATGTATGAAGTTTTATTTTGGTTACTCAATTAATGAATCATCATGGCTGATGCTACTACCATCTTTCATATTGGAATCAATATGCCCGGATTCACCAACATCAATATGGCTGCTTTTTGCTACCACCATCAATCTCCGTAAATTGAAAAATACTTGCTATACAATTTGGAAGTTTATAATCAAACCATATTTGATCGAACGATGTTTGTGAGTTATCTTAAAAGAGTCAGAGGTGATACCAATAGATACTTTTAACAACGAGCTTGTGAGAAGGAAGTGAAGTATAAAATCTAAGAAGATGATATGGATAATTCATGCTACAATAGATAGAGAAAATTTGTCCATATCTAAGATATTGAGAAGTCTAATAAAACACGCGATATTTTTGAAGCTATCCACTCACGATCCAGCCAAGTAAGACATCTCAAATAAAAGTTACCTGAAGAGTGGATTTTGGTTTCAAGCTTTCCCAAAAATCCAAAAGAAGAGCAAAATTAATTTAAAAAAAAAGATTTGAAAACAAGGAGCTTGATCAATGAGAGGCTGGATCGAGTTCAGAAGAATTTTTAGAGTATGGCAAGGTTAATCAATTCAAGGATCAATCAAGTCCAGAAGAAGATCCGAAGTAAGAGGAGTTTGATCAAATCGATTATATATCAAGTTCATACAAGATTATGATTGGAGAACTAGTTGATTTTGAAGTTATTCATGAAAAATCAAATGATTCTACAGTCGATCTAGTCATAGAGACCCATGTTAAGAAGTCAAATCATATAGAAAAGTCCTATGCTAAAGATATCCAAGCTATAGATTTTTTTGAAGATTTAGTCTGTCATAAGGATGAAAAACTCACTAATTTTAAAATAGTTTCATATTTCAAGCAATAAGAAGATATGCATGGCATGGTTGATTCATATAGTGCTATTTAACAAGGCTTGAGTGCGCTAGTATTACTTTTGAAGCCACTTCAGAGTGTCAACAGTCAGAAACCAACAGTTTTGTGAAAAGCAGTAGCATTATTTTAACCCTTCTTTTTTTTTGAGCAATTTATTTCTCTCTCCAAAATTTTTTTTTCTCTAGCTATTTTTGCTTGATTTAATTGGTATTTATTCTGGATTCTGGCCAGCATGTTTAATCTACTTCGGATAACTTGCCGTCTTATGGATCAATGGGTGGAAATGAATCCCTCCGCATGCGATGTTTTGCAAAGGAATGCCATTTTAGTTTTGATCGTAGAAGCCTTGAGACTAGCGGACCTAACTAGACCTAACTAGAATAACAGTAGAGAAACCATGTTTTGCACATGATTACTTCTCTCATAAATACAAGGAGATTGGTATAATTGAGGGGAGTTGTTGGTATAACTGGTTGAGTATTAAGTTGCCGGTGCAGTATCAGTATAACTATTGTATATATTGAAATAATATATTCGAATCCTCAGACGAATACACACGTATATTACAGTATCCTAAAATCCAAAAAGCTTTATTGCGTGGACATAGGAAGATAAACCACCGCCACCTTCCCAACCTGGTCTATAGTTTTTCCCTTCTCCCTCTTATTTCAAAACCACCACCAAATTAAGATACGACGAACCTGGAAACATCGACAAACCCTACCACAAAAGTGCTGCTCAATATAGTGCACAAGTGAGTCGTGGAGTGGGCACTGCGGTGAGCCGGACCGCCCTAGGCGCGGTGAGCCCAAAGACATCCCCCATGTCGAGCTCGCTCGGCTTCATCCCATCCGGCAGGGCCCAATTGAAGCAGTGCAGGAGCTGCGCCACCGCCAGCTCCAGTGCGTGCAGCCCCAGCTGCATCCCCGGGCATGACCGCCGCCCCGAGCCGAACGGTATGAGCTCAAAGAAGCTCCCCTTGAAGTCGATGCCCGTGCTGTCGCCGCCTGGGGCGAACCTCGATGGCCGGAACTTGTCAGCGTCCCTCCATGCCAGTTTGTCGCGGCCGATGGCCCAGGCGTTAATCATGACTCTTGATTTCTTGGGGATCAAGTAGCCGGCGACCTTGCAGTCCTCGGCGGTCTCATGGAGGAGGAGTGGGATAGGGGGGTGGAGGCGGAGGGTCTCTTTGATGACACACTTGAGGAAGGGGAGCCTGTCGAGGTCGCTCTCGTGGACTTTGCGGTCCAGCCCAACCAGGTCAGCCAGCTCTTGCTGCACCCGCTTGAGCTCGTCGGGGCACCTCATTAGCTCTGCCATGGCCCACTCTATTGCCGAGGCCACGGTCTCCGTGCCACCGAACATCACATCCTGCCATTTAAATGAACTCGTTTAGATGAAGCTGAGAGATAAGGTACGCAAGATCCTGCTTGCTTGTTAATAAAAGAAAAGAAAACGGAGAGACAGTGGTTTTGGTTTTGCAATGAGTGAGAGACGCGTATCTTTAGAGGATGGAAGCTTGTTAGGGATAACAAAAGTGATTTAAGGTGACAAGGAACCTGCCAGACCTGTGATCTGGTGAAGTTTAAAGGCCTGGGAAGGAGACAAAAGCTGATGTTGGTTTAGAAGAAAATGTTACTTCCATCTACCCGGGTCGATGTGGTGCCGTATTGAGAGGGAGCATTTCCTTTTAAATCAGAAAATGACACCTGAGACTCTGAAATTACTGATATATAGGGCTCGTTTGGTTCGCAGAAAAAGAAAGAAGAAAAATATGGTCAACGAAAAAGTAATGAAATGCTTCTTCTTTGGTTGAAGTTTTCAAAGAAGAGACCGAAAAGTTATATTCACATGGGAGTATAATTCCCATATTTCATGAAAAAGTCTTCTCGATAAGAAACATGGAAAAGTTACTTTTCCATGAGCCACAAATCACTCAATTTTTATTTTTTTTTCAAAAAAGGCCCTTCAGTATTAAAGAGACATTAAATACCTAATTTTTATTAAAGGTATAATAGAAATTATACATAATTTTTCTAGAAAAGTGGATGGTCAACCAAATATAAACATTCTGAAAATCTGTCACTTTTTCATGGTCAACCAAACATGCCAAAAGTACTTTTCCAGGCATCCTTTTCATAGAAATCTACTTTCTCGGAATCATATTTGTAGAAGGAAAAATACTTCCCGTGAACCAAACGAGCCCATAGACGAGAAAGAAAACAAAAGAAAAGTAGAGTAGTTTTATTTTACAATTTCCATATCCCTGCTATATGAAATTAAAGAAATTTTTAAAGCCAGAACTAGGGTTAAAGTCCCGGATTTTGGAGGCTAGTCAGTCAACGAAGGGAGCCCCTATCAATTTAGTAAAAGAAATAATGAAAGATAGGGGGGCATATATTAACGAGAGAGAGAGAGAGAGAGAGAGAGAGAGAGAGAGAGAGAGAGAGAGAGAGAGAGAGGGACATGCATTTTCTTACTTAAAACGCAAGGATAGAAAATCTTAGCACGAGGCCAATCCAGATGGTTCCTCTTGGAATAAGGATAAGTTACTAGTAATATTATTATTATATGGCCTAACAAAGTGGTTTTTGTATGGAGCAAGAAATGTTAACGATATCATAAGCGTAATTATGCTTGAAAAAAAATTTTAAAAAAACTTAGCAAAAACGACTAGTGATGAACAATAACCATATTGGCAACATACCATGATTATTGCCTTGATGTTATCCCTGCTGAGCTTGAGGTTTCCGTGGAGCTCATCCTTCTGATCACCACCTTCCTTGCTAACACGAGAATCTTCGAGGAACGCAAGCATGTCGTCGACCATGTCGGCGTCCTCCGCGTCTGTCGCCTTCGGGTTTGCCATGTGCATGTCGATGATGTTGTCGATGAAGCAGTCGAGGGCGGCCCGCGCAACCTTGAGCCTCTGGTTGATGCCGTGCGGATCAATCCAGCTGAGCCAGGGGATGAAGTCCCCGATGTTGAACGCCCCGAAGAGCTTCGAAAACTCTTGAATTATTGAGATGAACTCGTCCTGGTTCTCTTGGCTCTGGGTTCCGAAAGCAGCCCGGAAGGTGATGTTCTTGGTGAGGTTGAAGATGAGCTCGCCGAGGTTGACGGTGGTGCCTTTCCGGTCAGCGACGGCATGGATCATGGCTTCGATCTCTTCGCGGACGGCGGCCCACGACTCGGCGCGCTTGCGGCTGAAGAGCTTCATGACACACAGCTTGCGCATCTGGCGCCAGAAGGGACCGTAGTGGGCGAAGGCCATGTCGGCGCGGTCGTAGGTGAGATAGGTGATGGTCATGGTGGCCGGCCGGTTGGAGAAGACGTTGTCCTGCACCTGGAGGACTTCTCGGGCCATCTCCGGCGTCGACACCGCGAAGGCGTGGAGGTAGCCGAGGCGGAGGTAGCAGAGGCCGCCGTACTTGTCTGCGAGCTTGGCGAGGCCGCGGTGGGTCAGCTGGTCCATCATCAGCATGTTGCCGATGATCGGCAGTTGACGAGGCCCCGCCGGAAACGGGAACTTCCGCCGGCGCCTCATGGAGATAACAAACAAGAGAGCTAGAGGTATCAAGAAGAATGATATGAAGCTCATGGTTGTAGACTCTTGCAGCCATTCCATAGCTTCTTTTACTACTATACTACTTTTCAACTACTACAACAACACTCACGAACACAATCAAAAAAGGAGACAAAGGGGAGCGAGGAAAGGGGGAAGGGATAAGGAGAAGCTAAGGAAAGGTGGAGAATCTCTCTCTCTCTCTCTCTCTCTCTCTCTCTCTCTCTCTCTCTCTCTCTCTCTTCTCTCTATAATGACCCAAAGGGTGTTTCTCTTCACTGAGAATGAAAGGGAAGGGGGGAAGCAGCATATATAGTTTTTAACAAACTTGCCAAGGTGGAAGAGTAGATATGTGAGAACAGCTGGGAGAATAGATAAGGTATATTGGAAGTGGTTAATTTAACATATTTGTGGTCATTTTCCTTTCTCTTGATGGTGCTTCTATTTCTATATATTTTTCCCTTGCCAATGTTTTTATACGAATGGCACACTATTACTTTTCATTTGCTGATTAAGAAATTAAGCCAATTCCAGGTCCAAGTGACGGAACGAATGCGTCGTGGGTAATGACCAGCGCTTGGCGGAATTGGGCAAGTGGGTGACCAGCTTGTCTAATGGCTGGTCGGACGAATGCACACGTAGCGAATGGGAAAGGGGTTCGGTTGAAGAAGATTTTGGGCCCTGTGCTAAATCTCCCACCAAACCCCACCTTCTTTGTTTCTTACCAAAAAATAATGATAATATCTTTACCTATTTTTCCCCAAGATTTGGGTTTTGCTCGAGAAAGAAACCACAAGCTTGGCTTTTTTTTACCCCTCTTCCTTTACTCGGCACGGCCCCTCCTCGCAGAGAGAATAAAGGACAAAGTTATACCGTGTCCAAGTCCAACTCCTCTCTCGTGTCATGTGAGCCAGGTTTTGTATTTTTAAATTTTTATCGTAATTATTTTCTTGAGGCTTCGTAGCCGATTCTAGGAGTAGGAGTTTTCCTTATATAGCGATGGGCAATCCAAGCTCTTATGAGAATTAGTAATGTCCCGCTTGCACGTCTCAGATTCCTGTCCACAGTGCCCGTTGCCGCTCGAAATTGGTTATGATCGGGATGCTGAGCTAGACAATTGATTGTTCAAACAGTACATATTGACAGAAGGCCAGGATGTGCCTCTGGGATTGCAAGATGGTGGTTGATATGTTTGAACAACGGTGGCTCCAATGCTAGTTGTTCTCCATATAGAATTCAGAAAAAAGAAAACATATTTGGATCTTCGCTCTGATGCTAGATCTAACCTAAAAATGTTAAAACGAAGAAGTTATTTTATCATATAGCGTCTAGCGGAGAATCCTCCAAATAAGTACTCTCCAGCTCTTCTTCACTCTTATGCGGTAGCTCTGCCACCCTTGCTATTTCCCAAAAAAAAAAAAAAAAAAAAGTTATGTTTCGCCAAAAATAATATTTTACTATATAGACTTTTTTCTAAAAACATATTTAATAAAATAAGTCCCATCAATAATAGGCGTTGGGATTTTTGATTTTTGACCAGAGAACATCTTATTGCTCTAAAAGCGATTTAATCTATAGATTCTCCAAATTATAAAGATTGTGACATCCAGATTATGTCATTTTTTATTAATTTGTCGAAGCAAGAGAGGCGCATTGGAGGGTTGTCAACGCCGCCGCTATGATGAGATGTGAGGTGACGAAGGACGTGGCATACCTTTTTGTTGGTGGTTAGAAGAATCCCAAAACATTCCCGTTTCTTTGTGCAACAAACAGAGATAATATTCTCTGTTTGCTTAATTAGTGATTGTTATGCCATTGTTCGTTATTAATCAAGGATATCTGCGTGGCTTCCCGTTAGCCTGATGCAGTAATGCTCTCAAAAATTAATTGATAAAACAAGTATTATTAGTTGTAGTATGCGTTTCCAGTAAAATCATCTAAAATTTATTTGATATATTACATGATTAATTTAGATGAATTCAAGTTTTTTAGAAGTTGGAAATCACTATGATGTTGGAATTAGGAGGATATGGGACTCTTGCTATTCGAAATTCTCTTTTGAACAAAAATCTAAATAAGGTTATGATGAAAATTAAAATTCTATGAGCATAGCTGCTTTTATATGAAATTAGGATAAGTGGGTCAGCTCCAAATTTTGTTTGGGATGAATGTTGTTAAAACAAGTAATAATTGCGAGTTTACTATTATACCCTCTTTAAATGTTGCTTGAGAACAAAGAGAAGATAAAATGGTAAATTTTTTGATATTTGTCCTTACAATTTTTTTGCTCTTTGGAGCATTTTATAATAAATAATAGCATTACATATTTAAGGATTATATTAAAACATGTTTGCAGTATTGAGCTAATATTACATATAATAAAATAGTATGATATATATAACCGTCGCTCTATAGACTATAATATGTATTACGTTGTTATAATACACTTATTATTGTTTTGTGTTATTATGTACATAATATATCTTCACATTACTAAAATGTTATATATTATATTGACGATATATGATTATACAAAAATTTTAAGAAAGAAAAAGAATATAAGATCATGGCGACAATTGTCTATTTATTCGTAAGAACAAGAATAGCAAATGTAAAAAATAAAAGTACTAGCAAATTCACAACCACCAATCAATTTATAGCATCTTTAGTTCGTAACTTTTAAAAGTTTCATGAATCAATCCTGAACAGTTTGTGAATAAATTATAAAAGTTATCAAAAGGTTGTGATTGGGCCACCAACCCAATGCTCCGCCCCAACCGGCAGGGGGAGGGGGCGGAGAGCCCCCGCCTGGGCGGCAGCCGGAACGGCTAGCGAGAGCATCTCTTCACGGGTCGCCAGCGCGGCGGGGAGGGAAACGGAGCGCGTTCGCCGCGGTCTGCGGCGGCTATAAATGGGAGCGAGCCGGAGCTTCGAGATCTCTGCGACCGAATTCTGCGGATTTCCTTCGGATTTTTTTATGAGCGTGGCATCTTGGTTTGGATTGCTTTTTTGAAAAACAATAAAAAGATTAATGCATTGATGGTTTCCAGAAGGGGCGAGTGTGGCACGGCCTGGGAGAACAAGAAGAAACGGAGGGAGGCAGATTTATAGAGAGAAGAAACATGGTAATTTGGTGGCTCGCAAAATGAGAGTGAGAGAGAGAGAGAGAGTAGCAGTGCAGTGGTACTTGTAACGTGTGGGTTAATTTATACATGAGGAACCGTACACAGAAAGTTGAAAAGAAAAATTGGACCATGCCTTAACCGTTGGTCCATGTCGACCAATTTTATAACCACCGTCAATTTGATATTTAACCATTCATCCCACCAAACAAAAATGCCTTTTATTTTTCGTCATCCCCAAAAATGCCTCTTCCTGATTTTTCGATTCCCTCTCAGTCGGCCTCCTTGTTCATCTAACCTGCAATTTTCTTATCCGACTTTCCGATTTCGACTTACTTCACTACGGCCAATTAATCATAAACTTTGGCCAACTATTATTCTATCAAAGCCTCCTTCACGGTTTTTAGGCTCCCTCTCACTCCACCTCCTCGCTCGTCCGACCTACGACTATCTCATCCCCAATTTCGACTCACTTTCTTTTGGCCGATAGAAAACTTTCTTCCCAAACCCTTCCGTATTCTCCACTCTTCATTCCGGACGAAATCCATGAAAACTATTCTCAATTGTCACCAGTCTCTGTATCAGCCACATTATAAGCTATGGGGAACATATCATTATTGGCATCTTTGCAAGTCGTGCCAAGTAGTACACCTTCGTCCTTATGTTTTATAAATATTCCATTCATAAAAGTCAAAGGTCTATATCCTTTTATAAAACCTATTATTGAAGCATAAAATAAAATGAATAGGCATGTGATTCGATCTTCACTTATTTCATACACCACTATGCTGTCGGGGTTGGTCTGAAGAATAGTATCGCAATACCAATATATATGATCATAAAATAATGATCCGTGACCATAAAACTCCTTCATAGCCATCTCATTCCCATGCCAAGCTTGATGATACGGCAATTTAACACCATATTCTCGATGAATATTCTTTATCATATCACTCAACCTATATAACAATATATCTTGAAGTTTTTCTTTAACAATGTTCGAAACTCAATGTTTTGAAGCCTTAGAATGAGATTGGACTTGCAACCCTCCTCCACATATATGCTTATTGTTCATTGTTTTAATTATAAATCTTTTTTGAATCCCCAGTAGAGAGGCATGAATACGCCATTCACATTCTTCATATGCACATTCCATAGTCACTTGCTAACAATTGTTCTTCGCAAACACAAAATCTCTATATGTAATGCAGAAGTTGCGAATTATGTCACAAAGAGTTTTTACATCCTTGACCTTGTGACCAACATCCTTTATAGTGATTTTTCAAGCATCCAAAAAATTTCTTTGACGAGGTTCCTCTTCAATTTGGATTTTGTTTCTTCGACAACTCGACTAAAATTATTTAAGCTGCTAAGAGATAAAACACGAGGAGCCACTCTTTGAATCATTTTAAAATTGCTGGGGAGGATTCTTCTTTACGGACCCCTTTTATACATTAATAGACTAAAAATTGGGATTGTTTTCAGTCTACCGTTTACATAGAGATAGAACCAAATGAAGAAGAAGAGATTTGGCAATAGAAAAGAAGCGATTTTGGCCAATTGAATAAAGAAGCAATTTCAATATTTGTTGCGAAGAAAGGGAAGAGATTTGGGCTAATTGAATAAAGAACCGATTCACATGAATAACAGATTTGGGGTATGCATGTAAGATCATCACCGATGCTGCTATGATTAATTATGTTAATCAAAGGGATTAATTGCAATCACTCAGGATATCGGAAAAAAATCAACACGCTGTAAACATCTTTGGTGGGGTCGTGGGGGCATCTTCAGGACGCTGTAACCGGAAAAAAAAATCAACACACTGAAATAGCTACTAGGGACTCAAAATTATGCAGATTGTTAACTGTGGACCGAAAATAGTAGTTTCGGTCAACAGGGAGATTTTGCTATAGCATGGTCATCGGTAGGATGGGGAATTAATTACCGCAAAAAAAAAGGATGCGAGACTTCAAGAGATCTAGATACGAGTCGTATGACGAGAGGAATATATTTATCTTCTTTGATTAAATACAACAATAAATAATAAATAATGCGATCCCTTGAGAACGATACTTAATGCATGGAGGGATGGGTGTAGGTGACGATGTTGGGGAGCCGGTTTGCTAAGGTGCATTTTCATTTTGTCTCATCTTCAAAAATTAATATATATATATATATATATATATATATAAATTTAAAAAAATAGAAATTATTTGATATGATCAATTATTTTTAAAATAGGAATGTAATAATAATAACTGAGATGATGTTAATGGTGATTGTAGTGGTGATGATCATAGTAGTAATAGAAAGAGGGTTTTAGTGCTATAGCAAAGGCAACAATGGCATTGGGACTATTGATGATATGGTTTTAGCAATGATAATGATGGTGGTGCGATGCGGTGAAGGTTGTTGGGGTCGAGACAATAGTGGTTGTAGCATCAGTTGTGATGGTGATAATTATGGTGGTGGAAAAACCATGGTGGCAGCGTAAGTAGAGATGATGGTGGAGATGTTGACAAATCAAAATGAACAAAATATTTGTGAACAATTCATTTTGATTTGCCAAAAAGAGAAGCATTGAAGATATTAGATTTTTTTACAGAACATTCGATAATTTATTTTGATCTAAACATGTGATAATCCATGGGGCATGTTACATGTATTTAGTCTCACATCGATTGTGCACTGGATAAATCTTAGATATATATACAGGACTAAGAAATGCAAATAATAACTTCCAGCTAGCTTTTTTGGATGATGTACTAGGTTGTTACAAATAGTATTAGAGCGGACCCAACCTGTAGCTTATATAGACTAGAGGACGCTGCAGCATAAGCTCATTAGGACTAATCACAGGCTGATCGTATTGCTTGTGATTAGATTTAAATGGATTTGAATTCTTAGACTTGCGAGGGTGCCAAGGACTATTTGCCTATTTGAAATCCGTAGATGATCATGTACTCACTTCCAATTCAAAAACGTATTGGCCCAAAGAGCTATGGCACTTCTTTTTTTTATTTATTTTATTAATGCAAGATGATCGGAAGGGCCGGTAGCCAATGCATATCCAAGGGCGGCTACTTCTCCGCATTTCCTCGTGCTGCACGCCTGCACCAAAGGAGGAAGAGACCCAAAAGACGGCATGCTCATCTGCCGACAAATGTTGACGCTGAGCCCGTGAGCGGAACCCCGCTATGGCCGGCGACACAGGGTTCTTCCTCACCCCCGTCTAAATATTGACTTCCGGTGCGCCAATCAGCCTTTTGCTCCGCAGGACAACTATTTGGGTGGGTGAAATGAACTCGAGGAGAGCAAGTCTCCATCCAACCGTTGTTGCTGAAGACTTTTCTCAGCAACTTGAAGTAGGGCCTCGGGATAGCGCTCACAAGTCGCATCCTCCCCCGATATGTGTATCAGTTGAATAATGTTCGGTTTTTCGATTGGACTCTATACATCGACGACAGGTGATTGGAAAGGGCCGAGCCTATACTGCAAATGGATCCGATCATCTACCTTCTTGGTCAAATACCCAAAGTCTAGCTTAGCGTCTATATGCGCTGTTGTTGAGGTTTCGTTTTTCCTTGCATTATGGGACGGTCCGTACTGCATTTGCGCCATGCTGCAACGCTTCTGCAATACATTGGATAGATGCATCATGGAGCGCCATGCAATATACTGACAGTTGTGATTGCGAACTGGATACTCACAACTTTTGAATCAAAACAACTCCTTTTATTAATCCTCGTAAGTGTTTAATGGTACCAGTCATTCAATCAAAAACTTCATGTGCATTTTTGAAATCCTGCAGTTTCAACTAGAATGGAGTCATCCTTGTTAAGGTTCGCATGCATCATAAGAATCTTTGGATCGTCCAGAGGAACATTTAGGAGGTGAATTTCTATGAGTGATACATTAAATTTGAGTCTCACCATAGGAAAATAAATTTTCATTTCTTTTACCTTTGTATCGTCGTAGGGAAAAGTCTTGTTTACTCAACACCCACTCAAAAGCACGATGAAAGGATTAGCTCTCTCTTTATTTCTTGAAATGTTATGCTTCAAAATGTGATAAGATTCATCACAACACCAAGCTTCATGGCACGTAAGATACTACTAAATATGTTCTCATGATTTCCGAGTAACATATTACAAAAACCAACTTCATAACAGCCTAGGCCCTTATACCAATTGACGCAAAAAATAGAGTACCAACGGGACGTCGAAATGAGTGAGCACAAGATGTTAGCACAAGTAAGATCAAGTAGGAACTCTTCACCTTATGATTGTATCCAAGGAATATTAGAAGCAAAAGAGCAGCAGAGAGAACTCCTCCAAACGATAGATTAGTCAGAAAAATTTGTTCGGCAATCAAAATTTTTTCATCATACATGGTAGAAATGTACGGCATAGAAGGGACCTCCAAGTTCATGCATTATATGTTAATCACAATTATCTAGAGCTAAACATGTTCTTGAAAGAAATTTAACTTTTGATCAACCACCAATGATAACCAAAGAAAAATTTGAAAATGGAAGAAAAAAAGAACTTCAGAAATTTGAATGATAAGAGGACCTCAAGATGGAATTGGGCTCAAAGTAGAAGAAAAAGAATCTGTGTACTTGATCACCAATATATATATATATATATATATATATATATATATATATATATATACATATATGTTCATTGATTTGTACCGTCGGATTTGCATCATGGATTTGATTTTGCATGAGATGACATATTTTATATGATTTCCGATATCAACATACTTGTATGATTATTATATATAGATAGTAATTAAAATATGGTTTGGACTAACCCATCATGAAATGGCCTCCACGAGCTTACGTGTGGGACAACCTCCACGAGCTTATATGTAGATAGTCTCTACAGACTTATGTGTAAGATTTTGTTTAGCAGTTTTGGATTGGATCATGATCTTGGTTAGTTTAAAGTCGGAGAAATATTGTTATGAAACTTACAAATTAAGATAATAAGAAATAGATGACATGACATATAAAATTGTTGTTGAATAATTGGTTAAATTTGAAATATATATATATATATATATGTGTGTGTGTGTGTGTGTGTGTGTGTGGACACACACACCGATGAACATTTGAAATTTTCTAATTAAGCCAATTGATTATTTAATTATATTAGTGATTAAATTAATTATTAATTGTTGTTTCAATTTTTTGGTATTATTTGAATATTGTTCCTCTTAAGCCTTGCATGTCCGCTCTAAAGATTATCATGTGGTCGATCCGGATGACAAATTCAAGGGATGGCAATAGTAAAATTGGATCTCGGCAACCCTCATATTTCAGGTCCTCACTCGAAAGAGGGCACGGTCTCTTTTTTTTTTTTCGAAAAAATGCATCAAGGAATATCGTCCTCTTTAATTCACATGTACTGAAGAACAGTGTCGGTCGGTTATCGGTCATCCGCTCCAAAACTAGTGTAAATGCAAATGGGTTAAAAACAAAACTTCCAAAACAAAGTTGTATGTCGGCACCTTTTCTAGTGGTTGGGGTTGTATCTTTAGCGCGAAGGCACGATTCACTTTCCGTCGCGCGAATCCACCGTTGGATTACCTACTGGTCGCTTTACGATCTGTGCAAGCTGAGAATGCCCGAGTTCGGAGTGGTTTGAGAGCTGTGTGGTAGTTGATCCAACGGTTGATACGGAAGCCGAATCCTTCCTCCGCGCGAAAGATACCACCTTTTCCCCCTTATCTAGATGCATGCGCGGGGCCCCTGCGAACTCGGTGGCGTTCGGAATGCCCCATGAGCAGCCTCGACCCTAAAATATCTGGTTATCTTTTTTTTTTTATTATTATTATTTTTGATAAATACGGCAATTTATATAGATCTGGTAATCTTTTTACTCATCGTTCGTGTCCATTATGCCATGCCAGGTTTTTCCCCCTTTTTTTGCCAGGTCTTTTTGCAGCACGTCATAGGATCCGTGAATCTTAACGCCTCAAATTATAATGTGAGGGACGCGAGTCGGCAAGTCGTGGAATGCTCCTTACAGTAGGAAAGACTAGAAAAAAGAAGAAAGCCACCACCAACAAAACTTTTTCCGTGCACAATTTTGAGTTATTTATTTCTTTGTTTCTGTTTTCAGATGCATACATTTGCATGTCCAGACGCAGAGCAATCAAATCTCAAAATCAAAAACAATCCCCATAGTTGAATAACTACAGTTTTTGAAAACATTTTATTGCATGGGCGTAGTTGAACCAACTTCGACTGCCGTTTCGGTCCTCCCCAAAACACAAATTAACCAACCAAGAACCAGAACACTTTACGGCATTAATTCCACCTCCTACCGTACGTGAATCAGAACAGCGGGCAATTGAGCCGTGGAGTCGGGACAGCGACAAGCCGGACCGCCTTGGGAGCGGTGAGCCCGAACACATCGCCCATGTCGAGCTCGCTCGGCTTCATCCCGTCTGGCAGAGACCAATTGAAGCAGTGCATGAGCTGCGCCACCGCCAACTCCAACGCGTGCAGCCCCAGCTGCATCCCCGGGCATGACCGCCGGCCCGAGCCGAACGGCAGGAGCTCGAAGTAGTTCCCCCTGAAGTCGACGCCAGCACCGTCGCCATCAGGGGTGAACCTCGACGGCCGGAACGTCTCGGCGTCCTTCCATGATGACTTGTCACGGCCGATGGCCCAGACGTTGATCATGACTCTTGATTTCTTTGGGATGGAGTAGCCGGCGACCTCGCTGTCCTCGGCAGTCTCGTGGAGGAGGAGGGGGATGGGAGGGTGGAGGCGGAGGGTCTCTTTGATGACGCACTTGAAGTAGGACAGCTTGTCGAGGTCGCTCTCCTGGACCTTGCGGTCAAGTCCCACCACGTCGGCCAGCTCTTGCTGCACCCGCTTTAGCTCCTTCGTGTTCCTCATTAGCTCTGCCATGGCCCACTCAATCGCGGAGGCCACCGTCTCCGTGCCGCCGAACATCACATCCTGCTCCATTCAGTGAATTAGTTCAATATTTGAAAGTCAGCCGTGAGACTGAAAAAAAAAAAAACTTTTCAGAAAAAAAAACGTAAAACGATGGCTAAAAAAATACTAGAAAAAGGAGAGAAGAAGCTTCATAGTTTCAAACTGGAGACTTATCGGTGTCCTGCGGTATTTTCATCAAAAAAATAAAACAGTATCCTGTAGTCGCAAGAAACCAGAGAATTGCGGTTAGTGTGAATTTTAAGCATGGAAAAGGGTGTCTAAAAAAAGTAGTAGAGAAAAGGGAGAAGCAGCTCCATTGTTTCAAAGCTGGAGACTCATCAGTATCCTGTGGTAGCAAGGAACCGGATAGAATTGTGGTCTTTGTGAATTTTAAGCATGGGTGCGATATGGTTGGTTGACAAAAGAAAGAACGTGACAAGAATAAGTCTGGTTAGAGAATGAGAAAAGGGCGAGAAAAAAGAAAAGAAAGTGGAGGAAGTTTACACTTGGATGTGCTAAACAAGCGTTGGGAGAAAAATAGTTACAACGAAGGAGACTCCCCAGACTGTTGACGTACCATGATTATGGCCTTGATGTTATCCCTTGTGAGCTTCAGATTTCCATGGAGATCACCTGCCTCCCCACCTTTGCCCGCTGGAGAGTCCTCGAGGAACGCAAGCATGTCGTCGACCATGTCGGCATCCTCGGCGTCGGCCACCTTCGGGTTCGCCAAGTGCTCGTCAATAATCTTGTCGATGAAGCGGTCGAGGGCCCCCCGCGCCGCCTTGAGCCTCTTGTTGATCCCCTGCATGTCCATCCAGCTGAGCCAGGGGATGAAGTCGCCGATGTTGAACGCGCCGAAGAGCTTCGAGAACTCCTGGAGGATTCCGATGAACTCATCCTGGTCGTCATGGCTTTGTGACCCGAAAGCGGCCCGAAAGATGATGTTCTTGGTGAGGTTGAAGACGAGCTCGCCAAGGTTGATAGGTTCACCGCGTTTTTCAGAGGCAGCGCGGAGGGTGGTGTCGACCTCGTCGCGGACGGAAGCCCATGACTCGGCGCGCTTGCGGCTGAAGAGCTTCATGACACACAGCTTGCGCATCTGGCGCCAGAAGGGGCCGTAGTGGGCGAAGGCCATGTCGGCGCGGTCGTAGGTGAGGTAGGAGATGGCGATGGTGGCCGGCCGGTTGGAGAAGACGTTGTCCTGCACCTGGAGGACTTGCCGGGCCATGTCGGGCGTCGACACGGCGAAGGCGTGGAGGAAGCCAAGGCGGAGGTGGCAGAGCCCGCCGAACTTGTCTGCAAGTTCGGCGAGGCCGCGGTGCGTCAGCTGGTCCATCATCAGCATGTTGCCGATGATCGGCAGCGGCTTCGGCCCTGGCGGAAACGGGAGCTTCCGCCGCTGCCGAAAAGAAAGTGCAAAGACGAGAGATAAAGGTAGGAGGAAGAACGTTAGGAAGCGTATGATGGTCGGCTCTTGTAGGCAATCCATGGTTACTGAAAAAAATGGAGAGGTGGGTCTCTAGGAGAGTTTTTGCTCTTCCCTAAGGGATAAAGAGGGTGGGAAGGCAATATATATAGTTTTATGAAACTGAAAGGGGTGGAGTTTTGAAGGAAAATGAATAAGAAAAGGTCAAGAAAAGAGGAGGTGAGTAATTTACCAAAAAAAGGTCGTCTTGGGATTTTTATTCTAAAAGGGCGGATTTTTTTAGTTTTTGGTAAAGCTTTGAGGGGAGATTTTACTTTAGAAGTTGGGGCGAGATGGCTTGTGGATCCAAAAAGTTTCAGAGCTCACTCGGAGTAGAAGGCAATCAAAACAAAAGGAGGTTGTGAAAAAGTTAAGAACAGACTAGTTAGGCCTCTTATGGTACATCAAAGACAATGCCGTCTTCTGAACACCGCTATTCCGCTCTCCTAACCCCGGATCTTTCGGTGGTTATCCGAACTCTATTTCTCTTCCTTCTAAGATATCAAAACTTTATCAACGATGGAACGAGCCAAAACTCTGAAGTCTACCTTTGGCTGAGAGAAAAAAATTCAAAAAATAAGAAGAAAATTAGATAAATCTAAAAAATAAGATTATTTTACAAAATAAGAGTTCCATGCATTTGAATGCATGGATAAGTTTGAAAATTATCCTATCATGCTATTATTTAGATGGAGAAATATATTTCAAAGATAAGTATTATTTTTTTCTGGACAAAGTTACCCTTCCACTATCTATAGAATGGTAATTGGAGGGATAAGGAGACCCAAAAGTAGGCAAATTTGCCAACCCTGTCGGAGCATGCATGCGCGCGTGAGCAATTCCTCACCCCAGTTTTTTTGGTGTTTGAATGGAATAGGACAAAACAACTAGCTTAGTTGTCCAAATGGGTCAGGTTTGTTTCTGAAAAACTAGGCCTATTCCGTATTTATCTAACGATTGGGTTGACAAAAACACAATCAAGTCCTGAAATATTGCAGAATTTCGGACCTGTGGGTTGGTATGCCTCCCAGCTGAGATGTCATCAACTCTATTCAGGTGAAATTCTGATATCACGGTATTAGGTTTAATTTGGTATGCCTCCCAGCTGAGATGTTATCAATTCTATTCAGGTGAAATTCTGATATCACGGTATTAGGTTTAATTTGATATGCCTCCCAGCTGAGATGTCATCAACTCTATTCAGGTGAAATTCTGATATCACGGTGTTAGGTTTAATTTGATATGCCTCCCAGCTGAGATGTCACCAACTCTATTCAGGTGAAATTCTGATATCACGGTATTAGGTTTAATTTCTCCCAGCTAAGATGTCATCAACTCTATTCAGGTAAAATTCTGATATCACGATACTAGGTTTAATTTGATATGCCTCTCAACTGAGATGTCATCAGGTGAAATTCTGATATCACGGTATTAGTTTAATTTGAATAAATTTGAATGCAAACTGACATTCCAGGTGCCTAGATCTTAGACCCTAGGCCGATGGACCTCACCTCGACTTGATCCATCCCACTTGTATCTAACCCCGGTTCTACCAACTTAATTCCTTCTCTACTCGCCACCTTTCCTTTCCCATCTGTCCTAACCAAGCCTTAGGATATATTCACATCAAGACAGAATCCGTACGCTGAAGGAATCTCTGAATCTTTTTCCAACCAAACTTGTACTAAGACATGATCCTACCAAATAGATCATTATGGACCCCGTCGGTTACATGCTTTGAACTTGTTGCAAAGATAATATCAAGTTTAAAATTATCAAAAAAAAAAAGGTCCAGGTGGGTCCCATACGTCACACATATATATGGTGGGCGGCATATTTCACTACTAGTGCGCCAATACTGAGGAAGAGACATCTCTCCAAGAGTAACGCATGCAAATATTCCAACTTAGTTGTCTTGGGGCCCAAAGAGCCACAAGCCCACCATGCATCCATCCGTAATTTCTCAGCCTTCGATTAGTGGCCTAGCCTTTTCTCCAAGCCTACATCCGGACGGAGAAGGGTTGGTGCCGCCGGTGACATGGTGACATGCGAGCTGATGAAGGCAGCTCCTCACCTTTGGCCTGCTGTCTAGTCGTAAAGAGGAAATAAATAATCCGATGTGCTTGTTGATGATTGGGATCTCATAAGCTGCCAACAGGAGATTTTGCTTCTAAGTATAGCAAAAACAAAATCTGTGATGTTAAGTGGATTCTAGTCAGCATGATGCAGTAAATTGCTCCATTTAACAAACATGGGAAGTATGTATTATTTAGAAATGACTCTCGAAAATTTCTCACTTCCATTCAATTGGGACATGAATGTTTCCTTTATTTGTTCTTTGGTTACCCAAGTTGTACCTATTAGGATATGGGAGGTGGTAACCAAATTCATGAATGGATTGGACCGTATCTAAGTTTTAAAATAAAAACAAAATGGAGGTGTGATCGAATCGGGCATGTTAAAATCACCGCTCGCCCCTCACATGTGGGCTGGATTTTTTTTTAATGGGTAAGCCCAACATATGAATTTTTTTTTAATAATGGGATTAAAGAGTGCGGAGACAGAGTTCGGAATCGCTACTTATCTAAAAGCTTAAGCTGATAGGATAAGATAGATTTATTTATATATTTTATATTTTCTTACATGGCAAGATAAGAATGCATGCCCTTCAAATTACAAGGGTGAAAAATTGTCTCGCAATTAAAAGTGGCATGGCTAGGTAAAAATAAAATCTTGGTGAACAATTATGACTAGCTAGTTAGATGTTTATATGATGGCAATTGCACATCTTGAGTCTGGTGAAACTATAACCAAGCAGCTGCTCATCTTGGCCCGCCTCAAGGGACTACCCTCCTTTGTCATAGTCATTACTTGTTCCGCAATGACCCACTACAGCTTCGCTATTGCTGATTGGATGTTGAGATTGGCCTCGAACATTAGGTGAGGCTTGCTAGCTGGTCGATACTTCACTATCTGCTTTATTTCTGGTCTTATGACATGGTGTGATATGGTCATAATGCCAATATTTAGTCATGTTCACGTTTAATCTTTTTTGACCTTTCTTTTTGATATTTTTTCTCATAATACTGGATCTTGCCTAGACGAACAGCATTGGCTCAATATCGCATCCCTGCCCAAACGATGTTCTGTTGTTAATAGTTTTTAATTACTTTGAATATTTTCGCGTTATCCATGCAATTCTAAACTACTAGAAAATTTTGAGCATCTAATTTTTTGAAATCTCGATCGACACCGAAAGCCTAGTTGGCAATCCACTAATTTGTACCTAGAAATATTCATGGGATTTTTAGTTTTGCTGCATTCTCATCTTAGTTGGAACAGTATGATGAGCTGGTGAGATGAATGATGTGGCAACTAAAATGAGATGCTAGGTGTCATATATATATGGTGTCTGTGATCTAAGCCTCCTCTTAATTATTGTCACAAAAGTGCCAAAACTGTGTACAGTATCTGAACAGTAACATATGCTGATATGAGACCAACGTCAACATGACATGCCTTGCAATTCCCATCGCTTCCGCGTGGCCACTTTGATTTGGTGTCTTGGTCAAATCTCCGAGTTAGGCTGCGGGCCCAAACGTGGGTACCCCCCAAAAAAACAAAAGAATCAACCATTTCATGACACATGTCAGTGGCACTTAATTAGCCTCCTCTACTGCTGTTTACTGCTGCCTACCGGAAAAGAAGAAGAAGAAGAAAATCTAATGAGTTTATCCTCCTCTTCTGCCTCTCTAGAAAAGTTTCAAAACATTTCAAGCAAATGACTTTGGAGAACATGCAACATTTCAAACTGATAGGCGTCGTCTCAAAAAACAAATCAGGCAAATGAAATGCATGGCCAAAGCTTCTTAATTTTTCCGTCTGTTTGCACGATCCGTTCAAAGTATCTGTTGTTTAAAGCACATAAATAACCATTTCATGGAAAGAAGACCCAAGAAACAAGCGGACAGCAATCTCATTTATTAAACCATGACTAGCCCAACGCTCTGTAGACCTGTGAGCCATGTGGACCCTTCTTGGCTTTTAGGGGAGAGGTTCTGAGTTATATCTTTGGTGTGAAAGCATGATTAGTCTTCTTTAGCCATGTCAACTATTGGATTGCATCCTGCATGGATCTTCTGTCCACCTGTACATATCTTGAAACGGATCTTGCGAATGCCAAAGATGATGAATCATTCTTTCGCGCGAAAGATACAACCTAAATCCTTCGGAGAGTATTGGACTTAGCTAGGTCAAAGACTATCAACCAACAAAACAACAGCTCAAAAGTCATGCGCTGAAATAAATATGGGTGGTTATGCATTATATTTGTGTTTTGCACAACTAAGAGCTATGCACAGTATGCCAAACACTATAAGTTGAATGGTAGGCGACAGATATTCATTTTCAAGATGGGTGATGTGTCGCTACCATCCAACAATATATGGTCTTATGCCGTGCAAAACATGCAATGCATAGGAGATATCTCATATTTATAGGGCGCGCAGTTGATTAAATGGCTACTATGTGGCCAATCACACTAAGACTGTTCTATGAAATTCTACAGGAGATTTTCAGCTCAATTAAAAAAAAAAAATCATTTGGTCACCTGAGTATTTTGTTTATCAAGTAGCATGTTTAGTTTGAAGTGTAAATACTTTAGCCGGCTTGAGAACATGGAGTCATCAATTTATGATCTCACACATAGTTGAAGTGTAAATAATTCTATTAGCGATGTGAACTGACACAAAATAGCCTAAGAAGACTTGCGAGCATGTCCAACTAGTGGTTGCCTTGTGATGGATGACATGATCTGCCTTCCAATTCTAAGAGAGCCTTCAACTTGTGAACATCCATCCGGAATTTCCTAGCTTCGGTAATGATACAAGCTGTTACAAGTCAAAACAGATGAAGAAAAAGACTAGCGATTGAGTACTGAAGGCATCGAGTTAATGCCATGTATAGTTTGAAGACTTGAAGCGCCATGGCTCCGAGCCAAATGGTGGCCAGTTCATTGGCAACATCAAAATGTAACCATGGATGGATGTATCTCCTTCATGATATCTTTTTGAGTGCCACCAAAGATTTGAACCCCGTATATCCTTCAAGACAGGCCCTAAAACAAGAGGTGCCAACCAACTTGAGCAAATAGTTATTAGCAAGCTTATAAAAAAAATATTAAAATTAAAAAATCAACATGAAGTTTATGGACACATAAAATAAAACGTTTTTTATTTTAAAATAAAGAAAACTGGGACGAACTTACTAAAAGAATTTCTTTCAAGGAGTATGGAAAAACTTTCCATCCTCTAGAATTTAATTTGCAGGTCCCCCTTGCAATATAGATGGATTTCTAAAATTTAGAAAAGATTAATTACTTTCTAATCTTGATAAGGTGACCCAAATATATCATGCAATTAAAAATGGATGAAAGAGAATCATCTGGCTACGTCTAAATAGCTAAAATATGTGACAGCTTAAGAAGAGATGTCACAGTGGCCCTATCTTATAATATCTATGTAGTTGTTTTTAGGAAATCTATATACTTGATGCAGTTTCTGAGAAAGAAGATTCATACGTTCTTTGACCAAGTTATTTGGGGCATCAAGTTGTTTATGTATTATCTTTCGACGTATTGAATAGATAGCTCAGGGACCTTAATTTATTATGCATTGTTTCTTCTCAAATAGCAATTACAAGGGAACTTATGTCACCTTTTTCATATTACTCAATCAGATGTTAATGACCTTCTTATCTTCTCATTGAAAGGGAAAAAAAGAGAAGAAAAGAGTGAAACTGTTGCCGTGATACAATTCGACTTCTTTGATTTGGTTAGGTGTCCCCCTATTAAATTATCTGCTGTCCGGAATCGACTAGTTATGACAATTTCTTGGTCTATTTTAGTGGAGCATAATGTTAGGGTCTTAGCAACAAAATCAAACTTGCTGATCAGACTCTTAACAATGTCATATTAGCTTGGAGCTCATGGGTGACTTCTGTAACAGGAAAAGATGCTCTTTTAATCGTGTGAAATATCTTCTTTTGAATTGTCTTCAGTAATCTTTTCTTTAGAATTGTGAATACTATTCGTTGTTGCAGTTTTTGTTTCATGTCCGTGATGTAAGCGATACATCTTTCCTTCATTTTTCTCAAAAATCTTTGATCTGGTCGGCTTTAGCGTATCCTGAATTCTATTGCAGATCTTCCATATCCTGCTCTCTTTTCAAATAAACTTTGTTCGAGCAAAACTTTTTCAACGTTTTCATAGACTTCTTCATGTTACATGCATCAAAACGGTTTTTGCATTCAAACTTTCTACGTTAATGTCCTGTGCAAGGATTAGCCAGCTCCTAAATACTCTTTAACAATGATGTCACGATGATAATGATATACAGGGATCATTTTCTGTCAAAAATGAAAGCCAGCAACGTTGGAATAGTTTCTGATGAACCTGATGCTCGTTACGCATCATTTCTAGTATCACACGTTAGCAGACAATTGAATGATTCTTCCAGAGTAAGATTTTTTTAGTTATTAAATCATAATTCTCTTGATTCAAAACATGATCTATTAATTTGAAAGTATGAAACTATGCTTCCTTTGAAAACATAAAGGGTATGGCCTTGATAAATTTCATCAAGGCAGGGTGCCTTAGGAATTGCATCAACCCTTGAATGTTTGATAAGCCTAATACTGTTGGCCCAAGAACACCATTAGGCCCATAAAGGAGACCAAGTCTATTAAATGCTATAATAATGAGCCCATTTATGGCCCATTCGGCTATACTTTTCTTGTTATTCTTTGAGAGATATGTTTCTTGCTTGTTATTCTTTGAGAGGTAAGTTTCTTGCTGCTGTTGTATTCGCATTATCCAAGTAAAGCTACATGTAGGCCTCATAATACGTTGATCTTTTTTTTTTTTTGATGTTGATGATAATAATAATACATTAAAGTTGAACAACGAGTTCATCTTTATATTAACCATCCTAGCATGTGCACTCCACTTGCTTGATTTAATGGATTGAAGAACATTGTAGCCCCCTTACATGTACAGCTTTTGACATTGATGCAGTACCTGTTATTTCTATATGTTTATTACCTGTGGTTCGAAATGAGCTGGTTAGCATTTCTTCAACATAGGTTGAAGCATAAATCTAGTTTTATTTTTAAATGAAGCAGGCTTGGCAATCCAAATCCATATTACCTGTACTTCAAATTATTGTCATAAAATCATAACTCACTGTATTATAGGGGTTATCCAAAAAGGTTAATAAAAAATGAGGATCTTTTCTAACAAGATTTCCGTAAGTTCATATATCCACAGTTAACTTCCCTCATAAAAATATATATATATCCACAGTTCACAGCATACCTCCGATTTTTATCCAACGATGCTCTAAAATCTCGTGTCTAAATGCTCAGCTACAGAGTGTTTATATTCACATACCATCTAAAGGTCTTTGACCCTAAAGGAATGCATACGTTTGGGAAGAGTTCTTGCATGGCCTCCGTCTAAAACTTGAATATCCTCAGCCTATCCCCCTCCATTTGCATTAACAGAATGACGGATCTGCTATCCGTGGTTGGGATATCATCTGATTTTCTATAAATACTGCTACAGAGAGCTGGTGTCCACTTAGTTCGCTAGTCATATGTGGCAGTAGGGGATTGGTGGTAGATGGAGGGTTTTTGGTACCATTTAGCCAATGCTCAGCTCTGCCTGCTATAATATATCATCCTCAAAACACTTTTATTTTCCACTATGGATAAAGCTTATCCATGGTGGATTGAGTATATCCACATCTACGAAAATTTAGGTTGTTCTTCTATAATTGAAGCCTACTCTCCTCCCATTCCCGCTCCAGTCCCGGTGATTGATGGACCTGGTATACGATGCCCGTCTTCCACTCATCTTATCTCTGTGTACCTTACTCATCTTATATGTGGCGGAGCATTCGGTGATGTGCTGTGAGCTGATTATGCAGCCGCGATATTTTATTTGTTAATTTTACTGAATGTATTCGTTCTAGATTAATAAGATTTGTATAGCCTTTTTTTTGTTTTTTTGCTGAAACGAGTATTTCATACATCACGAGTACGAATATATCCAATAGAATCGGTAAATAATAGGTTTCGAAGTGCCACGGGCAACTCTTCTTCCCCAGCCCATAAGGTACCTTCTGAGTGGCTTGCTACATATGCAGCCACCTAATCCGCAACTCTATTGGCCTCACATCTGTCTAGCCTATTAAAAAAACAATGAATACAAAAATCTGAGCCCGCTTTAAATCCGGATACCTACTGTACCAACAAGGCCTCGTAGGTTCTTGGCTAGTTCACCTCGCAGCCCCGGTTCTTGAGTTGGGGCCTGGCCTTCAAAGAAGTCTTACCTAGTTTATCAGGTCGAATTCTGATTCTAGCCATCCTCTCAAGCCACTTAGCAGCACCTATTATTGGGCAAGTCTCAGGCAGTCCTCGTCCTCTGCCTTGGCACACCAGTATGGCCCCATGACATGGTCTACGTAAATGCCAAAACAAGTGTGGGCTAGGCAGAGGACGGTGTTCCTTTGTTTTCTCAGCCTTAATAATGGTGAAAGTGTGGCTAAAAATTCCGTAGTAAGGAAGATGGAATTACCCATGTCAAGATCTCACGAAAACAAATTGCAACGTATCAATTTGTAGCCTCCTCCAAATGAAATAGGGTTATAAACTAAATTGGTCGGCCAGCTGCGGTGCCTTGCAGCTTTCTTGGGTCCCTCGCTCCCTTGTACCTCAATATTCTTCTAAGTTGATTCGCGTGAGCTGTTGGGCCCCAAAACTATCTTAGGTCGTATTTCATAGGCCCAATCTGCCGGGTATATGTACCATGACAAGGATACAAAGAGCCCGCAGGTCCCCCTCATGGGAACTCAAATAGAAGTCTCCAATTACAGCTCTCCGATTTAGAGAAAAGAAAGGAACCGTTAATTTTGCAGTGCAGTTTCATTTCCAAACTTCTCTCATGGCACAAACTCCTGACAGAGCTCTCCTTCTTAACCTCCATTTGTGGGTGTTTTAAATCTCGGGTAGATTGTTTTATTATTATTAGTATTATTATTTGGATTGAGGGTTTTGTAGGGACCTGGCCAAAGCCAAGCCTCAATTTGAGTCTAGAGCCAACAAATCTAGCCTGTTAAATTGGCCTATCAGGATTTAGAGTTGAAAACACGGACCCAATCCGGACTTGATTAACTTGTCATCCAAGGACGAAAAGGTAAAATTAACAAATCTAATGGACAAAATTTGTAATTAGGATGGATGAGCAAATCAATTGCAACCTTTTTTTCATCAGGGCTAGATTCCAACTCAACTTTTTTTTTCTTTTTTACCTTCCATCAGAAAAAAGAAAGGAAAAGCAAAGGATATTCTCGGGGTGCGTCATGATTAAACCAACCAGTTTAATGTATCCATTTTTTTGTTGGGGGGTGAGCCGGATACAACGTACTGTTGTAGCATAAATACATCCACAGAAAAGTTGGAGGAGAGTAGATAAAAAAAATGGCGAGGATTTATAGCTATTCCATATTCAAATACTAGAAGAATGCCGTGCAAAATAAATGGCGATCCAACCAACGGTCCATTCATCTCTCGATAAATACGGGTCACTTGAGAGGCTATGCAATAAATTGCAGATGGTGGATGCACATCGTGTGCCCGGGTGCGGCCTTGAATCATTGATAAAAGCACCCAAATAACATTATTAATCACCCACCTTGAGAGAGACCAATCTGACATTAAAATTTGTGCCATGCTGCCTTGCAAAAGGATAATGTTGCAAGTGGCCAGGTCTACGTCCGACATGACCTGTTGCATAATCCGAGTCATATCGGCTTTCTTTTTCTAAGCCTAAATTTATGGGGCTAGAACATTAATTCTGGTTGGCCCAAGTCAACCAGTAAGTTTACACCATACACTGCTTATACAATATACATACTACCAATCACAACTACTTATTTCTATAAATTTTATTTATTAAGTATTTACCTCTATGCATTATTGTAGAAGCAACCGACTATAATTATCAATATGCATGGCCTGTGGTGGATACAGTGCAAAATATATATTTCCTCATATTTAGAACCAATTGATTTATGTCAGACTCTATGGGAACCACATTTAGATGAACAAAAATTATTCTAATTGAAGATTCGTGCTAGATCCATTACTCGTAGTTTCATGTACGAGTTGTCTCTAGGTGATGTCCCACTACAAATTGAATCTGGTCAACCCAACCCACTAGTGCCCCAATAAAGCGTACTAATAATCAGGCTTGTGAAACTATCTGAGCTTTAATTTCTCTCATCAATGTACCATTTAAAAAACTGTTGGAAGGAGACTCCGTATTTCCTAATAATCGTTCTTGCAAAATATACTCTCTCTTACTTGGCACCATTCCAGCTTTTCAGGGTGTTGTGGTTGAGATGCTAGTTTTGGGGCTTCCAATAAGGCTTTCATATATGTGATTCAGGTATTCCTGAAATTATTCGGTTTGCAACTCAAGGTGATTCTGGGGGGAAAAAATACTTAGGGCCCTTTGAATACCAAAAATATAAGTTATTTTTCGAGGATTAGTTATTCCATGAGTTATTTTTTATTTTAATGGCTAAAGTATCTGGAACAACTCTAGGTTAAGGGTGTTTTTTTTTTCCATCACAAAAGGGGCAGGGATAAAAGACAAGTTTTCATGAATAAAAATTAATCAGCTAGTAGCAGTAAGGTTCTGTGCCTTAAATTGGGGATAAAAATTCTTTCCTCTCGAGGCATCTTTTGAAGGGAAAAACCGTGAGGGCAGTGGTCTCCCCGTGTCTACGCTGGACGCGCGGGCCGGAGCGCCCAGAGGGCAGTGGTCTCCCCCCGTCTGCACTGAACGTGCGGGCCGGAGCGCCCAAAGTGGACAATACCTCGGGAGGAACGCAGTCCTCTTTCTCTGCTAGCTTAATGTGGGCTATGCTGTTGTGTGAGGCTCCGGCCAAAGGCCGTCCCTGCAACAGATGGCGCGCCAGGTAGGGGGCGCCTCCTCCCACCGTTGACTACCTCTCAGGACTGCGGAGGCTCAAGAACCTTTCCGCTGAGGGGCTATGTTGCAGGGGGGAGGGGGAGCGCCCAAAGCGAACAATACCTCGGGAGGAACGCAGTCCTCTTTCTCTGCTAGCTTAATGTGGGCTAGGCTGTTGTGTGAGGCTCCGGCAGAATGCCGTCCCTGCAATAGATGGCGCGCCAGGAAGGGGGCGCCTCCTTCCACCGTTGATTACCCCTCAGGACTGCGGAGGCTCAAGAACCTTCCAGCTGGGGGGCTATGTTGTGGGAGGGGAGGGGGCCTTGAATTTAGTCCCACATCGGCTAGTAGCGGAAAGGTTCTGTGCCTTAAATGGGGGATAGAAATCCTTTCCTCTCGAGGCACCTTTTGAAGGGCAAAACTGTGAAGGCAGTGGTCTCCCCCTGTCTGTGCTGGATGCGCAGGCCGGAGCGCCCAAAGGGCAGTGGTCTCTCCCCGTCTGCGCTGGACGCGCGGGCCAGAGCGCCCAAAGCGGACAATACCTCGGAAGAAATGCAGTCCTCTTTCTCTACTAGCTTAATATGGACTAGGCTATTGTGTGAGGCTCCGGCAGAATACCGTCCCCGCAACACATGGCATCAATCTCTCCAAAAACAAAAAAAATAAGCGCAAAGACATGGATGGTCAAATGCTTTCCTTATCCCACGTTCTTTTAGCATTTATAAGTGGCAGGGAAAAGTGAGCCCATGGAGGAGTCAATGCCAAATGGGGGACAGGTGTGGTCTTGGAAATACTCGAGGAGTTCCATGAATCAGGCCTCCCACATATTTTTCTCATCTCCCACTTACAACCGGTCAAATTCCTCTCGTGTACTCCCTGGATTCAATGAACCAAAATGCTCCAATCGTCACGTTACCACTTGCAAGTAGTGCAATTTTAGAATACAACAGCAGACATTTTTGTTTTGTTTTTCCTTTTTTCTTAGTCTCGAAGACAGAGAAAGGCACGCCATTTGCTTTGCTTGCGGCTCGATTCATGCAATGATGGCCATCGTCCTCCTATTAAGATATTCGAAAACGCTATAGGGCCGTTACCCGCTCCCGGTTCATTAGAGAATGTGGGAATCGGTGATTGGTTGAGCATAGATGGGCCCCACTAACACGGCCTACCCCATCATGGGGTTGCACCAATCTCGGGTAAACTTGCGTTGACTGTTCGCAGATGACTACATTAGAAACAATCAAAGGAGTCGTCAACGCGTTATAGCCATGTCCTCATCCTCATAGCACACATATAATGTAAAAGAAAATAATTGATTAATTTAAAGTTTGCTTGGTATTGCTCTATTTTTTTGTTTCTCTATAAATTAGTAAAATATTATATGAAAATTTATATTGAACAAAATATTTGCATAAAACTTCTCTTATCCCCCTCGCTTTTATTTTTATCTTGTTTGAAAGCAATAAATTCTTTTATTTTGGCAAAAAGAGTAGATTTAGAGATTGTAAAATAAACAAAGAGAGAGAGAGAAAATACAGAAAAATATATGATCCGGTCTACCATCTATGTCTATAAGAGGAAACTTAATTATTGGCGGAGAAAATGCAAGGAGGAAAAAGCTACAGTACTAAAGCCCTCAATTTCATAGGCTCTTGAAACTTCCATAGTATAAATAAGTAATCTCAAAAATTCTAGGATGGGTGAAACCTGTATGTACGTATGTATGTATGTGTACCTCAAAAAATTCAGATTGGGGCTTGAGAAGAGAGTTTTTTTAGAAGTCTATCCTGTAAATTCAAGATACCAGTGCATTTTACAAGAAATTTGAAAAAATAAAAGAGTTTCATCACACATATTTTACAATTAAATTTATTTTTCCACCTTGGGTTATGGAAAACAATAACAATATCTAGAAGACCCTTAGAAAATTCAAATTAACAAAAACAATATTCAAAAGATGTGGGTAGTATTTATGGTTTTGGTACATAAGAGAGCAATGCAAGTGTACCATATCTATTTTTTTTTTTTTGCGCGCGTGTGTGAGAGAGAAAGAGAGATTTATGAGTTATGCAGCATTGCTCATAATTGAAAATTTCCAGCCATTTTAAATATATTTTTTGATTCTATAGTGAATCTACATGTAACTAAGTTGTTAAGGCAAAGTAGATGTGCAACTTTCCTGATTTTTTTAAAAGAAAATAATAGGCTTAAGACTACTTTCATATACCAAGACTCAAATAGTCAGCATTCTAAACTATTTAGATTATTTATGTAAGCCACAAAGCAATTTTCTAAATATATCTAGCTAATGTTTGGCTAGCTAAATCCAACCCTAGTAGGAAAATGTCAATGTGGCAAACATATTAGCATAAACAATTAACTTTAAGAATTGTTTCTTATGGGTGTTTATTTTTTTGCATTTTTGAGATGTTGGATTGATCTTCTCTAATTTGGGCTTGTAATACTTACTGTCCCCTTCTGATGAAACTTGGGTCCAATGGTCGGCACATATCTTATACACCAAGATGAGGTTCTAAGTTTGGTAACCCGAAGAGTTTGAGTTCAAATAAGTGGTGTTTCTTTTGGAAAAAAAAAGAGAATATTTTTTACTTGCCTTACGATGAGGTCTCTGCATGCTCCCTTTAACTCCTAATGCGAATTGAAGCCGTATAGATTTACACCTGTCTATTTTTACCTTGAGAGAGAGAGAAGAAAAAGAGAAGGAATCACCGAGAATGTGACTTGGAAGGATCATTGGATGTGATATATCAATAAATCGATCCCGTCCTCACCCTAATTTTGGTTGGACTTCATCCTACCATACTCTCTCTCTCTCTCTCACACACACACACATGCACACAAACATATACCCAAACAACTACGAGGTACAATTCATACCTGATCTATCAATCTGACCGGCACGCAATCTGCTTTAAATATATTGAGGTTTAATATAGATCGATTTAGATCGGCCAACCTCTCTAGATCTGCTTATTAGACAGATTGGATTTAGATTTAGATCTTTAACCTATTTAATCTATTTTGTTCCGTTCATAACCCCACCCATTTAACCTATTTAAAATTTGTTCGATCTATTTCTATCTTTTTTTAAACTGACATGCTTAACTTATTTAAATTTATTTAATATGTTAAAAATTTGTTTAACCCATTTAATCTGATTCGACCTATTTAGTGAACAGGTTATACATGTCGGATTAAGTTATACATTTAATAAACCGATAGGATTCAGATAAGAATTTTTGTCCTGTTTAATAATTAGCACAGGCTAGGATTGATAAATTTTTTATCCAACTCATAATTGCCCTAACTTGTATTCGACCCAACTCATCCGTATATACGAGGCAACCCATCCTCACTACCATCCCTACAAACAACCAATTTCATTGGAGCATGCAATCTGGCTTTGTGTTTCAGGTGAGAGTGAGATCCGGCAACCTAATAAAGGGTCACGAAATTTAGTTTATCACCGGGGCTGACCAACCTCACATCAAAATCCGTGGCGCACTAAACCTTAATACAGGTGGATCCCATGTCCACTACCCTCCTCGATCCCTCCACCGCGTTGCAAAGATGATGTCGAGGAAACTCAGGGTTGGGAGGCCAGCTCCATCTCAGATTCTCAGTCCGGCAGACGTGCCTTGCAAGCAAGAAAGGCAGTGTAAAAGGCGGAGAAATAAGCCGAGTGGCTTCTAGGTTGGAAGAACCCCCACTCCTCTCCTCTTCTCTCACAAGTCTATTAACCAGCCATGCGACTGTGACTTTTATCGTCTCCTTGCCATAATTCCCTCATTTCCTTGCCATTATTCTTTCCGAGTGCTTAAAACATCAAAGGAAGGGGGCCATGTGGGATGAGGCGTGCATGTGGGGTTGGGTCGCCCGCTCTGTCCATTTGTGCCTTCGTATTCTTTTTTAATTTGGTGTTATGTTTGATTTCCACCGTCAATCACGTGAACCCTATTTTCCTGCCGCTGGTACCTACCTGGGGCCTCGTTGAGCGCCACTTGTTTCCCTCCCATGCACCGCCGTTAGCCGACCAACCTCTGACGGTCGCGATTCGCGCTTTGGGTTCCATCTCACATGGCCCCAGTGGCCAGCCCACGTGGATGCCCGCCGGAAACTCCGCTCACCGTATCCACTACTCGGGTCTCTATTTCTTCTTAGAAACTCCGTGCATAATTTTAGAGACAACATAACGCATGCCTGTAATATTTTTTTATTAATAATATATATATATATATATATATATATATATATATATATATATATATATATATATATATATATATATTTTCTAGTATGATTTTTTAAAATAATTTTAGAAATTACATAACAATCGATATATCTATAATATTTTTTTTATTAGCATGATCATATATTAGTATATATTATTTTTTTATGGAGTTATATATAACCCTTGATATATACCTAATATAATAGAATCGAAAAATAAAATCATTTTTTCTCTCTTTTTCTCTTCTTTGGTAAATATTTTAATATAGTATCAGAGCCATCGATCACCTAATCTGTTGTCACCAACTCTTTCGTCGTTACTGTGGTCGTCGTTGCCATGTCTAGAAGCTTTAAAGATTCTTATTATCGATTTGTCGATATTTGTTTCCGATTGAATCAATATCTGAAGATCCTCTATTTTTTTGTAGATCCGCAAATCCTCTATTTTTCCTCAGTTTTTCTACTTTCTAGTAAATCAACATTCGAAGATCTAATATTTCTTAGTAGATCTACGTATCTTCTATTTTCGGTGGATTAATACTTAAAGATATTTTATTTTCTAATGGATCTGCAACTCCTTTGTACCGTCTTTCTTCTTAGCTCGGATCTTCGATCATCTCTTCTCACCATCACTCGGGCCCATTTCTCTCCATCTCCAAATTTATTTGCTGTCTCCATCTCTTTCACCATCCAATTTAAGGTTCTTTGTTCATCTTCCATAGTGTCTCTGTCTACGAGGATTATCGACCTTCGGTTGCCTTCTCTCTGAGCTCTGTCCTCATTGCAACTACTATCTTCTATGTGTCCTCATTGCCACATCATCAGACAAGTCAATTAGCCACTTCATCAGACAAGTCAATCAGCCACATCGGCAGATACGCCAGTCTGTCATGTCAGTTAGACACACAAATAAATACCAACTTGCTATATTAGTCAGTCATGTCAGTGGATGAATTAGTCCACCACATTAGTTAGCTACGTTAGCATTGCCAAATACATCAGTTTGATGCATTGGCTTTCTGATTTACCGCATTAGTTTTTAAGCTGCTACACCAACTTCTATTTTGCCATATTAAATTCTATATTGTCAAATCAGTTTGACACATCAGTCTGCCATAGCGACTTTTGAGTTGTTATTTCAACTCTTAATCTGCCACGTTAGTTTTTAAGCTACTATAACAACTCATGTTCTACCACATTAGCCTCTATGCTGCCATGTCAATTCTCGATCTACCACCATGTCAGCTTTCAAGAAACTATGTTAGCTTTTGAGATGCTACTACTCATAATTTAGTATATCAGGTTTTGGGCATATTCGTGATCTAGTTTCCAAACTTAAGTTAGCACCTATAGTACTATCTTGAATTTGAGAGGAGATGTTAGCATAATTTTAGGAATCACGTAACAACCTGCATCACCTATAATATTTTTCTTTATTAGCGTGATTCTATATCAACCTATATTATTTTTTCTTTGCTAGCATAATTATGTTAGAGTAATTTTAGGGATTACATAATAACTTATATCACCTATAATATTTTTCTTTGTTAACGTGATCATATATCAACCTATATTATTTTTTTATATGGAGTCTCTATATGACTATATATAATTAGTGAGATATACCAAATATAATAGAACAAAGAAATAAAATTATTTTTTTATATTAATTTTTTTCTTCTTCTACAAATATTTTAACGGTCTTAAATATTAATTTATTTTTTTTTCTTCTGTAAATATTTTAACGGCATGAAATCTCGAAATTGGATGACATCTGGCCGATCTTTGAGGTGATGAATGTTAATATCGTATAGTTTACTTTCTGCAAATTTATTTAAAGTGGCATTACAGGGATTTTTTTTTTTGTTGTTGAATGAAAGGGGAAGGGGGGAGGAAGGGACAAGCCCATCCCCGCGTAGCAGCCTCCACCCCGCTAGGAGAATGTTCGATGCGTGTCCGGCTCGGTTACCTCTCTGGGCTCCGGCTCGAACCCTGTGTAAGTACGTCACATCCGGCACCACCAAGGCTACTAGAGGATCAATAAGCTCTCCCAACCACGTGTCAGAGCAGGGAGCATCCGGTCTTCACAATTTAATCGACGTCCGCGCGTTTCGAACTCGGAACCGCGGGATTGAAAGTAAGGCCCAGTTCCACTGAGCTACCATCTCAGTGGCAGAGATTTTTATTCTTCGTCAATCATTTGTAATCCTTCTATGCACATTTAGGCAAAGGTTAAAAAATTCATTAAGTCAACTCAAAACTCGGCCAAGTCAGCTTGACTGTGTAGGGGACTCAAGTCTGTGGAGAACTCAAATCTTGGATCAATCTTGATTCAGCTTACTCATTGATTACTCAAAATTCAGCCCGGGCCACTTGACTTGATTAACAAACACAAATTATAGTGATTTCAATACTATTTTTTTTAGATTTCATATAAAACAGTCATTTCAAAATGTCCTTTAGTATAATTAGTCTGAGGATAGAACAACGCAAATAGAATGTGAAGGGTTGAATGCTTCTATTCCTTACCTATCCCAAAGTCCAATCATTCTTAATTTGAGGGTGCTTCACTCATCGCCCACTCCTGGAACTTGATACCAACATACAAAAAATAGTTGATAGCATGTCAAATAGTCATTAGTCCCTTAATTTTTTATGTTCTTAACGTTCAATATCTAATAACATTTATGTATGTAATGTATGTGTATATATATATATATAGATAGATAGATAGATAGATATGCAATGTATGTACGTATGTTCTTATTAACTTGAGTTGAACTTCTGAATTTTTTAAACTATGCATACAGGTGGCTACGTACTCATGAAGGTGCTAGCTTATGCAGCTGGTAAAGTCCCTCGCAGCAGGACACAAGTTACTTTGTGGATTTAGGTATTGGCAGAAGTGGATGTATGGCTTTGTGGATTTAGTTATTGGCAGAGCTGGATGTATCCAAGTATTATGCCTTCGCCAGTGTCCTCTCGATATGCTATTTCAAATGGCTCATGTTTCACTGAGACAATGAAATTGTCAAGCAGAAAGGGTAACATTTAGATCTGATCAAGTTTGCAGCATCATCAGAACGTTATCTGATGAATTGAACTCATTTTCTCTGGTACGCTCTTCAATCAGGGAACCAACGGCGGGACATTCTCCTGAATTATAGGAGACTTGAAAATTTTTGCAATGCATGATGACAAATGATCCCAAGCTTGTGACCCATTGAGGTAGAAGTATCGTACTACAACGTAGGATGGATGTGACTGCTCTATGCAAGTCCAAAACAATGTGGTGTCAGAAAGAGAGAGAGAGAGAGAGACAGAGAGAGAGTTCAAGGAGTCCTGCGTTTCTACGTGAACCGAGATGATAGGCATGCGAACAAAGTGGACTCAGGTCCTATGGTTGCACTCAAATGTCATTAACTAGGATGACAAGATGCCTCAACCTTTCAGGCCATGCATGTTTCTCGGGAGACCAATGGCACAGTTGACTAGATCGGCCACCCTGGTTGCATACTTCAAAATTCTTCTTATAGCTTTCCCCAGCTCTTCAGAGATCTTGTATTCATATGCTTATTAATTCCTCTACTCTGGTTTGACTTGACGCTAGTGAACACCCCTCCCATTTCTCGCAAGAAAAGGGGCAAATCGATCTCACATTTGGGTTCACATCCTGTTGCTGGAAATTGGACCCGGGGGCGACCGCGGGCTAAGGAGAAGGAGGAGCTTCGGCAGGTGGTGCATCGACAGGTTGCGTCCTCCGGAGGACCTGTAAGAAACCGGTGGCCGGGGTTTCCGGCACCGGCCCTCCGATGCTTAAGTCAGAGGAGAGTTTTTTTTTGGAGAAAGAGAGAGATTGCGTCCAAAGATCCTCCTCTTAGAAGAAAAGATCTTCCTCTTATAAAAGGGGTGTAGGAGTTACCTGTGACTGGACGTGACTGTGCGAATTAATGAGTTACCGTTATGATTGAACGAGATCGTGCGAATTAATGAGTTGCCGTGGATAGCCTGAGATTTTGAACTGTCTGGAGGTCCGTTGAGATCGTGCACATTTAATCGTTGACAGTCACTGGGGCGGAGATCGCGGGATTGGATCCCGGATGAGGAGGAGAGGAGCTTGATTTTCGATGGAGTGGAGATGTCCACTTCGTCTTTGGGTCTCCTTTGGGCTTGAGGTCAATTAGACTCAGCTTAACCGAAAGTAAGACCGCAAGGCTACGAGCTCTGAGGTTGAGCGCGCTGAGGTCGGGCACCTTATGGTCGGACGCGTTGAGGGTTGCCGCGCTCGCCGTCACGTGCCGACGATATATCCACGTGTTTTGGCCAGTCCATTTTTCCCCAACACAGCCATTTTCCAAATCTATTATTTGTTATTACGTAGATATAGCTTTGATCAAGTTCTACCATCGAGAAAATGGAACTAATTTTAGTGGATTTGGCCATAATATAATTCAGATCAATAATTAACAATGAGTATATATTTGCTGTGTGTTATCATATTTGAACCCAAATATAAAAAGAGTGGCATGCATAAACAAATTAAAGTTGCACGTGCTAGCATGTGATGCACCAGCTAAAGCCCATCCAAGCTAGGTACTCTCGCGGCTTAATTACCATCATACTGTTCAAGCCAATATAGAAGATGACAAATTCATTGATGCAAAAAACATGCATGCAAGAAAGTTATGGTTGGCATGGGATGTTTCGAAGAATTAAATTATAGTGAGGCAAAAATGCATTTAAAGAAAATAGTTGGACCCTTTATTTTAAAATCGTGAACTTTTAAAAGTTTGGTTTCTTCACTTGGCATTTAGACAAATTGAACCGGAGAACATGAATTTTTGAATCAAGACAAGCTTGCAATCTAAATACTAAATTCTCTAAATACATACATAAAACATACATCTACACACACATCAAGCCGATGATATTAAAAGGTCTAGTAGACACTAGCTATAATCGATATTAAGCCATGTTGAGATTTCTTTCATGACGAACGTGAGTTCATCGTCAAAATCTTTTACCTAGAAAGTTTTGATATTTGAATTTCTGACCTGACCTAAACGGGATTCGATTTCAATTCAAGCCATTTTTTCTTGAAAAAGATGGGGCGAAACCTAACCACTAAGTAAATTAAAACACTAAATTAAATTGAATCAAAGTGAACTATTCAATTTAAGCCATATTATCTTCATTATCTCCCCATTCAATTAGAATTGCCGTATTTTCACCAAAAAAATTATAATTGCCATCTTAGGTATAAATGCGCAAGCTGCAAATCTTTGAAAGGCAAATAATAATAATAATAATAATAATAAACCACATTTTCATATTGATTAACTAAAGACATAACCTATGTAGCACATTGGAGATTTTTGGCATATCTGGTGGAAGGTCCATTTTTGGATGTTCTTAAGTCCATTTTATTAGAAGGTCCATTCCTCATCCAACTTAACCTCACCAATGCTCAGATGAGCACAATCTCCCTAACTTCCTGCAGAGGCAAAGTGTCTAGAACCACTGAGATGGTAGCCTAGTGAGAGCATGACCTTACTAACCAAGTGGTTCCGAGTTCGAAACGCACGGGCGTCGATTAAATTATGGAGACCGGATGCTCGCTGCTCGGACACGGGATCTGGAAGGGCGTATCGCTCTACTGGTAGCCTCGGTGGTGCCAGGTGTGACGTACTCATACGTGGTATTCGTGCCGGAGCCTAGAGGGGTAACCGAGCCGGGCCCACGGATGGGAAGGGCATGAGTAAAACCGGCCGAGATGCCCAACACACGGTTATTTCTGTCCGCATCGAACATTCTCCTGGCGGGGTGGGGGCCTAGTAGGGACTGCTACGCGGAGATGGGCTTGTCCGTTCCTCCCTGCTTCCCCTTTATTAAAGCAAAAAAAAAAAAAAAAGTGTCCAGAAGCTGGTATTGATGCCAATGCCCAAAAAGCACTTCCAATATTCAGCCTGCAATCTCTCTCACTGGCACCGGCAGATACCAGTGAGCATTTTTGTCTCCCATGGATATGTACCACTCCAACGAGCAACAACTGTGCTCATTTGGACGAGCACCTTCTGGGCCCCACCTCTTCCAAAACCCAATTCCCTGACGTTAGGGCCCACGTTGGATCCGCAATGTTATCTTATGGGTGCACAAGTGGGTGGATGTGGAACTGTTCTGCCCTTGGGAAACGAGTAGATTCTTAGTAAGAAAGGCCATTCGATCACCGTCCAAGGGTGTAAAATCTAGAGGCATATGCTTACTAAACTTAAAATATAATTTTACCAAACCTTGGTGCCACATTAAATGCACCCAAACGATTACCGCCTAACCGGCGGTGCAACGACTCTCTCTTTCCCTATTTAAATTTCGAATACATCTCCGGTGGCCCAGATGGCGCGGGTCGAACTGCAACGGGTAGCCAATAGGAAGCCGACGCGTGGACAAAATGACGTGGAAATCCGGCCGCCACCGCGGAAAGGGACTCGAGCCGGCCGACAACGTTTGGGTTGGTTTTTATCGTTTTACCCGGTAAAACCCAACGGCTCGAAGCAAGCGACTCCAATATTCCTTTTTGCCCCATAGAGGAAGAGGCAAATGACCGGTCTGTCCCGTCCTCGGCCGGGCGGGCTGGTCGAGGCGAGCCGGGCCAGACCACGCCCCGACGCTTCTGACCAACGGATCGAATCCCTTGCCAATCTACTCTTTTGTCCTTCCGACACCCAGGGGCATTTTGGGGATTTTGCGTGAAGGATTATTTGCGCGGATCTGAGTCAAGATTGACGCGCGCCGGCGAGTGAAGGCGAAATTTCCGAGTCCGACGGTAATGCGTGGAACAAGAAGAAGTAAACGGGAAAATAAAACTTCAAATATTTATAATATTGAGTTAATGACAAATGGTGGGCGAGATTACGAATATGACCTCAAAAGGGCGGAGAAATTACTGTAGCTTGAGAAGAAGTGCAGAGTACGTCTCGGAGTGGGAACGACCAGAAGGATGAAATGATATCCCGCTGTGATGGCTGCCTCCCGACAAAAAGCTGGACTTACTCCTCTGGGTTCCCATGCCGCGCCAGCGGCCAGCCCCAGTTCGAGTAAAGAAGAGTGGCACCTCGGTGCTTTTCGTAATGGACGTAGGGTAGTATAGGAAAGAGGCAGGCTAAATACGAAATTAATTAAAATAGGAAAATATTATTGTAGGAGAAGCAGAAAGGTGGTGGTTTCGTAAAGAGCGCTCCGTTTCGGTTGGTGCTTTTTATCAAAAGAAAGAAACTTAAAAAGAGAAAAAAATTAACTTTTTTTTTTTTGGGTGGGCTGGAATTCAAAACTTGGGGATTGTGAATGGGAATCCAAGCTGGCCAAATCACCGTAGACTCGAACGAGTCACGTTACCGTATACGCCAACCTTTTAAACGAATGAAATACATAAATATACACAAAATTAGAATTATCTGCGCCATTAGACTAGATATGAAACATTGGAAATACATGAAAACTTATAACCACACCTCCCATGTTCGTCGACGCTCACACTTTATGCGTCTATATATCTTTCATCATTGGCCAAGTGCATCACATTTCATATAGTAGGTATGGTAGCCTGCAATAGCTAGAAGTAAAATAATAATAAGGTGGGAGAGAAAGGGTAAGTGGGAAATGGGTAATCCATATGGAGGGCAGGGTAGTAATAGGAGAGGGGCTGGGGAGGAGCAGGGCATTTGTTACGCCCACGGACTTTCGCAGCCAATCAATGCTCCACCAAATGCAAATCCCTTCTTCCTCCTTTCCTCTCTTTTCCTTCAACCCCTCGACCACCACCTCCTCCTCCTCCTCCTCCTCTATTCCTCTCCCTGTTTGCCCTCTTCAATTCCCTCCTCACGTCCACTCCTCTCAGGTAAAGATAAGACAAATAAAATTCTCTTCTTTAGTTCTCGAGGAAGTGATGGAATCTCTCTCTCTCTCTCTCTCATCTCTTCTTTTAAATTCTTCCTCTTCCTGCTTGTGGGTATATTTGCTGAGTGTTTTTGGTGGCATGCAGGTAGAAAAGGATAGAAGAATGAAGGAGGCACTGAAGAGTAGTTTGAGGTTGGAACCGTTGGCCGCCTCCGGCCAGCAGGACCACCAGGGCCTTCTCGCCGACGACCCGGCCTGGGCCACGGTGGAGAGAGGTAACGTCTTATTAGGGGAGGGGTTCTCGGTTGACGAACTTCTCGACCTCGGAGAATTCGCCGAGCCCGAGAAGGATACAGAGGAGAAGCCGGACGCAGGAGCGGAGTCCGCGAAAGCAGAGGAGAACTCCAACTCCAACTCCTTGTCCTCCTCCTCCTCCTCCTCCGCCCTCTCCTTCGAGCCACCGCCGACGTCGGAGATTAGTTTACCGATAAGCCCTTTGTCATTGATGGTAAGAACAGGGGCCTCAGAAAGGTATCCTTTTTCTTGGTTTCTGGGGGTTTGGGGGGTTTTAACGGGCGGTGTTTGGCTTTGGGGACTCGCAGGCTCAAGATATGGAAGAGCTGGAATGGGTTTCACTCATCATCGACGACTCCCTTTTGGAGTTTCCACCGTCGTGCTCTGGCGTAGCGCTGCCCTTCCCACCGCCGCCGCTGCCAAAACCCCAGGCGGAGTCTCCACCCGAGGACCGCCCGGCCTCTTTCCGGGGCCCCACCGTATGCGCCCTCTCCACCGAAGCCCTCGTCCCGGTCAAGGCCAAGCGCAGCAAGCGGTCCCGCTCCGCCGGCGCTGTCTGGTCCCTCTCCGGCCCTCCCCCGTTCGCCGACTCCTCCTCAACCACCACAACCACCTCCTCCTCGTCTTCCTGCTCGTCCTCGTCGTCCTCCTTCGAATCCTACCTCATCTACGAACCCGCCGCCGCTGCCGTGGGCGGCGAGTACAACTTCCTCCTCGATGATATCCCGCCTTCGCCGGTGCCGCCGTCCAAGAAGCATAAATCGAAGAAGCGGGGCCGGAAACCGAAGCCGCCGCAGGCGGCCTCCGCTGCCGCGGCCGCCGGCGGTGGCGAGCGGCGGTGCAGCCACTGCGGGGTTCAGAAGACGCCGCAGTGGCGGGCGGGGCCGCTGGGGGCGAAAACTCTGTGCAACGCGTGCGGCGTCCGGTACAAGTCCGGCCGCCTGCTGCCGGAGTACCGGCCGGCGTGTAGTCCTACCTTCATCAGCAACGTCCACTCCAACAGCCACCGGAAAGTCCTTGAGATGCGCCGGAAGAAGGAGGCCGAGCTCCCGGCCGCCACCGCCCTGCCAGTTCCCTCCTTCTGACCGTCCGGTTCGCTCCGGTTCGGCTGTACATTTTGGACCGACCCCCTTTTAGAGTTTAGTCTGTCGCGGTTTGGATCTTTTTCATTCATAGCGGCTTAGCTTTCCGTGTTCTTTAGCTTTTGGTTGCTTTTATTTTTAGTTATCAGGCTGTAGGTAGTGCAGCCTTTTTCATTTGTTCGTGTTATTTCGCTAGATGTTTAGGAAGGGACAGAGAGGTAATATTAGATTTTAGGGCCTTTGTCTGAAAATTGGTAATCTAACATGACTGCTTTCTTTTTTTAGCCAATGAGTGAGAGAGAGAGAGAGAGAGAGAGAGAGAGATTAGATGAAGGGGTAGTATGGTGTATTGGTATGGTATCATTTGTAATACATCCATCCATATACATAGAGATAGGGGGGCATAGGCATGGATAGGATATATGATAATATTTATTTGTAGCTGTTTTGCAGGAGATTGCTTCAAATGGAATTTGCTTTGTTTTTTATTCCTCTGGTTTCTGCTCTTTCTCTGGAAATCCTGGAATTTGGTGATCGTAATCTAGCTCGTGAGTTTGCCCTTATAATATGATCCTCTCGTGATGTACGTCATGCGTACAGCCTGTGGCACTGCTCAGTTTGAAAAGTATAGTTTTAGATAATATTTGTTTGCTGTGATTTGGTGAAACCATTTCAACCCACCTCCAACCAAACGCAATGGGAGTTGGCAGCAATGTGGGTGGGGGTGGGGGTGGGGGGTCTCTTGCACCACCCCACTTCTTGTGCTTATCCCGCTCGCCCTCTCCAAAACCCATGCTCGTCGCATGATTTATCCCCTTGAACGCTTTATCCATTCGTCTCTCATGGGAAACCATGCAATACACTTGATACTCGGTAACTAATTTTGTTCATTAGGGCTCATTTAGTTTGCGGAAATCATTTTTTCTCCTAAGAATATGATTCTTGAGAAGTAGATTTCTAGAAAGAGCACGCCTAGAAAAGTACTTTTGGCCTGTTTAGTTAATCATTGAAAAGTGACAGATTTTCAGAGTGCTTACGTTTGGTTGACCATCCACTTTTTTGACAAAGTTATGTCTAATTTTTATTATATACTTAATAAAAATTAGATCTTTAATGCCTCTTTAATGCTGAAGGGTTTTTTTTTAAAAAAATAAAAATGGAGTGATTTTTGGCTCATGGAAAAGACTTTTCCATAAAATATGGAAATCATATTTCCATGAAAATACAACTCTCTCATTTCTCCCATTCGAAAACTCCAACCAAACAAGAGACATCTCATTATTTTTTCATTGACCACATTTTTCCCCCTCATTTTTTCCGCGAACCAAACGAGCCCTTAGAAAATAATCATCGGATTACTGTGTGTGTAAAACCCAATTCCTTGTTGGGTTTGGTCGTGCATTGTTTTATATTAGATTTTATCTGCACGTTACATAAGGTTTTACTTGTATCTCAATAAATCAAAACTTATCACCTACAAGCCGAACTACTACCAGATAAAAATGTTAAAAGATGTGCTCCTTAATTAGTATGCCATATTTTGGTAGCCAGCTAAGTAGTGGGTAGAGATGCCTCTCCCATCTTCCTATTTGGAACGTGGCATCATGTGCCTAGTGGCACTTGCTTGCAACAGTCATGATGGGTTGGTTGTGAAGAAATATTCAAGTAACGTGGCGGCTGATGTGTGTGACCTCCGATTTCTCCTTTTTTTCAAACACATGAGATCGAGATGCAATAAAAAAGATACATGTCAGATAAGAAACTTTGTGGGTCAACATTTTTGTTGGTAAGCCAGCACTGCTTTATGCTATGGAAAGTGGGTAGGCTTCCATCCTATCAGTTGGCTCTCAAGTGGAGTCATAGCAATGGAGCCAGTTGGCTGTAGTAGTTAGTTTCCATGGAAATTGAAGTGTATATTGGCTTTTCTCAATATTGTATAAGCAAAGATTACGAAATTGCTTAGACTATTGGCTAAACTAGGTGTGAAAATGGCAACAAAGCATAACTTTTATAATCTGTCACACCGTATCTAGCTTAAATTAACTATAATCCTGGTAGTACGCACAAATGGCTGATGTTGAATGAAAGATCTTTTAAAAAAGAAGCATAAGAAAATATTATCCTGCTGCGATAAAGATAATAATTTGTAGCACACCCATAATTAATTATTGGTGTTCAGATTCGAATTTTACGCTACCTGCATCTTCGCTGGCTTGCATCCATGTCTCATGTTTGAATCTTAATCATGCAGGCATATGACCCGAATCTGAATGGCTTACACCACTAGTAGCTTTAATCATTAGTTAACAGCGACATTTTTAGGGAGGTATGCCTTTCCTCAACAACGGTAATGATAGATAATGGCTGAAACATAAGTACGGTGTGGTGATGGTGCTCCCCTCGTGCTTTTCTTTCTTTCTTTTCTTTTCTTTTCTTTTCTCCCGTTGTTTTCTTCTTTATTATTATTATTATTATTATTATTATTATTATTATTATTATTATTATTATTATTATTATTATTTTGATTTTGGTATCCCGTATAAGTGATATGGGATCGAGCAAAGCTTTTGGTATTTAGATGGCTGGCTCTAGCCTTGAAATCTTCATGAGTCTACGCTTACAGCGTTTAGGATTGTCTTTATTTTTTAGGAGCCTCCATCTCAAAATGAATTTTGACAGTAGCACTTCCGGTGACAGAAACAGATCAGGCATGGGCTTTGTGATCAGAAGTCATAATATTAGGCTGATTGCTATTGGAGGACGAACAAAGAGGCGGAGCTCAAGGAAGCTGAGTGTATCTTTTTCGAAAGAGATTCAACTACGGTGATCGAGTAGATACAGGATGAAGAACGGAAGAGGATGCGAACTTTCTGCTCTGCGACATTCTTTAGATGGTGAAAAATTGTAGCACCTTTCATACCGTATATGTATATCAGAAGATGAATAGATCCACTGATTGGATCACCTTTTTTAGTGCCCAGCATTTCGAAGAAATCTTCTAAATATACGAGGGGCACTCCACCATCCTATCATTTTTCCTCTTTTAATTCTGCTGGTTCATGTTAGTGGAGTATAAACTGTTATCGTACCAAAAAATAAAATAAAATAAAAATTCTTCCTGAGTTGGGTTGCGTCTGGGGACGTGGGTGGAATCTTCCTGTACTCGCACCCACCGTACGAAGAACTATTGTGTACTGCCCTGGTGGGATGAATTGGGACGCACCCATCCCCACCCCTCCCATGTGACCCCGAAGAGTTTGCAAAGCTACGTTATAATGACACAGACAAAGTATCCAAATCTCCAGGTTAGAAAAAAATATTGGCACCGTTGCCGCTGGTATCTTTGGAAGCACGTATCATGACCATGTGGGCCCTGGAGTGGATCCGACGGCATCTGCGAATTGTGATGTCTTGAATTGCTTACGAACTTTGGGCATTATAATTTAGAGATACTGGATTTGCTCTAGGACCCATGTTGAGTATATTGCAAGAAGCAAATATCACATGGGGCAGGCATCAAAGAAAAAAAATATAAAATGAGTTTTCTATTTTGCCATTTTTTTTTAGCATCTATATTAAAGAAGAAACCTAAAAATCAAAATTCGTGTTACTAATAGAGTCGTCGGTCTATAATATAATGTTCATCAGTATATAGTATACGGGAAAGTCATACAGACTTAGCCAATTAAACAAAGCTAGAAAATTATGTATTGTGTAATGGTATTTATAAAAATCATATTTCGAAAACTGTGTATTGGCATGCTTTATGATTAATTTGTTTGATGTGTATCATCCGACTATATAGTGTGTATCGATAAAAAGTATGTTCTGAAAACTGTATATCAATTTACTTAAGGTATATTGTATCCGATTATTGCTGGATATATATCAAAGAGGCTTGTAGTATATATCAGAAAGTCGATGAATATGTATCACATGACCACATATTGCATACTGATGAATATGATGTTCCCAAAACTATATATTAATTTGTTTAAGGATGTGTCTCAGGTTACTAGATGACTAATTTGCTAAGTATGCATCACCTGGTTGCATACTGTGTACTAAAAAATACCATATTCTAAAAACTATGCACCGATTTATCTAGAGGCATGTATTAACTTAGTAGATGATTAACTTGTTTGCTATGTATCATCTGGCTATGTAATATATACCAGTAAAAACACGTTATAAAAACAAGAAAAAAAAAGGATGCACATTCATAAAAAAAAAAAATCTTTAATTTTTAGATTTTTTTTTTAGAGGTGAGCACTAGAAAAAAATAATAATATTTTATATTTTTTTCTCTAATGCTCGTCCCATATAATTTTTGTTACTTTATAGGGTTGGGGATACGCGGATGCTCACATGGTTTCTAAGAATGGCCCAATGAAAACCTCGCAGAAATCCAGTTGTCTTCCCCCGTGTTCACCAATCTCCAACCACCGCATAGGACTCGGGGGGTTCCAACCACCGCCATTCTAACACTAAACTTCTTGGACTCGTTCTTTCCTTACTATTAATAAAATTTTGCGGTTAAAAGTTCTTTCCAATCCCACCTATCCCTTCAAAAATTTTAAAAAAAAAGGGGACTCCGGAGCTGAGGACGAAACGGATTGGGAGGCAGCAGGATTCTTAAATATCCGATGGTAGAAGTAGTTAGTAGATAGAAGCTAGCCACCAGTCAAGCGCGATGTTTATTTCCAAAATAGGATGGTATAAGGAGTGTCGCAAGCCATGTCACGGTAGAAGTGGAACATTACTTTAATTTTCTATGGTTCTATCTCAAGGAGGGTCCCACTCTCCCGTTACCACATTTCCAGAACACGGCCCCTAAGGTTAAGGTCTTTGACCTCGTAGAAATGTCGTGTCCTTCTAACCCGGCCAAACCAAGGCGTCGGTGCCTGTCTACGTTGCCTCCAAAGACCACGATATCTTGTTCCTTTGCGTGGGTCCCACAGGCGAGCTTCCATCAATTTAGATATTCAAATTTCAAATGTGGGAGGGGCTGCTATGATTGCCACTGAAATCACGGCTCGGCCCCTTCGTTTGAGCCGGCCAATCAGCTGAATCCATGCACATAGGAGGGCACTATTATTGTCTCTAGAAGAGATAAGGACTCGCAATTTTATATTTAACATTGGAATTTGGAGAAAGGGCGCGGAAGAAGAGCATGTGGAACGAGGGGTGACTGTGGGCTAGAGAATCAAGAAGCGTTCTGAAAGGGAGGGCGAGGAGGGTAGCCGTGCGTAATCAACACGTTGCTTGCTGCAGTTGACTAGAGTTCACCCTTGCTTGGGAAAGTAGAAATTTTGCCGGGGAGAAGGGGGTTTTACTTGTCCTTAATTTTGTTTTGTTTGTTTTTGGTATGGCTAATGACGGGTTTAACAGGTCAATAACAACAAGATCTTTTTTCTTTTTTTTAAGAAATGAACTATTTGTTGTTTTATTATCATTGGAAACTAAGAATAAAAGAAAGTTTGAGCGAGGATTTTTTTGGAGGAATAATCGCACAAAAAATTCTAAACTATTCGGAGAGTTTTTAATTTTCTCCTGAATTTTAATTTAGTACAGTCAAACCGTCAAATTTTTAAATTCATTTAATTCAGGCCCTAACTATGAATTTCACATGAGGCACCATCCTCTTCTGCTATATAAGCTGGTCATGTAACATCACGTGACAATTCCGTCATGGCAGGCAAACATAATTCATAGATAGAGCCTGAATTGAACGGATTCAAAAGTTCAATGATCTGATTAGTAAAAGTTTATTTTTTTACTCATATCCTCTCCATCCGTGGGAGAGTCCCATCAACGTGGCAGCCCTATCCCCGTGTGAGTACGTCACACCAGCACCACCTAAATAACACAGACCAAATAACGACTTCACCGGGCAAACGAGGCGGGAGGCATCCAGTCCCCGCATTTAATCGATGCCCGCGCATTTCGAACCTGAGCACTCCCTCCTTCCTTCTCTCACCTCTCTCTCATTTTCCCATTCCTTCTTTTCTTGATTTATTTGGCAAGCTAAATCCTTTTGGAATGTTGAATACTGATTTAGAAAGTGGTTTTTTGTTTATTAGAAATATTTATATAATTAATATGTTGGTTTTGGAAATCAACTTATAAATCGCCCTTTGGAATGCATGTCTTAAGCATTAATAGTTTGCTAAAAGTTTTTTCTTAGCCATGATTTTTAGTTGCTTCCTAGACATTTAGCTCACCCTTATTCTCTTTTTTTTTCTTCTTTTTTTTGTGCTAAAGCGGGTGGATCATACCTGACGGGAACGAATACACCCAATAAAGTCAAAAAATAGGATACCTCGGAGCGCCATGGGCAACTCCCCATCACCAGTCCACAAGGTGCCTCCAGAGTGACAAGCTACATACGCAGCCACCCAATCCGCAGCACCCCATTGCCTTCATGGTAAATATGTTTGGCCTGAAAGGCCCATCCATCCCTCGCCATAGCCCAAATATCACGGAGCAAGGGATGATCACTACCGCCACCCCTTGGACCCTCCCGGATGACGGTGGCTGAATCACCCTTCAGGATGATGGACCTAGCCAATAAGATGCACCGGGCATGGCGAAGGCCTGCCCAGGCTACTCTCAGCTCCGCACTCAGAACCGAAGTGTCAAATAACTGACTGCCACCGGCAGCCACAATCCTGGCAGACAGGTCCCGAATAACAAAACCCGCGCCTCCCCTCGTGCCACCATCCACGACAGACCCATCAAAGTTGACCTTGAGAAAACTCGGGGGTGGGGGCTCCCAGGTGAAAAACACCGTACAAGATACTACCGAAGCAGAGTGGAAACCCCAGATGTCCCGAGCTATCAAGGTCCCTCCAACAAGGATGGTGTAACATAGTTCTGCCACCTGCACGCGGGCACTCTCGACCACAAATCGCGGCGACATACGTCGTTCGCCGAAAGTGCGAGTATTCCTAGCCAGCCAGATCTGGTAGGCAGTGCAACTCGCTCGAACAGCCTCCTGACGAAACACCGGGGACTCCGAGCTCTGATGCATGGCCTGTAAGAATAAGTCCCTACAGCGCCATGCCACCTGTGGGACCCCAGCTAGACGCCAAGTATTCCTGGCCCATGTGCACCGAAACAGGGCATTGTCCACCATCTCGACCACACCACAAACCCCACACTCTAATGGGATCCTCACACCTTGACCACCAAGTACAGCTCTCGTAGGAAGATGGTCCCAGACCACCTTCCAGAGGAACAACGCGATCTTCGGGTGGAGCCCCAATCGCTAGATCTAAGCACAATTCGGGCCAGGCTCGTACTCCTGCCTAAGGATGCGGGAGAGATCGCCCATCATGACCCTGGATCTGGTCAAGGAACCCCACACTCGTACATCTGGTCTGCCACTCTATGGTAAAGAGAGGAGCTGACCCGCTCCGCCAGATGCTCCCCGAAGAAACGGGCCAACCAAGTCTCATCCTAGCCGGCCGCCCCAGGGGTCATGAGATCACAGACATGTAGACCCTCCCCAGCCTCGACACTTACCGTAGTCGGCCAAAGCCGCAGAGGAAGGCCATCGACCCATGGGTCCCTGGCCACATCGATGCTCCGCCCGTCGCCTATCAGCCATCGGGTGTGACTCGACACCAGAGGCAAGTACCTCGCTATCTCGTACTATAGAAAAGAGCATCTCCGCCCTCCTCGGGCCCAGCCCTCTGGGCCTGCTCCCCATAACGAATAGTCATGACCCGGCTCCAAAACCCCTACATAATCGTAGTGGTCATAATGATCCACATCGAGTATGGTGATCCTCTTAAATCAATCTACAACTCGCGGGTAAACTGGTCTACTCAACACCTGCCTGCCCAAATGGTCTTCCTCCTACATGTTCAATTCTCATCCTTAGATTAATGGCATTAACTGTGGTTAATATTAAAGTATTACTAATAAATGATCACATCATATTGGCTTGGGACCCAAGGTTTGTAATATCAACTTGGGGCCCTACTCCCACAATGCTGCCTGAGACCCCTCCAAGGGTCAGCCCAAATCTACCAGACAATTCTAGACCCACCACTGTCCACTAAAACATGTACAGAGAGAACAAGTAGAGAGAGAAAGAGAGAGAAAGCAAGCTTCTCTCTTTGCAACCAAGGAAGAGTAAGAAAGGAGGCTGTGGTTGGTGCCCAAGGTCAGAGACCCATGGCTGGACTACAGGCAACTGGCAGAGACAAATCATATCAAAATAGGCGTTTTGACCACCTAAACTATGGATCCAATGCATCCTGCTGGCCGGAGCTCTGGCCACAGCTTCCAGCCATTGCAGAGGATCAGAAAAGCCTTCGGCGACAAGTATCGGTAACGGAGGCAGCTAAAATTGCAATAAAATGGGGTCGATTTTCAAAAATAGAGGAAAACAAGGTGTTGCCCTTTTTGGCCAAATTTTGACGATCACTAGCCGAAATCAATGTTTCAAATGGTATAGAAGGAAGAAGAGAGGAGTAGCTCAAGGGAGGCCGGGTCTTTACCTGGTTTTCAGCAACAAATGGTAGCGGTAACGACATCGGTGGCGACCGGTATTCGGAGAGAAAAACTAAGAAAATACTCTGATGATGACCTCCATCAGCATTGGATCTCCAGGGGATGGATAGAAGGATTGGAGGAGCTCTAAATAGAGCTCAACCGCAATCGGAATCCAACTCCGAGTCAGATTCCGTCCATCAAACTTGGGAGGAAGAAGACTCCCTTCGGGAGTCCTCTTTCCCCATCACATGCATCATTCTTTTCTTCTTGGGCCAAATTCAACTTGGATTGTCAAATGGATCGGGCCCTAATACTAGGTCTCACATTCTCCACCCTCTTAAAAGAGTTTCATCCTCGAAACTTAACATACCAAAGGATTTGAAGATGCTCAAATCAAGTCTCCTTAACTAAGAAATCAAATCAAGTATTCCATTGTATAACTTTTAGAGTTAATATTTTTGACTAAATTCAAAATGACGTAACCCACTAAACTTTCACTCTGCACTCTAATTTATGTCACAGTCCCTAGTAATAATAAACCTATGCTCTAATACTACTTCTATCATGCCCCGAACCCATCACCCAAGTCGGCCAAATGACACGGTTGCATGAGCCGTAGAGTGATGCCTTAAAGATCATGCAAGGCCTAAGATGAGCAAGTATCCAAAAAATCAATAGTAAATAACCGAATAATCAAAATAAATAAATCCATCATATTCAAATAATCCAACTAGTTCAATTATAAGATCTTCAAATATTTATCGATATCAAAAACTAAACTAACTAACACATGACTCTGATGCTCGAACTCCATGCCAACGTATATGAAACCATGCATCCTGCGATAAAAGAAAAAAAAAAGAGGTTTGTGAGCTTTACAACCCAGTAAAAATTTCACACACTCACACCGATATAAATATGGTAAATAAAAAATAAGATTAACTATAAACTATATCAAAATACAAGCAAAAATCATAAAATCTCATACTGATTATCCAACATAGCTCGATAAAATATACATCCATAATGTAAGTTATCAAACATATAATGTTTTCTAGAAAATGTGTAAGATATTATCATATGGTGGTTTTATATTTTTAATCTTCCATTTTTATCTAGATTTTCGATCAATCATTATCTCTCTGATTTGGACTATTCATGGCATTGCTTCAACCAAAGACTTGGCAAACCAAAACATCCACGCTTCAGCTCGCAGTGGCAATCCAAGATAACTGAACTTCGGCCTGTAGTGGCAAACTAGAATATCCGCGCTTTGGCCCGCGACGGAAAACTAAGATAACTGCGCTTCAGCCCACAGTGGCAATCCAAAGTAATTACGCTTCAACCCACAGTGGCAAACCAATATGTCACGATTTGGCCTATAACAGTCAATCCATAACATATTTAGTCCAAATCCTTTTGTTTATCAATCAAATTATTCAATTTCATCCATACCAAAAAATTATAATCTTATATTATATTTCATGTCCAAATTCTAAAATAATTAACATCATATCCCAACAACCAAAACCATAATCCAAGCAGCCATAATTATCGATATTTGATATATTTATATATTAACAAAATATATATATCAGAAATCATTAAGAAATCAAACAAAAAATGATGCAAATCCCAAAATCATCGATAGATGTTACAAAATATATATTATCCATAAAAGTAATTGTGTACAGGACTTCTTACCTCTATCAATCTTAGAATCAAGTACAACGCACACTGATCCATTTCTCGATCTATGATTCGAGGGCAAAGTGGTCTACTCAACATCTGCCTGCCCAAACGGCAAACGGGCACCCCCCTACATGGTCAAATCACATCCTCAGATTAATCACATTAACTATGGTTAATATTGAAGTTTACCAATAGATAATCTCATCATATTGGCTTGGGACCCAAGGTTTGCAATACCAACTTGGGACCTCTGGTCCCGCAATGCTACCCCTCCAAAGGTCAGCTCAAATCTACCAAACAATTCTGAACCCACCACTGGTCCACTAAAACATACAGAGAGAGAAAGAGTGGTAAAGAGAGAGAGCAAGAGAGATAAAGTAAGCTTCTCTCTCTAACCAAGAAAGAGGAAGAAAGAAGGTGGTTGCAGTTGGTGCCCGAGATCAGGGACCTACGATCGAACAACAGGCGACTGGTGGCAACTAGGGGCCGGTGTTGACAAAATGAATCAAAACAGGGGTTCCGCCCACCCATACTTTGGATCCAACACATCCCAGTGGCTGGAGCTCCGGCCACGGCTTCCAGCCATTTCAGGGATCAAAAAAAGCCTCCGGAGGCAAGCGTCAGCGACAGAGGCCGCCGAAATCGGAATTAAAAAGGGTCGATTTCCAAAAATAGAGAAAAATAGAGCGTTGCCCTTTTCGGTTAAATTTTGACAATCACCAAGCAGAAGCGATATTTTAAAATGTCTCAAAAAAGGAAGAGAGGAGTAGCACAAGGGGGCCGGGTCCTTATTTTTGGCAACGAATGACAGCAACAACGGTGTCGATGGCATTCGAAGAGAAAAATTAAGAAAATACTTCGAGTCCTATTCAAAGTTAGATCTCCACTGGGATGGAGGAGAAGCTCAAAATAAAGCTCGACTGTGATCCAAATTCAAATCCCAGTATCCCAAATGGGCGGGGCGTTGATACCAGGAATCACATAAGTAGATAGAATTTTAAATGTCGTCATCTCGGTAGCTAGAACAACCTTAACAAATAAATTACGGGCTCGTTTGGTTCGCGGAAAGCATTTTTTCCCATAGAAAATATGATTTCTGGAAAGCAGATTCTTAGGAAGAGGATGCCGGAGAAGTACTTTTGGCATATTTGGTTGACCTTAGGAAAATGACAAATTTTTAGAGTACTTATGTTTGGTTGACCATCTACTTTCTTAGGAAAGTTATGTGTAATTTCTATTATACCTTTAATAAAAATTAAGTCTTTAATGCTTTGGATCAAATAAGGATAGCTGAAGGGTCTTTTTAAAAAAAATTAAAAATATTTCGATTCTCGAATCACAAGAAAGTAACTTTTCTATATTTCTTATGCGAAATACTTTCATAAAACGTCGGAATCATATTTTTATGAAAATATAATTTTTTCGCCCCTTTTCTTTAAAAATTTCAATCAAATAAGTAGCATCGTTTTAATTTTTCGTTCACCACACTGTTTTTTTTTTCCCCTCTTCTTCCGCGAACCAAACGTGCTTTACGAGTCCAAAAGGCGTGGGACCAGTAAATTTGCGGTCTCATCAGCGTCATTTTCATTTCCTTCTTCCAACCATTTCCCCTCATACTCATAGTCGTGGAGGCCCCCACGGAAGAACGGAAATCCAAAACGGTGGATTAGAAACCGTCGCTCATCCGAAAATCTCAAAATAAATCAACTATATTGCACCTCGCCGTAAGGATTACCGTGCCTCGGAGAGGCCTCTTGGTGGCACCGAACGCGAGTGGAAGGACAGCAATTTCTCCCTGCCCTGGAATTTTCTTTGACCAGAACTTGCGTCCGCTTGGTAAGCGGCAACGATACTGAGCAATTGCAGCATCATTCAAAACAGTGACTCCGTCAGCCTTGGCGTCCGTTCAAGACAAACAAGTGGGAAAGTTTTGCAACCATCCCGAGAGGTCATGCGGCTGGCGAGACAAATCCAAGTCAGAACGCAAAAAAAATCGGGAAATTACTTTCCCGTCCCTCAAAAGACCCCGCTGGAACAAGAGGTCCCGGTTGACCCAAAAACAAACTTCCGGTCCACCGCTTCATGGATCTTTAATTCCCGGTCCCTAAGTTACTGTTTGCTTTAAAATATAGTACCCAAAGTGCCCCCAGGTTACTTAAGTACCCCCCAGGCTACCGGAAGCGGGAAAAAAATAGGTACCGCGTTCTGTTTTGGAACCGGAAACACTCTGTTTTTGTCTACCGAAGATGCTCCGAAGTAAAAATCCGACTTGCAGCCCTTAAGCGTGGATGCCCCTGGTGATCCCACGGAAGGTGTTTACCGAAGATGGCTTTCGAGGAAGATTTTGAGACGGGAAAAAGGTGTAAAAATAGGCCGCAACAGGGTATGCGTTTTGTCTCCGTTCTTCTCTGTTTTGTCTTTGCCAATGGAGATTGTTTGGTCTGGGAAGAGACAAGCACCCATTAGGATGGATGCTAGATGGATAGGGAGAGAGCATGTCGAGCCTTTGTGTTGACCTAAAAACGTTGAGACTACATCTTACTCTTTACCGGTTCCCTGTTTGAGAGAACGCTGATAGTCCCTCTTTCTCTGTGTAGTGAGACTCTGCTCCACTATATTCCTAAGTCTGTTTGCAATTCGGAATTATCTGTTCATTGCCTCCTCTTTTTTCCATTGTCATGGCTTCGGAAGACACTGGTAGCTCTGTTTTTATGGCCATTTGTTCTTATGGTAGTGAAGCTGTGATTATTTCCATCTCAAAAGACACAATTCTTGATCAAATTTTTAAGGAAATAGTTGAAAGGTGGAGACATTTATCTTCTACAATGATAGAAGTTAAGTTTTATATTCCAAACAAGTCTAAAATGCTTGTTACGCTCATGAGCGATAAGGATGTTCGTAACATGCATGAAATACACGTCAACTTAAATGCCAAGGTGATCGAGATGGTTGTTACTCATTCTCCAACCTTGATCGAAGGTGCTGCTGTGGTAATTGAGAGGTATTCCCTTTTTTAAATATTGTTTTGTGCAACGGATTTTAGTAAGTTTGCTAAAATAATGTTTATCCTATTGTATGAACAGTGGCTCATCGCATTGTGCTGAAATCAGTTCGAGAGGGAAAAATTTTTCGAAGGGTAGCTCAAGTAATTTTGGTCAAGTTGTTGAAGAAACAAGAGCCGCAATTGAAGAGGAAGCAAGTCAAAAAAATTCGTTGGATGATTGGAAAAATAGTATAGAGGGTGTTGGTCAGGAGTTCATGAATGTGGAAACTCTACGTGACACCATTCGCAACTATTGCATTGCAATTTGCAGGGATTTTGTCTTCGTGAAGAACGATCGTGATCGAGTTACTGTAGAATGTGTTTATGAAGGTTGCGAATGGCGTATTCATGCTTCTCGCCTTGGGAATGGTGAAAAGTTTGCAATTAAAAAAATGCACTGTAACCACACATGTGGAGGAGGATTGCAAGTGCGGTCTCATCCAAAGGCTTCAAAACGTTGGGTTTCCAAAATTGTTAAAGATCAACTTCAAGATATGCCGTTATATAAGCCGAGTGATATTGTAAAGGATATTCGACGACAATATGGTGTTGAATTGCCGTATCATCAAGCTTGGCATGGTAAGGAGGTGGCCATGATGGATCTTTATGGTAACAGCCGGCTATCTTATGAACGGATTCGCTGGTATTGCGATGCCATTCGTCAGACCAACCCCGGCAGCATTGCAGAGTACGAAACAATTGATGGTCGATTCAGACGTCTATTCATTTGTTTTCATGCTTCACTAATGGGTTTCATAAAAGGATGTCGTCCTCTGATTTTTATGGATGGCACATTTATAAAGCATAAGGATGGAGGTGTATTGCTTGGAGCCACTTCCAAAGATGGAAATGATGATATGTTTCCTATAGCTTATGGTGTTGTAGATATAGAATGTGATGAAAATTGGGAATGGTTTTGCCGGTTTCTGAAAGAAGCTATTCATAGTTGTACTGAGTATAGTGGTCAACAGTTCACATTTATGACGGATAGACATCAGGGCATTATTAAATCCGTGCCGAAGTACTTTCCTGATTCTTACCACTCATATTGTATACGTCATGTGAAAGAAAACTTCAAGAATCAGGTTTGCATCGTCATATTATGAATAATTTAAACTACAAAGTATCTAAGTAATGTAGCATGTGGTATATTTGATTTTAATTATCAATGCAGGTCCTTGTCCATTATCGTGCAGCTGAGAGAAAGAGCCTCATTAATTTACTAAATGCTGCTGCCTATACACCAAGGCTTACTGTATTCCGAAAGCTAATTGCAAAGCTTACATCAGAAGCCCCTGGTGCTACCACCTTTCTCCTACATGCAAAGCCGGAGCATTGGGCGAATGCTGTATTTCCAGGTCCACGCTGGGGCATCATGACATCGAATGTGGCAGAGTCTTTTAATAGTTGGGTCCTGGAGGCTCGTCATCTCCCTGTGCCTCAGATGGTTGACCATATAAGGATCCAAATAATGCAGATGATGCATCAACGGCGTAATCGAGGATATAGCATTCAATCTCAACTTTGTCCTGATGCGGAGAAAGTGTTACAAAAAAATGCGGAAGATGGTCGGAGATTAGCTGTATTTACGTCCAACATAATGATATATGATGTAAAGGATACCAACTACTCATGCAAAGTTGACCTGCATATGTGTAGCTGCTCTTGTGGCGAGTGGCGAATCTTCCGCATGCCATGTAAGCATGCTTGTGCATGCATCGAGAAGGACGGCAGATCACTATACCAATTCACCGACAATTGCTTCCAAGCTGAATTGTATAGAGTAACATATGCCGAAGCAATCAGTCCAATTCCTGACATGGAGAAACCCCAAAGTGCCTCTGAAGAGATTCGCATTCTACCCCCTATAAGAAAGACACGTCCTGGCAGGCCTAAAAAGAAGAGAAGATCTTCGCAAGTGGAGTCAGTACGTGAAATGAGATGTGGACGATGCGGGAAGGTTGGGCACAATAGAAGGACTTGTAATGAGGTCATCAAGTAAAGAATATGGACATTATGAAGAATGTATCGAGATACCTGCAATGTATTTTCATGTTAGTCACAGCATATTAAGAACAAAACTCTTGTATTGATGTTAATGAAGTGCAAACTGAATTGTATATGTTGATTTTTTGTTAGATTTTAATTCAGTTACTTCAAACCGGAATGCAGTTAAAAAATTGTTACAAACATGTAATGATACACAGTTAATCAACGGTTGGCATAGCATTCGACGTCAGCTCTGACAATTACAATAGTTGAATATGGCGTGGAAAAATTTATATTGACACCTAAAATCCCGTTTCCCGGCTTCCCTTCGACTTTGCCTAATCTGAGACTCTTAACGAGTCGACTCCGAAAATATTGGAGTCGACTCGATCTGTCCCGATGTCGACTCGGTAGGAAAAGAGGTCGACTCTTAGGCTTGGCTGAGCTAAGGTCCACTCTCTGTCTTTGTTCTGTCCCACTTAACGGGGCGACTCGCCTTTCACTGGGGTCGACTCGAACTGCCCTGGGGTTGACTCAGAACTCCGTGAGGTCGACACTTAGGCTTCGCTTATTTTGGCTGCTCTCTGTCTTTGCTCTGTGCCAGCTAAGGAGTCGACTCGCTTTTCACCGGAGTCGACTCCCACTGCAAGGAGGTCGACTCAAAACTCGGTGAGGTCGACACTTAGGCTTCCCTTAATTCGGCTGCTCTCTGTCTTTGCTCTGTGCCAGCTAAGGAGTCGAGTCGTCCGTCACCGGAGTCGACTCCCACTGCAAGGAGGTCGACTCAAAACTCGGTGAGGTCGACACTTATGCCTCGCTTATTTCGGCTGCTCTCTGTCTTTGCTCTGTGCCACCTAAGGAGTCGACTCGTCCGTCACCGGAGTCGACTCCCACTGCAAGGAGGTCGACTCAAAACTCGGTGAGGTCGACACTTAGGCTTCCCTTATTTCGGCTGCTCTCTGTCTTTGCTCTGTGCCACCTAAGGAGTCGACTCGTCTTTCACCGGAGTCGACTCCCACTGCACGGAGGTGGACTCAAAACTCGGTGAGGTCGACTCAAAACTCTGAGAACACAGTTAGCTTGTCTGGAAACACAGTTAGCTTGTCTGGGAACACAGTTAACTTCTCTGGGAACACAGTTAGCTTGGTTCTGGGAACACAGTTAGCTTGTCTGGAAACACAGTTAGCTTCTCTGGGAACACAGTTATGGAGTGTCTGGGAATACAGTTAGCTTGTCTGGGAACACAGTTAGCTTCTCTGGGAACACAGTTAGCTTGGTTCTGGGAACACAGTTAGCTTGTCTGGGAACACAGTTAGCTTCTCTGGGAACACAGTTAGCTTGGTTCTGGGAACACAATTAGCTTGTCTGGGAACACAGTTAGCTTCTCTGGGAACACAGTTATGGAGTGTCTGGGAACACAGTTAGCTTGTCTGGGAACACAGTTAGCTTCTCTGGGAACACAGTTAGCTTAGTTCTGGGAACACAGTTAGCTTGCCTGGGAACACAGTTAGCTTGGTTCTGGGAACACAGTTAGCTTGTCTGGGAACACAGTTAGCTTCTCTGGGAACACAGTTATGGAGTGTCTGGGAACACAGTTAGCTTGTCTGGGAACACAGTTAGCTTCTCTGGGAACACAGTTAGCTTGCTGTCTGGGAACACAGTTAGCTTCTCTGGGAACACAGTTAGCTTGCTGTCTGGGAACACAGTTAGCTTCTCTGGGAACACAGTTAGCTTCTCTGGGAACACAGTTAGCTTGTTTCTGGGAACACAGTTAGCTTGTCTGGGAACACAGTTAGCTTCTCTGGGAACATAGTTAGCATTCTGTCTGGAAACACAGTTAGCTTGTCTGGGAACACAGTTAGCTTCTCTGGGAACACAGTTAGCTTGTTTCTGGGAACACAGTTAGCTTCTCTGGGAACACAGGTAGCATGTATGTCTTTGCTCCGTGCCACCTAAGGAGTCGACTCGTCTTTCACCGGAGTCGACTCCCACTGCACGGAGGTCGACTCAAAACTCGGTGAGGTCGACTCAAAACTCTGAGAACACAGTTAGCTTGTCTGGGAACACAGTTAGCTTGTCTGGGAACACAGTTAGCTTGCTGTCTGGGAACACAGTTAGCTTCTCTGGGAACACAGTTAGCTTCTCTGGGAACACAGTTAGCTTGTACAGTTAGCTTGTTTCTGGGAACACAGTTAGCTTGTCTGGGAACACAGTTAGCTTCTCTGGGAACACAGTTAGCATTCTGTCTGGGAACACAGTTAGCTTGTCTGGGAACACAGTTAGCTTCTCTGGGAACACAGTTAGCTTGTTTCTGGGAACACAGTTAGCTTCTCTGGGAACACAGTTAGCATGTATGTCTTTGCTCCGTGCCACCTAAGGAGTCGACTCGTCTTTCACCGGAGTCGACTCCCACTGCACGGAGGTCGACTCAAAACTCGGTGAGGTCGACTCAAAACTCTGAGAACACAGTTAGCTTGTCTGGGAACACAGTTAGCTTGTCTGGGAACACAGTTAGCTTCTCTGGGAACACAGTTAGCTTCTCTGAGAACACAGTTATGGAGTGTCTGGGAACACAGTTAGCTTGTCTGGGAACACAGTTAGCTTCTCTGGGAACACAGTTAGCTTGCTGTCTGGGAACACAGTTAGCTTCTCTGGGAACACAGTTAGCTTCTCTGGGAACACAGTTAGCTTGTACAGTTAGCTTGTTTCTGGGAACACAGTTAGCTTGTCTGGGAACACAGTTAGCTTGTCTGGGAACACAGTTAGCTTCTCTGGGAACACAGTTAGCTTGGTTCTGGGAACACAGTTAGCTTGTCTGGGAACACAGTTAGCTTCTCTGGGAACACAGTTATGGAGTGTCTGGGAACACAGTTAGCTTGGTTCTGGGAACACAGTTAGCTTGTCTGGGAACACAGTTAGCTTCTCTGGGAACACAGTTATGGAGTGTCTGGGAACACAGTTAGCTTGTCTGGGAACACAGTTAGCTTCTCTGGGAACACAGTTAGCTTGCTGTCTGGGAACACAGTTAGCTTCTCTGGGAACACAGTTAGCTTCTCTGGGAACACAGTTAGCTTGTACAGTTAGCTTGTTTCTGGGAACACAGTTAGCTTGTCTGGGAACACAGTTAGCTTCTCTGGGAACACAGTTAGCATTCTGTCTGGGAACACAGTTAGCTTGTCTGGGAACACAGTTAGCTTCTTTGGGAACACAGTTAGCTTGTTTCTGGGAACACAGTTAGCTTCTCTGGGAACACAGTTAGCATGTATGTCTTTGCTCCGTGCCACCTAAGGAGTCGACTCGTCTTTCACCGGAGTCGACTCCCACTGCACGGAGGTCGACTCAAAACTCGGTGAGGTCGACTCAAAACTCTGAGAACACAGTTAGCTTGTCTGGGAACACAGTTAGCTTGTCTGGGAACACAGTTAGCTTGCTGTCTGGGAACACAGTTAGCTTCTCTGGGAACACAGTTAGCTTGGTTCTGGGAACACAGTTAGCTTGCCTGGGAACACAGTTAGCTTGTCTGGGAACACAGTTAGCTTGGTTCTGGGAACACAGTTAGCTTGTCTGGGAACACAGTTAGCTTCTCTGGGAACACAGTTATGGAGTGTCTGGGAACACAGTTAGCTTGTCTAGGAACACAGTTAGCTTCTCTGGGAACACAGTTAGCTTGCTGTCTGGGAACACAGTTAGCTTCTCTGGGAACACAGTTAGCTTGTACAGTTAGCTTGTTTCTGGAAACACAGTTAGCTTGTCTGGGAACACAGTTAGCTTCTCTGGGAACACAGTTAGCATTCTGTCTGGAAACACAGTTAGCTTGTCTGGGAACACAGTTAGCTTCTCTGGGAACACAGTTAGCTTGTTTCTGGGAACACAGTTAGCTTCTCTGGGAACACAGTTAGCATGTATGTCTTTGCTCCGTGCCACCTAAGGAGTCGGCTCGTCTTTCACCGGAGTCAACTCCCACTGCACGGAGGTCGACTCAAAACTCGGTGAGGTCGACTCAAAACTCTGAGAACACAGTTAGCTTGTCTGGAAACACAGTTAGCTTGTCTGGGAACACAGTTAGCTTGTCTGGGAACACAGTTAGCTTCTCTGGGAACACAGTTACGGAGTGTCTGGGAACACAGTTAGCTTGTCTGGGAACACAGTTAGCTTCTCTGGGAACACAGTTAGCTTGCTGTCTGGGAACACAGTTAGCTTCTCTGGGAACACAGTTAGCTTCTCTGGGAACACAGTTAGCTTGTACAGTTAGCTTGTTTCTGGGAACACAGTTAGCTTGTCTGGGAACACAGTTAGCTTGTCTGGGAACACAGTTAGCTTCTCTGGGAACACAGTTAGCTTGGTTCTGGAAACACAGTTAGCTTGTCTGGGAACACAGTTAGCTTCTCTGGGAACACAGTTATGGAGTGTCTGGGAACACAGTTAGCTTGTCTGGAAACACAGTTAGCTTGGTTCTGGGAACACAGTTAGCTTGTCTGGAAACACAGTTAGCTTCTCTGGAAACACAGTTATGGAGTGTCTGGGAACACAGTTAGCTTGTCTGGGAACACAGTTAGCTTCTCTAAGAACACAGTTAGCTTGCTGTCTGGGAACACAGTTAGCTTCTCTGGAAACACAGTTAGCTTCTCTGGGAACACAGTTAGCTTGTACAGTTAGCTTGTTTCTGGGAACACAGTTAGCTTGTCTGGGAACACAGTTAGCTTGTCTGGGAACACAGTTAGCATTCTGTCTGGGAACACAGTTAGCTTCTCTGGGAACACAGTTAGCTTCTCTGGGAACACAGTTAGCTTGTTTCTGGGAACACAGTTAGCTTCTCTGGGAACACAGTTAGCATGTATGTCTTTGCTCCGTGCCACCTAAGGAGTCGACTCGTCTTTCACCGGAGTCGACTCCCACTGCACGGAGGTCGACTCAAAACTCGGTGAGGTCGACTCAAAACTCTGAGAACACAGTTAGCTTGTCTGGGAACACAGTTAGCTTGTCTGGGAACACAGTTAGCTTGCTGTCTGGGAACACAGTTAGCTTCTCTGGGAACACAGTTAGCTTCTCTGGGAACACAGTTAGCTTGGTTCTGGGAACACAGTTAGCTTGCCTGGGAACACAGTTAGCTTGTCTGGGAACACAGTTAGCTTGGTTCTGGGAACACAGTTAGCTTGTCTGGGAACACAGTTAGCTTCTCTGGGAACACAGTTATGGAGTGTCTGGGAACACAGTTAGCTTGTCTGGGAACACAGTTAGCTTCTCTGGGAACACAGTTAGCTTGCTGTCTGGGAACACAGTTAGCTTCTCTGGGAACACAGTTAGCTTCTCTGGGAACACAGTTAGCTTGTACAGTTAGCTTGTTTCTGGGAACACAGTTAGCTTGTCTGGGAACACAGTTAGCTTGTCTGGAAACACAGTTAGCTTCTCTGGGAACACAGTTAGCTTGGTTCTGGGAACACAGTTAGCTTGTCTGGGAACACAGTTAGCTTCTCTGGGAACACAGTTATGGAGTGTCTGGGAACACAGTTAGCTTGTCTGGGAACACAGTTAGCTTGGTTCTGGAACACAGTTAGCTTGCCTGGGAACACAGTTAGCTTGTTTCTGGGAACACAGTTAGGTTGTCTGGGAACACAGTTAGCTTCTCTGGGAACACAGTTAGCTTGTTTCTGGGAACACACTTAGGTTGTCTAGGAACACAGTTAGCATGCTGTCTGGGAACACAGTTAGCTTGTCTGGGAACACAGTTAGCTTCTCTGGGAACACAGTTATTACGATTGAGTCGACCCGACTGATATTTGGAGTCGACCCCATAACTCTCTCAGAGTATTCCAAATAGCGCCTGTGTACGCAGCCAAGCTACGAGTCGACCTCTCATCAAGATGGAGTCGACTCCATTTCGTAGGAGTCGATATCTTCTTGCCTGAGGTCGACCCGTAACTCCAATAAGGAAATAAAACCTGAGGTCAATCGACTCCCTCTTCCCTTCTATTTTCGTGGAGTCGACCTAAGTTCCCTTCCCGTGCTCCTTGCGTCTCTTCGTTCGTCCAATTCCTTACTTCCCTCCTCTCTATCTATCATCCATCCGTCGCCATGCCGAGGAAGCAGGTCGTGCGGCCTTCAAAGAAGAGAAGTAATGTTCCGGAAGCAACCGAGCGAAGGTCCAAGGCAAGAAACGACGTTCCTCCTCCTCGTCCGCATGCTCCATCTCCTCCTAGGCAAGTACCTTTGGTGACTCGTCGTGTTTCTCTCGGTAGGAAAATAGATTTCGACTTCTTAGAAGCCCAGGGTTTTACCATAGGTCTGAAGCTGAAAGCCATGGGTTGGGAAACCCTATGTTCCCTTGACATTCCGACGTACCCGAACCTTGTTCGCCATTTCTATGCCAATCTCAAAACCGGAATTGCTACCATTGAAAGTGTGGTAAAGGAAACCCCAATTCTGCTAAACCCGAAAACCCTAGGGAGTCTTGTGAACATCCCAACCTCTGGTTCAACCGAAGATTTTTTAGAAAATAGAGTGTTGGGCATTCAATATCTTCTTGGCACAGAAAATGTTAGTCCACTTGAGCAAATTTCGGCCAACCGACTTAGTGTGGAAAATCGACTATTACATCATATTGTTAGCCGAATCCTCTTTTCGAAAACAGGTAGGTTTGATTTTGTGTCCGAAAGAGATATTCTTGTTATCTTCCACATTCTGAACGGTAGCCCCCTTAGTTTACCTCACCTGATTATTAGACACATGGTAGAGTCTGCCTCTAGAGCTAGGGCATCCTTGCCATATGGAATGCTCTTAACCTTAGTCTTCGAGGAGTTCGGTGTAAATACTGAAGGGGAACCATCTACAACTCTTGGTCATTGGGATACTTACAATGACCGGTCGCTACATCGAATGGGTTTTCGTAAGAAAGATGGTCAGTGGATAAGAAAAGATGAAGGGAAGAGCAGTGCGTGCCATAGAGAAGAGCAGCGACCTGTCGAAAATGAAGAATCATTTCATCCTCCCACTGAAGAACCAATTGCCCAAACTCAGCAGCCCACTGAAGTTAGACTTAGTGCTGAGCAGTTCAGAGCACTAAGGGATGATATCGTGCAAGAGCTAAGAAATTCTAGAGATGTTGCTTGTACAGACTTGGTACCTTCCAATGCAACCGTGTGTGAATTGGTCGCTGAAATGAGGGCGGAAATGGTCAGTCTTCGATGTCTTCTTCAAGGACAGTACCAGAGATTTGTGGACATAGAAGAGGAGACCAAAAAGCTTCAACAATCTGTCAAAAAGGACATGGAGAATCTGAATGAAAATGCACAGGATGTATGCGACAAACTTCTACAATCACTTCATAAGATCAATCAGACTTTAGCTGACCTGAACAAGTCCTATCTCCAGTCCAACTCTGAAGTTGCAGCCATTCTGCAGAAAGTTTCAGAAGTTCTGGGTCTTGTAATGGGGAGACTGCCAAGAGCTTCTTCGAGTTTCACTGCCCCATGATTTCTTCTTTTCGTAGAAACTAAGGTTATTTTGTCTGCAAGAGTTTAATAGGTCTCGAGGAGACTCATTGTAATATATTTATGTAATGTCAACAATTGCAATGAAATGTTCTATTTTTGACCAACATGGCTTGTATAATGATATTTTGATTCTATGGTAATTGTGTATTCGTAACATCCAGAAGATTGCTAAAAAAGGAGAAAGAAATAAATGTTAACTAGATTAAGGGAGTCGACCCCAGTGAATGGCGAGTCGACCCCTTAAGTGGCACAGAGACAAGACAGAGAGCACCCAAAGTTAGCCAGAGCCTAAGTGTCGACCTCAGGCAGACTGGAGTCGACCTCTGGACATAAGGGAGTCGACCCTTAAGAGTGCCTGGTGTGCTGGGGTCGACTCCAGTCTAAGGGAGTCGACTCCAGTGAATGGCGAGTCGACCCCTTAAGTGGCACAGAGGCAAGACAGAGAGCACCCAAAGTTAGCCAGAGCCTAAGTGTCGACCTCAGGCAGACTGGAGTCGACCTCTGGACATAAGGGAGTCGACCCTTAAGAGTGCCTGGTGTGCTGGGGTCGACTCCAGTCTAAGGGAGTCGACTCCAGTGAATGGCGAGTCGACCCCTTAAGTGGCACAGAGGCAAGACAGAGAGCACCCAAAAACAGCCAGAGCCTAAGTGTCGACCTCAGGCAGACTGGAGTCGACCTCTGGACATAAGGGAGTCGACCCTTAAGAGTGCCTGGTGTGCTGGGGTCGACTCCAGTCTAAGGGAGTCGACTCCAGTGAATGGCAAGTCGACCCCTTAAGTGGCACAGAGCCAACACAGAGAGTGGCTGGTGTGCCAGAGTCGACCTCCGGACATTCAGGTTTGCATCCCTTAAGAGTGGCTGGTGAGTTAGCTTGACTCGTCGCGAACAAATGTCGACCTCTGAATTTAGGATGCTGTGCCAGACTCGACTCGTGGTGTGCCAGTGTCGACCTCTGAATTTAGGATTCAACCACATGAATGGTAGGCGACAGTTTCTCGAACTCCGACACGCTTTATGAAACCACCAAAGTTGATGCATATCATTATTACTTTTGTGCAGGATGATATTGTTACGATAAACTCGTACTGTATAAATCAATTTTTAGGTGGCTCAGTTTAATAAGTCACCGTAGACTTTTCGTTTAAGCGATGAGCATGACAGGGAGTTGGAAAAATTGCCAATACATGAGGACTTTGCACGGAATAATGATATTATGTCTGAAAATATTTTATTACAGAGAACAAGAAAATTACAGTTGGACAAACATCCTTTATAACACATTTACAATCAAGTTTTACAACTAATTTGCATTCATGTGATACAACACGTAGTCTACGATTTCTCTATACAAGTCTTCCCAGGGTACATTGACCTAAACCTAACGCTGGCAACGCTCCCGGAATGCAATAGAATACTCCCTGCAGCCCAGCTCCTGTATAAAGATGGATCCTTCAATTCTTCCTTTAATGGTCTCGTGCTGCCTCGGGTAAGTCCCTCTGCAAACATAAGCATGTATGCCCCGCAGTCAACACTATCATTTCGTTGTTGTGCACATTGTCGAATTTCAGAATATGCTAATTCTGGGATACGAAATCCGACAACGTCGTTTAGCCACGATCTCACAAAAGAAGCCTGTAATAATGTGAAGAATGCAAAATTTTAAGAACATACGCCTGCTAAAGAAGGTTCTCAGTAATATTAGGTTTCACAAGTGATACCAACATATCTAACAGCGTCCTCCCCAACGTCGAAACTCCACAAGGAGTTGTAGCATTCGAAACGCTGGTCCTTCAAGTCCAGAGAAAGTAGATACCAATGCCATCCCGTATTCATCGGAATGAAGAGATATCTACACTTTTGAAGATCGGCACGTCTGAATTCCCGAAGCCATGTTTGAATACTGGGCAGCAATGCCTCTATGATTCTTTTGGTAACATCAGTGGTAATTGAGAGGTAATCCAATGGTAGATGCTGGAGCACGGCAGCCTGCATACAATTTATTTAACACAGCTTAGATGGCACGCTGAATTTCAATTGGAAAAATGTAAGAACGAGACATCATGAGCAGTAATTCAAAACCTGGATCTCGCAGCGCAAATATAAACATGGATTGTCAATAATCTCATTAGTGGCACGAGGCAGAAGCTCCAAAATGCGAAAGTACACATTGATTACCTGTACGCAATAAAAGAAGTACGCAGTCAGTACCAAATTACAATTTGCAGTAGTAGTTCATTGTAGGAGCATACGTCACTCCGTAGAGCCTTGTCATGCAGGAGCTGCACTAAGGCATCAGGGCTGCATGCAGGTTTGGTACGATCTTCGTCCTCCCATATTATATCCCTACATAAAACAGTTATGTTTAAGAAACTTGAAATGCGATAATTGTCAAAAACGGTCAATTAATATAATTAACTTACCCAAACTCATGTTCTTCGAGGAAGAATTTAATAGCTTCTTCATACCTAATAGGGAGTATACTTGTCCCCTTCCCATGAAAGCTACGTTTCAGTGCCACTCTCTGAACATCCTTAACTTTAAATAAATGGTGACGACAGATATTTTGGTTAGGAAACTTAACTGTATAGACTTAGCAAATTCAATATGGATAAATAAACACATATGGACGAGACAACAATTCTATACCGCTCCCGGGGGAGAGGTTTCCTCCCATGTTGGAGCCGATTTTTGGAGCTCCATTAATGAACTTGTCGGTGGGTCGAATATGTTGGTTGACCGAGCGGGCGAATCCTCGGACACAATAGTAATTCCCGTACAAACCTCACCTTTTTCGGCAACTTTGACCCTTTTTTTAGCCCTTTTATAGGTCTTTGGCTGGTCTGATATGGCCTTCGCTTTCTCCGATGGCTTGCGCTCGCGTGCTCCCAGCTTCACGCGCTTGCATAAGGAGGACACATATGACCTGGGAGCTCTCTGTTTCTTCTTAGCTTCAGCATCAGTGGACGAAATAACCTGATTTGAAAATGCATTTCAAGACAATTTATAGTACCATTCTCAAAACTGCGAACACTACGTACCAAAAAATTACATACCTCCACCGAATCAGCACTATGCTGCATATGATCTTTATGAAGAGCATCGTCGTGAATAGGTGGATCAACTGTAGTATGCTCCTTCACGTAACCAAGGAAGAGGTTGTTTAAATCAAGCAAGTCGATTCATACTAGAACTGGTAGTTAACTTGTCAGACCTTATACAGAGGAAGCATGCTTACCTCAGGAGGAACAGTAGCATGCCCACCAGGTTTGTCATCAGCCAGAAGGCCCTTATCTCGTAGGACCTTCTCTATTGTCGACACCCTCTTATCGAGCTGTTCTATGCGGGTATTCTCAACATCCCCAATAGGATGAGGGTCTGCTAAACTAAAACCATGTTGTACCAAACACGTCTCAAGCACTGTGATACGTGTGTGAATTTCCCGCAGCGGATGTCGATCACTTTGGCTGGATGACGGAATCTAAAACAATACAATAATGAATTAGCTTGTATGAATTGAACAAACTGTAGGCATACATCAATGTGTGCAGACTTGAACTATGTGCCGACAAGTGAAAAGTGCATGCCAATTCAAAAGTGCATATATTTGTGTTTGTAAATGCTATGTCACAGTAAGCTGCTAATACCTGAGTTCCGTCGTGCACGGATTGTTGATGTTCTGTCTCCGTACGCCTCTCATCAGGCACACGTAATTGTGGCCTTCCAGCTGAGAGAAGGTGCAACTCCTCCTCTCTTGGTTCTAACTTCTCAATAACCTAAAGCATTCGAACAGTTAAATTAACGTACAAGTTAAAATATTTCCAATGTAAGAATTCAACATTCAAACCTCAAATCGTTTTAAATTTTTCATAACATCCGCAATCACGTCCACCCAGCGGGGAAATGGGGTGTTGTTCCAGCGTACGAGACGTGGATACATGAACGGTGGCCGGTGCCTTCCAACAATGCTGTTAGCATGCTCAACAGCCCATACCTGCCATTCATTATTGTAAACATCAAATTACATCTAAATATATATATCGTAACAATGAAATTTAAAAAAAACATCTTATGATGCTTACCACCAAGGCGACCGTGCAGCCATCCATGTATCTACCAACCCCTTTGCCTGTGACGTTCCTAGTCTTCACACTATCGGCTAGACTAGGTATTTGCTGCCGAAGAAAAGAGAAAACGGCAAGACCCCAACTATACGAACCTAAGCGGTCTAAATCATCGACATATGAACATAATGTCTTAGGGACATAGTAGCGTACGGTTGGGAAGAGGATGGTCCCAAAAAGATAAAGAACCCATAATTTTGTAAAATCCTCCACATCTTGTCGACTGCTCTTACCGACAAGGAATTGTAATCTACTTTTAATTGCATCTCTACTGGCTTTCTGGTGGTCACCATCAAAAAACCGGTTGATGAGGTCACACGTAACCCTCCCCTTCCTATGCAGTTGCACCTCATCACCCGTCGCACTCAAACCAAGGATTAGTGCGAAATCAGTCCCTACAAAAGGCACTATAACCCTACCAAACCAAAAACCCTCCTCAACATTATCCCAAAGGGAGAGCAATGTGTCCAAGACAGGCCTACTCTGTTTTATATACGGTAGACCTAGCATGTGCCCAAATGGAGTGCCACGTATTCTTTCCTTCTGTTCATCAGACATGAATGGGATTAGGGTGACCATAAAATTTACAAAGTGGTTGAAATAACATCTTCCATTAACCATAGTACTCGGGCCAACAGAGGATTTTTGGCCGATACTCTGCTTTGGGGCCATCTTAGATTTCTGCATCACAAATATAGTTACAAATTATGTTTTTGATAATATCAACAAAAAATAAATCATCCTAAAAACTAAAACAAAGTAAACAATTAGCACGGAATGGAAGAAATTTTCCACAACAAATTTCTCAAATGTGCTACCACAACCTCTCTGTCCATTAATCCCGCAAAACCACTGGACCATTCCAACAACTACCTAGAATGCCGTACAATACTGCATATCACGTCCGTGTTCAATACATTATTCGAGAAAGTATGCGGTGACAAACCTGTTGAAGGAATGCAGAAAATATCTCCTTGCTTCCGCCTAAGCTTCCGCTACAAACGAACAGGGCGAAGTCGGTTCGAAGGGGACAGAAAATAATCTCCTTGCTCCTCAGAATCGGATCGGAAGGGTTCTACTTTTCCAAAAGGGGAACGGCTAAACAGGGGAAAAGAGGAAGATCGAGTACCGTTGGGAAGTGATTTGCAGTTCTAGGGTTCGAAACCGAGGCGTTCAAATCAAGCGAAATCGGGCGAGATTTTTATGGAATTCTTTCCGTCGGAAGAGAGGATTAGGATACGAAGATTGGGGACGAACGAGGGCTAGAATTGAGGGACTTTGAATAGGGCTCGTTCAAATGAAGACATGCATACGAGGAACGACGGAAGAGGAAACAGGTCAGGGGTATTTTGGTCTCCTTTTGAGATTTGATATGTCTTTGGACCGCTTATTAAATGCACAGTCAACAGGGACTATTCGTTATACAGGGTCAAAATTTGGACCGCGAAGCAAATTCCCCAAAAAAATTGACGAAATCAACGAGAGAAAAAAGAAAAGAGAACTGCAAGCAAAACAGCGACACGATTCTCGAATATTTGGTCAATAAACATATTTAGCGGAAAGCATCAAAATTTTACATATTACCTCAAGGAGAAGATAGTGGTGCAGAAATTAGTGCTCACCTCAACAAGAAGGATTAAACAGGCATACTTGGTTCATGTCAAATCAGTAATGCTGGGAGCCTAAGGCAGATTTATGTAAATTTCATATGAAGCCGTGCCTGGAGGCTGGGGGCTGTTATTTTAGCTTTCAATAACAGAAAAATCTCTTGACGACAAAGAGAAAAAAAGAAAAAAAATTGAAATATTCCATCCAAAGAACAAACTTTCAACTTCAAGGAGGTTTGAGCATGCAATCCAACATAGGTACCGAGGAAAAAAAGCATTTAATCCATACTGGCTGAGAAAAACAAGGTGTTACTCTTCTCTGCCAAATTTCGGGAATCACCAACCGGAATCAATATCTCAAGAAAATACTTCGGCGATGAGCTCCATTCAAAGTTGGATCTCCAGTGGAATGGACAGAAGGACAAAAAGAACTCTAAATAAAGCTCGGCCACGGTTGGAATTCAATAAAATATATAAATAAATCTACCTCATCCTATGAGCTTAAGTTTTTAGGATAAGTAATGATTTCATGTGAGAAGGAGTGTAAGAAAATATAAAATATATAAATAAATCTACCTCATCTTATAAGTTTAAGCTTTTGGGACAAGTGGTGATTTTAACAAAACTGTTAGGTGCATCCCATCTTATGTGAGGTGGGACCCAGCAACTTAAGTGAAGAAAAAAAATAAAAAAAAAAGAGAAACAAAAGTAATAAAAGATAGGTTAGGGCTCATTCTATGAGAGAGGGTGAGAAGAAAAAGAGAGGAGTTCTCTTAGTGAAGTGCTCGTGGAATCCATCTCAAAGAAGAGATGAAGATCTTATTCAAGACATTTCAAAAGAAAAAAGAATCTTGTGCAAACCTACATTTGATGAGATTGTTCTCATTTTATTATTGGAGCCTACACTCTTTTTCATTTCAACTCTTTGTTTGTGATTCAAGATCCTTGATGCATGTGATCCTCTAGCTTAGCGTAGAGAAGATACTTTGTAAACTCATTATTGTTGATAGTGGAGGTTTGAGGTGGACTTAGGTCCCATGACTTTTTCTCATATTAGATGACTTTATACCTAAAAATTGTTGCTTTTTACTTGTATTTTTTTGTAGTTTAATTTTGGTAGCTCTTACATTGATTAGTTGTTATGGTATTCCCATTCTACTCATGTAAAAATAGAAAAGTTTGTCGAGTGAAGAGGCTTTTTCTAACAAAAATCCAAAGATCCTAAATGGATGGGCGTTGATACTGGGAATCACATAAGTAGATAGGTTTTTAAACGTCTGTCATCCGGGTGGCTACAACCACCTTAACAAATAAATTACGAGTCCAAAAGGGCGTGGAACCAGTAAATTCGCGGCCTCGTCATCGTCATTTTCAGTACCTTCTTAATTCCAAGCATTTCCCGTCATACTCAAAGTCGTGGAGGCCCCCGCGGAAGAACGGAAATCCAAAAGGGTGGATTAGAAACCGTCGCTTATCCAAAAATCTCAAAATAAATCAACTATATGGCACCTTGCTCCAAACTCTGGGTGACACCGAACGCGAGTCTTATCACAGGGCTTCGTTCGAAACAAGAAAATCGCAGAAGCGCACAGATCAGATCACCAGTGGAAGGACAACGATTTCTCCGTGCCATGGAATTTTCTTTGACAAAAACTTGCGTCCGCTTGCTAAGCGGCAACGATACTGAGATTCCCCGAGCAATGGCAGTATCATTCAAAACAGTGACTCCGTCAGCCATGGCGCCCGTTCAAGACAAACAAGTGGAGAAGTTTTGCAACCATCCCGAGAGGTCATGTGGCTGGCGAGAAAAATCCAAGTCAGAACGCAATAAACATTGACGAAATCAACGATAAAAAAAGAAAAGAAAAGAGAACTGCAAACAGTAAAGTAGGAAACTTATTTAACGAAAAGCATCAAAATTTTACGTATTACCCCAAGGAGAAGATAGTGGTGCAGAAATTAGTGCTCACCTCAACAAGGAGGATTAAACAGGCATACTTAGCTCATGTCAAATCAGTAATGCTGGGAGCTTAAGGAAGATTTATGTAAATTTCACATAAAAATGTTGCCAAATTAGGACCGTAACTGGAGGCTTTTATTTATGATTTTATCTTTCTTCACTTGAAACTTTTAAATATTAAAAGTTGAAATATTTTAAGAATGCATTTGGCTGTTGAAGTTTTTTTATTTTTTTTGGTAACGGCTCTTGAAAAGATAAAGGTACAAATTTCTAAAAGAAAATTTCAATAGCAGAAAAATCTCTCGACGACAAAGAGAAAAGGATAAGAATTGAAGTATTCCATCCAAAGAACAAACTTTCAACTCCGTGGAGGTTTGAGCATGCAATCCAGCACCAGGTACCGAGGGAAAAAAAAGCATATAATCCATACTGTCAGTCATGAAATATCACATTTTAGATAGGAAACTGCCGAGGGCCGAGGAGACACGACGACAAGCTCAACTAAACTTTCATTTACGCTTGTTGCTCTGAGAGGATTTTCACAAACTGCAGATAAGAGGAAAAATGGATTTATAGAAGCAGGTACCTGCTCAAATCACAAATGAACATGTTCCATGAATTTATAAAGCAGTTTAAAACAGTTTTCTATGGCTGTGATTGCTCAGTTGCACTTTAAAACAGTTTTCTATGGCCGTGATTGCTGAGTCCAAATTCCGTCTGCTTCACGATTAGGTGGTTGCTGTCAGATACAGCTGCCCTGCAATTGTAACACCCAGCCCAAATAATAATAAACTCGGTCTAGTCCACTTGACTAGCCCAAATGTAAGAGTGAGTAGGATATGGAGGGGAAAAAAAGATAAAGCCCTACTCCAAGTCCAAATTCCGTCTGCTTCACGATTAGGTGGTTGCTGTCAGATATAGCTGCCCTTAAATTGTAACACCCAGCCCAAATAATAATGAACACGATCTAGTCCACTAGACTAGCCCACATATAAGAGTAAGATTTGGAGGGAAAAAAAAAAAAAAAGATAAAGCCCTACTCCAAGTCACTTGGACTAAAAGACGAACTCATCCTCCATCCCAATTTTCTACGGGAGCTATAAAATTTAACCTCCAGTGGCTATTTAAAGATCCTCATACCCACTTTCACCTTTCCATTGAGAAGTTTTGCCGATCACCACCGCTAGACCACCATGGATTCCTTCTTCTTTTTCTCTTAACTTCTAACGATCTTGGCTTACGATGCTCACCGAAGATTTCAATTGAGCGCTCGTGAGAGTTTTAGGTACTAAGAGGAATTGTCAAAATTATTTGAACCTATAATTCGATTTCGCTGGCAAGATAAATAATGATCTATATTTTCTACATTTTTCTTTTAAATAATATTATTTTTGCATCGAATAAATTGTTAATTGATTTATATGTGATTTATGAATTTTAGATATGGCGATTTGAATGAAAAATAGATATACAATTCAGAGTAATTTTTTCTAGAATATTGTTATATTGTTTACTGATCATACATCATATCTACATATTTTGATTAGATTATGATATACATACGTTGAACTTTGACATGTATCAGATTTGAACTCTCAGCCTGACTACGTATTGAACCTTGCAAATTGGAAGATATGCATTGGCACTCTAGCTACTATTGAGCTTATTGATCCTGCTTCTGACCCCACCACAGAATATAAATATGGTATTCTGTCAAACTCCGTAAAGTATAAGTGTAGTATTCTAACCCACTCTGCAGAATATAAGTGTAGTTCTATTTCTGACCTAGCCACAAGATATAAGTGTGGTCATAGTTAAAAACTATTTAGAATCGAATTTATAATTATATATATGAACATTTAAAAGATACGGATTTTAAAAAATTTGTGTTTTAAAGCAGAATTATTTATGCCTTTACACTGGTTCAACTATTATATCTTAAGTTATTATATGAATTATCCAGTTAAGATATTCATTCCTCACTGAGTGATCAAGCTCATTATCCTTTCTTTTTGTTTTTAGATTTTGAGAACCAAAATGGCACGGGTTATTACCGAAAAAGTGACTAAAAGCTCGTTATAACAAGAAAAGTGACTAAAGGCCAAATTTGACATCTTTAATTTATTAGAATTTAACTAAAGTTTGATGTTGATTGTGAGATGTCAAATTTTAATTCTAGTTATTTAAATTAAAATTTGACTATTAATTATTTTAACTTTTTTTTTTTGTTTATTTATAATATCATGATAAGATTGTCTTGCATACTTGTTGGAAGAGTTTTCTATAAGTATGCAGCAATTGCCGCAATCCCAACTCGCGATGTCGGATCCGGGGCGTAACAACCATAGAAGCAAAAATAAAGTTTTGCACGACTGCCAGAATAATGAGCTATAAGAACAGACATTAAAAAAACGAAAACGAAAAAAGACAATCATTAGCAGGAGACATGCAGATCAAAATGACACTATTACATGCATATGAGATTCAAGCCTCCTATCCGATAGTACACTTACATGATAATTACATCATAGGGCAGAGTTGGGAAAACTGACACATCTTGCCTCCAATTCTCCTTTTCTTTTAACAATTTCCCCAGTAAAAGTGCATAAGAGATAATAACTTGCTGCCGACATGATGCTCATTAGCGTATGGGGAAAAAGAACAGCACCTTGCTCTCAAGCTTCCTGCTTCAGAGCAGATCAGCATGATTAGCTACCCAATTTCTGGCATGGAGTATGAAAGGAGCTAAAACATGGTGTTGTCTCTAGCGTTGTCCACGAGCAGATGCTTTAAATACTTGACCTTTCTTCTGCATCTTCTGGGTGATGCCAGATTTTGTCGACTTCGCATTTGATCCATTTCTGGCACTCTGGGTCTCTTTTCTTTTCATTTTGGTGAGGCTAGGCCTGTAAAGAATCACTGTCCGCCCAATCTGACCAACAACAACTGATCCAGTTGCAGTTTCAAGTTGTTTTACCACATCGTTTAGCTCTCCTGGGCAGCTTCCGTGCACTTTGAGCTGCTTGCATCGTAAGGACAAGTAGTGAGCCGCTTGCTGTAAGTTGTCGAGCAGAAACATAGAAGTTATACAAGCACATTTTTAATGTGCATATGAAGAACAATACAAGGAATAGCATGCAGGTTCACAGGTAATGTTTTGCATGAGCATAGACGCACAATATTTGGAAAATGGAAATTGAACGGGTCACCGTAAATATGGATGACTTGGTCATAAAATCAGATGTATTTTAGGTTGGTTTCGGATTTAACCTAGACCTAGCTCAGGGTGGGGAGGAGTGAGGAGAGAGGGGGACAAAAAGAGTAAGCCCAACTCGGACTTTCATGCACAATTCTCCTCTAGTCCTGCTCGCTTTGAAGCACATAGATGGAAAACCAATAGAGAGGTAAGATCTACAAACAAACACTGGATTTATGGGATAAAGTCATGTCGTGTACATTTACTGTAAGTGTAATAGATTATGCTGAAAGCATATATTGTGAGGGCTTGTTAACCCTTCATAGGACCAATATTGCAAGATTAACATCAAAATTTTAGACATATGTGCATTTTTAATTCATTGCCTGGAGTACGAAGATTATTAGCGGAACTGATAGAGAGAGGGATAGAGAGAGTAGTAGTAGCAGTAATCAGAAAGAATCTAGTGCCTGAGTATGCTATTACACTACATGGCATGTCATATATGTATGTTAATTTAAACTATTAACTAAATGTAGACAGGAAAAAAAGAGATGCAGGAGCTAAGGTGAAATATACTGCAATTAAGTTAATGAACTATGCATATAACCATCTAAGAACACCATATTCTCTATGAAAGCTGTTCAACATGACAAACCGTGTTTAAGTAAGATCACATCCTGTACCTATCTTCTCTATTCTTGATTATCGTCTTCAGTATGTATATATATGGTATCAAACACCACTGTTCTGCACCCTACCAGTTGCCATCAGGAAGTTGCTACACATTATTGACCATGGAGGGAAACCTTAATGGACGTTTTATTCTTGTAAGTAAAGTTTTAGCAATACAGCTTCATAGATATAAGAGGGAAAAGTTTTGAGGAACAATGCACGAATTTATCTCATTTGTGAATACTCCACTGACAATGGCAAGAAATCGATCTCAAATTGATCAGCATTTTTGTGGAACCTCAAACTAAAAGGTTTAAGATCAAAATCCTTTGACAAAGTTTTTACTCATAAATTAGAGGTGGATCAACATCAAATATGGACACATGGACCACACAAGATTAGTGCTCACCAATTTTACAGAGAGGAGAAGAACTCACCTCCTCAATCTAGACTACAGAATGCCCATTTCAAAGTATATGCTGCCTGGCTCTGACAATGACACACTAAGGCTGATTGTAGCTAAAAGCTTCCCCACTGCACGCACATTAATAAAACCTGACCTCATTAAACGATCTCTCTAACCAAGGTATATAACCACTTCATTGTAATGTACCTGAACAGATTGACTACCAACTACTTGTTCATTAGAAGAAAATGTTTAGTAAAGAATTAAATATGAAAATGTTTGTCAATTCTTGTAGGCACAATTGAATGGCATATGCAACATGCCCCTTGCTCCCAAACAGGATACCCACAATTAACCCACCTAATTTAAATATTTAAAAGAAATAAGTTGTTTATGAAGTCACTTTAGGTTTTGCCACAAGATGTGTAAATGGCCTTAGTATCCCAGGTCCCAACAAGTCTTAACTCGGAGTCTCCAGGACGTAGATCTAAATGACACTTGAAAAACAAAAGATTAAAAAGAAAATTTGTCAAGCGGAAAATTTGACATTGTCCCTTACCCATCTCAAATAGAGAAATGGTGATACAAAACATTTCATGATTTACTCCAATTCATCGAACCAAGACATAAAACTTTTTCTTAATGTCCTTACTGAGAAATTCATTTTTAAACCAGACCAAATCAAAGATGTCATTTTGTATTACAACATTATCCAGCCAATGAGCATGCTAAAATCCTTTCTCTCATCAAAACTTTTATGGTTAGTCCATAGTTATAATTGAATACAAAGTCAAAAAACCAAAATTGGACAATGTTCTTATTCTCTTCAGTTTACCAGCCTAATTTTCTTGAGACAGAAGGAGGAGACCACCCACACTATAATGGCCAAGGTCTATATTTTTGAGGATTCACCCCCAATGAATTGAACCCTGAAACTTTGGTAGCTCAACGGAGGGGTGTGAAAGTTTGGTTGCTAAGCAGAATGGTGTGCGCATTGGGGCAAGCCCCAATTCACTTGCACCAGCCTTTTTAAAAGCCATCCATTATTTCTTCAAAATTAAATACAAGTCATAGATTTGGCAATGTAAAAAATATGAATAAACATAAGCTTTTATTATGGATTATTAGCCTATGGACTTCATTTTACAAAATCATTTTAAAGTATTTGGTCCTGTGAGCAAGCAATTACTGCCTTAAAGGCCCTATGAAAAAAATAGATCCTGTTGAAGGGAAGCATTCTGGATTTTATAATCTTACCACAGAGGATTTCATTTTACATCTATCAAGTTATCCCCATAAAGACCTTTCACGATTTCATTTTACATCTATCAAGTTATCCCTATAAAGACCTTTCACGATAAGTTGGATGTGCAAATAGTGTATGATAGCATTAATTTGCATGTTATTTGAGTGTCTTGCATCATCTCTACTGTGCACCATTTGAATCCATCTGATGAACAGTTCTTGTCTCCATTTTCTGAGCTGTTGTCCCATTCTTCATTTTATTCAAGGATTCTAGTAAAGCAAATCCTCAACTGATCCTTTAATCCTCTTCCCCCAAGTCTTTTCATCCAAACTCAAAAACTTTTCAGGTTACTGCAATTGATGGAAACCCAAGCAACCATTTCAATGATCATCTCCTCCATGGTGATGATTCCCTAATCTGATCAATACTCCTACTTGCTCAGCTCTTTGTATTCACTACCAAACACTGGATGCCTGCATTCGTGAAAACTGAGAAATCTTCTTTTACCTCGAATTTAAAACATAGCTCAACAACAAGGCATAAATGTTAAGATTAGATTAAGGCAAAAGCACTTTTACTAGAAATAGTTTGTGTCATTACATGTCTGGTGGAATGATCCCATTAGAGTGCTTTGCTCACTTTTCCAAGTCTTCCTCTGCTAAATTTTGCTACTCGGAAGGACAAGGCATCATCACAAGCATGAAGCATGTAGGATTCTGAGAAACCTTTAATCTCATTCATACAAAACTACCAAGTTCAATCCACATCTTAAACATATCATTACTGACTCAGAAAAGTAAGGGGGCTTTCCATAAAATGCGACCTCATACCAACTACAGAACACCTCAGTTGGAAATCTACAACAACAATATCCGGACGAGCTTGGTAGAAGTTTAAACCAAATCCTCTAGGTCTGCCAAACTAATATCAAATGGAAAGACATTTGGTATAACTTATTTTCCTGATAAGTATAATTTGACTAATAACTATGAGAAATTTAAACATAAGACAAAATTCCACCAGCATGTTTTATTATAACCTCCAAACTAAATTCATGCCCAATAAGAGGCAAGAAATAGAAACATCAAACTGGTCAGTTGCTGCACTCCTTTACATAGACATGACCGGATGACCATCTTCAGTACAACCTGATACCTCTTCTAGTTTGAAAACATATGGATAATCATCAATTGCAAGCCTGAGTGCAATTATAGCTACATAAGTCCACTATATTTAACCCACTCATGCATAGCTGTTACAGGTCCAACTAGAAAACCCTACCGAATAATACGACCTATTAACAAGTAGATTTGCAAAAATCAACAGGTCATAGGAATCCCTGTTAAATACTTATCGTCCTGCCTAAATAACCGAATATTGACATAGAAAAATTATAATAAGTATGTGAAAGCATGACCCCGGAGGAGTTGACAGTGAAAGTCACATTCACGAATTTATCAATCGAATATAATTTTATGGAAATATTAATCACCAATTTGATTTCTTTCTCCATCCTTGATATTCTAACACGTAGATGAAAAACCGAGACAGCCCACGAAGCTCCGATCCTATTGCCAGTTATTTACTGAAAAAAAGAAACACATTTTTCTTTTTTTCTTTCCCGAGTTACCAGATGAACAAAAGAAATTCCATATCCCCGAAACTTAGGACATAAATCTCGGAACTTTAAGAGTAAAAGTGGAAAAAGGAACGATTTTACTGGGAGGATGGAAGGAAAAGAACCTTGAGGAGCTCATTGGCCTCGAGAGTCTCGATGAAGGAGGCAGCAACCGAGGGGTTGACACCGGCCTTGCCAACCTGCTGGCATTTGAGCTTCTTCCCGAGGTTGTGGGCGTACGAAGCCAGCTCTTTCTTCTCCTTCACGCTCAGCTTCGGGGACGGGTAGCTCGGCAGCGAGGCACTGCCCGGTGGTTCCGTTCCTTCGCTTCTTTCGTTGTCGGAGAGCACGGTTTTTTCCTCTACCTCGTCGCCCGCTACCACGTCCGAGACGGAGAGCTCGAATTCTTCATCGCATAGCTCGTGAGAAAGGGTACGAAGAGGGGGAGAGGGGATGGGGGTGGAGATGGTGGGGAAGAGACGATGGGAGCGGGAGAGCAGGAGGGTGGGACGAGAAAGAGGAAGCGAAGGAGAAGGGGAGAGGAGGAAGGAGGAGAGGGTTTTAGGGAGAGAGGACAGGAGGGAGGAGGGGGGACGGGGGAGATGGAGGCGAACGAGGCCATTTGATTGCTGGGATGATGATGATTGCAATGGTGGTTTTAAGCTGGACCGGGAAAAGAGAGCTATCCATCTCAATTTGTTATATATAATCTATATAAATTCACTTATTGAGTATAAAAGGGCGTTTGGTCTAGTGGTATGATTCTCGCTTCGGGTGCGAGAGGTCGCGAGTTCGATTCTCGCAACGCCCCTATTATTTCTTGCGATTCTTCTATTTTTTTAATCTTCTACTACTATTTTTTTATCTTCTGCTACTACTGTTTGCACAATCTGAATCCTAGCACATTATTTACTGTAAATGCACAAAGCAAAGAGTTAGTTAAAAAAAACATAGCCAATAAAATTTGGTTCACATCCTATTTGCCCCAAAATACTGAAGATATTAAACCATAACGAAGCCTCGATACTTGGTCTATATCTTGCAACTCTTCCACTTCTTTTTCTTCTTCATCATCTTCTGCTACTATTATTTGCACTAGCACATATTTCTCATATATGCACAAAGTAGTGAGTTAGTTAAGAAAAAAGCATAGCCAATAAAATTTGGTTCAGCTAGTCTGCCCTCTCATCATTCAACGAGAGGATTTGTGTTCAGTTTTCCATGGTGACAACAAAAATTACATTTCTTAGTATTTACGAAAAAAAGATCCTGGGTGGTGAACCTGATCCATAAATTGGTATTAGAGCAATTAATTCTAGACAACATCTTTAATCAACATGCCAAGAATCCCAAATTGATAATTGAATTTAGTGCAACTGAATACAATTTTACTCCCCATCCATATCTTGAGTATTATCAAAAAATAAGATTTTGGTTCCATAGCTGACTAATCATCCTATCCTGTCAACATCATCCACACACATGAACATTAGTATTGGTCAAAGTAGGATGAGTCAAAGGAAAATCATACCATTCTTGATACTTTCACTATTATTGAACTCTAAATGATTTCTCATAATTACACGCCTGGTATCTCCCTTTCCAACCCTCCAAATTTTTCCTCTTTATAATTTACCCTCTCATGGTTGAGTAATGTGTTCACATAAATAGCACTTGGTCATCCAAAAATTCCCTCTAGGTTTGGCCTTTAAGAGTTTTACATGATGTTAGAATCACAAGAGTTAGATTGGGTCAAGTTAGATTGTGCCACATTAATCAAATTTGAGAGAAGCTGTACACTCTGTATTTTAAGACAAGGGAATGGTTTGAAATATATTTTTTATTGAATTCATATTTGTCAGATTGAGACATCAATCATTTATCAATTTCAATAAATACATCTTACATGATTTAACAAGACTAAAGATATAATTATATAAACAATTTATACAAAATATAAATATGAGTTAAAAATATAAATATAAATCATTTATTTATTATATATCAGGTTTGGTTGGATTAAGTTGGATTAGATTTATTTCGACTTATGTTAGGCTCAGGTTCAACTCCAATTAGGATCAATCCTAACCAACCCTACTCAATCCAATGAACCAATTGTGGAGTTAAGTTCAACCCAAGTTGTCACACAACACGGTAGCAAGAGATTAGCGATGGAGAACACAAAAACCCTAGAAGTCAAACAAGATTACAAGCTCGGATTTCCCCAGTGGAAATGTTATGGTAGCAATTGGCCTTGGATTATAATGGTATTAACACAATTAAACAAAATGGACTCTGAGTTTACCATGCTACATTATGTATGAAAATATTCAAACAAAAGTGATCAGCTCAAGCTCAGTCACATACCACTCATTACAACAATGTGGCAACGCACGATAATGACTCTAGTGCCGCAAATATTTCTGTGGCAATCGACATGGACAAAATGAATACAGGCTGAAGGCCCTCGGCAACAAGGAACTCACGGAGCTATATGCAACTTCATATGTCACTTCAATTTATTTTAGCATACCAAAACAACTTACACCTATTTCTTGGCCTTTTTGCAGCTTATGTCATCCAACAAAAAACAGCTTAACCTAGCCAGATTCATTTTAAATAAGCTGCCCAAACACCTTTATCGATCATTTTCTTAAAAATGCCAAACCAGTTCTTATAGCTTCAGGCTGTGGAATCGAGCCTACCTATATCACCAACCCAAAACTAGTCTGGATTGATTGATCATAAACAACATTGCCTCCTTCATAGTTTGGTTAACAATGCAAAAAGAAGTACAAGACGGCAATCCTTCATCACTAAACAAAATGGACCATCTTTAGAGGAACAGAGACTCCAAACTGAAGGAAGAGAAAAGAAGAAAATGAAAAAAAAAAAAAGAAAGATGCAGTTTCAAGGTTTGAAACGTAGGCACCTGCGAACACAGAGAGCTTGATAGAAGCTTCTCTATGAAACCCATATTCTCCCATGCCTGGCTAAAAAATTTGAGCAATTTTACTTGCAGGCACACGTTCACGTCTTTCAATGTATTCATAAGGGAACCAACCAGCTTTTCCTTTGCTTTCACCTTCTGCCCAACCATTACCAGACACCTGTGAATGATCACGAGTAAATCAGATTTGTTACAGCAATTCTACAAACATAGCTTAACAGAGTATCCCAATTTACGTAGCAAGCATGTAGAAGGATAAATTCAAAAGTCCTGAGATCATCCACTTTAATGTTCCATGTATTTGCAATGACTGATGACACTTCACATTCTTGAACTAAATAAAACACCATTTTTTTCTGAAGCACAAGCTAATATCCTACCTTGCAATTGATTCATCAGGAATTATAGCTTCGAGGATTTAGGAACTGTAATACATAGAATAGATGCTCATAAATTTGGATAGAAATATGAGAATATGGCATTATCTACTAATATACAAAAGAGAACTTACATTAGATAAACTTCAGCAGTATACAGAAAAATCCTGTAAGCAATGTAAACTGTACAATGAATAAACGGTAAAATAGAATTTTCCAATAATATGATTGGCTGACTCATGCAGGTCTGTTTTGTTTACTCTTCTAGATTTTGGGGAGCAACAAACACCAGATGGTACCCTCTGGCTGGGGAAGGGGCTGTAAAAAACGAGTTGAGAAAAGTTATAGCACTTTAGAATAGCTCATTTGGCCTTATGTTAGAAAGTACAACAGCTAGGGCTACTTTCTTGCTTAGGCTCCAGATGGAAATATTAAATAGAGAGCGAATCCACAATTGGTCTTCAGAAAATGAAACAAAGGATATAGAAGTACTGCAAATGTAATTTGGTGGGCATTTCAAACAAAAGAGATAGTTGCATCTACATTATGTGGAGACTGGTCCATATTTGTTTACAGGTGCATGTTAAATGTTAGACCCTTCTGATTCCTGAGAATTTTTTATTTCAATGAAATATGGATTTCAACTATATACGGCCAACATGCCGAAAACCAACCCTTGACAATGGGTCCTAGACAAGCAAGCCAGCTGGTTCATTTGGAGTCCATGAGTTGCTTAGGATGGCACACACTAAAGCACAAGACTGTGGGACTACATTGAGACTTACAAAGCAGTCAATTTGATACATTACAGTACATTTTAATTGGAAGGGTGGGCTTCAGACATGTCTGATTCCTGAGAATTTTTTCTTGCAATGCAGATATAGGTTTCTGCTACATATGGCCAACATGCCTAAAACCAACCTTTGACAACAGGTCACATAGAGCTAAGCTAGCAGGTTCATTTGGAGTCCTTCAGTTGCTTAGCAGATAGGGTACACTAAAGCACAAGAATAAGGGATTATATTGAAACTTAAGCAGCAGCAAAATTTCGATATGTCACATTCTTCTTTGAAAGGAAGGAAGATTCCATAGAATTTTTTTCTTGCAATGCAGATAGGGATTTCGACTATATATGGCCAGCATGCCCAAAACCAACCTTTGACAATGGGTCATAAACAAGTAAGCTAGCAAGTTCATAAGGAGTCCATAAGCTGCTTAGCAGATAGGGTACACTAAAGCACAACAGTGTGAGATTGTATTGAGACTTAAGAAGTCGACTTCAATACGTTATATTCTCTGTTGGAAGGAAGGATGGAATGATGGATGAATGGAAGCATGAATGTAGCTGCAACAGTAATATTGACAAATAATTTTCATTATGGCTATCATATCACTATCATAATAGTCATCATGCATATATTGTTACTGAAAACATGATGTGCATGGAACAAAAGAGGAAAGGCAAAACTGTTAAAAAGAGCTGTTTCAATCACTCGAATAACAAAACCATTTTTTCTCTAGGTCCATATTCTCTCTCTCTATTACAAGAATTCGAGCCCTCATAACAAAAAGTGTTTGTTGCAGCTTTCAATAACATCTCAATTGTTTTCCTGATTTGCATGTAACACTTCACATATCGCAATGAAATATTTTGCTTAATATTCTCTAACAGGATATGATGAAAGTACGAAATTGTCATCGTATAGCAAGCATTACAAGTAGGGTATAAATACCTTTCTTACAACAACATAGTCACCGACCGATAAGTTAAGCTCCACATCTGTCTCAGCCTGATATGAATGTATAACCTGCAGAGCAAAGGACAAAAAACACATAAATTATATAAACTATGACAAGATAGAAATAATCCAACATTTTTTATCATAGAAAAGCTACAGTTTAATTACCTCTGCTAAAAAGTATTCCACGGTTTCAGTTGATCCATCAACTGTAGGGGCAGGAAACACTCCATTGGCTTCTTCATATGATGGAGGTGGTGGCATAGAGTTTTCCATGACTGGATTTGGAGATGCTTCAATTCTTTGACGCTCTGATACCATCTGTGAAATTATTAAGTTAACAATGTAATAAATTTATATATTGCATTTTCAAATATTTTCAATTAAAATTTTATTGCTTTGAGCAAACAGAAATGTCATTATTGCATACATCTCCTTCAAGTTGATCAAGGATTTGCAGGATTCTCTGATGGAAGGTTCGCTCTGACTCAACCTCCAATGCATAAAGGAAAATTATTAGTGAAGTTCCATGCCTACCATACTTATTTCATCAAAAGAAACATCATACAAAAAATTTGTCAGTAGAATATGCAGAATAAAGATAATACCATTGCAATAAGCCTCTGCAAAGTCAACCTTTGTTGTTGGGCTTCAACAGCAGTCATTGCTGCAACAGCTTCCTTACCGAACACTGCCATATTTGACTTTAACTCTTCCAGCTTAGCCTCAGCAGATTCTAGCCTTGATATATTATCAATATTGCTGGGGGTTTCTCTTACTTTCATTTGACGCTTTGAAACTTCAATAACCTGTGATAGGATTTAAAATAGATATTCTCACAAAGATTACTGCAGGATTTAACAATTTATGGTGTGATGAAAATTTAAATAGCTGGAATCTTTCTAATTTGGACGTTACAACAAGGACAAAGCGGTGGATAACAGCTGAGATGGTAAAGGCATGTTGAATGAAGATTCGGGGCCCCACAAGTGCATCAAAAGGCAGCCAGTCAAGTGCCTAAGTATGGCCTTCAGCCATGCCATATAGAAGGCCTAGCCACTACGTGACCCTATGACAGTTTCACAAGCAATATGCATAGGCCTTGGTGGCCCAAATAGATCAGGTCGGCCAAAGTTATAATCACTCTCTCGTGGTAGCAACTACATCAGACAGTACATAGTGTCAGCCTCCTATGGAGGCTATCCATAGTCAGCCACCCCCCACCCCCCCCACCCTCTTTTCATCTCATTGGTGCCCTAACACCGAGGTCACTAATGCCCTCAGGCAAGCTCGTTTGTCAATATTCGACATTAGTGCATAAAAATTGGAGGTATAATTTGTCATATAATCGTTACTAGTTAGCAACATCATGCACCACTAAAATATATCCTTGAAAAAAAAAATTAAACATAAATGGATGGAGACAAATTTGTACAGCCTACTTATTAAGATAACACTTGCTCGCCATAGACATGGTCACACCAATAATCTTCAACTTAGGGTATCCAATCGGTTCAGCAATCCCAATCTAATACATCAGACTCACTTCTAAAATTGAACCAGCCTTAGTGAATGAATTGTAAAAACCATGTAACAATCTTTTTATAAATACAGAGACCAAATTAACGCAACCAAAGAGACAGCCATCAAGATGCTATCATTAGGTTTTTAACATAATTAATTTTACATTACACGGCTCTAAGGCACTAAGTTTTCTGTATTTTTCAAAAGCATCAATTGCCTGCCATCAGCATACACAATTGATTCGACCAACTTGGATGAATAGCAGACATGAAGATTTAATCAAGATACTTTACAAGCTAGAGTATTATTTAGAGGTGACCAAGACAATAATTTGATAAGGAAACAACTATCAAAAGCAACTTCAAAGAACTTTTCCATGGTAAACTCAGCGAGTAAGAAAGGCAATAGGATCAATTTAGAATACCATTAGAATGGTAATAAAGCAGTTTCATATAATACCTGAGCTTCAGCTTCTTGACGAATTCTGTCATATCTCTGGGCAAGGTGTCGAGCATCCTCCAAAGGAGCACCAATTACCATTGCTCTTAATGGCTCTGCAACCTGGGCAGACAAGGTTTCAGAATGCTAGATGAATTACTGGCGATAGAATAATATTAGCAAAGCACAAATAGCATGAGAAAGGAATGAACTAGTACTTTCATGCAAAAGTATTTCACAAATCCTTCCAAGATAATACAAAAATACCAATCTGTTACAGAATTGGATGAAGATAAATGATATAATCATACAACTCTATAATCCTTTAGAAACGATACAAAATGCTGATATCTATACAGAATTTGATGAATGACACAACCATATAACTCTAATATATTACAGTGTCATGAATGCAACTCTAATATGAACCAACTAAAAGTTTAGATCATGAATGCAAGGATTTCAAATAATACCATATAGGAAATGCCACATCACATGTTATTGCATAAGAACCCAATAGTAAGGCAATTAAATGTCAGTATGTAACTCCCAAACTCCAGCTCCCTTTTTTCTAAGAAAATTGGAAAGCAATGGATAATATGGTAGGAATAAGAATGTGCACAGATCTAGACTATCCTTAAGTTCTCTAATCACCTGGTGTAAAACTGTCTGCATGGTAATGTAAAAGTTACGTCGTCATCTGCTCATCTAACAAATGTAATCACTATCTTCATATGTTCGAGATCAAAATAAACAGCTTTTTCTTTCACTCACAAGGACACCTTTCTGTCAAAGGTGAGAGATTTCCCAATGGTTTGTCTAGATGCAATTGATTTTAATGTACTTGAAGAGACCATCAACTATGGTGCAGGGAAAGGATCTCTATTAACAAGCCTACTCAGCCATATTTGTCAAAAATACAGGAAGCCCAAAAGCCAAATGCTATCAACCTTTCAACGTAAAGCAATTCCACTGTCATGAGCCAGACCAGCCCTTGTCGTTATTTCCAAAAATCCTAAATTTCTTTTCTTTTGTTTGTTAAATCTCGGTAGGAGTCAAATGCATATTAAGGTTTCAATAAATTGTTCAGTTTTTCTGGAAACAAATAAAAGTAAACAATTAATCTTTATCTGGTTAGGGTCAGACCGGTATCTGGTGTAAGGTTTAATAAATAATTTTATATAACAAATTTATCGCATTTATGGGCAGATTATTTGTCGCGTTTATCTAATTAAATTAATTGATTCTTCATGCAATAAAAATATCCATTCTAAAATCAGTTATTTTATTTCTTCCTCTTCTTCTTCTGCATTCTTCCTTTTATCTTCTTTGCCCTTCTTAAACTTATTGGATGCCTACAAAAGCCTTTCTGATCACAAGTAGCGCGTTGAAAGCAAAGAGTCAAGACTCATAGAAGCGGAATCTTACTCTTGGGCAGAAAGTGGATAGCTAGCTTGATGCCATCAAGAATATTTCCTAGGTGACATCTGAGATAAATCAAGATAGCAATTTTCCCAGGACAACGACCACTATTATGGAGGAAAATCTATCCTTGAAAAGCCTATTTCAAAACCTAAAAAATAGAATAAATCATGTGCCTATTCCCAGGTTGAAAGTATTGATATTATTCCCAATTACTTAACGCACTATTAGATGGAAATGTTGATCATATGGATGGACATGCAAAGACAGTATAGGGGTTATAACATAGGCCTTGGGTGTCCACATACAGATTTGAGTTATGGACTCTAGATCTATAATACATACAATGAAATGTTGGTATATGAAGCATTAAGACAGATGCTTGCAATTTTCAAAGGAAGATGGGTTGGAACTTCCCACCAAAGATCAGCAGAGATCTAGTGGAAATATATATGTGGATAGTAAACTTCGGAAAAGTGACAGTATCACAAAAGCCATATAGCATTGAAAGGACCCATTAAAATTCAGTCTAATGAGCTGCACAGGTTGCCCGTGTGTTGACCATGATGAAAATAAATATCAAAAATCAAGGTTCATGCAAGTGGCTAGAAAGTGTTTGTTAAATTTACAGCCAATCATTAAGTTAAGCACATGACTTAATAGCCAATAAACTGTCAAGATGTGCAAATTGGCCATGAGAGTGGGAAAATGGTCCTAGAAATATTAGAAATTCTCTTGTTAATAGATATTAGCTGCATTCATGTGAAAGAAGGCAAGTGCTTTGGGGGCATAGACATGGGAACCGGATTCTGGCACATGTTTGACAGGCAGAAACAGCAAGAGCGTGAAATCATGTTTTGTCAAACAACAAATATCTTCAGTTCAAATGTACAGTTCTAATTAAAAAAGAAAAGAAGACAATTTATTTGATCATTGTTTTTCCCTTGATTATTGAATTTTCAATGTCTTTAACATGCTTTACAAGTTAAGCGGTCTGATCCTTTACAAATTACAATATAACTAATTTCAAAAATTTAAAAATTTGCGAAGCCAGCACATGACAACTGGGGCTTCTTGTTGTGTTGGTGAAATCATGACACCATATAATATATAGCATAATTTTCAATCTTGATTACACAATTTTGTCCAAACCTCACCTAGTGGTTCAACCATTCTTTTATGTGGATGAAGTATTATGGAAATGATCCATGTCAGGCCTATCAACAGTTTGCAACAAAAGTCCAAGATAGGCCTTTTTGTTGTTTTCCAGGTTTGATTATGAGTAAATATTTTGTCCTTGCAAAGCACACACTCTGAAGAGCTGCTACACTGTGAGCTTCATATCTGTACTATCACCACATATTTATACTAAGAAACCAAGCATCTCTCCTCCAGATATGAGCACTACACTCCCCATGACTAAAGCTACTGTCATCTTTAATAAATACTCTTCACTCAGTTCAATTCTTATTCTGAAGGAGAGAAACAAAAGAAGTGCACCTCTCAAAAGCGGGAACATGTTTATAGCAAGTCACAATATAATATAAATGTTTCTAGAGAAATCAAAGATATCCATTCTTCTTCTCAGGTGCATCATACATGCCCAACACTAGTGAACAATTTAACTAAGTAGCTGAGCTACTTCTGGGATCATCTGGTTTACAGTTAGGTTTCAGCAAATGCTCCCATCGCTATGCACACTTCACCAGTTCTTAGCTATGCTATCCATTCTTTCACTTCAAATTTGGTCTATTCTAGCGATGCCACTAATTGTCAATAACTATTCTGCCTCCCTTCGAGATTCTCATTCTTAGAAAGCAAAATGCTAAGCAGCAAATCATGAGTGTCCATGGGGCAACAACCATTAAGATTATGCAGCTTCCACTTTGTGATAAAGTGGCAGTTAACAAATACATAATTATGATATGTTAAGCTTAAAATCATTAACTTGTAGGAATATAAAAGACTCGATCGAAAAGGAGATTTGTTGCCTTAAACTGTATATGAAGGATTGCTATTATATTGAAGTTAGCTTGTACCACAATTACAGAAGCTTGTTAGCTTCTTGGAAAAGAATATTGTGGTTAAGATCCTCTATAAGCACAAATAATTTTTTCAGATAGAGGACTGGCGGTCCAGATTTAGAGACAACGTCTTTAAAGAGATTACTAAGAAAAGTACCAAGTGAAGATATTGCATCTACATTGGCGCAGCTAGAATTTGGTTTCTGGATAAGGAAGTTGCACAATCAACAGATTTTTTTGGAGGGATCAGCATATTTTTGTTCAGAGAATGATTTTAAGAGGGTAAAGTCTAAAGAGGAATAGTATTTTGCTCATAGAATAGTTTACTGGACAAGTCATTCAGAATAGATGAAACAAAAGCAGAGATAGTTGAAGTGATTATAAGAAGAGAAGACAGAAGTATCCACAGTTTAATATAATAACCTAATGCAAATGAGGTAAGCTTAAGGTATTTTTCATTTATAATATGAAGTTAAACTCACAAAGGAACAAGCATGATGTCATCATAGAGAGATTACAGATTGTACTTTAGCACAACAACAAAGATGATGCTATAAGAGGAAACTATATTCTAAGAGAGAAGAAAAGAACCTCCATAGCAAACTTCCTATAGAAGGATAAAACAAAATATGCTGATAAAATATATAAGACATAAGTTAAAATTGTCTAATAATAGCATAATAAGATGGCTTGAGTGCCGCACAAGTTGTATAATTCAGTTTATGCAAATGGATTGCAAAACATCCATTCTCATGAGGAAGATAAAAGTAAAATGGAAGTATCTGAATTCTGATTGGAGATAGACGAGTACAAGTTTCTCACATTCAATACCCTTTCAATTCCTCAGGCAAATGTTCAGAGAATGGATGAATCTAGAGGGATAGGGAATGATTGTCAGACCTGGGTTCCAAGGGCTTTTAAAAGATTCCCGCGCTCTTTTTCTATTTGAGAACGAGCCCTTGAATAACTTAAAGCAGCTTTTGATAGAGTATTGCCACTTGTGCAAGTGTTTTCAACACCATATTTTCTACTATCGTCAGACAACTTATTACCTGCAAAATACGATTTTCAGTAGAAAGATGACCAGAAGTAAAAAGTATTGGGTAAAAGATTGCCAAATATAAATTTAAATAAAAAGATGGCAAGTTGTGGGGAAAAATCCCACCAAATTCACAAGCATACCTATCTCGACTTGTTTAGATCCAGTGATGATGTAACCTTCCACACCACGAACAATGTCCCTTTGAAAATGCTGAAAACATATGATTGAAGTATTTTCACATAATCTAGATCAAAAAGAAAGAAAGAAAAGGCATTCACAGAAAATAACTGCAACAAAACAAACCAACAGAAACTAAAAAGATGCTAACCTTGGCTGCACGGGTTGATATGTAAAGCTTTTCTAACTTTTGATGTTGCTGAAGTTCTGTCTCATCTGCAATTACACCATCAGAACTTCCATATCCACCAGCACCAAATTGCTTGAGAACAGCCTGTAAATTAAGTCAAAATGACCTTGATGTTACTCAGAATCATAACTATGAAGTATGAACCATTGTGGCAATTCTGAAAGTCCATGGATAGGCAGCCTCTCTGTGGGTAAGATAGAAAGGGGATGCATGTCTTTGGTTTGGCTTTCTATTTACAAAATAGGCCTCGATATGGTTTCCCATCTGATAAACTTGTGGCAATTGGAGGAAATCCTTAGGTTGGGAGTTTCTCCAGCTCGTTTGTATGCTTCAAGAGAAAAAAAATTATTTAAAATAAGATGAAATGGTAGATGATTTCATATTTGTTCCTTAATGTGCAAAAAATTGACTGGAAAGGAAATCTATAAGGTGGAAATAAGAGACAACAGCAGTCTTTTGTTGTAATATAAAAGTCACTGTAGGATGAAGTCAAAGGTCTTTATAGCCAGGAGTTCTATGGAGATAAGGTCCATAGGTCTCTTAGCCAAATGAGGTTATTCCACTATCATAACAACAAGAAAAGAACACAAACACCCTATTCTCATAGCTGTGACACTTCTACATAACCTTGATTTTATATTAATTTTTACAAGTCCATGTTTGTGACAAACACGTGAAGGAAACCTCCCACAGGGGACAGGACTGCTTATCAAAAGGTATCAAGAGATGAAGCACCCAAGACCTGATGGCATTCACCTCTTTCCCCAGCACAGTCATGGCTATCAGCAAGCATGTTTTAACATTGTTTTAAAGAAATACCCAAGGCAAACTGATCTCCAACAATTTTGTCAAAATTAATAAAGTTATATCAATAGGAAAATTTTCACTATCTGTTTTTTAGGTTTCAGAACCATTAGGTCCATTGTTCATTGCTCAGTTCTGTTTAATCATTTGAGAAGTGTGCTCAATAAAATAACTAATCAGAGTGCTTCCTATGAAAGCAGAAACCTTAATAGTTTTTCAGCTATTCACTTGTTGATAAGTATGACAAACTACAAATATGAGTGCTTCCTATGAAAACAGAAACCTTAATAGTTTTTCAGTTATACACTTGTTGATAAGTATGACAAACTCCGGATATGAGAAAAGAAGTAGAATTGTTTGCAGATATAATTTCAATAAGGTTTAAGGCAGAGCTCTTTGAGGTTCTAAGATTGAAGTTTTGAAGAACATTTGTCCTGCACTTTTTGTGCCATGGACTCTATGACCAACCTGAAGTCGGTCCTTTGTTCCTTTCAATTGCTAAAATCAATTAATTGGTGACTGGTCTATCTTGGGTAGCATTAACGTTACTGTTGTGGAGTTTTGGATCTAAGTTCAAAGAAATACGGGTGTAAGCTGGAAAAAGCATAGCAAAGAACTCCACTGCCGGTAGGTTCGAGAAAAACAGCCCTTTTTGAAAAGTGAATTTCCCCTATCAGTTGGCAATTCAATTCTTACAAAGACTATCCTTTCATTTGTTCCAAAGTTCCACCATAGTCATATCGACACTAGTTTTCCAGGAGTGTCTAAAAATTTGAACTTGTGAGGCAAAGTTCCTTTAAGGGAATGAAAAATCTGATGCTGAAGCTTTCCCTTTTGACAAATGGAAACTAGTTTGACTCAAAAGGCTCTAAAAAGGCTAGGATCAAGTTTCATGGGGGATATGAAAGCTGCAATTCTCATGGGTTTGGCCCCTAGGTAAAAAAATACATACAACTTAGGGGAACAATCATTCCTACCAAAGTTTGCCGTACTAGTTAGAACCGTACCATATAGAGCATACCGTACCATACCAGACTACCAGTACTGAACCAATATGTTGTACCATATCGTACCGATACTCGGAACACCGAACCTTATGGTACAGTACCACATACCAACACTGCAATAGGATAGTACGAGTACGGGTCCGATAACAATGAACTTTGATTCATACCAAGTACCACAACAACAGAAAGAACATTAACCACACGGAATATGGCATGAAACATACACTGTTGGTATTCATAAAGGATTCCATTTTGAAGTGGGTCTGTTGCTAATTGGTTGGCCTCTATGTTGGATCTTGGATTTGACATTCTCTATTGGAAGATTTGGTGCAGAGCAAATTTTTTGGCTTATATTGAGTTTTCCTATTTCAGTTTAAGCTGTCTTAGAAGTCTAGTGGCAGCTTCGATGTTTTAGTTTTATTTTTTGTAAACTAACATTTTTATTTTTGGGGGTGGGGGGAGGGGGTTGATTTGTAGGGCTATCACGAGGGTGAATTTGCCCTCCTACTTTGAGTTATTAGCATTAAAAATCACAATTTACTTATAGTTCAGTTTAGGAAAACTCTATAGTCATTAAGATTAAGATTTTGAAAGGTTTAGATGTCCATCCACAGGGGGTTCCATATGGATCTAACTTTTGCAGATATTTTACTTTTCTGTTGGGTTCTTTCCTCTGTTAAAGGCTTCTTCTAATAAAGCTATAACTATATAGTAGCAAAGACCTTTACTTTTGTCCGATTCTATGTTTTGCACTTTTAAAGGTACAACAAATAAACAAAAACCTATATTGACACCCACTACAAATCTTGAATTTGATGCAACAACGATGGCAGCGACTTCTAATCACAAGGCATAATTCTTGTAGCTCTAAGTTAGATGTATATATTTTTGGTGGTGCAAATTGACAAATCAATCCTGTGTTCTATCCTATCTTTTTTTTTGGAATTCTTCTTAAGTTCTTAATCAATAGCAAACTAATCTTACCATCATAATTTAGCCCTCCCACACGTCATCCATCACAATGGGTTTGCCTGTCCTTCATTTCTTTCAGAATCAGTATCATACAAGGATTCTCTATTATGTGACATTGTCTAAAGATCATGCATATTCTGGTAGCAAAGCTTGGCTGTAAGATCAAAAGGTGATAGTGTGAACACATAAAACCTCATATTCCAAGGCCGGAAAGATCATGTTGAGGCCAACACAAAATAAGGAGCTTTAATGGGGAAAAAACTAAACCCAAAAAGAAAGTTTCTTGGTTCTTTTATACACAATGATGACCAAGAGCCAAAAAAAAAAGATGGCATGCATGTTGTAGTTTACAAAGTACAAAGGATTGCCGTAATGAAGGAAAGCAAGCAAGAATTAAAGTTGGACTATCCAAAAGAAGATGTAAAGTTATGCAAGAAATGATACCACATGAAGAAGACATCATTTGGTAGAAGAGAAGTTAAAAAATCGAAGTGGATATGGACAAGAAAAAAATGAAGTTAACACCATCAAAGATACTATGGTAGTGCAAGATAAAGGAAAAGGAAACCAATAATTGTTTCACCATATGATAAAGTTGTCCTTAACAAAGTCTATACATGGATGATGAGATTTTTCAAGATGCATATAAAAGTAAAGGAATCAAAAATGCTAAAAAGCCAGCATTTCAAGTTGAACCCACCCTAGCGGCTGTGGTGTTAAATTTTGAAAATTCATGACACCTACCCATCACAGGAGTCATAGTACCCTGATTGTAGTTTTAATAAATTCATAGGTTAATTCCAAATAGTAAAAATTGACAACACATATATCATCAATTCGGTGGCAATGTGCATGCTGTAAAATCCATGATAGACAAGAAAGTGAACCAAATTCTAAAGAAGGAAGATTGCATCATGAAGACCCTAAAACCAGGATAAGTTCTTGTACAGGAGGTTCTTTTATTTCACTTGAGTTTTTCTTTGTACAAGTTAAGGTATCACGTAGATACTTTTCTAATTTTTCTTGTAATTCTACCATACATGTTCAAATAAGATCCTATCAAAAGCAGGATTCTTCCCTAAACAGGATCCCAAGTGAGTCAAAAATTGGTGCAACGTCTTCTTTGATTGCAAAGATGCCAAAATTTGCACATATTTAAATCTATTTTTCTGGTATGTTTTACTTATATGCCTTACTTGTAAATTTCAGGGTCATTTTGAAGACTTATATGCCTTGTAAATTTCAGGTCGTAACTTGATCTATTCCAAATAACACAGGTAAGAAGCTAAAACGACAAAGGAACAAGCAGCAAACTGATTATGAGCAGAGGGAAGTGAATGTCAAATGAACCGACCATCAAAGGGAAGCACCGCAACAATATCAATTGCGAGGTGCCGTCAAATCCACATTTCCCTCAGGTTTGAACAAAACACAAACAGTAGAAATCGACTCCCCAAGACCAACAAAGGGCAAGCATTAATCAGCGAGAATTACAATCATAGTTATAATTAGAAACAAGAATCTGTGAAAGAAATAAATCTATCAAGCTCCCACCCGGCCCAAGATACATCAAAATAACCAAATCCCAATCACGCTTGAACTAAACATCGAGAAATGGTTCAACAACTGCCCTAGATGCATCAAATCCGTTCGGAAAAAACCAAATCGGAAGAAAAACCGGGGAGAAATCAGTCTGATATCGAAGCCCAAAATACACCCAATCTCCGACCAGATAGATGCATCAATAAACGAAAAGAAGGGGGAATGGGAGAGAAAACGAGAGGGCACCTGCTGCTGCCTCGCCACCTGTTCCCGGAGCCACGTGGCCTGCTTTCTTATCGCCTCCATTCCCGGACGGCGCGAGCGATCGCCGGACGCCAACCAAGAACCTGGCGGGCCGGCGTGTGGGCGGAGCTTCGGAGAAAAGCCAAATCGAGAGGAAGGAAAAGAGCGATAGTAAAGGGATCAAGAGATCTGAAAAGTTATATATCAAGAATGAGAAGGATCTCTATGTTGTTTGGTGGAGTAGCTGGAGAACCCTTCAAAGGTATCTCCGAGTTGTATAATTTTCGGTAGTTCTTCAGGTAGGAGCTCTACTTTTTATACGAGTGCTTCAGACAAGATATTAACAACGTTGTTTTCTTCATTCTTCTGGGGCACTGAGAGGGAATAAAACAGGGCCCGAATTTGACGAATGAATGGCCCAGTCCATGTAATATTTGATGACTAATTGTGCACTAACGCCACGCAATGGGCCGGCGACGTTGTGATTGGGCCACGTAGACTCTCTTATTTATATGCATAATTTTATTTTATGCACGTGCAAGCCTAAACGTGGCTCCTACATAGAACATGATTTGAAAAGGTCTAACAGTTGGGTCGACAAAGCAGCAAATCTGGAGACAAACCCGGGGTTCAAAGACCCCCTTCTCAACTAGCAAGTTGGGCTGTCCAGGTAGGGCTGGAAATGGGTCCAGATCGGCCCGAGACCTGCCGGGACTAGTTGACTTAGATCAGGCTTGGGCCAAACATTGTGACCCAAAGCCTGAGCTCGCACTCCAGCCTGATGCTGGCCCGACTTCATTGTTAGGATCTTGTCCTTCAGGCTTCGCATGAGCATTTTAGGTCCAGTAGTCCAATTCAGGTTGGTTTTGAATCTTTTGATAGCAGGACAAGTCTTCATACTGGATGACTATAACATCTGCTTAAGTTAGATATCTGTGGCATTGTTCACTTCGAGCTAGGCTAAGCTGGGCTATTGGGCTTATCAATTGTTGGCCCAAGATTGTCCCAATGTTTAACCGGTCTAAACGTTTGAAACCAAGCTCAGCCCAGCCCTTAGATCCAAATCACCTTACAGCACGGGCTTGGTTGAGGGTTGAGTGTGTATTCCTAAATATTCATATAGATGGGCCAGTTTGATGGCTAAACTAGATAGGCCAGGTCGGGAACAGCCAAACTTAGGGCCTTGACGGGCACATTACAAAGACCCAGCCCAGAAAACCCTTTGAACATTATATATAGATGAGCTATAACTGCCCCTCAATTGGCGGGATTGTGATCGTGCTTTTAATGGCCCTTAACTACTATAATACACCTAAATTGGAGACACGTGGCTTATATAGAAAGAGGTTGATGCTTGTTATCGAGTAAGGCAGAAGTGTGCTTTAACTACTCTTTAACAGTCTCCGCATTGTGCACATAGCTGATCTTAATCACATTGATCATACGATAACAGTCGTTCCGCTTGGAATGAGCTATAACCGCCCCTCAATTGGCAGGATTGTGATCGTGCTTTTAATGGCCCTTAACTGCTATGAATACACCTAAATTGGAGACACGTGGCTTATTACTATTGGTTTGTCAATCCACTCCAATTGGCTTGATTGTTCAAGTCAGTACTTCGGCCAATACCGAAGTCAACAATTTGGTCGACTGCCACGGTTAGTATCTCGACCGACTGCTAAATCTGGCAGCTCAGTTTATGCGCTTCGATCAATCATTAAGATCAGGTTGACGAATATATACCATATCGTCTCTTTCTACTTGAACTTCTTCCCTCTCATGCTCCAACCTACCTTGCTCCAACAACATGCTCTTACTTCTCCAGTAAAGTGTCCATGTTCGAATAAGCCATCCATGTGAGGTGACCATATCTTATGAGGATAGATCCGGCCATATATGATTTAGTCGGTCCTCCAACAAGGTTTTCAGCAACTCTCTTCCTCTACCCTCCTTGTTCTCTCCCTTCTTACTCTTTCTCTATATGCTCCCTACAATTCTTTCACTCTCCCTCTTGTCTCTCTCTCTCTCTTCCCCGCTCTCCCTCATCTTCTCTACCCTATCCCTCTCCCTTACCTTCTCTCTGATCTCTTCATTCTCTCGCTCTCTCTCCCCTCCTCTATGCTCTCTATCTTCTCTATCTCTCCCTTTAGCTCTCTCCCTCCCAACTCTCTCCGCTCTCATATTCTCTCTTCCCACCATTCTCGTCCGACCCCTGCAGATCTCTCCACTTTCTCTTTCTCTCTCCTCCATCTCTGCCTCTTGGACAAACATCTCGCAGTTTCAAGATTTGAGTCAAGGTATTACTCAAGAAGTCAAAGCAATTCCATTAAATAACCAAACGCAGCATCTGCATTAAATCAAACAAACACTTGCATCTACAAATACAATATTTTAGATCCAGATATGTTTAGAAATGTAGGCATGGAATACGAAAAATCAAAACAGCCTCTGCTTATACAATATATTTCATGGTATCTTCTACAAAGTTTGCTGTTACAAGTTGGAGACTGCATGGTCTCAACTATCTGATTGCCAACGAACAAGGAGGTACCCACCATATCCAGTAATATCTTTTTATATAAATAATAAACACAAAAGAAAAAGGGCAAAGTTTGCATTTGTTTCCTTTTTAGAAATTCTATCGTGCCAATCACGTCATCTCATCCCGATTATTTTTTTATGTGAAAATGGTAACATCATCAGCAAACTAAGAAAGAAGACAATATGCATTGAATCTAATGCATGAAGATTTGGGAACATGTCCTTCCATAAAAAGAGTGAACATAAAACAAGAGGCGGACAAGGAAGCAAGGATGGGTCGAAACTTTGTGCCTTTCAGAAAGTATTTAGTTCATGAAATAATTTTTTCTCACTATATATTTAGTTGATCATTGAAAAAATATTACTTGTTAAAATATAATATATTTGGTTGAACATCTCTTTTTTGAAAAAAAATTTATATAAAATATCTGCTATTCCCTCAATAAAAAGAAAAATCTTACTTCATTTTATCCAAAAAAAAATTAAGGGCATTTTAACTAAAAAATTACTCTAATTTTCAGCCAATAGAATTGAACTTTTTCATATTTCATATAGTTTTTTCTTTTCCATAAAATATGAAAATTTATTTTATAAGAAAATTATTTTTCTACCTTTTTTAAAAAAAAACTTCAACCAAATAAATACAGATAGATTTTTTTATTTTTTTATTGACCATATTTTTCTTTCTTCTCTTCCCACGAACCAAATAAATCTTAAGTAACAACAGAAACGAAATGATGAGAGACTATGTTCCGTCATTATTTAAGCAAATTCTTACAAAAAAACATCATTTATGTTTAAAATTCGAAAGTGCACGATTGCTCATGTGCATCAGTTCATGGCATTGAATCACCGAACAAGTCCTGATCCTTCTTAAGGAGCGATCTGCCCTTCCTAATGCATTTACCATGACATGGATATCTATAAACGCTACCCGACTCCAACTCAATGCAAATTGCACCCGATGGCTTTCCCAAGTATATGATATAAATTTTATACTGCTATCCCTTACATTTTTTAAAATTTATTAGTTATACTTTGAAGTTACTCTGTTTGTAAATAATTTTGAAGATGTAAGGTTAATTAAGCAGCTTCCTAAATAATAGTACCTGTTTGAGAGTTGAGACTCAGATCCAGTCCTAATCCATACTCATCCAAATTGGATCTAATCACTACCTGACACGATCACTACTGGATCGGCCAAATCAACTCGGTCCAATTGTTAGGTGGGCAGAGAACAGATTCAGATGTAAATCGAATATCCTAACAGTTTTGATTTAATTTGGGAGACACCTAGATCTTGTCAGACCTGATTTTCCCCCTAGGATCTATGTTCCGTTTCTTCAATTTGATGATGGAGCGGAATTCTATTGTTTTGATAAAATAGCTCTGCGCTATTAATGTAATGGTTGCAAACTTATAAGCCCATATAAACTTTGACAATCTTTGAAAGACGAATTTTCTTACATTCAAGCTGCAACTTTACTAAAAATAGCTCTATAAAAAACTATGATAACATTATAGAACTCATTTGGTTTATGAAAAAAAAAATTCCTCACTAAAATATTTCTTTTGGAAAGCTGATACCTGAAAAAGTGACTTTTACATATTTGGTTAATCATAAAAAAGTAGCACGTTGCAGAATGGCTAATGTTTGATGAAACATTCTTAAGAAAATTATGTAAAATATTTATTATGCTCTTAATAAAGAAAAAGAACTTATCTCAATTCTATCTAAAGATTTAAATACACTTTTTAGGAAAAAAAAATTATCCTAATTTTCAGCATGTGGGAATTAAACTTTTCCATCTCATTTCTGTAGAAAAGTTATTTTTCTATCTCTCTTCTTTAAAAATTTCAACTAAATATAAGGTATCTCTCTATTTGTTCATTGACCCTACTTTCGTGCCAAACGAGTCTACAGTAATATGCAAGGTGGAGCCTAGCTTGCTGAAAAAATCTCCAGAGATATGCATCATAGATGTAGGATTAAAGACCATACAGTATAATTCTTATTTTTCAAACATTTATAAAATTAAACTCTCTTTCAATGATACTGTAGAATACCAACTGCCCTGGTCTCCTCAACTGTAGACCATTAGGTAATTCTTCTGCAGCTATCGCACTCCTTCGTCCATAAGACTATAAGCATCAACGAGGTGTCTCTCTCAGGAGAAATAAAAATAGAGAAAAAAGGCGGAGACTTTTGACCCTTCCCTCGTTGGGTCATTGGGTGCCCCCACGGTTTAAACATGCAGCCTATGGATCAATGCCTTCCCCAATTTCTATATGTACACTTTTTTTTTTTTCATATATACAATGGTAACTCACAGTGTGAGCATCCGTACGAACGTGTGTTTAGTCCAACATCAGTTATTTACTGCATAAATATTGGATACTTACATAGGATCAAAAAATCCAAATAATATCTTCCAGCTGGCCATTTCGGGTGAGGTCCTAGGTTGTTACAAATGGTGTCAGAGTGGACCCAATCCATAACCTATGTGGACTAGGGGACACTGCAGCACGGATCCGTTAGGACTGACCACGAGCCGATCGTAATGTTCGTGATTAGATTTGAATGAATTTGAACTTTTAGCCTGACAAGGACGTCGGGATTTAAACGGAAGAAGTATGTGAGGACCCATGCGAGCGTATGTTTAGTCCTACATCGGTTATTTACTGGGTAAATCTTAAATATTTATACAGAACTAAAGAATCTAAATAATATCTTATGACTAGCTATTTTAGATGGTCCTGTTCCGTAAGAGAACGCGGAAGCAACAAGTGTGCAACCCGAAAATAACGAAGATGAGCGGCAGTGGGAAAAGTCTGACCTCTGAAATTGAAATAATGGCACGTGATGCGAATGCTTGGTGGTTGGATGGAAGGTCTTAGGGGTTGCCGACTTCGTACGCGAAAGCGCTGGATGACCGAGGAGAGCACGCCCGACATCACCTTCTGGGTATCGTACTTCAACCAATCCAGCTCTGATTTGCTTGTCGCCTCCGCATGAACAAGAATCGAAGGTATCTCAAGGAAAGAGAAGAAGAGAAGAAAAAAAAAATATTCTACACCGCCTGCATTATATGAACTTATATACTGCCAATCAACAGCAGCTCATTTCTGTACACTTTATTCATTAAGTGCTCATCTCGATATATCGTGTTAAAAATAGATGGCTGCCGTATGGTGCATACCATATAAAATATAGTTTCTACAGGGGTGTGGTGGGGCTTTCCTTAGTCAATTATAATTGATAAAGATGACTTGGCGGGGCTCTGTTTGATTATTCTATCATTGTGTGCCACATTATTGGAGGGCATTAAATGAAATTAGGTGTGGGGGATGATAAGGTTATGTTGCTAGGAGCATGGTATGGGCACCTGCACATGAGAGGATTTGATTTGCTTGTCATTTATATAAAATGGTTGTGATTATCTTAGATAAAAAATGTCATCTTGATGGAAAAGTCTTGCCTGTGATTTGCAGAGCAAAGAAATCCGCATCTATGGACAAAATTGCACTTTAAACTTAAAAAAAATAATAAAAAAAAAACCATCTTAGACCGGCCCAATGCAAAGAAGGCCTCAAAAATAAAAAAAGAAAAAAAATATATATATCCTCCTTAGTAAGTTTGCCTTATGTCTCCAGATACATTGAGCCACTCTTACGGTCTCACTGAATCAACTTAAAAACTAGATCTATTTGGCCGAATCACATGTAGATTCCTGCTTTGTTAATTTTTCGAAACAACGTTGGACTTCGGAAAGTGGCCAAAACTTAAAGGGTCGGCAGTATCAGCTGGGAGTATGAAGAGCTGATGGATCTTGTTTCGCTATTTGCCATTTCTCTTTGAATTGTTGATGTCCAGTCCTTGGTTTGCACGCATGGAGTGAGCAATTTGAATGAAAAATTTGCACAGCACTTTTGTTTGAATTGGAGTGGTTGGGTTCAGATTCGATAATTTGCCCAGCTTTTCGGTGCAAGCTAGTCAACTTAATATTCCATTGAATGAATAGAGGCGAAAGACGGTGAGATGAAGGGGGGACAGGAAAGTGCTCATACTAATTTTCTTTATTATAAGTGCAGTGTAACAAGGAAGACAAGGGGAGATGGCAGCTTGGGCCTATCTTTATGCTAGCTTGGAGGGCAGAAGCTGCCCATGCTTCTTTTTTTTGTCTGATATCCGACCCCATACCTGTCCCATTTCCTGTGCCCGTCCAACTGCTACCACAGTAATGGATAATTAACATGAGAACGAGACAGAGACAGAGAGAGAGAGAGAGACTTGTATGAGTCCATGGATTCCTTTCTGCTTTTATGTATGAAAGCTTGCAATAAGGGATTGGCAGTTTGATTTTAATCTAGCAGCTCTGTTAGAAACGTTGTGAATTGTTCGTTGTAGCTTGTCTACAGTCAAAACAATATAAACTTTTTTATATCTTTCTTAAGAAATCTGAGGTCCAATCCAGGTTCTGAATCGATGCTTTGGGTGTTTAAAAAGACAGGCTTACTTTACCGTGCCACCTTGCTCAAAATTATAGTCCTCTACTGAATGGGTCATTGTTGCCTAATGATTTTATACATCTGATTTTCTAATAAATTAAAATTGGGGAAAAAATTAAGAAGCATCATATGAGCAAACTGCATGCTTCCATTTTTTTTTTTTTTTAAACTTTCCTATTCCCATCAAATGATCATTACAACTCCAAAAACTAGTATAATTCCTCTTCTCAACATTTCATTCACTTTGGATGCAAATTTAGATATAATTATATTTTCAAAAGAGAGCCCACATATGACCTTCTTTTACCTTGGTGGTCATACCTCTGTGTTTACAATAGTGGAATCCTAGAAGATTTTGCCCTAGGTAATATTAATATGGGGGGATGTAGACTTCAAGATGGGACTCCTTCGAAGAATGCTTAAAATATGGTCAAAGTGCTTGTAGAAAATAAGTGCAATCAAGATATCTATTTTACAACAAAGAATTATCGATGTACATGTCATCCATGTATCACACGAGAAGGAATGGCCAGAGAAGCCGGACATGTTGGCTTCGTTCACTCGACTCTCACTGGGCAATACAAAAATAGAAAGCGATTTAACCCAGAATGAACCATAGAGAGGATCTTGACTTTTTTCTAAACTTGCAAAAACTCATTCTTCTACCCCCCCAGATAAGTAAACATCTCATGGATATATTAAAAAAAAGTTTCTCCAAAGATGCCTACTCACCAGTCCTGAGGTCCCCCAAGCACATCCCCATCAGCGTGCACGTAAGGCGTTTGACATTATGTTTCCTCGACCGATAAGAAAGCTGGTGAGGTAGTTCCCATACACGGCATACACCACTCGACCATGCACACCACCAATTACAGCCACTCATTTCTGTAAATTTTATTCAACAAACGTCTCTCTCGTATCTCGATGCATTACTATAAAAATCAACAATTATAATTGGCCAGGTGTAGGAGATAATTTCTCGGTTACATCAGCCCAGCAATCTTTTTCTTCTCTTTCTGATTCAAATGCCAACTCTCTTTTTCCAAGTGAGTCGATCAACAATGGTCCACACACACCTCATTAGAAAAGAAGATAAGCTTTTTCTCCTCTCTTATTAGTTACTAGGAAGGCGACCCTCCAACCGTCGGCCCCGGTAGAGTTGAAAGCCGAGCATATGCATTACCAATGCGGTAACGAGTTTTAACCGTTATATTAGTCGTCGGCAGGCTATTGTCAGTTTCAGAGCATAATTTCACTCATTCAGTGGATTCTCCGCGGAGTGAGAGGGTTGTCCGAGCCCTCCTCTTTTTTACCACTCTCGTCTCGCTTTGACCTCTTGCTGCTTGGTTAGATTTGCTCAAAAAGCAATCAAATCGGATCGTTTATTTTATTCCACCCGCCCGAAGGTCGTCCTCCCGATATAATAAGCAGCCTTCTCCTCCCCTTTCCCCATCCTTCACAATCACGTATGTAGCTCTCACCCTCCTCTTTCTTCCCTCTATCCACTACGAGCAAAGAGGAATAGAAGAAGAAGAAGAAGAAGCACGGAGCAAGAGAATTAGAGATGAAGATACAGTGCGACGTCTGCGCCGCAGAGGCTGCGTCGGTCTTCTGCTGCGCCGACGAGGCCGCCCTCTGCGACGCCTGCGATCGCCGGATCCACAGCGCCAACAAGCTCGCCGGGAAGCACCGCCGCCTCTCCCTCCTCCATCCCACGCCCTCCTCTTCTTCGCCGCGGGCCCCCCCGCTCTGTGATATCTGCCAGGTGAGCCGCTTCCTTTCTCAAATTTTGTATTGAAGACTCGGTCCAGCGGCTGAAAAAGGTGTTGTTCGGTCTCGTAGGAGAAGAGAGGATTTCTCTTCTGCCAGGAGGACAGAGCCATCCTCTGCAGGGACTGTGACGTCCCCATCCACACCGCCAATGACCTCACCATGAATCACACAAGGTTCCTCCTCACCGGCGTCCGGCTTTCACCCGCCCCTCTCCCATCTGCCCCACCGCCGGAGGCAGAGCTTGTGGATAATAAGAGCAACGACAAAGACGTCAAGATCGAGAACTGCAGCAACAAGAGTCATGACAATCTTGTAGTCGTAGCAGCGGAGGAGGAGGCCGCGTGCAGCAGCAGCACAACCACCAGGGCCGCCGCCGTGGACGGCAGCAATAGCAGCAGTATCTCGGAGTATTTGATAAAAACGCTGCCCGGATGGCACGTGGAGGATTTTCTGACTGACGACGACAACGCCACCGCCGCCGATGCCGATGCCGATGCCGATGCTTTCTCTCAGGTCCGTTTATGATTCTGATTCCTTTCCTTGGTTTGGTATCTTTGTTATCAGCGGCAAGTCCGCTGGACTGAGAGGATGGGCGCGGTCGGGTTGATTGCAGGTAAACGGGGATTTGTTACGAGGCGGCGGCGAGGGACTGCCCGTTTGGGTTCCTCAGGCGAAGTATCCGGTTGTGGAATACCGGGCGGGGCACTGGTTCCAGGGATTTGTTGGGTCGAAGGCTAGCCGGCAGCGGGGGAGCGAAGGGTCCTTGAGGGTGCCCCAGATGCACGGCAATAAGAGATACAGGACTGCCGTCCGGTACTCGTGAAGGGATTTGCGCGCTCATTGGAACGCCCCCCGGGGCTTGTGGAGGGGTTTTCTTGCCGTTTTTTCCCCCTTTCCATTCCACTGAACGATTTGCGATGTCGGAAGCTTGCTCTCTCTTTTTGTTTTTTCGCTTTTCTTTCATCTCCGTGATACTTTTTTTTCTCCGTGATACTTTTTTTTCCTCCTCGTGCTTAGAGAAAGAAACAAAGGAAAACAGAGCTGTAATTCATAACGGGGTGTATGCTTAGCTACTAAATAATCGAAGGATTGTGGAAGAAATAATGCTTGTTTACTTAAGGGGTACTTAACAATTCGGTCTGAATGTTTTTTTTTTTCTCTTTTTTTTTTTACCTTCTCTCGTTTCTGGTGAATGATTCTGACGGGTTGATTGATTGCTAGCTGTATGGACACATATTTCTTTCAAGAGAATCAGCCAAGTTTGCTAGACGATGAAAGGCACCGAATTGACAGCATACTTTATACTCTATGATCATCCACCAATCGCGTGCGTGTGTATCCCCGAATGCCAGATGTATACTCATCTGGTTCGCAAAAAATATTTTTTTCTACAAATATAATTTTTTTAAAAAAAAATTCTTCGGATTGTACTTTTAGCATATTTAGTTAAACATTGAAAAATGACAGATTTGTAAAGTGCTTAAATTTAGTTGACTATTCACTTTTCTGAAAAAGTTATATGTAATTCCTATTATACTCTTAATAAAAATTAGGTTTTTAATGCTTTTTTAATGCTGAAGAATTTTTTTTGGGAAAAAATAAAGATGGAGTGATTCTCACCTCATGGTAAAGTAACTTTTCCATGTTTCTCATGAGAAAGACTTTTGTATGAAATGTGGAAATCATATTTCCATGAAAATACAACTTTCTCAAATGTATCTTGCAAGAAATTATTAAATTTCTAATAGTATTTTTACTTAAGATATACAGTTACAACTTGATAAGCTCCAATCTTTGAAATTGGAACGCATTAGCATATTATTTGAGGCAGAAGAACAGAAATTATAGAACTAGCCACTAAAATCAATTTTTTGAACAGATATTACGTTTCATTTTCAATTCCGGTGGATTGACAGAGCCCTATATTTTAATCAGGATGTGAACAAAGTTGTTAGTAAACCATACTTGAGGAATTTTACACAGTTTCATACAGCACCATTATGTAGAGATAGTAACCGCTGAGCGCGCATGGATGGTAAAAGTTCTAGCTCTTCAAAATACCTTTACACAACCTGTTGGGTTTATCCCTCATGAGAAGATGCGTCCCGTGTATCATTCATCAGGCCAGGTTCACACGAATGGAAAAGCTCTCATTCCAAATTGTCTCCTGACTCCTGAACAGGAAAAAAAGGTTCTATACACCCGTCACTAAGGAGAGCCGCCCCTCGTTCAAATCCAAGGCCATGGGGGCTGGATAGAGTTGAGAGGGATTGGAGCAAAGTGTTGAGAGATCCCTTCCATTCCCGTGGGAGGGTCTCTTCCTACCAAAAACCTTGATGAAGGAAGCCATAGAAGATCCATAGCTTTGGAAAGAGAAGAAGAAAGCAAAGAGGAGAAGATACCGGATTTGTTGAGCCACATCTACAAGTCCAAGGCTATAGTTCTTAGCTCCATCCAAGTGAACTTACCTCAGCGCCTTCTACATTGTCATCCATCTCTGCATGGTGAATAATCCCTCATATGATCCAAGAATTGTTCTCTTGATGTGTTAGCCTCTAGTGATCAAGATAGAACTGTAATCCAAGACATATTCACTTGATACTGTGATCCTTGACTAAGAAGAACACCATTATATGTTGGAGATGGTGAAGATCTAGACTCGATCTCGTGATATTTCTCCATTAGGGTTTTCTATATCAAACCTTGATCGCTTGTCCATTGATGATTTCTGCTGGCTCGTCTCTAATTTTATTTTATATTCTCATTGTTCAACAATAAAAGGGAAAGAGATACCCTTCATGGCTGTAGATTCTACACTAATACCATGCTGTATGCATCACCATGCATGAAGGTTTGACATAAGCCAGAGTCTACTCTGAAACCGTTGAGCCTTCCCGTCCCATCAAGTAACCCATCCCTCTGCTACAGAGTTTATCATGTGATGACTCTGACCAGAATTTTAAAATGGAGAGACACTAGCAGCTCATGTGAGGGCTGGGATCCATCTAACAGGATTTTTTTTGGATCCTAATTTTCAATTTTATAATAAAAAAATTCCCACATGTCCGATAAGTTAGGAATCTATCGCCTTCCCGATATAAAAAAAAAAAGGGTGTACGACAGGAGAGCTGTGCTGCAACCAAAACGTTAAAGCTGATCCCTTAGATATGGTTAACACAAGGCCGACCGCAGATGACTGCCACCAAAGCAGTGCACATCCAGGAGAACATTGGAGTACCAAAACCCTACCACCCAGATTCTGAACCATCCAGAGAAGATCACAACACCTCGTCTCTGAGTCACAATACTACCTGCAACTTGAGCTTATTGCAATGAATCCTGCTTGCCCATCAAAGTATTGATATCTTGTTAACTTCCATATAATCTATAGGAATATTAACAGCCATCATACGGCCCTGATTCCTGACCTCTGGAATTTACAATCGGGACGATAACATATATCATTACATTATGAAGAAACAAGAGTCAAAACATAAGTAGTTCTTATTCAGGCATAAGAAGACACCCAATTATTGGACATGCGATAAAATATACGCGCACAGAGAAAGGGAAAAACAGGAAAAAATTAAGTAGCGCCAAACTACCAAGCTAATCCACACAATTTTAACAAATTTCTTCTGTTGACCTATCATAAGACAGCTAAACCAATAGGATTTATCTTGGTCCCCCGGTTACATGCTACTGGTTCTTGACTCAATTCAGAAAATATAACCAATGATGGTAACAAGACAAATTTACCCCCTAAAAAGGAAGGAACGAGAAACATTTACCCCTTGAAAAAAGGAAGCAACGAGAAACTTTTAGGCATTGAAATCCCATGGGAGCAAGCAATTCCCCACAAAATTTTCTCTTTCTTTTGTTTCTATATTCTAAATGACTGTCCCACAAATTTCAGTAGCATACCTTTATACATATTTGCAGCGGGTTACCAATCTCCTTTCACATTTAAAAAACAGAAATGAGGACCGAGTATATCACAAGGCATATAGCCTTCAGAAACGAGAAAGAATTACAGCTCTCACAAGGTAGAGGCAAGATTTAGATGGTACCTTCTGAAGAACTGATAAAAGAATTGGAAGAATATTGATTGCACAGAAGACAAGGAACCAACAGAGTGCTGATAGTTTACCTGAAACAAATGAAAAATCATGCATTAGATATCCTTTGAACATATCAGCAATCCATAAAAAATTGATTTGATAACCATGTGAAAAGCTTTACAGGACAGTAAAGAACTTTTTTAAGCTTCATGGCAAGACATCATTACCTCTAATCAAGAGCACATTACTTAGGATGTGAAAGTAATGATCCTATCAGCAATCTTTGTGCGACAAAGAGGACACTCAGAACAGGCAAGAGAGCAAGGTTTACACACTGGGGCACAATCACATCAAGCTCCATTAGCCCCCAAATAGAAAAGATGAGGAACATATGATGTATTTGCAATGTAATAAAAAGTATGATTGCTTACAACAGAAGTGCCGACATGGGAGAAGTACTGCAGCAGAAGGTGATTCAAAGCAAACTTTACAAACATGAGAATTTGAATCCCCATTCCCAATAAGGTCAACTTCCTTCTCCTTCATCTCTTGAATTCTAGCCTGCATACAAGAAGGTTAATAACTGTTTAAACACATATGTTGGGATTTAATTATGCACTTGGGATTGTGCATGAGCAATATGAAACAGCCACGCCCCTAATAACCACCACTGCTGCACTATGCTATGACACTGGGTCCACAAGTGTAGTCAATAAAGTGAAAAAAGTGGGGTTGTGTAAACTCTACAAGAATGGGTTGGAATAGGTTAACATATCTGTGCATAACCCACTCTAAGCCATACATATATTCAGCCAGTGTACTGCAGATTAATACATCAAGGCTCAAGATCCACAATAATTTATTTGCTCATGGCATGTTTTGAAAATAACAAATAACAAACTACTAGACATAGGATCCATATTGAATACATATAAGACCAAGTAGCAGAACCAAATATACGCTGTCCATTGCTTTCTGTCAAAGGGTATACCAGATTCGACTGCGGTATGGTGCAATTCCTGCCTTCCTAATAAAGGCATACTAGTGCATGTGGCAGGAAGCCTTTCTTTCTCAATTTTAAAATGTATCTATCCTAACTCTATCATTTTAATATTATCGATAAGATTTGTTAGTTTATTGTTTCAATGATCATCTAACATGAAATCTACCATTTAAATCTTATCGATAATATTTGTCAGTTTACTGCTTCAATGATAATATAGCATGACCTCAAAACTAAACATAAACACATTTAGCAGGTTGTTTTTGGCAAATAGCGAGACATGGCCTGCTCAAAAGGTCCAGGCTGTATGTACGCATGCATGCATGCATACATGTATGTATGTATGTATATGTAGTTTATGTAAAAGCTTGATATACTCTGTTCAGCAAAGAAAATAAATATTATGTAATTCGTTGTGAACAAACACAGTAACATATTGACTGAAATATGTGCAAAAAGATAATGCTGCATTTTCAAATCGATGTAAAGGCATGCACACACACAGACCAAAATTCACCACATCAATCAACAATGTGATAATAACCAAGGTTTTAAAACTCGGTTTTTCTTTTCAGTGGAGTTTCTATCTTGGCAATCTCAGTGACTTCGATAGTTTTGCTCTAAGTTTTGGAGTTCTGGTCGAAAATGACAGGAAAAATAAAAAATTAAAAAAAAAGAAAAGAAAAAGAAAAAATGCAACTAAAGTTACCACCTTCACTGAGTTTTGGGTTATTAAGGATCATAGTTTGGGTAGTTTAGGTAGTTTCAGTTTGAAACAGAACTGCTTAAAGCTTAATGCATAGATATCTAAAACTTTTTGCTACTTTTTCATAATCATCATACACTTTCTTTAAAGTCCTTAATTTTTCAACACTGTTCTCTTTCTCTATAATATCCATAATTGCTCTAATTCTTGCATCTAAGCCGGCCTTTTTTTTCTAAGCACATTTCACTTTATTGTATCTTAGTAACTCATCGAAGAAAAAAAACATTTGAGCATGTTTAATTATGATCCATTTTAACAATCTATTTAAACAAGAAAGGGTCCATCAAAAAATAAAAATCCATTTTATTCTAGTATTTCATCTAATGTATCAATTTATTCAAAAAGAAGATAAAAAGGATCGTGCGAAGAGATTGCATCTTGCCCATTATAACAAGATTTTTTTTATCTTGCCCAATAGTATTGGGCACACATTCTAGTTAGTAAAGACGCCATAAAATTGCATTTTACCCATTATAACAAGGCTAAGCCAAAAATAACTTAAATTAGATCACCAGAGCCTTGGTTAAATATGATATTGAACAATATAACAAATTCTAGAAAAACATTAAAAAAATACTGAACTTATGTTCCTCTCAACATTAAAAAAAATCACTTTCAGTTCATTTCATCAAAACTGCTGAAACTCTGCCAAAATTGGCCTAAACTGACCAAAACCGGCTGAAATTGAATATTTCACTCAAATTTCATATTCATCATGAACGAAACAGATCCATTTGGACCAAAACAGATCAGTTTCGGTCGAAACTACAAACCATGATAATAATAAAGAAGCAAATACAAACTAAGATATTTAGATATTGAAAGTGAAAAGAAGTTGCATATGCAACATTTTTGAACAGAAAGTATAAGAAACAGCACTTCATCTCTTAAATTAAAAATGACGAATACCAAAATTTACCTTCAGACGAACAAGAAGAGGTTCTAATTCAGGACTTTGATTCACTTGTTCATTAAGTGGCTTTTCCAACACATCTGATGTTTGTCTCTCTTTAAGAAGATTGTCCCTATATTCATTATTATTTTCTTTTTGATCACTTGTGAGGTCAACTCCATTGGTGAACCTCTTGTCAACATTCAACTCTGATATACCTGAAGCCTCTCTCTTCAGCTTAGCCACAAGTACCCACATTCCTGCTAAATCATTTTCTAAAGTCATTTCTCTTTTCTTTGCCTCATCAAATTTCCTCTTGTACTCCTCTTCTAGAAGCTCTTTTTCAGCTAAAGCAGCTTCTAGAGCAGCTTCCCTTTGTTTCCTGGCTTGCAACTGCATCTTCATATCATCCATATCAAGACTGCAGCACTCAACATCACCATACACTGTGCTACCAACTTCACCACCCCTACTTGCTGGCCGGCCTCTTCTCCCTAGTTTGGCACCTTCAGCCTTGCTTTCTGAAAACTTACGGGTGGCTCCACCACCAGCTCTAGAATATGCCATATCTTGAGCAACCAATAATTCTTTTGCTTGTCTTGCATTTTCTAAGGAGAGTCTTGTTACTTCCTCAGCCAAATTTTTCAGTTCAACAGCAGCGGAAGATGCCAGTTCTTTAGCATATGAAGCTTCTTCAGCCAATTTCTGATTTTGACTAAGCAGCTGATGGTTCTCCTCAACAAGTTGAAGTCGCTCGATATTTAATTTTTCATCCTCAGCCTCCTGTCAAAGTATACCACCAGAACAAAGTTAATTTATTTTAAAGGACATCAAGCTGTCCAGGCAAACTGAAAGTATGAGAAGTAAAATTCAGAGAGAAAGAAAACTCTGCATCCAATTGACTTTACAATTTTCCACAACAAGTGATAAAAATTAATTATAATAAATGTATATACCTATTTCCAGAAAGAGAGAGAGAGAGAGATGAAAAAAGAGACATACTAAGCAGATGAAAATTGACAAAAAGATTTCCTAGATATCATCTTAGTCAGTTCAGTTAGCTTTATGGCACATTATCTCACCAAACAATGAAATTTGAACTTAAAACTTATCTGTAGAATTAAAAAAAAAAAAAAAAACAGATCGTAGCATGAAAGCACCTTGGTTGTATAATATAATTATTATGTCACCCATGGTCTGCTGAACCGGTCGGAACAAACCGGTTCAGCCTGTACCGTGCCGGTGCTGGCCAGCACCAGTACGGTACAGCCACAGAATTCGGTTCCGACTCTTTTAGGGTCGGAACCGAACGGCTCCTTGCCAGTACCGGTGCGACAGGCTTGGTACCGGTCCGGTTCGCATCGATACAAGCCCAGTACCGGCACCGGGGAAGAAGAAGAGGAAGAAGAGGAAAGAAGGGGTAGAAAGAGAAAGAAAGAAGAGGAAGAAGAAGAGGAAGCCCAACTCCCTTGGGCCGACGAGGATCATCCGTTCTCCGATGCGGTTCCGGCCCGTTCTTTGCTCGCAGGAGAAGGGGGAAAAGAGAGGAGAAGAGAAGAGGAGAGAGGGGAAGAAAGGAGAGGAGAAGAGTCGGGAAGAACAAAAGAAGAGGGAAAAAAAGGAGAGAGGCCCGTGCGCGTTCCATGCGGTGCGAACCGCGCGTCCATGCGTGCAGTTCCCCGCACAGGCTCTCTGCACGAGGTAGCGAGCCCTCGCGGGGAGCTTTTAATGCCACAGAGTGGCAATTTGTGGCCGAACGCGTCCGCGCATTTTTTTTTTAAGCGAAACTAGTTTGGTACAGGTTCCAACCGGTACCGAACCAGTACATCAGTTCGGTCGGTTCCACGTACCTTGATGTCACCTCTTATCAAATTATCAGGCCTGCATGTCTAGACATATTTGCGTGCATTATGCCACGAACTTGTTCAAGACACTTGGAGTTCAATAGCCATTCCACTATGTATATATGTATATACACATATACGTATACACAAAAATACAAACATGTGTGCATGCAAATAATGATGTACTGTAAGGATGCCTGGTATTTCTTGACTAAATTGTCAATATTATATTCTTCGATTCAACTATAGGTAGAACCTTAGTTCAATAAGCCAACCAACAGACAAAAGGAGCACCATTATAGGAAATCATTTGGAAATGGACCAACTAAGAGAGGTTTTCTTGATAATTGAAAAGGAAAGTGCCAAATATATTACTAGCATTCGGCATATGCAATGCAGATTCATGTACCAATGGTTAGATATGCAAATGGATTTATTTTCTTGAGTTACATGCAAATACCCAGATGAAGATAATGTTATTTGGCAATTTTAGCAGCCTCTTGCAACAAAAAAGATCGCCGACATATGCAAAAGACTAAATGGGGCATTTTCATTGTAACACAGAACATGTCACATTAGACAATAATCCAAAATAAGCACAAATGTCATATAAGGAAAATTGGTAAAGATAAACAGAGAAATGCAGAACCCTCCACAATCCTCATCAAAGTAACAAGGGTGTGCTTGGCAGAAATGTTTGCTTGGTAAAATCAATTCTCATTTACTTATAATATGTATATGACTAGAGATATTATAGCTTCCAAAAAATGAAAACCGGACTGTACAGTTAGCCTGATACTACTAGTAAATTTTTCAGTGCCTGATTTTTATCATAGCCTATGCCAACTGAATGAAATAAAAATGCAAAGATGTACCATATAAAAAAGAAGCTTTATAATTGCAAATTTTCCTAACAGAAAGTGTTGTGGGGATAAGTGCTGTTTCCAGAGATCTAATGAAAGAGCCCCCTGGAACATGTATCTTGGCAAAACTGGATATATGTAGAGAGGAATGAACTGCTCAAGAAATTAAATGGCCATTTGAATTATAAAAATAGAAAAGAAGAAATTTGACTATAAAATTATGGTCATTAAACTCAAGTGTAGGTAGCATCTCAAAAATAAAAGCATTATACTACCAGTCTTCTACACTGATTAGAAAAATTAAAAATCAAAGTAAGGCAAAACATTGACTTCCTCTTATTTCCAAAACAAAATTTTCATGAATGAATATATAACATGAAAGGCTTGGCAGCCCGATGCATTAGAACCTGAGACAGCAAAGACTTCATTTCTCGCACTCAGTATCCCAAAATGGTGAGACTTTGTGCGAAGCGTAGAACCTGAAGCCTGACTTCCTGAACGTCTTGGTTTCATTTCTTAAAAGAAAAAAAAACAATTCCTGAACCAGCTGTGTCCTTTCATCTTATAAATTTGACCATACCATGGTGAAACCTCCCATCACCCCCCACCCCCACCCAAAAAAAAGCTTGCTCAATCTTTTTAGGCAGTTCAACAAAGAATCGCAACTGCAATGTATGCACAGACATCAGACTTGCTAAACTCTTGAGATTAATTAACAATAATTAACTATGGTGATATACCTATACATCAACACAAAAACACCGAGTGAAGAATGACAGATTTAGAGCATCATGGAGGTCAGCCACCAGCATGCAACTCAGTTTGCTATGCATTCAAACATTAAGGATCAAAGTGATGACCTGAGAATGTAGTTTACTCTTTAGGTCACTAATTTCTTCTGAGACACACTGTTCTGGTGACTGGTCCATTTCAGCTGAAGCTAGCTGCTGCTGCAGAACAAGCACTTTCTCTTGCAGTTCCCTGTTTTCAGAACACTGCCAGAAAAATAGAAAGTCAAATTAAGATTTTCAATCAAAAATTGAATGTGAAGATCCCAACAATATTTTGCTCAAAAAAGATCCTAACAGTGCAATAATTGCTTATTAGGCATCGTGAAGTAGAATTAATATATATAGCCAAGTTAGAGTAATTAAAAAAAGGCGGCGGGTCATAACATTTTCCCTATGGCAATAGAGAACATGCATGTTAGCAAAACACAGCACCACACAAAATATAGAAGCTACAAACTAACCTTCTGTTGTAGCTGCTCCTGGAGAATACGATTGTCTGCTGTTTTTAACTGCAACAATTTGTATATAGGAGTCATTGCAACAAAAAGTTCAAATAGAAATAAAAAAACATATAAGATGCAGATTAAGAAGTACAGAAAAAAACATGATGCCTTCCATGCAACACTTAGAAGCCTGAAAGTTCGAATTCATGATTGCAATAATAAAGGGTATAAAATCAAGAATCACCTCTAGCTCAAATCCCTTCTCATTGCACTGAGCCATTAATTTCATGACAGACTGATTAGAAAAGAAGAAATATACAGATGTCAAACTGAATGACTAGAAAACTGATAGAACCACTAATATGCAAGTGTCAACCTTAAGAAAAGCAGGGGATGAAAGAAACGGACCTGTTGCATATCAACCAAAGATGCATTGGCCATTGAGGCCTCCCCACTCTCAATAATGCGTTGCTCTAAGACCCTCATTTGCCTTTGTTTCTCTTGGATCTCATGCTCCAAATTTTGAATCTGTTGCCGATAAAATATGGGCTCAAAAAATCTTCCAATGAAAAATGAATTCAATGAGAAATGTAATTCCACTGTCAAAAGCAACTCGTCAAATTTGTAATGCAAAACACAATAGGTGTAACCATCAAATTAACAGGCAAACTAGATGGAAACTAAATAGAAGCCTCAGGACAGCATATTTCCCTCAGTAAACCACCAACTGGGTGAAGAAAATGGAACAAAAGAAATAGAAGCATTAGGAAAACAACTTTTGAGAAAGATAGGTTATACAAGACTATATATTTGCAAAACCATTAAGTAATAGTATATACATAACAGTATAATGCAATACATAAATACTCCAAATCTGCAGGTACAGTCTAGGGACTGTACATGTCAAGGTACCCAAATCAGATAGGTAAGCAAACATCTGTAGCAACACAGGTTCATAGAATTTGATACTTCTACAAAATCTCATATTGATCTGATGTAAACCAAGTTCACAAAATAAGAGCAAATGAAACTTCTCTTTAGTAACACAAGGATCAGTTGAAGGGCCCTTCTTTTTTGGTAAGCATAGGGCCTTCTTTATTCAGACAGTTCAAGAGATTTGTTAATTTTGAATGACTTCAACTTGCAGATAGGAACCTTTTCCCTTAAATACATAGATCCATGATCAGAATTTTCTAGAGGCACTAAAATGTTATCTATTGCTTCCTTCAGAAAGAGCAGGGTTCAGGAACCCAAACATTATACTGCACTAATTGGGACACAGAAGCAACCTCAAGTAAAAAAAAGGATGGGATACCCATTAACCGGCTACCAAGATGTTTGCAGTAAGCAATAATTTGGGTCCAGTATTGTGTGTTTCTATTGCAAGGGATCAAGGACCGTATGTGCATACAATTGCCACCACTAGTTCTTATGCAATGCAACCAATTCTCATACGCTATCTCTTTCAACAAAAACTTTAACTCTTGTGCTTAAATTTTTTGTAATTTCTGGTGAGTATTACAAATTCTTTAATTACTTGTGCAGTGGCTAATTTTGGTGTACCATGTTGTCCATTATATTAAATCCAGGAATCTGGTGGTAAAGCTTGAAAACGTTTAGTCCCACATTGGAAAACAAAAATTCCTTTCATACAGACTAAAGAGCTTTCCTTCTCTCTCTACTTGACTGAGTGTGCAAAATACCTCAAGCACTTGCCCGCCTAGCCATGTGTCATATCATGATGACCCAAGCAGCACACATGTTGGATACTATCTATGACTTTTATATTGAACTAGTATATCATTAAATTAAACTCCAATGTTATCTTTTAATTATTTTGTCCTGTTAGAGGAACAGTTGGTTGTGTGCACATGGGGTTCGGGATGTATCTTTTGGGCAGAAGAATGATTCACCTTCTTTCGTGACTTCAACCGTTGGATCTCGCAATTGCCCTTTTGAGATCTGCGCAGGCTGATGAAAGAAAAGCTCGCAAAGATACAACCCAAACCCGTCAACATGCCTTGCAGGAAGCAACATCTATTATCCCTAAGATATCCACTAGCTTCTATTAACTCCCTGTATAAATGGGTCTGATTATGCACGTGCATTTCTCCTAAGGCTCAAAAAATTTTCAAGCAAACAGCAACCAAAGAAAAAAAAAGGCCTCAAAGCATTCTCAGTCCAGTGATTTTTTGCATCCAAATTCTTTCAAGAGATCACAATTTTTTCTTTATGTTTTCAAATCATCTAATTTATTGGGCAGCAAGAAGAAGGGGTTCATCTCACTTTTTGTGTGTGTGCACATAAAGCACCCGTGGGTGACTGCACCCCTCGATCCTATGCCAGCAATATATATTTTTCTCCTTTAGTTTTTCCTTCTTGGTTCTTTAATTTGCATCTCTTAAAACACATAAATTGTCTATGCAAATTTTTCACTTTAAAAAGTTAAACCCAAAATCAACAATATCTCTAGTCAAAAGGCATCAAGAGTAAATAGAAGATTCGTACTTGGATCTTCGACCCATCAGGATCATTAACAGACTGCTCCACCAATCTTTTTAGTGTACTAGTACTGAATGCAATTTCACCAGCAAGCATCTTAACCTGCTCCACAAGGAGATCCATTTCATCTGAAGTTGTCATTCCAGTCTGCAAATGTAGAACAAAAATAAGATATTGATCATCCCTACCAAAAGCAGAGCAGCACGACGACATAAGTACATGATACACAAAACACCATCAGGAAGTAGCATGACAGTACGAAGCTCAGACCATCCAGCATGATGCCTGGTAAAATCTCCATGTAAAAAGTATAGACATACATTGGAATTCTAGTAGAGACAAAACATTCTTCAATACTTTATTTGTACTCGATATGAACCTATCCATCATAAGCCACATGCCCTTCATTGTCACTCAAGGTTCGCCATCTAGATACCAAACCTCATATCAGTACCATGCTAGTACATTATTCGTATGCCCGGTATAGAGGCAATTCGGCATACTGAGACTCGACACAGCCCTTGTACCGAGTCTCATTTCGGTACTAATATGATATGGTATGCTCGATACAGGGAAATACACACCGATACGACGAACCTTGTTGTCACTAGCTACACCTACTACCAGAACCAAAATATCCTCTAAAACGAGTCTACTAGATGGATCATCACTTATAGGAAAGCTAATAATGATCATATCCCTAAGCTTAGTTTGGATGACAGTTTTCTAATTATCTGGAGAACACTAGAAAATGTTGAACTATGTAACCTACGACTTATGAAGAAATAGTTGAAAACATCAAGAGATGCATTGCAGTAATCCAACAGGCTTGAGATTTAATAAGGAAAATAAAAACATGATTTTACAGTCAAAAGGAAAGGTGATGAAATCTTGCCCAAAACAATCATGGTCACCCTGTTGAAAACAAAAATATAACCAATGCAAAACGCTAATAACACATTCATGGGTTGGTCACATGAACACAAACTAACATATCATAATCATAATCCCCTTCAGTGGCAGATCATGGCAGGAAGGGGAGTGGGGGGAGTAGAGTTGCAACACCACAGCCCCACTAAACACAAGACATTCATTTTATTTGTAAAGGCATGATGCCTCAAAATTAGTACACCAGTACATGTTGACGCTCCCAACTAAAATTTCGCTTCAATACACAACAGCACCCCAACTCCTAGATGATTCGCCCACCACAAGGCTTGATCCTTAAAATATTGCCATTCGACTTCATGTAACATAAATAAAGAAAGAGAGATCGCCTCTATCTAATCCAATCTGATTCAAATCTCCACTCCCATCACCCAAAATCTAACCATTCTAAAATCTCTCAAACCTGGCCCTCCTTCTATATTTCTATATGTGAGGCAATGATCGTGCATTTGACTTCTCTTCTACTAGTAACTACTATCTCTACTAATTGACTAAGAAGAGAGCTTTATAGGTGTACTTAAATCAGGGTGTTTAAATAGCAAATCTATACTGATTCACGAATCAGAGCATCACAATTCTCCATCAAGTGTTGCTGGCACTGAGGACCGGCCTTTTGGAATCTCTCAAAGTTCTCATGGCCTAATGAATCTCTTTTTAAAATGAAAAATCAAATTCTATCTCCCTCCTCACCCCCCAACCCCAAAGAAAAAAGAGAAGAAAGAGAAATAGAAGATTATATCAATTGGCTGGGAAGCAATCAAAGTCTCAAACTCCTTATCTTTTAACAACTGGCCCTTCTAGATGGAGCCAGGTTAGGTCACTTCGATCGCTTAAGCCCTCACTGCTCTCACCCATATCTAAACCCTTGCAAAGATTCAAAGATAACTTTAGCATTGATCCTCTTCCATTTATTAACATGATACCATGATATATTGGATTATTTTTTTTAACAGCATAATGTCATAGATAAGATAAATGATTTTACTGGTTGACCGCACATTCGAGTACAAGATGAAATTTTGATGAACTAGTGAAGTTAAGCATACTGTTTGTCAACCTTACTTCCTTAATTAGCCAAATTACAGTATAGATTTATATATGCATGTAGGTATACATATATGCATATGTATTTGTATAAATGAATAAGGAAAGACGTACATTATTAGATAAACACTTTTGAGCAAAAGCATTAGTAAACAGACATATAGTTGATCTAGTCAGCTAAATATTTTCCATTGATGACATATATTTCCCAAAAAAATATAAATTCAATAATATGTGTATGCTTGAGCTGTTGAGACCAAAAATTGGTTTAGCAAGGTTGATCTGCATATCTATGTTTTTAAGTAGTGATTATGTTCCTATCAGATTCGATATTTTCAATTTATAGCCAACAGATGCATGCCGCACTGGCTGCCGCATGTCCCACCCCCCGCCCCGGGAAAGAAACACATTTGCCTGAAATCTTAATCTTCTTTTTCTATTGTCAACAAAAATGGATCGTAAGCTGGCAACTAAGATTGAAGTAGGGGGAAAAATATGCAACATTAAAACGCAACATACTATGAGCTAATTTCAAACAAAGATTAAAAAGCATCTGAAATCAATAGCTACTGGCTATCCCACCAATAAGTTCACCCACCTGATTTGATTCTGTAACTGAGCTACTGACGGAGGAATGCTCTTCATTCAACTTGCTTGAAGACCCCCGATGTTTAACATCAGATGAAGGGTCCGATGGATCTGACAGAGCAGAAGATAGAGAGTCCTTCAGGGTGTTCTCACCTTCTAGAAGCAGTGGAGGACTCTCGCGCAAAATTTCCAGTTTCTGGAATAAAATAGAAGTACAGAGAGGTCAGATTCAAAACATTGTGGCCCGCAATTTCAATGTGTGACTATCAAGAAGTTCATAAATCATACAGCCTTCCATGTCAAACAGATTCAACATCACTCAAGTTGCTAATCAATATATATGGTCCATATAGAGGATATTTGCAGAGGATTAGGGGAGAAAGGTTCTAAAAGAATCACCGACTGCTAATAGCAACTCCAAGAAAAAGAATTTAACAAAAACTAGCACACGGTAAAAATATATTATTCAGAATAAGAAAAATTAATAATGCCTACTTGCTCTAGTTTCAATTTTCAAGTTTTAAAAAAAAAAACTCACATCATCTTCACCTAAAGACTGGCGGCGCTGATGGCCAGCCAAATCAGTCAAACACCCAGGAATTGAGTTTTTTGAAGAAACGAGTATCAGCTTGGTCAGCCTCTGTATTCTACTCATCAAAGCAGCTTTTGCTTCCTCTTCCTCCTCTAAACGAGACTGCATTTTTACCTGACCCTCCTCTAGCTGCTTGTACAACAGAAAGGAATGATCACTACTCCCATGTATAACGAGTAGATGATAATTCAGGGAAGATCAATATTTTTCTACAAGCAAACTTCAGAACAATCAATAAGGCGAACTGTAATATGCTGTACAGTTATCCATCTAGAAATAATAAGAGCACATAAAACCTTTTGTCGCAAGCTCATGATCTCTTCCTGATTGACCCCTGTAAGCATTCCTTTCTTGAGCTGGTCAAGCTCTTGCTTTAGGATTGCTATTTCCCTTTGATACTTTTTAATCAATGACTTTTCATCTATAATCTGGAATAACAAAAGATCTTAAAATTAGCAATCTGTATTTCCTACAAAAGATGTAGTGGACATTCCACTGAATGTTGGCAATTTATATATACCCTATTTCGAGATGCATAAATCTCGACTCGCTTTGCCCTGCTCGCAAACTTCAATGTGTTGTGAGTTTCTTCCAATGTACTGGATGCAGGAGTAACTGTGCAAATCAGCTGTATAAAAAACGTTAGTATTCTTTTGGCATGACTCATATTTTGTCTGACAACAGACCATGAAAAGCATGCTTGCACGAACACACATACAAAAGCATTCTATCAAAATATAAAAGAGTATGCCACAAAGCAACACAGTAATCTTTTCTATAAGAAGCGAGAAACATTTCAAAATCAAGCCTAACAAATAAAAAATCACTTAAAGGAAGAAGGAAACATGTTAAGGATTGTTCATAAACAAAACATAGAGACTTACTGATACAAGACTGTGCCCACTCAACGAGGATTGCAGAAGGCGAGTCAACTTAGAATCACGATATGGTATATGAGTAGCTCTTCCTTCGCTAAGCTTTCCAATAACCTTCAAATTTTCACAATAAAGTTAGCCTTTAACTCAAAAAAAATGTGTACCAAAAGCCACAAGATTACTCATAATATCATGCTCAATAATTTTCAAGGTTTTAAATATTATTAGGATGGCAACACATTTGATTGTCCTAAGTGTCAGGACAGGATGAGTTGGGAAATGGACCTGGACCGGAATGGGACATCCACTATCCTTAGTGTCGGGACGTGCAACGTCCCATCCCATGGAAAGACAGGGAAGGCCCTGTCCCATTGTATTAAAAATCTTTGTGATTTCCACTATATATAGAAGGAAAAAAAAAACAAAAGATTTACACAAAGATGGTGCAAAGCATATACTAAAATTGATTCCCAAAGGAGACCATTCTTTCTTTGTTTAAGGCTAGCTACATTACCCGACATTGCCGCATAGACAACTTGATCATCAAGATAATGATGTTTCCCAACATAATCATCATACATCATGATATTAAAACAAAGAATCTTAAGAAGCAAAGAACCTGAAAATTATGATATTTATTGAAACAAAGGATAACAACAACTGAACAAACAATTAAAGTTACATTTTCTAAAGACTTCCACACAAAAAAAAGTGAGATGAAAGTGAAAGTGAATGAGAATAGAGCACTTTTAATCTCAAAATAAATTTTGAATGATATTTTCTTTGAAATACATATGGTAACCAGGACCTACTGTTCCAAGGGTTAGAAGACTTTTATTTATATATGATCCTTCCTTTCTCCGCAGTCCAGTTGTTTCAGTCTTGGAACTCTCAGATCCTGCTAGGTCAATCAGATTCTAAAAAAGAAACATCAAGAGTGAGGAACTAAAAATATAAAGCACGAAATCTTGTAAATTTGTATGGCTAAGATTCACAGCATACAAGTTGAGAATACATCACTCCATCATACTCATCGCTATGAGCACCGCTTTCAATCATCTGTTGAAATAATTCATTAATTAAAAAAACAAAGAGAGTGGGAGATCTATATACAGCAAGATTATGCTGGATATGGAATGAGAAACATATAAAAGTGAATTCAAAAAAGTAAAATTCAACTATAGCATGTAAATGAATAATGATAAAAATGTTGCAGTAAGTAAATCACAGGCATATTACACACAGAATTATACAAACAGCACAGAAAAGTGATAATGATTAGGAAATTAGAAGAAAAAAAATAACATACTAACAGCACATAATATTCATGAGCTAAAATCCTACACTTTAATTTCCACCCAAATCATAGCTTATGACAAGTACATCAGTTCAATTTGATTTCAACCCAAAGTGTTGACTGATCAGGAAACAAATTATTGTTTGTTGAGGACAATCCCAACACCAGAGACATTTATTATTAAAAATGAAGAAATCGTTCAAACACAGATGCATCTGAAAATTCACATATAAGCATTTTGTAATCAAATCATTTTTAAACATTCTCTTCTACATAGATACCAATTTTTATTTTTCCCTTTTTATAAATTAGTTATAGCATGTTTTACAAAGTGATTCAAAAATTAGGCTGAATAGTTCAACGAGACAGGAGTCAACTAGAAACAGTTTGGTTGAAAAGTGTTGCTAAGATCACATTACAAGTGGATCAGCAAAATACTTGAAGTTTTTGATGAGGGTACTGTAGAAAATGAGAAAGGCATGAAAATGGAAATTGCATGGGTATATGTTTATTTATTTTTGAGATATGGGTATCCAATCTTTGAATTTCAGTTCAAAGTTTGGGTAATAAATCATAAACAGCCAAATGTTGAGATAGAGCATGAAAGCAAGTTGAAGACCATAAAAGGCACAACATAGAAGAAACATGTCAAAAGAATAAGATGACATAAAGCCACCATGTAGATGTCTTCTAATACCAAGGTTTCTGATATATGTGAGGATGCTAGCTACCCCACCAAAATTGTGCCTCGCATATAAGTAGGTAATATGAGTTGAAGACTTCAATTCCACTAAAGAAAAGAGGCAAAGTGTGTTTGCAAGAATAATTAGTGAATATGGGAATAATTCCCACAAGAGTGGGAGTGGAAGGATAAGATGTGTGGAAAGGTGTGAAACTAACGAGTTTCCTGGCATCCCCTCTCCCAACTTTGGGAAAACAGTACATATTTATTCATAGATGTAAACTTCACTAAAACATTTATTTTAAAACAAAGATTAAGGAAATGTGAAGTTTTGCCTCGATGATCCCATGAAGTTTTGCATTTTTGGCAACATTTCTCCTCACTAAACTCTCAACACAAGGGAGATATCCAAGGATATGGCAACAAAGCAATCAAGCCTAGATAGGCGAAAGGTGGGAGTGGGACAATGAAATTCTTAATTCTACAGTACCAAAATTTTTGAGATAGCACAAATCACATTTCGGACAAAATATGATATCATAGATATCGATGTGATTGGAAACTTGGGAACCATGCTCCCTCCAACAAATAATTACAAAATTGTATCTCTGTCCAAATACAATCAAAGCTAAAATCCCAGCACCCCTCCTTAAGATACGCCACATGTGCCATACTGGGGCAAAAAATGGCAGACAGGGGCATCCAAGACACACAGCAAAGCCAGTAAATACTTGAGCAGCAAATTGTGATATACCCATGGTTGTCGAGCAAGCCAGATGGCAGACCTAGCATACAGCTCTTTCCTTTTGGTTGTTATTTGATCTTCTCCAAAGGAATGGGCTAAATGTTCTCCTATATGTTATAGGATATGGGATGGGTGGTAGGAAGGCCGGAAAAAGCAGTTTCAAAGCTCAAGGTTGACAGCTTCTTGGCAAGGGATAGGATCTTGTGGTAGAGGTAGAACAAGGGCCCCTGAGGTGCTTTTAAGATTACTGACCCAGAGAGATCAAGTGTGCAAGGGAGTAAATGCAATCTGTCAACCAATTCAAACATTAAGACAAAAAAGAAATTTTAAATAATGAATTTAAGAATTAGTTCCATCTTTTTGTAGCTAATAGCTTTTAATCTCTAGGCCTTATCCCTTTCTTCCTCAATTAAAATGCAAAGACACTGTACTTCTGAATAAAACTTATTTGATGTAAATCTGAGTGGATTGATTAAAGAACTAGACCCTTAAGTCATAAGACAGAAAGCAACAAAAAAAGGATCATAATGTTCATCAAACATTTAAAAAGAGAAAACAAAACATATGAAACAAGTCAACAAAAAGCATAACATTTTACGTAACGGGACTAGCTACCTTAAGAATATTGCAAATATAATTTCTTTTCAGAAGTGATAGCAGCATACCAAGGTAAATATTGTGTGACTTCGGCTACTGAACAAGTTAAAATTATTCGAACCAACATGACGATGCTCTGCAAATGTGAAACAAAATAAATTACACTAGAGCCCTACCAACATTCTAATTCTATTTAAAAAGTAGAGAATAGTAATAGATTCATGTTTCCAACAATAAGAAAAAAAAAACTCTTTTATAAAATTGAAACATTTCCGCAATAGATAAGTCTATACTAAGTATATGTTCAGCTTGATGGGTTTAGAGTTATAGGTTTAGGAAACAAATGTTAAAAATATTACTTCTCTGTGATATGCTAATATTTGATTAGCTTCATTGAGAAAAAATATAAAAATTAGCATAAAATGAAGCAAATAAAAAGATTTGCATCATATAGAACAATGTTTTAAGTCTGCATATTGGACCTTGCACCAGTACCATATCAATATGGGTTAGTACACTACTGTATGCTCCTGTACCAACACATGTCACACTGCTCGTGCTGGCACATCATCATACCATAAGTCAGTACAGGGGCATACCAATCCCCATACCTTACTGGTACCATACAGGGCCAATAAAGCTCACCACATATCAAGCTAATACAGGTTGGTACTTAAAATGTTGGCATAGAATTTACTAATAGAACAATGAAATAGTCTCAGTGGAGCATCACCTTCACCAGCAGCGATGAAAGAGAGTGCATGTCCAGGAGACAAAACAACTTCCTCCTTTATCCCCTCAACATAAGTTCCCTGCAAAATTTTATTGTTTACAGCATGAAAAAAAAAGAACTTTTTATCAAAGGGAAAGAAAGGACAGGGAGAGCAGAGGGATTTGTTAGATTCCAATTCTAGAATGGAAAGATAGAAGTACCAAGAAAAAGTGACTAGAGATTTTTAACACAATAAATCTGAGGTTCAAGAGATCATTAGAAAGTAAAGTTTTAAAAGCTCATGATAATAACAAGTATAATTTGGGTGGATTTTCCTCCCATTTCCTCAACAAGATAATAACAAAGGAGAGAATTAATAATCACATAAGCAAAATGCACCCTGTGTTTCTGTGGTCACACTTTTTTGAAACATTTTTTCATTCAAATAGTCACAATGGCGAATCTTCTATGACAGCTTTATAACACTGATCAAAATATCAATGCAGGAATTTGAAAGTCTTCCCACCAATCCTTCAACCATCAGCCAGAACAGATGATATGTATCACGTGACAGTATGTGGCTTTTGTCACATGCCATACATCAACAATGCTTTTTGGAGGTTACTTTAAGGCTGCCTCATATGCAAAACTAATCATGTTGTCCCTTTTTAATATATTACCATGCATTCCCATTTCAAAATACTTATCTCTATGATGCTCATTTACTGCATGACCAGGTTATTTGACCATTAAACCTAATATAGAGTAGCTGTTACATACTTTTGACTGCTTTTTTGAATATCCGCATTTATAATACATTTACAATTTACAATTATCAGCAACAATACAACGAAACCTCATATCCTGAGAATGTAAAGAAACAAAACATTGCATTTTTTGCTCAGAGCCCAAAACATTTAACCCATTCCAAATCAGCATTTCTTAAAAAAGTACCATATAAGCCAACACATAACAAGAAGTGCAACAAACAAGGTCGGATGAGCAATAAGATAAAAACAGACAATTTTACAAACTGAACCACATAGAAGTAATGATGATACCAATTTTGGATGAGTCCTGGACTTAACGCACGACAGCACACGCATTCAGTAAATATACTGATAGGGGGGAACAAAAAAATGCAGATTTTTGAATTATAATGAACAACTGAAACTTGTGTTCCTATAACACAATTCAGATTTCTTTAATACTTATGCATAAAAAGAAGTTATACATAATTATAACAGGGAGCAAACAATTGCAGAGTAAGAGAAGAGGGATCTGATGCAAAATTAAACAAAATGAGCATAGAAGTCCATGCATAGGCACATCCATTGAATTGGGTTAGCCTTTGACTGTTTAATTAAGATTGATTGATTATACTAAAACCAAATATTTATTGTTTTGGTGATGAAGCTTCAAACCTGAGCATCTTCTCTGACACGTAAGTTCTGGCCTGTAGGGTCAAGCAAGTCATTTATCACCTAGAATGACAATTATGAAAGAGTTCGGCGAGTCAGTAATTATGGAACAAATATACAATATATTTAAAGAATATAATGACTGTGAAAATCATGACACTGATAGAATGCAAAAGAAGTTGTCAAACTTATTACAAGCATGATGATATTAGACTTCTAATTATCAACATGGAAACTATTTGATGGATTAGTCGATAAGAAATTGATTGTGTTACTGGGAAATAATACATTATATAGATAAACTCCACACAAAGGGTAAAGGAATGAGTATAATATGTTTAAGATATGAACATAGGATAGATTTGAGAATGACAAGATTCTAAGTTCTAACATAAGTTAAGAATAAGTGAATGTTCATTTTCACTCTCTAAAGTTATTAGTAAATACTTACCTCATTATAAATTTCAAGATATGACACACGAAGTAAAAATTCTCTTCCTGGAGTCTGCCAAAAAGATAAGTGTCATGCTCCCACATATCCAATACTTACAGCATACTAAGAATATTAATGCAAGGGGAAAAATTAGAATACCAGCAATATTAAAATTATTAACTTTTTTGAGTCAAAAAATAAATCAGAGATGAAAATCATTATATAATGTTCAGGACAATGGTGCATTTCATTGTGTATATTGCATCTTTATAGACCATACATCATGTCTTCTACTTGCTACAGGTCTGGGAGGTATCCTACTATATTGGACTATTGCCTCCATATTCTATTGCATATTTGTTACTTATCCAACTTGCTTGTCAACTTTGAGGATGTAATCGGTACAGTGGTTCTGAAATAGTCATCCCCATCTCGAAAATTTTAGATGCTCCATTTTTAATAATAGCTTACAATTAGCTAACCTTACCTTTAGGTTTGGCAAGAGTTCTAGATAGACCAAACTCCAAGAACAGCGTGCATCCAAGCAAGTGTTGCAGAATTTCTTCATTGTCTAACAGCATTGTCAATGAAGACTGTGCACACGAGCTATCCTTAGGCAGTCTACCCCCGTTTTCCCCTCATATTGCCGATTAGGTGGCAACTGCGATGGGACTTTTGACCAAGTTCATCTATTAAATTTGTTGAGTTTATTTTGGGCATATGGTTATATATTATGCTCATCTCTCCCTACGCCAACATTTGATCAATTGCTTTCCTTATTGCGACCCATCTAAGAATCAAATTAAGTTTCATAAGCCCTAATTGCAGCTTCTGAAGTTCCTTCTCTTCTTTGTTTCTTGTTGTTACTTTTTGGCTGATATCCTAGGATTATTTTGGCCCTTTTTAAGTGTTTTCGGTAATGTACTCATCTCTGTGATCATTCCAACTTTCCATGTACCTACTTTTCTAACAATTCTTCTCTTTTTAAAATTCAGTTCTTCTAATCACAGGATTTACCAAAATTCAGAAGTTGGCAGCTCCAATTCATGCCCTTTTGCCACTGTGTTTCCCTTAAGTCGCAGTTAGCATCACATCATACTCTATTTTTTATCAAGTGGATTTTTTTGTTTCAAGATATGACTAATGTTAATTTTGTCAAAGGGACCAGTAGTTGGATTATAAAAGAAATATGATGATCAATTTAGAATATATTCAAACAAAGACCCATGGTTTAAAGACTAATCAGCAGCATTCGGTACTGATTAAATATATAAGCTTTTTAAAAAAGACAAATATAGAAAATAGAACTAATCATTGTAAAGTAAGTTGTGTTGCAAAACATCAGCTGTCCAGAAAATCATAGTAAGAAATAATTGAACATAGTTTGTTTTGACCATTTTGACAAAAATAAATGCACAATTTCATATATGTTTATATAAGTTCATGTGTTTAACACTCGTCATACATCTTGGATAATGCTGAAGACATCCTTGATGGCTAATGGTATGATTCCAGGAGATTTCTGATCGCCCTACAAAATGCAAATATTAACCAATAAATAAGTCAATAAAAGGATATGATAAAACAGCCTGGATGATAATCCCATTAAAATTTGTGTCCATAATCAAAGTTCAAGACATGACAATGCAAGAGGAAATGAAGACATGACAGGCTATGTCCAAGCCTAGCAATCTGATAACTAACCGCCATGCCAGACTCAATATATACCATTATAAACAAAACAGAGATGAAATAATGGTGATGGCAGGAAATATTGTTAGAGCTTGAAATTCCAAACATTTATGAATAACAAACAGTAAGATATTTTTGATAAATGTTTCATGCCATAGGAACAAATATTCATTCACAAGAGTAAGAGATAACATTTTTAGTTGATCCCCAATTTGATGTGTTACAATTCATTAAATGCAGTATTGAGTTTGCATACATGCTTAATCTACTTGAAGTAGTAATTAGACTCAAAAAGAAAACAACCTTCAGCTGAATCACACACCATTTCTGGAACACTAATCCTAACTCTTCCACAGACTATGTGCCTATTTAAAATAATGCTCAAGCTTCTACAACAAATTCTTCATTACATTGAATTCTATATCCAACTATTAAGAAGCCGTAAAGAGTGTATCTACAATGATTATGAAGGACGGGATAAACTTATTGACATCTTGCAGAGTAAAACAGCCAAAACTGCAATTCTTTTACTTAAAACAGTACCAGTAAGCTAATAACAGAAAAAATGCATGACTGCAGAAAATTTTATCGAAACAAAACCCTAAAACTAAATATCAGTAGTTCCATTTGTTGGAGGAAGGATGATTAACTGATCAGATTACCAAACACCAGACAATCTCTTCGCCATGGATTCACATAGTGGTTGGTATGCAGGCATACCACTTGGCATGTACCAGCCTATACCACACATACCATACTAGAGTGCCTGGTGTGCCCTTCAGTACCCTGTGTCAGAATTGGGGCATACCATACGACTCAATAACCAGTACAGGTTTGTGCCTCTGAATTTTAAACCTTGCTTTTCAAGTTAAAAAGTCAGACATATCCCATTTTTTCAAGTTACAGAGCGATGGAAATGCTCAGATGATAAAAAATGTGTACAGCAAACCCGAAAATTAAGACTAGAGAAAATTGAGTTAAGATTACAGAATTACAGACTTGAAGTTGAAGAACCATTTGAAATAAGGAGCACCATCATATCATAACCAGATTGGCTTATATGCATGTGTATGAGGAAGCAAGCACCAATCAACATATATTTGAACTGATTAGTGAAATATCGAAACACACAAGCGCTACAAATGGTACAACATTCTCAGGGATGTCACATCATATAATCATCAGCTGAACGACATCAGATTAGGAAATAATTAACTTACATGCATAGTGTGAGTTTTCCCGCTACTAGTGACACCATAGGCAAAAACGGTTCCTACAAATTAACAGAGTCATGATTAGTAAGGTTTTTTAAATTTTCAGTTCAGTTATCAATAATGCACTAAAAAGGAATATGATGTAATAAAGCAATAACCAATCACACAACAAAACCAGTAAACGATATATATAAGATACTGGAAGTAAAAGGGGCCCCTTTCACTGGTATTAAACTAAGAATCCTGAAAATAAAAAGTGAATAAAAAAAAGGGCAGGATATATAAGAATATGTATGATTTTCGAGTTCATTACTTCACCAACAAGGGCATACACTAGTCTAATCTCCTACAAGAGCCAATGACACCAGATATATGAACCAAGGATTTCAAATTTAGATTTGAAGGTTAGATCCAGGCCTTGTAAGATTAGATCTGGATTTTCATATAAGAGCCTGACTACCACTACTAAAATTTCACTCCAACAGTATGTATTTCTGGAATGCTTTGAAATTGTAAATTACCCTCTAAATTGGCTAACTATTAAAACTAAAAGAATTTCAAAATTCCACATACTGTTGATCCATGTCAGCAATGCCAAGCAATATCACATAGTAAACTCAAACATTATTTTGGATTTAATCTGTTTTATTCAATGACCACCTTTAGAATTACATATGTTGCAGCATTGCCATCAATATATGCAAGAATTGTTTCACAAGGATGTTTATTGGCAAGTACTAATTAATAGTGCAGCAGAATAAACTTGATAGCATGAAATTTCACAGTACTATAATGCATCATCTGGATACTTATGAATTTTGAGCATTATCTTGCAAAACATCAGACTGGAATTTATCGGTATGGATGATTATAATTTTTAAAAAAAATAGAATATAACATATAGAAATGGGAAATAATGTCTTCAATTCGTGTGGTAATATCATTGACATTAGTTTTGTCCAAAATTCTTGCTGTGAATGTGTAGACATACAAATTCAGCATGTGACAAAAACTCAACTTGAACTCACGAGGACCATGATAGCAAATCTTTGTTCAGCGTGTGTCAATCAGTCAAATTTAACAAACTACAAAGGCTCATTTGTACAAGTTATTCTAAGGCCTCTCCGCCAACCTAATGCCCTACAAAGTCTAATAAAATGCCAGGAATTGACCATCTTTTAAAAGCTTTATAGCAGATTCTGAGATGACTGTAAAATCTTTAAGACTCTGCTGGATCATACCATGATATGCAAGCCACCCCATATGGATTGGTCTTGTGGTTAAGATTTAAGCTTCAATATTTATTTCCAAGTCAAATATGGGGATGGATATGGAACACAAATCAAGGTGAAGAAGGCTAAACAGAAGGACTAAGCAAATTTTGTGATTGGCTGTCAGCCCAAAAACAACCCTCTTGTTGTTGAAATCCTGGCCTAGGAAAATTTAGGCAAGAGAGAGAGACCTACCATGTAACCTAAATGGGCTAGTTGGTGGGTAGGGACTTCTGCCTTATTAGTCATGGTTTAAGCTCATACAACCAAGAAGCAAGCTTCCAAAATTCCTCTTGTCTTGCCAAAAGTCTAAGGGCCAATTTGGATGAAGGAATATATTATCATGGTTAAATTAAATCTTTGGCTAAAAGTGAAAGGAAAACCAGTGACAGGAGAGAAGAATTTTGTGTATGAAACCACCAGACTGCAGCCTCCACTGCCTGCAATACAGAAGAAATGGGATAAACAATTCCACTAGAAAGTTGATTTGCCATATCTCAAACTTTCTGGGATATCACAACCTAAAGTTTCTTCCTAGCAGCAACCTTACATGGAAAATTTCCAGAGTAATTTATATCGACACGCAAAGAACCCCTAAACAAAGTGGAAGATGATAATGATAAGTAAAATATACATATAGTTACTCATCTGGTCATGTTAGCTGCCGACTAGCTGTTCTAGCATTAACCAAATTAACCAATTTATATGTTGCCAAACAGGTAGAGTTGATTTATTTCATTAATTAACTTATTCATCCTCTTTCAAAAGGAAAAAGATACATGAGGTAACACCGACAAAGCAGACATTTAGTCCAGATATTGAATCCGCACTTGTCCTTAT